>NC_139043.1:96962963-98162963 GCF_965140915.1 Aythya marila | reverse complement strand
GTGCAATAGCATCTGAGAGAGAGAGGAGCAAGAAAATGCGAGAGAAGCAAGAAAATGTGAGAGAAGCAGCCCTGCAGCCCCCAAGGTCAGTACAGCAGGAGGGCAGGAGGTGCTCCAGGCACGGAGTAGCAATTCCCCTGCAGCCTGTGGAGAGGCCCCTGGTGGAGCAGGTTGTCCCCCTGCAGCCCATGGATCCCACATGGAGACGATCTCCACACTGCAGCCCCCCCGTGGGTGGAGGAGCCCCCGGTGGTGCAGGTGGATGTGGCCTGGAGGAGGCTGTGGCCCATGGAGAGCCCCTGCAGGAGCAGGCCCTGGGCCGGAGCTGCAGCCCGTGGAGAGAAGCCCATGCAGGAGCAGGGGGTCTGGGGGGAGCTGCTGCCCATGGGGGACCCGTGCTAGGACAGTTTGCTCTTATAGACCCCATGGTACAGACCCATGCTGAAGCAGCTCTTGAAGAGCAGCTACCTGTGGGAAGCTCCTGCAGTATCAGTTTGGGAAGGATGGCATCCTGTGGGAGGTACCCAATGCTAGTCCAGGGAAAGAGGGTGATTGTGAAGGAGAGAAGCAGTGTTAGGGACTGACTACAGTCCCCATTCACTGTTCCCCTGTGCCACTCTGGGGGGAGGTGGAAGAAGAGGGTGGATGGGAGGAAGGTGTTTTTAGTTTGCTTTTAGTTTCTCACTCTTAGAGTCTAATAGTCATAAGCAATACGTTGTGCTAATCTCCCTATGCTGTGTCTGTTTTGCCCATGACAATAACTGGTGAGTGATCTCCTTGACCTCATCTCAACCCTTGAGCCCTTTCTGCTGTATTTTCTCCGTATTGTAATTTGAGGAGGGGGAGTGAGAGAAGAGTTGTGGAGTTTGTCTGTCCAGCAGGGTAAAACCACATGTTCCCCTGCACCTTACATCACTCTGTTTTGTTTTGTTTTGTTTTGTTTTGTTTTGTTTTGTTTTCTATCGAATGCAGTAAATCAGAGCAAATGAGCTGCTTATGATTAGTTAGATTTTATTGTTTTACAAGAGAGAAGAACTTTTCTGTGTTACGCATCTCAGAAAACCTAAACTGGCATTTTTTTAATTACTTTCCATGGGTAATTCCATTATTTTCAAAGAAAAATAAAAGTGAAGTTACATGTAAAAGTACTCATTGGTACAAAAGCTAGTATATTGGACTGTATCAATTTATTTTTTCTTTTAATTAAAATTTAAATTATTACCTTTTAAAACTGGTGTATAGCATACTCTCATTTTACATTCCCAGTACTAACTTCTCTGCTGCCCATGACCAGAGCTCATTCAGTTATTTATTTTATTGCAGTACACCATAATAGGCATCATGTTGCATTCCGTCCTTTGTTCTGCTTGTTTCCTGATACAACGTTGCTAGATGTCTGCCACAAATATTTGCTATATTGTCTTCCCATCATCTGCACAGCTAGATTTTTATTATGTAGCCATCTATCAGGCCAAAGAGCATCACTTCTATCAAAGGAAAGTACTTCATCTGGCACATGCATCCAAACTGCTGGAGCCCTCTCTTCTTTCTCACATCAGTGAGACAATGAGCTTTCTTTTCTTTCTTCTTATCTAATCTCTTTGAACGCTTGTTGTATTTCAGAAATGGTCTTAACAACAGGTTACATATAGCTAGTGTGGTAACTTCTGGGAATTTAGACTAAAAGTATAGTCTTCAGTTGTTTTTCCATCTTTCAGAAATCTCTCCTCAGAGATTCTCATCTCACAAGTCTGCTGCAAAACTGTGCATTTTGCATATACAGTGCCTATTATGGCTATCCATCAGAAGTCCAGCTACTGATTCCTTAGCTTCAACAGGTCTCTGTTAACTAGCATAAAACTTCCCTGTGATTCAACAGAAACCTTCTCCAAGACAGAGATTACTCTCTCTTAGACCTAGAACTACACAGAATTTGTATTAAATACTGAAGGTAATAGAATAAAGAATTATCTTGTATATAGTAGAGAAAGACCCAAATGCTCCAGAAGGATAAACTTCAAATTAAGAATGAATGTTATAAATGATGATATAGCCTGAAATTAACATGACAAAAGGAGGACAAGTAATATTTTTGAAGACAATCTGCCCTCTTGCCCCCAGTGTATACACAAATTTAAAATAGGGAGAAAAATCCTGCTAGGAGAGAGGAATAATTGATCTGAGGCATTTTAACTGTTCATGTACTTTATTTGAGCCAAAAAGATATTGTTGTAGATAATGCAAACATCACCTGGGATCTAACCAGTGCCATACTTAAGAGAAGTAATATATTTTTAATATTTAGTTGTTGTATGGCATAAAAAATAATAATAATAAAAAATCACATCAACATCTGCAAACTATCTTTAATAGAAATGTTTACAAGGTATTCTATAGATGACAAAAGAAGACAAAGAGAAATAGGAAGACTGAGAGGAAACGTAATATTAATCTTCAGGCTGTAAAATGTGTTAGAAATATTTTTTCTTATCATCAAGAAATAACTAACTTGATTTGCCATAGAAATGATTACTTTCAGAAATTGGGGGGAAAATCTTGCAAGAATAACAAACCAATAGAACAGATTGCCTCCAGAAATCACAGAGATTTTAAAAGACAGAATACATAACCATCCGTTACAACTAGGCTGCATGGACAAGAACAGAGGAATGGTTGTCTTATAAGGTCTCTTCAAACTTTATGTATATACAGTTTCTATAAATAGTCCATTCATTAATATGAATCTTAATTTAATTACCAGTTTCAATGAGAAATTAATCTAAATGCAATTAGAAATCTCCTCTGTATGACAGTGAGGTACATACAGCAGCTATGTATCATTATCTTCCTTTAATGAATGAGAAATTGAAGCAAAGGATAAATGACCTGTAATCAGTATCTTCAAGATATTAAGATATGGTTTTCCAGAACTCAGAATTTAGTCACTTCACTTCTACATGTAAGTGGGTTGCTCCTTAACAATGGGACTCAACAAACTTCTTGCTATAACCATAGATTTTACTATAGATTCTCTTAAGCATAGAGAAGAGTTACTTATTATTTACTCTGAGAGTAAATTTACTTATTAAGGTTTACTTATTATTTACTTTGAGAGTGGTGAGGCATTGGAACAGGTTGCCCAGAGAAGTTGTGGGTGCCCCATTCCTGGGAGTGTTCATGGCCAGGTTGGATGAGGCCCTGGCCAGCCTGATCTAGTGGGAGATGTCCCTGGCCATGGAAGGGCCAGGGACATCTCCCTTATGTCTTTAAGCTCCCTTTCAACCCAAGCTGTTCTATGATTCCATTATTACAGTAATGGGTTTTAAAGGAATAGTATGAAAAATGACCTCCAGTGTATGTAGCACAAGTCTGTATTTTTAAAAGCTGTTGGGTATGCAAAGGAACAGGTTGGATGACATCTCTTGTCCACATTTGAAAGTGGAAATGTAAAATATACTGCTTTGCCAAAGATAGTGTTAAGTGGAAAAAATTTTGTTTCCCACTTGGAAAACTGGTGATTTGACTGAAATAACAAGATACACAAATAATGCCTCCACAATTTGCACATTTGTTTTGTTATGATGAATGTGAAACAATGCAGATTAAGAATCACCAGGTGTAATGCAGGAATGCATATGTTCATACACTCTATTTTCCTTATTCTTCCTGCCTACATCATTTTTAAAATCAGATTTATCAAGAAGATTTCTTTTTATTTTTGTGAAGAAACCTGGCAGACGTGTTCACAGATTCTCTCACTCCAATAATTATGCATCATTGCAAATTCTTCAGCCATCCTTCCTTCATTTTATTCCTTTAAATTACTTGTTAAAAATGCCACTTCCTCGGTGTGACTGCAAAGAACACAATACTCTGAAGAGCTAATAACGAGAAAATATTATGTCTGTTTGGCAACCAGAAGTCCCTAGAGGAATCTGAAAAGCTGTTTCCAGAAACATCTCATTACTGGTGGGAAACTTCAACATTTTTAACATAATCTACAGTTTTTATTTCTTTTGTGTATGTTTGTATGTGTGTGTATAGCCTTACTTTTTAAAGGCCAGATTAAGTTTGAAACATTAGTTTTTAAGTATAGCACCAAAGAAAGGCCCAGTGCTAGAACCTCCAACAGAAACCAACAACCTGTATCTTCATGTGGTGGTTTAACACCACTGGGCGTTGAAGCACCATGACACTCTCTAACTCCCCATCTTTAGAAGGACAGAAGGAAAAATGAAAAAAAATAAATCATAGATTGAGATAAAGACAGGGAGATCACTTACCATCACGGTCAAAACAGACTCCGAATCAAGGAGATTAATGTAATTTGTTGCCTATTGATAACAGATTAGCGCCATGAGAACTAAAAGCAAATTAAATCCACCTTCCCCATACCCACCCTCTTCTATGTCCTCCCCCAGAGTGGCTCAGGGGAATGAAAAATGGGGGCTGCATTTAGTCCATAACAATTCATCTCTGCTGCTCTCTCTTCCTCACTCTCTTTACTGACCCAGAGCGGGGTCTCTCTCACAGGATGCCATCCTTCCAAAGTGATCCTATGTGGGCTTCCAGCAGACGGCAGTTCTCCAAGAACTGCTCCAATATAGATCCGTACCACAGAGTCCATTCTTCAGGAATGGACTGCTCAAGCATGTACCCCCCACAGGCAGCAGCTCCCACCATATCCCCTGCTCCACCATGGGCTCCTCTGCTTAGGCTGCACTTCCAGACCAGAGTCTGCTCCAACATGGGCTGCAGCATACTTCAGGCCAGATCCATCCACTTCCCTGTAAGGTCCTCCATAAGCTGCAGCATGGAGGTGTGGTACCCCATGGACTACAGGGGATGGCCAGCTCCCCTTTGGTCCTCTCCACAGACCACAAGGGAACTTCTGCTCCAACACTTGGAGCACCTCCTCTTTCTCCATCACTGACTGGTGGCTGCAGGGTTGTTTCTTTACACATTTTTTTAACTTCTCTCTCCCATATGCTGTTTCACAGCTTTATTTTCTTTATTAAATATGCTCTCATAGAGGCTTAACCAGCATGGCTCATCGTTTCAGCTTTGGCCAGTTGCAGGTCCCTTTTGGAGTTGGCTGGAACTGGCTGTTACTTTACATGGAGCAGCTTCTGGAATCTTCTCACAGAAGCCACCCTGAAGCCCTCCCCTACTACCAAAACCTAATACATGTCAACCTAGTACACTTTACTGTATTAAAGATCCATTTTCTGCCTGGTATCAGCAACTTGTGTCTGTGGGAAGTGTTTTTCATCACAGAATCATGGAATGGCTGATGTTGGAAGAGACCTCTAGTGGTCATCAGGTCCAAGCCCCCAGTCCAAGCAGAGCTATCCAGGGCAAGGTTGCTCAGGTGCATGTCCTGATGGCTTTTGAAATCTCCAAGAAAGGAGACTCCACAACCTCTCTGGGCAACCTGTGCCATTGCTTCATCACCCTCACAATAAAGAAGTGTTTCCTGATATTCAGAGGGAACCTCTTATCTTCCAGTTTGTGCACATTGTCTTGTGTCCTGTCACTGGGCACAACTGCAAAAAGCCTGGCTATGTTCTCCATGCACCCTCCCTTCAGGTATTACATTGAGATCCCCTTGAGCCTTCACTAAACTGAAGATTCCCAGTTTGCTCTTTCTCATAGGAAAGTTGTTCCAGTACCTTTATCATCTTTGTGGCCCTTTACCAGACTCTCTCTCATAGTATATCTACGTCTATCTTGTACTAGAAGGCCCAGAACTGGAAACAATACTACAGGTCCACTTGTGGACTCACAAGTGCTGGGCAGAGAGAAGGAATAACCTCCCTCAGTCTGCTAGCTATACATTGCCTAATGCAGCCCAGGATATCATCAGCTTTCTTTGTGGCAAGGGCAATTGCAGGCTCATACTCAACTCAGTATCCACCAGGACTCCCAGGTCTTCTGCATGGCTACCTTTATGTCATTTTTGCCTGACTTCCTGCTAATTGAGATGGACCTTGTTTTAAGCTTAGAGGAATTGTTCCTTGAATATTAACAAGTTTTCCTGGGCTCTTTTCCATCCAGGGCCCTATACGACAAGACTCTTTCAAGCAGATCCTTGAAGAGGCCACAGTTTACTCTCGGAAAGTCCAGGGCTTGCCTTTCAGGGTGGCTAGAGCAACCCCCACTGTAATGTGTTGCCCTGTCCCTGTCATCCTTTTTATCCTAATCCATAAACACTCAGTTGGCTCTTCTGCCATCCCCAGGCAGAGCTGTATGTATTCCACCTGCTCTCTCACAAAAAGGTCAGCATTTGCTGCTCATCTTCCCAGCCTGTCCTTCCCAAAGAGCTTGCAGCAGTATTGGAAAGTATGAGAGAAAACCTAATCACAAAGTATTTCTTGTCCATTAATAACCGAATAAATGCACAGATATTAAATACATCTATGATGGTATCTGCACAAGCAGAGGTTGCTGACCACAAAAACTAAGAGGCAGTTTATTTAATACTTATGCCAAGAAAATATAATATGCAAATACTTAAGTTTCTCATCAAATTGAGACAGGAAATTATGTACTTATAACTTGGGAAACCCTGACTATAACATGAAGGGTATGTGGACTCAAAGGGCTTAAGTTGATTTGGTATCTCATCCCAGCACCAATAACCTCCCCATCTGAAGCAAAAGTAATCAAAATAATCCACAGTTGACATTTGCAAGGGATGTCAACAGCAACAAGTAGAGCTTCTTTTGTTACAGTAGAAGGAAAAGACTGAGCAAGGAAAACGAGGACCTGTTCATAATGAGTGGTTGGTTTAGTGACAGTGGCCACAGACGAGGCTGAGGTACTCAGTGGCTGCTTTGTCTGACTTTTGCTGGCTAGGTTTCACAGTCATCTAGGATTAGAAACAGGGTTTAAGGAGAAGAAAAATCCACAATAGAGAGATGATGCTGTAATAGTAGCTGAGACTAAGAGAATTCTACAGCAACTGGAGAAAAACAGATGTTGCACTCTGTCACTTTAAGGATATGTGGCTGAGGGAGGTCCTCATATTGAGTCATTGAGTCTTCATCAATGTATATAAATATCTGAATGGAGGGTATCAAGAGGATGGAGCTTCTCAGTTTCATTGTTACAGAGGACTCTTTTCAGCTGTGCCCAGTGAGAGGATGGGAAGCAACAGGCACAAACTGAAGCACAGGAAGTTCCATCTGAATATAAGAGGGCACTTCTTTGCTGTGAGGGTGACAGAGCACTGGAACAGGTTGCCCAGAGAAGTTGTGGAGTCACCTTCTCCAGAGATATTCAAAACCTACTTGGATGCCATCCTGCACAATGTGCTTTAGGTGATCCTGGTTGGCAGGGGGGGTGGACTAGATGATCTTCAAATGATCTTCCAACCTTGACCACATCTTCTACTCCAGCCTGAAACAGGGGTGTTTTCAGGAGCATCTAACACAGCCACAGAGGGACAGCAGGGAGGTTATTGAGGGGATGGGGTGAAGCCTTTCACAGCTGTGCATGGTAGGAGGAAGAGGGAGAACAGGCCTAAGTTGAAACAACAGATGTTCATGCTGGACATAAGGAGAACCTTCCTCCACTTGAAGAGGGGGAGGAAAAGAGACTGTAGTTTCCAATCCTGGAGGTTTTCAAGACCCAACCGGACATAGCCCTGAAAAACCAGACTGGACCTCAGAAATGGTTTTGCTGTAAGCAGGAGGTTGGATTGGAGAGCTCCTGAACTCCTTTCCAGCCTGAATTTTCTGTGATTGCATGATTCTATGGGGATCCTGTTTACTGACCAAAACAATACAGATGCTATACATAAATATGAAATAATGTTTGTGTGTATTTTGTCCGGTAAGGTGCACAAGGATTGAGAGTCAATCCTTCCTTTTTCACCTTTGAAGGAAAAAATGTATCTCTTAAAAAGAGCATTACACAACTGACTGAAAACATTTATGAAGAGATCTTTTTGTTTGTTTATTTTTCATTCTTCTGAAATATGAGAAAAAGGACTATGGCCTGTGGCGGGTCTCCTATCAGCAAGTTTCTGCTGTTATTTTTCTTAAGGATCAGAAGCAGGAGGTAACAACACTAAGGATCAAAGTCACAGTTAACTGTATAACAAAGCAAAAATCCCAGGGAAGGGATACTAAAATAGCTAAACTTTAAGACAGCTGACTTCAGCCTTTGTTTGAAAATGTGGCAGATGCTTTCCGTCTTTTCCTTTCCTGTGTCAGCTGTCTGTAATGAGAAAAATCTAGTACCTGATCATGCTGTCAGGTTGTGGTATAACAATACAAAAACTTTCTCTCTCTTTATACTAAAATAATTTATTTAATTCTATTCTGTTTTTTAGTTTCAAAACTACAATACCGTGCAATTCTTTTCAGAGAGAGACTGCTCCTGACTGGGGTCTCATCACATTTGTTTGTGTGTCTTTTTATGGTATGTTTGTGCCAGGAGACTAAAAACTATGCTTAGAGGTGAAAACTTTAATGGTGACTCCAAAGGCTCTTTGCTGGTCAGGGAGGCATTGTAAGCTTTTGTTTTGGCAAGTGCATTCCACTAACCTAATTCTCTCTCTCTCTCTTTTTTTTTTTCTTTATTGTTTAACCAACCACAGCAAAGTCTCTTAGGAGGTATAATTGAGTCTGATACTGGACAAGCATCTGTTTTCTTTTCTTTTATGCTAGCAGACACTGTAGGCAGCCTGTGTCTGACAGAACTGAATGTACGCAGTTCTGACAGCTCTTCTCCATCTTTTCTTCCTTTCCTGAGGGCAATAAAGCTCACTGCAGATTCCTTGCCCTGAACTGTCAACAGAATGTTGTCCATCTGCACTGAGATAGAAGGCAAATAAATACAATAACTTGTATAATTCATTTAACTTTTATTTAGAAATTGCTTTACAAAACTATTCTTGCTTTGAGGTTTACTTTTCTAAAGTGCAGGCAATGTGTCCTTAAAACCAAAGTGCCAAATTCCATTTCAATTGACTAAAGGAGAAAAACTAATGTGCTTCTGTTTCACCCCAAATCTAATTAATGTACCCCAGTACATTTGCTCTCTTACTGATTTAGTTGAAGGTAGGTTATCCTGCACAGACCATTTTATAGACAAATGATAAATCAAGATATTCACCTTTATTTATTTTTTTTTTTTTTCTCTTCAATTTGCAATCTTTGACTTGTCAGATGTTTTGGAAAGATGCTCATGAAACTGTTAAACTGACAAAAAGATTTCTTAACATAGAAGTTGAAATAATAAAGATTCATTAGTAAGATCACCTTATTGAGAATTTCTTAATCTTGAAGAATTGTATAACACACAAAAAAGAACTTTATATTGGCATAACTATTACATTTTCAGTATAATCATACCCAAGAAAGTGATTCTATGTTGATTACAAAATGATAAAAAAAGACTATTTTCATTAACATGGTTGATTTCAGTTTCTTTTTACAGTTGTTAGCAGCTAATATGATTCAACAGCAGTAATATGATTCAGTTAGCAGCAATATGATTCAACTAAAGGCATGTCAGAAAATGCTTGAGAAATCAGTATGTAGACACAATAAAATGTAAAAGATATATTTTGATTTGTTTTGAGGTTGTATCTTGTCAGACATCTCTATTGACCACGTTGGAGGTAAATATGGTAAATAAGGTAAAGGCTAGATTTTTTGCTTTCTCACGGGAGATTGGTGATTAATAAAAATAAGTGCTAACTGGAGATATTTAATTTCAATGTAATCTGATGTAATCTGATACTCAATAGATATTTTTGGATATTAATCTTAACTTGTTAGCCTTAAAGACAGAGTGAATCAGATGGAAGTCTAAACTTCAGAATTCTGGTCTGGCCTATAATGACAACATAAATGCACTATAAATTTTTAATAAATTACATACTTACATAAATTCTCTATGATTTATATATTGACAGTGCTTTATCCCACAGGAACAAGGATAGGTTTCATCATAACACAAACTGTGTTCCGTGTGCTCAAAGTGTCTTTTGCTCTATCTTTCCACGTATGCCCATGTAGAATGTAATATTGGAACACTAGCTGAGGATACAGAGTTCTCAGAGCTGGTAGGGATTTTCAGTTCTGGCACTGCTATCCAGTATACTTATAGGGGTTATGTCTACCTTGTTGTAACAGCATGCTGGATAAACATATCTGAGTTAGCTCAAACTAGTTAGATTAAATCTGAGCAATTACCCAGCTTCTTGAGAAGTATGTAAAACTGGCTCTCAACTCCATACGTGTTTGGGTTGGGACATATTTGTTTATTCTTCAGTAAACATATATACCTAGCAGCTTTTGTCAGGAACTTTAATGAAAATTTTGAAAATGACTCCTTTGGAATCTGGGGATTTCGTATCACAAACAATGTAGCTCTGCCACCTACAAATATGTTTCCAGGGGTGTAAGGTGTATATAATAACATGTATATACAGGCACAGTTTGAGATTACTTTTGGACACCAAGTAAATTTTTAGATTTTTACCCAAGTTAATTTATCATCTTAAGTCCTTTTGGAGGGAAACCAACATAAATCACAGCAATGCAGAGATTTGAGTTTATAAATAAAAGTCAGATTAAAATATCAGGTTTTATGAAAACTTCAGATACAACTCCTTTTATTTAAGGAAAAATGAAAACCAAATCCTTTTGGTAAAGCTAAGGAAAAAACAAAACAATAGTAAGGAAAAACAAAACAAAACCAAAGTCTCAATTTTTTTTTTTTTTTCTAGAGGTTAACAAAATTATATATACTTGTCACTAGTAAATCTTTATTAATTTAAACCATATTTCCCAGAGATTCCAGCCTGAAAAATACTTAATCATAAGTACCTATAATTTTTTCATGGCAAGCACACAACATAATGCTTATAGAGTAAATCTAGAATTCTAATGGAGCAGTGGCCATCTATCCATCCTACATAGTGATATTATTAAGCTGAAAAATAAGTAATAAAAAGTTATTCTATTTCAAGTACCATTTTTGGAGGAAATTCATGTAAATGTTGATGCATGGTAAATTAAAGTAAATTAATCTGATAATATGAGTGAATTGAACAAGCTGTGCAATATAAATATTTTAATCACTTCTTGATCCAGAAGTACCTCATCTACAAATGAGCAATTACTTTCTACCTCATGGGAGTTGTCACTAATTATGAGGCAGTCAAGTTGGTGCTGTACAAAAAGTACATGTAAATATCAAGCATCAGGCCCTTGAAATTGTCAGTTGTAATATGAACAGAATTTTATATCCCTTTTTGCAACCCTATGTTTTACACTAGTGATTTTATTTGTTGATGATTTTAACCTGAGCAGACCTGTCATTCTCAATCTTTCACTTAATCTGTGGACATTGAAACTTCCCTGTAGAAGTCCAGGAGTATGTGTATTAAATTTAAGCATAGGCTTGCTTTTTTCAGTTCCTTATAGATCACTTAAGAATAGCCTGTGGTGCCTTTGGCCTGAAGTTAAAAACAGTTTTAGATGTAAAACACAATATATGTAGATTTAAAACTGTTATATGTTGGTTTCTTATACTTGGGATATGTATGCTACTAGTCTTACCAAACACTTAAACAGCCTATTATGCACTGAGTTCCCATAAATTCAGCACAAGATATTTGAACCTATGAATGGGATAATGTATGCAAAAGAACTAATAATAATTGTAGCACAAATGTTTGTGATGTTGTACATTGCTGGATATCTATTATTTCTGGAGAAGGAAATCATGTCATCTTTTCTTCCCCTATTTTTCCACAGCTGCAGCAGTGGCAGGCTAGGTGTTTTTCATTGGCTTCATTTATGCATTGTACGTGTTATTGAAGAAATTAAGGATTTGTGTTCACTTGCTTCTGATTCACTTTTGTGCAGCCTGCTCCAGAAACACAAAGAATGGGTTGAAAAATCTGTGACAGAATTGTTTCCATCACAATTTCTAATGTCTCCTTAAAAAGGCAGACTTTCTAGTGTGACATTTACAAAACACTGTTTTTATATACCCTGCAAGTGAAATTCATACTGACTTTTCCAGAAAAAACCTACTCCACATCCTATTTCCACTAGTATTTTAACTTCAATATTCAAACAGCATGTATGCTTTAGGCAAAGAGAAACAAACAAACAAAATATCCCTGGATTGTTTCAAAGAAGTGCCAGTCATCCTATGGCTCACTGTTGTAATAAAAAATGAAACAGAAGAAACTGATTGATCTATTAAAAGATAGGATGTGAAATATGTGTTCTGGTTTTGCTATCTTTCCAACAAATATCAATTAAACATAAAAAAAATAAAATATTTCTTTCCAAATATCACCATAGTAGATTGTTATCTACCTAGTATCCAATTCTATGATTTACAAATTCTAAATTTCCATAATGTACCCTTACTAACAATGACAAGAGGAAGAGTGCCATTATTAATATCAATGTGTAAAAAACAGTTCTTAGAATTACATCATACGTGCTTTGTTGAATTTGCTGCTTCTGCTAAAAAAATATATATATATAAAATGTTTTCTGAGATATTTATTTCCAAGATCCTAACTGTGACTTTACTCTAGTGATATCCTATGAGGAATCTTCTTAATTTTCTTCTTTCAATTTCAATCTAGTCTATCAAAGAAACACTGCTCACTGCTTTTGTGAAGCACATAGCTCTTTTGAGATGTAGATGGGTGACAAATGTTAGTTTCTAAGCTGATATTTGTGTCTTTGGGATTTCTGTTTTTCTTGCGCCAATTCAAAGACTTCCATCATACTGTAATATTGTTTTGTAGAGATGAGACATAAAAGCCATGAAAATATGAATCAAGGTGTCAAAATGCCCCCGGGAGCTATTCTGTGAGTGGAGTACATGCCCATACAAGGGATTAGTCTGACTAAGTGCAAAAGAATGGGCAGCACTACAAATAGATAGGAATGGGCAGGGAGAAATGGAAAATGAAGAATGGGCAAAAGCTCACATTCACACATCCTGCTCAGTTGTAAACATGACATATTTACAAACACTAATGAAATTTCCAATAAAAATAATTTGAAAAGATTTCAAATTGTTAATGAGAAAAAGCTGGCACCTGAGAGTGTAAACAAATGAGTTTCCAACTGAACATTTTGTATTCATAATTTGATGTCTTTGAAAAGACTGCCTCTATGTCTTTCAGTGAAACAAATAAGCTTGGAATATGGGTTTATCAATCCGAAAGCCAATGTAATTCATAGATTATGGTTATTAATAGCTTTAAAAACAGTATGTCTGTCTTCAGTTTTAACGATTTGAAATTAAATTTGCTGTCATGTATGAAATTATTATTTTTTTTTCTTGCAACATCCATGGTCTTGCCAGTATTATTTAATAAGTTTCAACTTAAAACTTTGAAACAGTCTGTAATTAGAATTTACCTAATTGATGCCTTGGGAAATTACTTATAATAGTCAAGTAATTTACTTGATTATCCTCTGTTTGCAATGTCATTCATTGATATGTTAATAATAGACAGTATTATAATAAATGCTTTAGGTTTTGTATGTTAATTGTTAAAAAAATTTAAGATATTCTACTGTTCCAGGTTTACTATAGTATGTCAGGTTTGATTGAGCAAAATAAAGAATATGCTTTACTTAATTCAGTGGAGAGATCCAGAAGTTTACAGTTAAACATACAGCCTGTACCCTCCAAACCTGGTGTTTTGATAACTAAATTCCAATCAGTTCACTGGATTTCTTCTTCAAAATGCAAAGTTTTAGCTTTTTTTTTTTTTTTTTTTTTTTTTTTTTTTTTTTGTGCTGCAGCATGGTCTTGCATTCTATGTAAAGGGTAATGGAAGTTAAGTATGAGAAGCGTCTATCAGTTCAGTCTATCTTTTGTGGAAAAAGGCCAGTCTGTCAGTACTGTCTGTAGTTCATTAGAAGAATTAGAAGTGAGAGGTCTTCTGACTCATCTTGGGGGCAGGTTATTGGGTGGTAGGGATGAAAAGATGGTTTGTTTCTTTTATTAAATAACCTATATCAAAACTGTTGTTGCATTAAGCGTGTAGCCAATTAGCCATTAAAAGTCTGGTCACATTCAGGGTTCTGAACTATCATGATTACAGATTCACAGATAATGTAGGACACCCTCACTCTAGTCACATTCCATGAACTACCATGGACACACTTAAAGAGTTTGTTCGTGTTCAATGAGAACTATCATGGCTAGGTTCAATGCAATCTAGTGAAATTTATTAAAGCAACAGGTACACAGGTTCTTTGGATTGTCAGTGATAAATTCAGTGTCTGCAAAGTACACTCAAATACCAAAAGCATGAGTAACACAGGCTGGCTATAAATGTGTTAAAAGGTACAAAGACTCTATAGAGATTTCTGTTTCCTGGGGAGGCACTTGGTGTATACAAGTGTTCAAATCTTACCCAGAGGTGTCCCAATGGGGGTGGGGGGTGGGAGGGCAAAGAGAGATTCAGCCCATTGATCAATCCCAGAAGTTGTGATGGTATCTTCCCTAACATCCCCACTGTCTTAAGCCAATTTATATTATTTTCTATCTTTTAGGTGGAGCTTGAGTGACTCTAGTTAAGTATATCTTGGTTATGGTTGGTGCAAAGTTTTCTTGCTTTTGTTTAAAGGAATAGGCTCCAAGAAATTCAGAGCACATGCTCAGTGAGGGGTGGTTGCACCTTGGTGGTGGGTAGCTTTTGGGATGGAGGTGTGTTTTGGTATTATAATGATATTATAATAAGAAATGTTCACTACAGCATTTTGTCAAAAACATGACAGGTCATTGGGTTAGGGTAGCAGCTTACTGGTCTTGGTGTGCACAAGAATAATCAAGTTCCCATCTTGTCAGACACTTGTCAACTTGTCATCTTGAGCCTAGCCACGGTGCCTCCACCCTTCACTCTGCTCTACACTCTGTACTGTTCCTTAGAGTCTGCACAGCAGGTTTCCCCAGTGTGATTAACATCTAAGTTTGGAGGCTGAGGGAACGTTTAGGTAGTGCAGCTACACTCCACCCTGGAAGCTTCTTCAGTGCTGTACCTTTTCTTTAAAATATGAACATCAGTTTAATTTTCAAGTCACCTTAGGCAATTATTCCACTACTGTCTAAC
Organism: Aythya marila; assembly: GCF_965140915.1. Lineage (NCBI taxonomy): Eukaryota > Metazoa > Chordata > Aves > Anseriformes > Anatidae > Aythya > Aythya marila. Next base: position 98,147,845 of record NC_139043.1, on the reverse strand, counting down.
TATATCTATACCCCAGCACAAAAAAGGCATGGATAGAAAGGTCCAGAAGAGAGTCACAAAAATGATTAGAGAAGAGGAACATGTCTCCTAAGAAGACAGTCTGAGAGAGTTGGGGTTGTCTAGCCTGAAGAAGAAAAGGCTCAGAGTACACTTTTATAGCAGCCTTCTAGTACTTCAGAGAACAGAGAAATTTTGGACAATCTGACAACCAGACAATTTGGACAACCAGACAATTTCTCTGTTTAGACAGAGAAATTTTGCCAGGGCCTGTAATGATAGGATGAGGAGTAACAGTTTTAAACTAAAATAAGGTAGATTTAGATTACACATAAGAAAGAAATTCTTCGCTGTAAGGGTGGTGAGGCACTGGAACAGGTTGCCCAGAGAAACTGTGGATGCCCCATTCCTCGAAGCATTGTGTCAGGCTGCGTGGAGTTTTGTGTTACCTGATCTAGTGAAGATGCCCCTACCCACAGCAGAAGGGTTGGAAACAGATGATCTTTACAGGTCCTTTCCAACCCAAACCATTCTATGATTCTCTGTTTTTATGATTCTACACCTGTAATGGAACACCTATATTTATATCAGTATCTATAGATATGCTTAAAAAGATTTAACCTTCTTTTTCCCAGCTAGCTGGTCACAGAAACTATGATGCATCCATTAATATTTAACATCGAGATTGTAATGAGCTTAACATAGTGTCACTACATCCACTCATGCACTTACCTCAATTGAAAATCTAGGTGGGGTATTAATGTATAAACAGGCATTTTCTGTTATCAAACTCCTAGGATCATATTATTCCCTCACAATATGAAGGTTACCTGGTTTTCATTTTTAGTTCTGAGACACAATCACCACCTTAGAATTTGGGACTTCTTATTCAGACTTAGATTGCAAGGAAGGAACAATTCTCTTATGCTGGTTGTTTGTGTTCATGACACAATGGACTGCCAGTCTATCCACAGTACTCCAGATACCTAATTCAGTATTACCAGAGTATACCCTACCGCTAGTACGGTATTGGTTCTGGCTGGGATGGAGGTAATTGTCACCGCAGCAGCTTGTATGATGCTGTGTTTTAGATGGGTAATTTTTGTTATCAGTGTTTAAAACAGATAAGAATTTTCTTTCCAGTTTTTGTGGAAAAGAGATTCTTCCATAAATCCATTATCTCTACAATCCACATTCAGAGACTGGAGGAAGAGGACACGGTTTTGTGTTCACTACTGGGTAAAACACTTATCCTGGAAAAAGTGTCTCCTGGAAAGTGTTCTTGAGAGTTTTTTGTATCATGGATATGTATGGGAGAATTCAAGACATGGGTAAAAGTACCTTTATCTACAGGAGAAAATTGTAGCCAATGATTTGTACTCTGTAAACAACAAAAAGCAAAATGATGGCAATACAGAGTAGAGTCACATTCTCCCTGGGCTGTACGAAACTGTGGCACCATTCTGTGAATAGTGTGCTGTACTTGTCACACTCCAAAATCCATCTCAGAACTGGTACACTAAGATATTGTTATGCAGTATCTTCCTTCATACTTTTTAAAATATATTTGTTCTCTACAGGTATTAGGATAGAGATAAGCTCATTTATTATCCACTGTCTACTGAGGTATATAGCTTGTGAAGGGGAGAAGTTATTATTTATTTCTATGCATGTGCTCACCTTTTGATTTCTGGACATAAAATCCAGCAATAAACAGAAATTAACCATCTCTCCCTTATCTATTTCATATCATGTTCTCTATTCCATTATTTATCAGAGAATCAGAATGTCTCAGGTTGGAAGGGACCTTAAAGATCATCTAGTTCCAAGTCCCTTGCCATAGGATAAGGGCCACCCACTAGATAAGGGCCTCATCTTAACCTGGTCTTGAACATCTCCAGGGATGGGGCATCCACAACCTCTCTGGGCAATGTGTTCCAGTGCCTCACCACCCTCTGAATGAAGAATTTCCTCCTAATATCTAATATAAATCTCCTCTCTTTTAGTTTGAAACCATTCTCCCACTCCTGTCATTATCTGACTGAACAAAAAGTTGCCTTCCATCTTTTTTTAAGACCCCTTTATTTATTGAAAATCTACAGTAAGGTTCCTGTTGACAAATGACAAATACCTCTGAGACTAAATCACTTCATAGGGCAAATAGGAAGAGAAAGTATGAGTTAGTTAAGGAAGGCATCTAAGTCTTACTTAGACTGCCCAACACAGGTTCTTACCTGTGTTGGTACTACCATCAAATAGTAGAACAATGAGGAAGGGAGGTTTTCTTTTTGGTCATTTTCATTCACAAGAGACTTGTGGAAAAACAAAGGGAGGAAGGGAGGGAGGAAGGGAGGGAGGAAGGGAGGGAGGAAAGGAGGGTGGGAGGAAGGGAGGAAGGGAGGAAGGGAGGAAGGAAGGAAGGAAGGAAGGAAGGAAGGAAGGAAGGAAGGAAGGAAGGAAGGAAGGAAGGAAGGAAGGAAGGAAGGAAGGAAGGAAAACACACAAACAATAGCATGAAGTAGAGTCATTTGGCAACAGAGGCAGAAATGTTAAAGTAATTAAAATTTCCTTGCATGATCCAGCTGCTACTTGCTAGATGGAGTTACATGTATTACATGTATTCTAAGAGAATACATTAAGAGATGATAGAAAGATATCTGTAAATCCTATATGTGTAAGTGTTGATTCACCAGGTAATTGCTTCCCCATTTTAGACCATTGGCTAAAAGTTGTATCAGATTGTATCTGATAATATATTAATTCTTTGACAAACTGGGGAAGTTGAATATTAGTTACCTGTTCATGTAGACATTGTAAGCAACAAATAGCCTGATCACATTCAAAGACAATATCACAGAAATTGCAGTTGCTAAAAAAATAATTTTGGATTTACTTGCTAAGCCTTTTTGTCTCATGTAATGTAATGTATACATGTGAAAAAAAAAAGAGAAAATTCTGTAATCTTTATTTATCACAGTGGAACTAACTTTCTTAGTTAGGTCTTGATACCTTATCAGTGAAGGAAAGCTATATATGATAACTATTTTTCTATAGAACACTGTGAAGTTAGTGTGACCTGGCAGCAAACATGAAACTCAAAAAAAAAAACATTTCATTTTCTGTACTGAAAACAATACTTTCTTTAATGTTTTCTTTTCAATAAAATAAAAAATGCAGAATGGAAATTTTAATGCCCTGCGCATCTTTGCATTTAGATAAGTAAAAAACAACCACAAATAATAAACCTTTTCAGCTGCTTTAGATTGGGAGATTTGAGGTGTGGTGCATTATGTCTTTATTTTGAAAATAAATATATCTATTTTCCAGCACCACTAGGTGTCATCATATCTACTATTAATTCTTTGTACAATAGATATTCCAGTACCTGGTAGACAAAGTTGACAACTTAATCAGCTTCCTCAAAACTTCAGATTAAGAAGAAACAAAAGAGGTAAAAATATAAGATGTTATGAAATGTGAGAAGTTAGTTATTGAAAGCTCAGTTAAGCAGAATATACATGTATATAGAGTTCTATAAAATCAGAGACCAGGAAGTTTAGAATTAAAATTATTGCCTGATTAATTTCAGTACAGATTTTCATCTTGAATAGAGTTGAGTTCTTTTAATCTTCATCTGATATGTCCCATTAGTGAGGTCAGATACCTCCCATTACGTCAGTTAGATTCACAGAACATAGGTACATAACAAGAATGACCTCTATATTTGTAAGTATAAAGCAGTGACCTGAAAGACCCTAAGACTGATCTTTCCTGTGGAATTAGCTTCTAATGGTAGGCACATCCCTTTTGCTTTAAACATCTGTGATGTACAAACACATGCATAAATAGCTGTTCTTGCCCAGGCATTTATCTACAAAATATGTTCTTTATCTTTCCAGCAACACAGCAGAGCTGTGCCAAAGTACTTTGACAACATCAAGCTACTGACTGTATTTAGCACCTAACTTATGATCACGACTTTGCTCATCAGCATAATGAATAAATACCTTTGTGATATATACCTTTTCTTTTTTTTTTTTCTTTTTATTTTTTTTCTTCAGAGAAAAGTGATGGTGAGGTGGTATTTCTGATTTTTACATGATAGAGGATGTCAGATACACATTAGAAAGATGATTCAATATATTGCAAGCCCTTCTCCAGCTACAGAAATTCAAAGCACACTGGTTTCACTGTCTGAAGGAGTCCTTAGCCATCTGACTCTATGCTAGATGAGCTGGAAATACTTTGCATTTTTATATGTGTGACTGTACAGAATTCAAGGACTATATAGGAGTGTGGAAATCAGTTACACATCTCTAAATAGTTAGAATATCAGTTTAATCTTTGAGTATTCTTGTCTCCAGAAGAAGAGAGACAAGTGCCTCAGAACTCTCTCTAATTTTTACAAATTGGTAGCTGAAGATCTAGAAACTATCTTGATGTTCCTCTCCCTCCAGTAAATGGAATACTGCACCCTCCTTCTCACTTAAAAAATCCCCATTCCATATTTATTGGAAATTTTTTTATTTCTGAAGGCTGAAGATGGTTTTATAAGGTTTCATAAGAACCTTACACCACAAACTCCTGGATAGTTTCATAAGTATGCCTTGCAGTGAGAGCAGAGACCTCAAATACCACAGAATTTGGGAGTATTTATTTAAAATTCAGCAAAAGTTTAAAGTTAGCTGTTAGAGAAGAGAAATAGTAAAATATATAACTTATTCAAAGAAATTTTTTGTTTAATTTCAATAATTTAATTAATACTCATTTGCATCTCTTCTATAATAATTTTACTTTTAAGTGTATTTAACTAAGTGTACTAATTACGTTATCTTTTTGTTTTCAAAACCTGAAGGTGTCTAAACTCCCAGTGTGAGGAATTGAGAAGGTGACATTTCACTAACAACTGCTCTGAGAAATTGACAGAGATTGATAGAGTGTTTTGTAAAGATGTCCCCATGAGAAGCATTTCAGACAAAATGAAAATGACACTGAAACTTTCCGCTTTTGTGTGTGCTTTTGTTTACAAGAAAGAACTTGGACAGAGAAGCACTTTAAGGTAGTTTTCCAAATGTATTATGTGTATATTTTGTTTAGAAATGCCTTCACTGAGGATTTTAAGCAACACTTTAACAGTCACTGAAAACTCACTGAAAACTGTTTTTCACTGCTTTGTGTACCTGGTATGTGTACTCTATAGGTCACACTGCGAGTTTTCACCTCAAAGAGTAATGAATGGTGAACTCACCGTGAAGCAGCGTTCACATCTCAGTATGAGCAGGTTCATACAGCACGCCCCTCTTTTTGTGTATATTGGAAAGGTAGAGCCTTGCTTTGTTTTTCTTATTTGCATTTTCCTACCGCTATCCCACATGATTAACCTCTGGGTTGTATTTAGGCTTTAGTCTTCTGGAGGAAACATAAAGCCCAGGATGCTTGTTTAGGTTATCCCTATTTACCATCTTCTTCTGTTTGGCAGGTACAGTTACTGAAGTTTATGGCACTACAGTCAGCTTTTTGGAGCATTGACACTTCAGCTGCCCCATCCTAAATGAATCTCTCCCTTAGCCAGTGACTATAGTGGTGAAAAGCATTGTCCATCCTTCACATATAGGGCAGGAGCAGTTCTGAGAACTTGGGAGCAGCCTAGCTCAGTCTTCTTTGGCCATTTGAATACCCATACATATAATATATAAAGTGCCTGACCATTGGGATTCAGTATGATTTTAATATCAAGTTACAAATGCAAGCAAATGCATGATCAACAAGAATACTTGGCAATTCTAGCTACAGGTAAGTGTGCTTCATGGGTGGCCAGCAGCTCTCATCTAAATAGCATATGAAAGTGCATCATGTGCATCATTTGGTCAAAGCGTGCATTTCCCTGCTTTGACGCAACCCATTGCACTGCACAGAAATTAATTCACCACTGAATGCTACTTGACTTTCATCCTAGAAAAACATCTCTTATATTAATTGTTCATATCATTTGAGAAGTAAACCTGCACACCTCTCGGCTTAGTAGTAGCAGTAAAATTAAGCAGGATATAAGTGCTGATGGGAAAGCTGCTATTCTACAGCATGAAAAAATTAAGTCTAACAACCCCATCATTACTTCAGAATAATTTCACTTTAGAAGAAATAATGAAAAAGGAGGCATTTTATTCTCCCTTGACTTAGATATGGCTTTCAAGTCTCTGTTGGTCTAGTCTCTAGTCTCTCTTTTAGAAACAGAGTGTCTGAGTATAAGTAGAAATGCCACCTTCACTGATTCCCCTGCATCCTCTCTGTTCTTGAGAAATAATTAAAACCAGAAATAGAAGAGAGTGCTTGAGATGGGAATTGCCATCTATTGAGCATGTGGTCATTAGATTAGTTGTACATTTCTGTACAGTTTTGTACAGTTCATAAAAATCTATTTCATTCACACCATTTCATGTGGAGCAGACAGTGAAATGTGGCTTAGAAAGATGTTAATCATTGCTGCTATCTGTTTTTTAAATTGTAATCCCATTGGGTGTAATGCAGGCTTAAAAACTGCAATATTCTTTTCTTATGGGTATATCAGTGCATTAAACTCTTCTTGATGAGAAGCATTGCTGGATCAATATGACATTTTATCCATCTTTCATGCTGGTCTCTTGAGCTTTCAATTTCCATCCCACCTATTAATTGAGTCAAATGACAGTGGGTATTACAAAAAAAAAAAAAAAAAAAAAAAAAAAAAAGATTTCCAATTCTAAATCCTTTTACTAGTCCTAAACTGAAGCCTTTCTATCACTCCAGATGTCATTGAGATGCTCTTTTTTTTTTTTTTTTAATTTCTTTTGAACAATATCATACCCTCTTCAGCTTGTATTTTATTTGTATATTTATTTATTTATTTCCATCCTGTGAACCAACCTTTAAAGTGATAGAGACTTTTGAGGATGGATGGCTAAGTCTGCAACAGAAGGCACCAGAAGTTTTCCTTCTTTGGTAATTTCAGCATAGGTTTCCAATTATTTGAGACATCCTAGGATTTACCTTTATTTTATTGTGAGATAGCAATGTAGCAATGTACATCAATGTGACTGTCTATCACTTGAAAGTTCATCTTTTGAATCTCCTTGTCAGCTAGGCTTTGTGATGACATATCCAGGATGTCTGGATCCCATGCATCACTGATTTCATGTACCTGCCTTCCAGGCTTCCAGGCTTCCAAGCCCTGGGCATGCTAACTAGTTATCCAGTCCAGCTTCCAGACTAAACTTCCTCGAAAGGATGCAAATATACCTGAATACTGGTTTATAAGAAACAAATGAAATGCAAAAGCAAAATCCAAAAGAGTTAATGCATTTTATTGGTAAGGAAGGAAATTTACCTTTTCAAATTTACAGCTCATTACTGTCAAGGAATTATATATGAGACACTGTACACTGTCTCTTTTTGCAGCTACCAAGCAGAATGATAGAAGAATACATACTTATCACAAGAAACACTCAGAAGAACACACACTTACCACAATAACCACTCAGATCAGTTGTTTCTGAGTATTACAAGCAGCTACATTGAGACCTAGCATGACTCACCTGTCCTACATATGTTTACCAACATTATACCTGTTCTGTGTATCAACATGGATTGAATAAAACATGATTAGGAAAAAATGGCAAAAAGCACTTGACTCAGCTTTACTCGAAATCATTTGAAGAATAGAAATAACAGAACAGAGAGAATAACAGAGAGAAAATATGGATATTCCAAGGCAACAGCATTACAGGTGTGTGTGACATAGCCTGTGGTCAAGGTGTGGGTAGACTGAGGGCTCAGGAGAAGGGAGGCACCAAAAAGGGCAGAAATGCCAACACTGGCAATTAGGCAGAAAGTCAATGGAAGCAGGATGTGGAAGCAGGTCCTCCTCTGTAACTTAGCACAGAGAAGGTCAAAGAAAGCTTCAGTTTATATGACAACAATGTGTTATGATTCTTATCTGCATAGCTCACAAAACCTGTTTTTGCAGAGAGTAACCAATAATTGAACTGCTCAACAGGATTGAAGGGCAAGAAAGGCAGATCCTACCATGTGTCAGTCCTTCTCTTTAGTCCTTCAACAGAAGTAGTTTACATTACAGCTAAAAAAAAAAAAGTTTCTAGCTGCTATCCCAGAAATGAGCCACTTCAATTTACTATATTACCAAATTTGTCAGTAACTTTGATGTTTTCATATAACCCCCCATCTACAGGAACTCTGTCATGACATTTTAATCTCTCTTCAGTAATCTAATAGACTGCTGTCTTTCTCTGTGGCTTAAATACGACAATGCTTGAGCAGAAACCTAAAAAAAATAGGAGAAATGCAAAATTAAACACCTTATAATTTTAAGTCAGTGTTAAGACTTGATTTTTTTGTTTTTGTTTTTATTTAGTGTTGAGGCTTGGCTCCATTACTAAACTGTATCTTTTACTGTTTATGATGCCAAAATAGAAGACAACCAACTGTACTGGAAAAAAAAAAAAGGAACACAGTGGTATATTGAATAACTTCTAACTCTGAATAATTTTTTACTCTCTTTGCCGTTTGTTAACTTTGGGTATTTTACAAATAGTTGAAGGTAGAAAGATGTTAAAAACTGTTTTGGGTTTGAATCTCAATTGTTAAAACAAATAAATAAATAAAAAATGCAGATATTACTGCTACTACAGCTACTACCACTGGTATCACTATTATTATTAATAATATTATTATTATTATTATTCTAATGGCAATAATGACAAATCCAGAGAATTTAAAATTTAGAGGAATCTTAAAGCTACATTTAGAGTGAAGACTAAAGTCCAAAGCAAAAGGCTAATTAACATCACTGTCCTATGAGGAGAGGCTGAGGACACTTGATTTGTCTCATTTGGAGGAGAGGAGGCTGACAGACAGCATTATTGCTCTCTACAACTTCTTGAACAGGAGAAGAGAAGTGAACAGAAGAGAAGTGAGAGGGAAGTGCCATTCTCTTCCCACAGGTAACAGATGTTAGGATGTGAGGGAATGGCACAAAGCTGCACAAAGGGAGCTTCATACTGGACAAATATAATTTCTTTACATTGAGGGTAGTAAAATAGTGGAACAGCCTTTCTAGACAGGTAGCTGTTGCCCCATGCCTCTCAGAGCTTAAAAGGCATTTAGATAATGCCCTCAATAACATGCCTTCAATAACATGCCTCAATAACATTTCTGGTTAGTCCTGACATGGTCAGACAGTTGGACTTGATGAACTCATAGTTCCAACTGAACTATTCCATTCTATGTTCTATGGAATAGTTCTGTTCTATTGTGTAAATACACAATATTACTATTAAATACACAATATTATTATTAAATACACAAAAGTTCTGTTGTGTAAAAACACATTCAACCCTGCCCCCACATTTCCCCCTTCCAGCTCAACTCATAAAATACTATTAGAGTGTTGATTTCACTCTTATTCCTGTTTTTTACATCTCTTAGTTCATAAAGAAGAAAATTCAGTTCCTCTCAAAATCTATGTGTTGTTAGTTTGGAGATGGTACTGATTTTTTTTTATTTTTTATTTTTTTTGTCTTTATCAAGGAGGCTGACTTCTTGACTGCAGTGCAAAGTGGGATTCAGCTTTACCTATAAATGCATAACTGGTGTTTCTATAGAAGAGAAGCCTAAAAGAACTCATGATAAGCTTCAAGGCAGTACAAAAGAGCATTCTAAATCATTATATCCTTTGTGCTCTCTCCCAGCAATCTGCCATACTTTCTCCTCTCATACTTTCTCCTCTGCTTTTTTTTTTTTTTTTTAACTCTAGGCTTGCTTTGCTTACCCCTCACCCCACCTTTTTTTTTTCATTTGTCTCTAGGCTTAGCCTTTCCATGATTCCTTAGCTTCATTTTTTTTTTCCTTTTACTTCTCTTTGATTTATTCTTTGTGACTTTTTCCCTTAACTATCAAAGTTCTCTAGGGGTCCTCTGAGGGCATAATTCAGAATTTCATGATCAGAATGACTAGAATGACCTTCTATACCATTAAGTTCATTATAAACTTTGTCAATAGCAGGTCTTAAGTTTTTGCTAAAATTCAGCTGCATAAATAGAATGATTCCAGAATTTGTGGAAAGTAAGCCTTTTTCAGCAACAAAACCAAACCAAACTGAAAAACTTTCTATGCTTTAGCATAGGAAATTGACTTTGGAACCCATAATTAGTTTGGTAATCTGACTAGGAGCAATACTGCTAAATCTGGCTAGACATTTAAATGTTTTTAAATGCCTTCTTGAAAATTATGGAGGCAACTTAAACAAAAGATGAGTTTGGCTTCTTCTTATCTACCTCTATGTGACTTCCTGGAGCAAGCAGATGATTCATTAATTACTGTGAAAGCTGACATTTTCATGAAGTTATCCAACTCCAGGCTTAGGGAATAAGAGGAAAGCCACCAAATAATAGCAACAATCTATGGAAATGTTACAAAAAATACATATCAAATGGGGTTTACGATAAATTTTCATGTGACTGGTGAGCCAGTTTTTGTATATAACATCCCCAACACAGTAGAAATAGCCAGAAAGACCTACTCCAGTGCTGGAGCACTGGACAAATGCTAACATGATACTCTTTCCAAGCTGATGTTTGCTATTTCTCATGACTCCATGCACCGGATCTCAGTTTTGTTTGGTACTAGTTGCATCAGAGAGATCTATTCCTGAAATACTAATTCATGAATGACTGCATTCACATTTAAACCTATCAATCTGGGCTGTAAAACAAGTGAAAACCTATTTCTCTGTGAAATTTTCAGTGTGCTTTTCCTACTAGTGCTGTTTAATCTAAAAATAATATCAAGACAGCATAGACCTTCAGTCTCACCTGACATGAAGTATGAAAAGTAATTATTATATGATAGCTAGCTGTAAACAGTTTTGTTTAGATTTCAGATAAATGATACTTTGGGTTGTTTGTCTACAGCTGTTTTCTTATCTCTATTTATAACTTCCTTTTCTTCATTACAGGGAACTTGGTATAGACCTCCACAACAATTATGTCTCATTTGCCATCCTAAAGCATCCACTTAACTTTTTCATATGACAAGCAGTATGTCTTTCTTTCTTTGCAATATAGCTAATACTCCACAGGCCCAACTCATGAGATAAACATTTTATCTGTTCTGCATACACAGTGTGTACTCAACCTCTGCTGTCCCAGGGATGCAATGTGCCCAAGCTGCCCTACCCGAAACGCAGGATTCTTTTCCCTTTGAAACATCTTCTGTGCCTCCTAGGCCATCTCTGGACTGAAGACCTATGTGTATGTTTGCTGCCTACTTCAATGGGCAGGCCTCAGCTTAAGCAAGCCTGGGGAAGTTGCAGAAGTCAAGGGATCATAAAAGAAACAAGTCACAGAAAACAGATTAATCATAGCACATATTTTTATAATACTTATTAAACAAAAGACAGAGCAAAAACAGAGAGAGAGGCAAAACACAGTGAAGCTGCATTTCAGGCATGTACTTTCTGAAGTTCACTTTGTATTGATGTAATAACCTGAATTTATTTTTATTATAGATGCTTACTCTGTATCACTTATATCTGAGTTTGTACTGAATGTAAGAGGGTAGGCACAGGCCCTAAAGCCTCTGCTGAAACTTCCAGGACCACTCATGGAAGACTACAATGATGTAGCTCAGAACACCTGCTACTGTTATCCTTGTCCTGTCCTATACCTGTTTCTGAGGAGTTCTACCTGTATCTGACATTTCTTGCCATGAAAATATGTTATTTATGGCAAATCTGGGCCTCACACATGCTAAACTGAGTCTTGTGCACGTTTAAGTGAAGAAACATTATGAGGTTGATTTAGGACAAGCATGAGCCCTTATCAGAAGTTTAATAACACTTAAAAATAATTGCTAGTAGGTATTGAAATAAAAAGTGAAGAACAAACATTAGGAAATTCTAACTATAAATCACATGTATATTATCTCATTGTAGTGGGTTTACGTGGCACGGTTTTGGTAGCAGGGGGCTATAGGGGTGGTTTCTGTGAGAAAGATCTAGAAGCTGCCCCATGTTTGGGAAGGGCCCCATTGTTTTCCAGATCTGAGCCAATAAGCGATGTTGTTTTGTGCCTCTGTGAGAGCATATTTAAGACAGGGAAAAAACGCTGCGCCAGACAGCAGCCGGGAGAGTCAAGGGAGTGAGAAAACAGCCTTGCAGGTGCCAAGGTCAGTGTAGAGGGAGGGGGAGAGGTGCTCCAGGCGCCGGAGCAGAAGTCCCCTGTGGCCTGTGGTGAGGACCATGGTGAAGCAGGATGTCCCCCTGCAGCCCATGGAGTACCAAGGGGGAGCAGGGTTCCACGCTGCAGCCCGTGGAGGAGACCATGGTGGAGCAGGTGGCCCTGCACCGACGGAGGCTGCCGCCTGTGGAAGACCCCTGCCAGAGCAGATTCCGGGCCGGACCTGTAGCCCGTGGAGAGGAGACCACGCAGGAGCAGGTGACCTGGCAGGAGCTGCTGCCCGTAGGGGAGCCAGGTTGGAGCAGTTTTCTCCTGAGGGATGGACCCTGTGGTACGGACCCATATCTGGAGCAGTTCTGGAAGAGCTGCTGCCTGTGGGAAGCCCACGCCGGATCAGTTCATCAAGGACTGCATCCCATGGGTGGGACCCCACAGCACAGGGGACGAGAGTGACCGAGAAGGAGCGGCAGAGAAGAAGTGCTGTAGACTGACCATAACCCCCATTCCCCCGTTCCCCTGCGCCGCTCGGGGGGAGGAGGTGGAAGAGGGTGGATGGGGGGGAAGGTGCTTTTGGTTTGCTTTTTCCTTTGTTTTCTCACTTCTCTTGCTTGTTAGTAATAGGCAATAAATCTTACTATCTCCTTATGCCGAGTCTGTTTTGCCCGTTACAATAATTATTGCGTGATTTTCTCGTCCTTATCTCAATCCTTGAGCCCTTTTCACATATTTTCTCCCCATTCCTCTTTGAGGAGGGGGAGTGAGAGAGCGGCTGTGGTGGAGCTCAGCTGCCCACTCGAGCGGAACCACGACACTCATTTATATTATTAGCAACCTTTTAGATTCAATACTAAATTGAACCTTTTCTGCTATTTAATGAACAGATTTGTTCTGTGTTCTGCAAGAGTCTTGTCTATGGGATTTTCTACCTATGTTCTGCAAGAGTCTTGTCTATGGGATTTTCTACCTATTTATTTAGTTATTTATTTATTCACATTCTGCTCCCTTATTTATGTATGTAAATAACAAGTATTACTAGAATATATCCAAATAAGATGCTTTTTCATGAAGAGAATTTTGCTCTGTCTGATGTAAATTATGTTTGATATGGCCCTTAAGTTAAAGTTTGTACTGCTTCAGTTGTTCTTCTTCTAAGCATGGAATTATTTTTAGAAAGTGATTCATACAGGCAAATTTAATATATCTTTAACTAAAAGGATATGGGGGAAAAAAAAAAAAGTGCTCTGTAATGAAGAATCCACTTGTTTCTGCTATGACTGCTTACATGTGCTTATCAATTATTTATTATTGCATACCATGCGGCATTTATCCACTTTAAAAACAAAAACACCACCACAGAAACTTAACTGTATCTAATGTGTAAGAGTAATGATCTTATTTTAACACTATATGCACTGTCCTTATGCTCTACCAGGGAGTTCCTAGTAGATGAGGAAACCATCCTTGGAGAATTTTCCAGAAATTTCTTGTGCCATAAAGAAGCTTACCTCTTTTTCAACATAATGAATATTTTGTGGTTTTGTTTCATGTTTCATTACCTTCATTGTGATACTTTAAATAGTGATCTTATTACTGCATCTGTACACAAGTCTATACTTAATTAAATTCAGTCATCACAGACCCACATATGAGAAAGTTTGCAAAGAACTCATTCTGGGATGACTATCAGATCAGGAACATTTCATGTAGACAGCATTCCGAACCGATTCATTTGACCACAAATAAATAGGTATTTAAATTAAATGGTAGCTTTGATAGTGATAGAGAAAGAAAAAAAAAAAAAGAAAGAAAAAAAAAGTAATAACCCTTTTTAATTTCCAAGAATTACCTAATGAAATCATCAGCTAAATATTTTTAAGGGATAAAAAGATTATTTTTATTTTATTTTTATTTTTATTTTTTTTTAATGGGAAACTAAGGAATTGTTAGGGAAGAAAATATACAAACTGGAAAGAAAAATGAAAGGAGACACAACACTGAAAGGACTTTAGGAAGCTGGAGAGTGATGGCTTGCAATTGAAAAGTGAAAAGACTAAAAGGTCAAAAAGGCAGAAAGAACAAATCCTGTAAAACTATCTATTTTCAGACTTTGCTGTCAGACTCTCTGGAATGAACTTTTGCTAGAATGAACAGATAGAATCACTTGCTCAGGCTGGTCTTGAAAACCTGGAACATCCATTTTTATATTATATTGTCTTAAGGCAATAAGGTGAGGAATATATAAATGCTATTTAAATTTCAAGATTTTTATTTATCATATATATATGGATGCTAAACATGTCATTATCAGATGCTTGACTCCACATTGTGCGTTCTGCCTGACGGCTAAGAAGTTATTATTATTGAGTAACATTTTGTGGCCTGCAAATTATCCTCATACATTCTTTGTCAGAATCATTAGTAATAACTATCATTGTGGTCAAATCCTAATCCTCAAATCCAGTTGAGTCTAGGATTTCTTCCTGAAATCAACCTTGTTCATTTGGGAGCAGCACTCAGTGTAGGGTGCCTATTTTGGGGTCAGGGTTATTATTTTCCATTAAAGTTATGCCCTTCAAGCCACTGCAGCTTCCTAACTAAAAAAAATAAAACAAGTTTATCTGTTGAAAAAATAATGAGGAAGAAGGATCACCTTCATCTTCAGTGTGAACTTCTTTTGGATTTTTTTTTTTTTTTTTTTTTTTGGAGAGGGATTATGTGCTCCTCAATGTTTGTGCACTAGTTCTGAGGTTTAATCCCATAACAAATACGAGGGATAATAGAAATTATCTGCAATAAGGCCAGACAACAGCATTTGGAGCTGAATTTGAAGAGTCTGTAAAGTTCAAAAGCGTTTGAAGGGCTGGATTTGGTGTGGTTCTCATTTTGATTAACTAAAGCTGTTATCAATTCCTAAGAAAGCAGCAAACCAAACAAAGCATATATCTTTAGTGCTTGTGAATAAGTGAATCCTGAGCTCCTAGGTTAAATCAAATTGTTCGAAGTGGAGCTTCCTGCTGTATGTATTCAGTTTTCAATACCTCCAAACTCCAGTCTAATTCCTCTCATTTGCTCTCTCTCTCTCCTCTGTTAAGTCCATCTCTGCTGATGACAGGAAAAAAATATTACTGCCTTTAATGATATAAGTAATTTTTTCTGGCCTTCTGAATGATTTTGTTTTTTCTTAATTTAACTCCATATCAATTAATACAGGGTATTAGGTGAATTAGACACTTCTTCTGAGATGAGGTGTCTTTAAATTCTCTCAGATTTTTCTTGTTGTTGCTAATACTTTTTACCTCTTTGATATCATTTTTAGGGACTGTGTTTCTTGCAGTTTTCTTTGAAGTTGAATTTCAGGGTGATAAACACACTATATATTTGCAAAATAATGTACAGGCAATAGTTGGGTGGAGGATATATTCTATTATAAGAGCAAGTACCTTATATTACCTGTATAACTTATATAACCAGTGTAAACAGGAGCAGGAAAAAAATGTATTTCTGTTTTGTATTCTTGGCTTGTGAGGAGTGTGTCCTCCATTCAGTTCAAAGTTATTAGGACTTCAGGGTACTTAACAGGTTGATTTTTCTCATTTTTTAACCAATGGTTTTAATCATCAGAATATAATGGGAAAAACAGATGTTTTTGAAAAGAATGTTTTTTTTTTTGTTTGTTTGTTTTCTGCTGATTTTTCTTTTTTTCTCTTATGAAACAGATTGATTACTGAAAGTAATCAAAGATGGAAGTGATGGAAGATGGATTATGTTATTACATTTAGATGTAGAGCTTAGGGATATGGTTTAGTGGGGACTGTTAGTGTTAGGTCAGAGGTTGGACTCGATGATCTTGAGGTCTCTTCCAACCTAGAAATTCTGTGATTCTGTGATTCTGTGATTAATGAATTATTGATGAATTATGTTAATGGTAGGAAAAATAAGTCATTGATGCAAGGGAAAATGTGGGCCTAGTTCAGTATAATCATTTCAGTTTCTAAAATTTTGCTTGATAAATAAGTAAATGAAACTCACTATATACTCACTTGACTAATAAAAGGTTAAGAAAAGTCATTGGATTTCTGTGGATTTCTCTGTGTCCGAATACTGCTGCTCATTGCAGTTGGATAGGAAAAAAACCTTCTCTGTAGTGTGAAAGCACTACTAAACAATGGCTGGAAAAATAGTCATCTATGCAATAAAGCAGCTGCCAAACACAAAATTCACTCCTCCTAACTTTAGTTAGGTACCTAGGTACCTTAAGTGCAGCAGTTGTTTCAGCTTGTTTTATACTCAACAGAAAAAAAATGCATCTGTCCAAGAGACAGTTCATCATATTCATTGAAGACACAATTATTTTGCTCTTTATGACTACAGATATAGCTTAGATATTTAGCCTGTATGAGCTGACTAAACCTTAGATGTTGAAGCTAAGGCCCATCCCAAATGATAAACATTTCAGTAAAAGATGTTTTTTTGTTTGTTTGTTTGTTTGATTTTTGTCTTTCAACTGTGCCACTGAAAAGAAGTTACGATCTCATTTTGATTTAAAAAAAAAAAAAAAGAAAAAAAAAAGAAAAAAGCTTGTGACATGGCAAAGATCTTTTCATTTGAATTAACACTGTTTTAGTATTTTACTGGAAACAAAGATATATTTAAATCTCTTCATTGTATATACTTTGCAGTAGATACAACTTTATGAAATCTACAAAATAACAACCAGCCCAAATGGTTTGTCTCAGATAAAAATGTATCAGATAATACTATCTATATACAGACCACAGCGCAAGTATACACATAAAAATGTATTCTTTGTACATATTCTTTGTACTTACATTTGAAGAAAGAACAGTCATAGTTTCTGAAAAATAGTACAGCATTAAGTAATGAAAGAGCCTGTCATAGAAAGAATAAGCAAAATGAAATGGATTTAAGAGTTTAGATTTTCTTCACTTTCAGTTTTCCTGAAACTGGAACACTAACTTCTGAAACCTTAAGATTCCTTTAATAAAGTTTCTTTGCATACCACAAAACTTTCTGCCTTCCTATTCTCTCTACTCTTGTCCCACTTTTCCCACTGTAGAGGCCATTCTCTTTCTTTCCTGTTTCTCTTTCCCTGCTGGCATGTCACTTATGCAATATAACAATGAAAGGCAGGAAAAGTTGAAATAACCTTTTTTTTTTTTTTTTTTTTTTTTGCTCCTTCTTTGCAGAACTCAGCTGTGATTCAGACTTGCTTCAAAAGCAAGCTGAAGAAAACTGGTGCTTATTATGCTTAATGCTTAAACTTAATGTTTAGTATTGCTATCCACATTCTCTTAATTTTTTCTAAAATTATGGGATTGGGGGCAGGGGAGGAAATAAAACCAAACAATATTTATCATCTAACAGAAATTGATATCCTGACCATGGAGGACAATAATGTTTTAAAGTGCCAATAAGTAAAAAGAGAAATGATTGTACTTACTGTAAGAGAAAGATGGATATTTGTTTGGCCTTCACTGTTGTCATGTAAAAACTTGCATTTTCAACATTCCTGAGTAAAACCTGTCACGCAGTGGTAATGCCCCTTATTATCAGAAAATATTTATTAACAGAAATTTGACTGCTAAAAAAGTCCTTTTCTATACTATGATATGACATAGATTTAATTTAGTTGATAAGGACAGAGGTGATGTGATTTTTTTTTTGTTTTGTTTTTTACGCAACAGCTGGGAGCACTGAGGATATGCAGTGCAAATTAATGGCAGAGAATAAAACTTTTTTTTTTTTTTTCCCCTACAATTTTGCATAAAATCATGGGAATGATGTGCTACTGCATAAAACCTATGTCTGATCTCAGATGAGATTTCTTACCCGTAGCCCTGTCAGGGCACTTTCTGATGCAGGATCAAGATCACCTCTCCTATGAAGAAAGGCTGAGAGTGATGGGGCTGTTCAGCCCGAAGAAGAGAAGGCTTGAGGCTGACCTCATTGTAGTTTTAAGTACTTAAAGGGGACCTATAAAAAAGATGGAGAGCAACTCTTTGCTCAGTCAGATAATTACAGGAGAAAGTGGAATAGTCTTAAAATAAAAGAACATTGTTACTATACCTGTCCTGAAATATCACCTGTCTTAGGTACTTGCAACTCCCATCATTTTAGTAATCTTTTATTCTCACAAACCCAACAAAACAGGGTGTGTGCATGCATGAGTGCACATGTGCTTGTCTGTGGTTGTTTCTTTGAATTTCCAACTCCCTCTAAGGGTTTGTGCTTCCTTTAATAGCTAAGCTGAAGTTGCAGTTTCTGATCCAGACATCAGAGTTGTGTCCCTCTTATAGACCTTAGATAATTCTCTTGCATCATTTATGTCCATGAAAAGCTCAACAGCTCTTCTAATTTAGATGCAGATCTGCACCTACCTGTGTTTTCAGTGGAAAGAAAGTACTTGCATGTACTTATTCTCTTCTGAAATATGATGAAGAACAATGTTTTCAGAGCTGTATCAACATTTTTGTAGATCTACCAAAAAAGTGTCAGCTATGCATCTATGAATTTTGTTCTTTAGGCTCTCATTCCCAGACTCCTTAGACTACCGGTTTAAGATTATCTCAGTGAAACAACATAATGTTCCTAGGCCTTTTCCTATCGGTATGCCAGGTGTCAATAACAATATCAGCGTTTTTACTCAGCTACAACTCAAGGGTCAATATATCATCAATGCTACTTCCCCAGGAAACCTCAAAATAATATGAACTCAGGTTTACAGTTTTTTTTTTTTTTTTTTTTTTTTTTTTTTTTTTTTAAATCAGGGCGTAAAATTCTGTAATAATAGAGGAAATGAGGTACGCAATATCTACATTGGACCCATAGGACATGTGAAATTATGGAGATAAACCTACTTCAGATGTACATAACTCACCGTACTTATACTAACTGCAGAAGTAAGACTCGAGTATCACACCTATCTCTATACCTTAGAGCTCAAGTCCAAAATTTTAAAAAAAGATTCCTTTCCTTTCCTAACTAGAATGTGACTAGTGATGTGGATTTCAGAAAACACTAGGGATCATCTTTTGAATATTGCTTCTCTTGAAGCTGACTCTTCTCAAGCAGATGGAAAACAGACATATTTATCATTCCTAACCCCTTTTGGAAATCCCAGTATGAATGACTCTAACTTCCTTCCACTTCATAGACATTAAAAGCCTTCTATGTCAGATCTCAATTTCTTAGTCTATTTTTTTTCCTGTATTTGTTTGCATTTTTTTGCCATTTGTTTTGCTTAATTAATTCAGTTAATTCATTTTGCATGTTAACATAATTCAACAAAGTTCATCAATTATGATTTAGAAGTATTTAATTGTTCAGAGTCATCACTTCAATGGAAAGGAAAAAGTATAATAAGGCAAAATTATGTTAGTTGTAAGGGGGTAATTTAATTTTTTTTTCTGGAAAGACTGGCTGCAATTCCTCTTTTTATATAAGGAAAAGTCACTAACTCTTACTAATGTTTTCTTGTAGATGATATCTTGAAATTTAATATAGTAATATGTAATCCCTACAGATGTGGATGTGCATCAGCTAATATTTTAAAGTAATGCCCATTAAGATCAACGTCAATTAACCACAATTCATTGTTTGAATATTGATCAAACATATTTAATTTACCATTAATGTTAACAGAATGATGTATTAGTCAATTAAGGTAGCACTGACTGAGAATCATAATTAGATATTTACATCTTTAGCCAGATTTAAAACATTCCTAAGCAATAGTTTAATTCGTTTCTCTTTGTCTAGAAGATCCATTTTTTTTTCAAGGAAAGATAGTTACCTATATTCAGCATGGGCTAACAAAAGGCACTTCGTAGTGATTTTTCATGTTTCTGTTTATTTCCTTGATTTTAGCATTTTCATCAAAATTTTTATTAAAACCTTGAAGACATTTTTTTTCTTTTTTCTTCCCCAGGCTGAATAAGTGCATTGCAATGAGTTACTGCCTAAGTGCAGAAAAGTGCAGAAGTCTTTTCCAAAGCATTCCGGAAATCATTTCCAAGATAACCAGCCACTGCCTGCTGCAAGAGAAAGACATAGACTTTGAAGCAGTTTTACAGCCACCAAATATTTGTGAAAAGGCTATTGGACAGTTAAAAAAAATAATTTAAACAATTCTTTGTGACTTGGTTCCTAACCTGTTTTTTATTATTATTATTATTATTATTATTAATAATAATAATAATAATTTTGTTCATTTAGCCTGCAGCCTTGTTTTTTAGTTCTCTATTATTCCTTACTACCTTTATTCAAATAGGCCTCTTTTCCCTCCACATTCTGGTAAAGAATGGTCCATTCTGTATTTGTGTTTGCCTAACAATACTGGAATTTAACTGGGAGAATCAAATACTAATTTTGTCACCAACTGCAGTAATGTTTTCCTTCCAGGACAGGCAGGAAAGTATGTTAGACTAGCTTTGTAGTATTTAGATAGGAATGAAAAATACTACAAATGAAAAGAGAGAGAGAGAGAAACAAAGCAAAGAGCTCTAAATGCATAGTTTTCTATTATATACTGTGAAACAGAAAAAGAAGATATCCTGTTTCAACTGTGTTTTGGGTTAACCATGGTAGGCAGTTAAACAGCACAGAGGTGCTCGCTCACTTCCTCTCCCTCACCTGCAAGGGGATAGAGGAACAGAGTAAAAGCAAGAAAGCTTGTGGGTCAAAATAAAAATTGTGGAATAAGCAAAGGAGAAGTGGAAGAAGAGACAAAGAAAAATGATGTAAAGGCAATAACTTAGCATGTCCTACAGTTAGGGAGACTAATGTCCCTAAATCTGCTCCTCTCTGTTTTTATTGCTGAGCATAATGTAAGTATGATATGGAATATCTCTTGTTAATCTGGTTCATCTGCCTGGTTGTGTCTCCTCCCAACCTCTTGGACACCACCCTTCTATTCACTGGTGGGGCAGAGCGAGAGACAGAAGTTTTTGATGCTGTTCACGCTGTTCAGCAATAACTAAAACATTAATGTGTTTATCAGCATTGCTTTGGTAAATAAAAAAATAATTAATTAATTAAACTACAGCATTGTATGAGTGAAAATTATGAAGAAAATTAATTCCATCCCAGACAGACCCAGTACAAAGTGGACTGAAGCACATTAACTTGTTTCTTTGATTTTCTATGATATATACATATATAAACAAACTCAAAACTGAAACAAAATATTTCAACTTTGTATTCAATATTTAATAAATATGAAATGTACCTTGTTTTCAGTATTTGCTTCTGAGATCTTTAATATTTTGAGGTTTCATTGTATAATGGAACAAAATAATTCTGTCATCTCATGAAATCAAAGTTGCATACTGCTGCATCTAAAAGCACTCATAGCTGAAAAGCTATTAAAGACTCATTCCAAATGGAGAGCAACACTGCATTTGAATTTAAATCTGTTTTATATTAGAGTTCATTTACGTCTCAGTAAATAGAATGTGGATCAGATTAAGCAGTGAAAAATATATATTGCATATATTTGAAATGGATAAACTCTTGTATTTCATGCAGTTAACCACTGTTGTAATAGCTACAGATTTACAGAATTGTGAATACAGAATCAGGGTTCAAGTAGCTATGTTAACTTTATCTCACTTATTGTTTTTTCTCTCATTAAATTTTATTGCCTTTTTTTTTTTTTTTTTTTTTTTTTTCTCCAGGGGTAACTGCTTCATCTTTAGATGATTTATTATTAAATAATCAGTTACTTGAATAGATACTTTTGAATAGCGAAACATGAAAGAAGAAAATTAAAGATTGCTTCTGACTGGCAACTTTTTTTCTAAATATTTCTTCTAGAGTTTTTAATGAGGTGCTGCCTTTGATTTTAAAGTCTGTTTCTGCCCTTCTGAATGAGAAAATGAATGAGAAAATTATTTGGCTACTAGGGGAGGTGGACTGGAGTATGAGTGTTACAATATTGTTACTGATCTCTCGGTACTAAAGATAATCCTATTCTGAAGGGTTGGCAGGGGAAAATCATGTTTTACCTGCCTCATTTCTTGTATTTTTCCCTAAGCGTACACTAATTGACATTAACAGACATGGGACACTAAGTTGGGTGGAACTTTAATTTAATGCAGTATGGCAGTTCTTCCATTCTCATTAAAGTAAATCATATTATGAAGCATCCTGAGTAAGAAATGTGAGAAATGGGGAGACACCGAAGGGGATACAAAAATAAATAAATAAATAAAGTTTGGAACTTTAAAAGATCACAAACTTATGTTATGAAAATTATGGACTGTGACTATTTCAACCATCCACTATGCAAGAAATGCTTACTGATACTTGGGTTCCAAAAATTCCTTTAGGAATTTTTGCAAGTTAGGCTCACAAAGTTAGGCTCTCAAAGTTAGGATCACAAAGTTAGTTCCTAAATGAATTTTTGCAAGGTAGAGCCTAACTTTGTGATCTTTTTAATTCTCATTAGAATATATTTTAGACACACACCCATGGACCTATATGAACATCTGTTGAGTACCTCAGTGAAAGCCTTGAAATTCTGTATGGTCTTTTGGCATGATTTAAGATCTGTACATAGGAAAGTAGCAACATTGTTTTAAGTTTCTTTTCCTGTGTCTTCTATTCCTCTTTGTAATAAATTATGCTGACTAGAAAAGGATGATGAGAAATAAACACATTCTTCCTGAAGAAGGTCTTAGTTTTCATAAACAGTCCATTAAGTTACTGGAAAGAATAATGTGTTAATATAACTATCAATTCTAATTTATTTTCCATATTTGTAATTCATCTTTAATCATTCAAATTTAGTAAACCCTGGAAATATGCATTCCTATCACTTTTCTAACCCTGCCAACAGGAGGGCAAGATTCTTCAACTATCATAGCTCAAAGTTTTAAAATAAGAATACTAATAAGTTGAAGAAATTACAAGTTTCAAGCACAGCTAAAGCTCAGTTTTCATTTGATCTAAATATGAAATATCAAGTAAGTGATCATGTCTACTACTCAAGGATTTTCAAGCAGATTGTTGTCAGAACAAATTGAGTCTACTTTAATCAGAGAAGTATGAATTTAACTGTCAGTCTTATAGGCCAAACCTTATTTCTCATAAACTAATTCCAAGCAATATCTACCTGCAGCCTACTTCTTAAAATGTTGGTTTAAAAAAATTGCTTACCTGCTTCAATGATGGAAAAATATGAATAGAATCTGCAGTTGCTATTAAATGACCAGTGTTTCTGAAAAAAGAGTTTTTCAAGACTGAAAAATTATAATAATAATAATAAAGGATTATGAATGTTAGTTTTGTAAATGTATGGATCTTATGAATCTGATTTAAATTGTCTAGAATAAGATTAGAGTATTTACTAAGTAATTTTCTGTTTCACAGTGTGGGTAAATAGCACAGTACCACTATTTTAAGTACTATTTCACCCTTTCTACCACCTGGATAATTCTCTCTTCATAAAATCCATAAACTTCTGATTTCTAAGTTACTTTCATTCCTGGCATCAATATGT
Organism: Aythya marila; assembly: GCF_965140915.1. NCBI lineage: Eukaryota > Metazoa > Chordata > Aves > Anseriformes > Anatidae > Aythya > Aythya marila. Next base: position 98,124,097 of record NC_139043.1, on the reverse strand, counting down.
TGGATTCCTTAGGCACAGCGTTTTAAATGGTTATTTGTATTTCTTTCCCGCTTTAGAGATAAAACAAAAGGAGGAAAGTCTATGTTGCACAGGACTATCCCAACATACAAAAAACCTTTCCTCTTTCAGTACTTGGTAGTTATAGTTGTTTTAGTTTCCCTCTCTTGAGGTGTCCTTCTCTTGTAGCACTATAGTTAAAAACAATTTATTTAACATAAGCTTTTCTTACCTGTGTGGCATTAACATTAATGAAAAATAACGTATACTTATGGCTAAATTAATAAAAACAATCTGACTTATTATTTACCTCTGAAAACATTGAAAAGGTTAAAAAAAAAAAAAAAAAGCAGACTGGTGCTCTCAAATGTAAAAATAAACAAAAGACTGTATTAACACAGGTGGTCAATCAGAGAATAGTTAGTTATAACAATTCCACATTAAATTCTCAAAGATCTTTTAAAATTGAAGAAGTCTGAAAATGTCTCATCTGAACATAGATCTCTGACCTGGATACTTTCCAGCTGGTAACAGATACTGCCTAAAGAGTGATGACAGTCACAATAAATCTGTCCCAATTATCTCCTTGGAAACATTAACAATTCCTGTGCAAGAGAATACTTAAGTTATAGTTCTTAGAGAAATAAAACCTAAAGCTATAATCAAAACAAACAAACAAACAAACAAACAAAAAAACAAAACTAGAACACAAGGAAGAAATATTTAGGGAAGTGTCAGAAAACAAGTAACTTGAAAGTCTCTGTAAGATCTAAACCAAAATATTTGGTGGAGAAGGGGGGGGGGGGAGTAGATGACACTAAAACAAACCTTGCTTTAGTAGTTTTCAAATATTAAGAATATAAAATTATTTAATTTATTTAATTATTTTATTTTAAGAGAAATGTGAGAAACTTCAAACAATCAAGAGAAGAATTCCATAGTTTGGAAATGCAGAAGGGTGTATTCTGTGCTGAATAAAATCTGGATAACCTGATGTTTATTAATAAAATCTGTTTGTGGATAAAATATATCTATATATGACATAGAAATTTATTAAACTGTGTATTGAGTCTTATCTAAATATTATAATGAATTAATTAAGAAAAAGTAGTATATACAAAAAACAGGTGATATGCAAAGTTAAAATTTCTAATCTCTGTATGCAAGGCTAATGTAACATCTCAATATAATTCTTGCAAGAGAAATTACTGCACTGAACAGGAATTACACAATTGTGAATAGCTAATGCTACTATTAAGCCATGTTGGAAGTGCAAAATATTAATGTTACTTAGATCAGATCAGAAATATAATTTCTGGATGCTGGTATTGCATTGGAAAGTGAAAAAAGTGATCAAATTGTGATTGACTGGTGGATTATGAAGACTGCTTAGTCAAAGTGAGGAAACTTCAGGGAAGTATCAGAAAAGTATATGAAGCTCTTGAGCTACTTCTATTTTTTAACATATAGACAAGTTTAAAGGGTATTGTAAAAGATATTTTCAAACACTGATTTAGTGATAAACATGAAATATATTTCACCAGTTGCATGACTTTTCTTCTGGGGAAACTCTAAATATCTCAATATCTCAAAATAAATGGCTACACTGACTTTAAATTTAATAAAGAGAATTATGGAAAATAGTCACAGAAGAAAACCCAAAAGAAACCCAAAAGACAGCTATTTTAAGAGATAGGCACCAAAGCATTTCCATGGAGGGTTGCAAGAGACTTGATTTCATGATAGAGTCTATTCCATTAAAACTTTCTACTGATGCTTTCCAGACAGACTGGAGATAACTGTATAAAACTCCTACATATGTATTGAAAACAATCAGATCATGGGTCTATGTGGATGAAGTATATTTTCTGTGCAAAAACTGTGAAAAAAATGGTGATTTTGTAGTGGAAGAAGTCATGTATTAAAAAGCAGTAATATGGTACTTGTGGTTCTGCAGTTGGATCCGCATGACTAAATCATAGATAAGGCAGAGAAGTGGGAGAACTGTGCTTCAGAGGATGAACACAAGCTCTGAGACTGGTGCTGGCACACCAGGACATTTAGTTGTAGTGCTCATATGTGAGTTGTGGGGTTGAGGAGCCAGGGAGCACCAACGCCAACGTTCCCCAAAATGTGTACGATGCTATTACTGCTTGTATGGAGGGTAGTGGGAGCACGAGGATATCCTTAGAGATAGTGCCTTAAGTACAGTAACTGCTGTGACAAATGACTGTTCCTTGTGATTCTGTGTTGTGACTGGACACATCAGAAAAAGAAGAAATCTAAGAATCCAGCTAAATTTGAAGCCTACATGTAGGTCTCATGCTTAGAAAACAATCCCTGTAATATACACCAATCCCAAAGGGCATGTTGGCAGAGAAGGAAGGAGAAAGACTTCAAATATCAGCCCCTAAGGCTTAATTTAGAACCCTTTAAAGAAAGTAGCACGAGTTCCTTACAGATCCCTGACAGACTCTGATCAAGGTTTTTAAAAACACCTCAGTGATTTACATGTAAGTGTTTTCCTCAGTATGCAATCTCTATAAAGCTGTTATTTTGAACATTCACATTACAGCATTCCTGGAGCCCTAATAGCTGATCCAAAGATGAAAATTCATTAATCTATAGGTAGTGGTGGCTATCTTTGAGATTCTTCAGTTGATTATTCACATTCTCGCAGCACAAAAAAATAATACTTCTATACAAGTATTTTTTACTAGCTGTGTATTGTGTGTTGTATATGGCTGTTGTAATTGTACTCAGGAGTTTTTGAATGTGGTTCTTAAATGTTAAATAGGTTTTCAGTGGCTAACTGAAATCAGCATGTTTTTGTCATGTACATAAAATGATTCAAAAGCATCCATATTAAAATTTAATCTGTATAATTTCATTATTTAGGTTAATTTGATGTAGAGAGATTAATAAAAACCATCTGATCATGCCAGCAACTCTTTAGTACTAGATATTCTGACAACAGTGATAAAAAAGCTGAAGTAAGAACTGAAAGAAAAGTTGCATTGTTTGATATGTGTTCAAAATGAACACTGCTCTAATTATTTGATGAATAATGCAATAGATGGTGAGAAATTGGGGGCTTTTAAGGAATTTGACTATATTTCAGTGGGGAAAAAAAAGCATCCTTTCAGTTTATATGTGAAATATTTTTATAAGCCTGCCTGCGTTTATTATTATGGATTTATATTATTTTTATGATGATGCAAAGCTTAATTTTTTGCCTGGAGAATACATTTGATAAGTCAGTCATCTTCAGCAATTACTATCAAGAACCTTTCCTTATCCTGTTTGTAGGTGGAATCAAGAAGATGATAAATGTTTATGCACTTGCATAGTTCTGACTAAAAAAGCAATTGCTTTTTACAGATGTATTTTTCTCCAGAAAAAAAAAAAAAAAAAAAAAAAAAGTTTCTGAATATTTTTCTGACTTCTATGGTTTAAAAAAGTAAAAATTCTCCATAGTCAGCTTTTCTGATTCAGATAGGTAAATTAATTATATTTTTAGGACACTGATTACAGCTGAGTCTACATGAATCCGTAGTCATTACATACACTTTCTTAGTTCAATGGGCTCATTTAAATAATCCTGATTAAATGATTGGAAATTTGGCAATTACAGTTCAGTATGATTGGGACTGAAAATGAAAACTGTTGTTAGCCAAGCACTGTCCTGCCAGCTTTGTCAAACTGCTAAGGAATTATTTCTAAAAAAGATACCAGGACAAATAATAACATGGAAATTGAGCTGTTACTATACTATAGATGTTTGTCAATGTGGGTACAACTAAGACTCAACTGCTTGCATGCAATTTTGGAAGAGTTTATCATGAACCTAGATGCAACATGAGAAAGAAAAAGAAAAAGTGAGTCCCTGCGTGAAATCTGGGATTTTGTTTGCAGGATCAGATTACATCTTCCTAAATTTCTGTTGTCTCCTAAATGTGCGGTTACTGGTTATTGCCTCTGTTTAATTACATATCTGGTGTAAACAGGATACAGGGAAAGAAAAAAAAAAAAAGAGAGAGAGAAAAATCTAGCCATTTATTTTTCCCTCATGAATGCATAAAAAATGATGGCCAGTTTCCACTGATTTCATTCATAAGTACTTTAGAAGAGGTAATTTACCCAATTTTTTGAAGACAATTTTCTAACAGTGAAAGTGATAAAATTTTAAGCTATAGAAGAGGTGGTTTTTGTTTGTTTGTTTGCTGTTGTTGTTGTTTTTTCCTTTTATTGTGTGTGGATTACTCTCTCAGAGGAACAGCTGTGTCTTCTGTGTGGGTAGACCATCTTTCACAAAATGTTCTTAAACTGCAGAGAATGCCACAAAGTTGCTGAGACCCTGCTTTTTCTGTCTCTGGTTATATTTGTAAATCTTTGTTTTTAAAATCCTTTTTTTTTTTTTTTTTTTTTTTTTTAAATAAATCTCCAGAGAGAGAAACAGTTCAATTCACTATGCATTTTATGTTATGCTTTTAATCATCAGTATAATGATGGATAGAAGGCAATGGAGTCCTTCTCTTGTGACTAGAGAATTTCTTCTCATCACATTATTTTCTTCTATCTTCTCTCTCATGGCAAATAATTTTAATGAAAATCCTACAGTAGGTTCCTTTTTATCGTTATAACCATTTATTGTTAAAATACATTCAATAATTTTGAGGGAATGAATGAAAAGAGGAATAGCAATAATCTACAAGTGTCTGAATAACCTTTAATAATTTGAGAATTATATCCATATGTATATTGTGTAAATACATCCTTTAGTGACTATTCCATAAAAAAAAAAAATGACTTTGAAGACATAATTAACTGACAAGCATGAGGTATTTAGAATACACTTCCAGAATAGCCATGGCACTAATTCTTACTGAAGTAATATTAATATAAATCAGAAATAATTCCTGTAGCATCTGGGAAATTATAGCCCCATGATAGCACCATAATTGAAATCAGAATCTGACAAATTAAGGAAGTGAAGCCATCCCAAAAGTATTTGCAAAAGCTATAGAAGTTAGAATCAAACTCATAAAAACAAAATAATTCAGGCATGAGTCAAAATTCCATTCTTAAATCATCTCACTGTGCCTTGCTATTGCTGTTTGTTTTGTTGTGCAGACTATTGAAAGTCTCAGATAACAGAGAAGACATAAATTAAAGAGGAAGCATGCTGCTCTAATTACTTTTTTTTTTTTTTTTTTTTTTTTTTTTTGTAAACATAAAGAGAGGCATTTAAACTTCTGATTATGTTAAAATTTAGAAAAAGAAAACTCTCTTTAATACACAAGTGACTGAACATTCAATGTAATGATGAAGTCAGGTTCATATGTGTAGGAATAATTTTTATATTTGAAAGCTATTTCTAGTGATTCTAGTCTCAGAAGTGGTTTATGATATACATATATATGTAGGCCATATTCTGAAGACTGTAATTGTATAGTCCTATGTATGTGTCTGGTACCTTGCCTATTGAACCAGGTGGACAAAATATCATTTTAGACTTGTATACATTGTACACTAGATTATTTTTGCATACTGTCTCACAGATGTAATAACACTATAATTTTAGGGTTATCCTCTTACTCATTTCTTGGCTTCGTATTTAAGTAGTTCCTCTAATTAAATAAGCGTATTATTGCTTTCAGAATCAAACTGTTTTCAAATGAGGTTATGCGTATATATAAATGAAATATGTATATAATAACTTTTAGAATCCAAGCTCTTTGCAAGTGCAAGTTACAGCATGTTAGATGTTTGAACATCTTAGTGGCTCTTAAAAATGTATGGAGAAGTTGTTTCAGTTTGCAGTTAGGTACATTTATTGAGAGAATCGTTCAAACAGAATTGAAAAAAAACCTTTTTATTTGGAAGAGTTTATCATTGCTGAGGTGATTGGCTCCTGGGTAGACATGCTCTGCAGTGGATCAGGGGATTGCGGCATGCAGGGGGTTCCCTACACCAAGGCCCTGCGAGGCATCCAAGGGATCCACCAGGACCCGGCAGCCTTTGCAAGGGCGACTGATGAGGCTTGGGCAGCACCAGGAGCACCCCTCCTCTGTCATACAAAGGCAGCCTCTGAAGAGCACAAGCAACCAGGTGCTGGCAAACAGGGTGTGGGTCATCAGTCAGGGTCTGGTGTTGCTATTTGCACGGCAGTGCACACAGGGAGGGCAAAGGTCATTTTGAATTCTGGGAGCAGCAAAAGGGCCTTCTACTGCAACAAAAACAGTGTCCACCCTCCAAACCTGCTGGTCTGAGACTGAAACCCAGACAAGGGGGGCTGCAACGTCCCCGGGCAGATGCCCACTCCTAAACAGACCTGCAGAGGACTGAAAGCACTGCCCAGACCCTAAGTTCCAGGGAACTCTAGTCTCTGGAAGTCCTCCTAGCGCCTGAAGGCAGAGGTGTGTGTCATGGGTGCAACTGTGCCCAGCTGGATTAAATTTTCAAACTGGTGGATCTGTTGAAAGATGAGCTCATCAGGCAATGTAGCATCCAGGGATCTGAGCAGAAGATTGACAAACATTATTATATGCTGACGGTCTGAGCAACAGCCTTGCTTTAAGTCCTGGCAAGGGGAAGGTAAACAAGATTCCAGCCCTGAACTAACACATTTGAAAGACTCACAGGACAAGGGAGAATGGACCTTTGTCTCTGCTTGGAGCTGGAGCTTGGAGCTGGTCTCTCCCCCTGCCCCTAAAGTGCCCCTGCACAATAGATGCGAAGTTCCAAGGCAGGAGAGAAGTGACTGAGAGAGCAGTAGTAAAGACCTCAGAAAGGCCAATCATACAAGGCTGTCTCAGTCTCCCACCTGCATCAAAACCAGTGCCACAAAAAAGGCACAAAGGATATTAGTCAATGGAGACTCCTCTCTGAGAGGAACTGAGAAGGCAAATTTACCTTCGAGATATCTCTCCAGAGATGTTTTCTGCCTGCCTGGGGCCCACATCTGTGATATTACAAAGAAGCTACCAAGTTTGGTGGGTCCCAAAGACTACCACCCCTTCCTACTTTTTCACATAGGATCAAATGTCTCTGCAACAAGGAGACTGAAATATCAAAAGGGACTTTATTGCCATTGGAAACATGTTGAAGGGATCAGGAGCGCAAGTAGTGTTCTCATCTGTCCTCCAAGTTAGTGACTTGGACCCAAGATGAAGGAGATGAATGGAACAGTTGAAGGATTGGCTGTGAGGTTGGTGCCATGCCCAAAGTTTTGTGTTCTAAGATCTTGGATGTATTTCTGAGAAACTGGGCATGCTGACACCAGATGGGGCACACCCGAGCAGGTGGGGCAAGAGTGTTCTGGGCAGTAAGCTGGCTGGGCTTGTCATGAGGGCTTTAAACTAGATGCAGTGGGGGAAAGGGATGTACCTCTGCGTGAGGGAAACAGATTTGGAAACATTGTCACTCAAAGAAACAACAGAGAAATACTTGTGAACTGTCTCAAAGCAATCAGGAAGGGTTCTGAAAATGTGATGTGACCCATAGCCCAGCTGAAGTGCCTCTACACAAACATGTGCAGCATGAACACAAGCAGAAGGAGTTGGAAACCATGGTGCAATTAGACAAATATGACCTGATGGTATCACAGAAATGTGGTGGGATGGATCACACAACTGGAACACTGGAATAGAGTGCTACAAGCTCTTCAGAAGAGATAGATGGGGGGGGGGGGGGGGGGGAGGGAGGGAGGGAAGGGGATTGTTGCTTTCTACATTAGGGGAGGGATAGATTGAGAAGAGCTGCCTCTGAGAAACAGCCACAGACAGGCTGAGAGCTTGTGGTGAAAGTTAAGGACCATAGCAATAAAGGACACCTTGTAGTCAGGGTCTAATACAGACCATCTGATCAAGAGGAGCATGTGGATGAGGCATTCTTGCTTCAACTACAATAATCATAACACTTGCATGCTCTCACCCTGATGGGGGACTTCAACCACCCAGATGTCTCCTGGAAAAGCTACACAGCAGGCTGTAAGTAACCCAGGAGATTCCTGGAGTGCACTGAGGATAACTTCCAGGTCCAGGTATTAGACAAACCTACCAGAGGTGAAGTGCTACTTGACCTGGTTCTCACCAATGTGGATGAACTCATTAAAGAGGTCAAGACTGGAAGCAGTCTGGGCTGCAGCAACCATGTCCTGGTTGAGTTTCTGATCTAGAGAAATATGGGTCTGACAAAGAGCAAAGTCAGGACTACGAACTTCCAAAGAGCGAACTTCAAACTTCAAAACTTCAAGACCAAGTAGATGGGATCCCATGGAACACGGCCCTCAGGGACAAAGGAGCTGAACAGAGCTGACAACTCTTTAAGGATGTTTTCCTTAGGGCACAAGAACTCTCCATCCCCATGTGTAAAAAATCAGGCAGGGAAAACAGTAAACCAGCATGGCTAAGCAAGGACCTGCTGGTCAAACTGAGGTCTAAGAATGGACCGCACAGGCAGTGGAAACAGGGGCATGTGGCCTGGAAAGAGTACAGGGATACTGCCTGGATGTGTGAGGATGGGATCAGGAAAACCAAGACACAAATGGAACTGAGCTTTACAAGGGATGCAAAGAACATCAAGAAGAAATTTCATTGGTACATTGCCCAGAAAAGAAAGGCCAAGGAGAATGTGATAATACTCCCCTCTGATAAATAAGAAGTGAGAACTGGTAACAACAAACATGGAGAAAGCTAAGGTACTCGACAACATATTTGTCTCAGTCTTCACTGCCAGTCAGGCTTCCCATACCACTCGTTTCCCTGAACCAGTAGATGAGGGCTGAGAGAGCAAAGTCCCTCCAACTGTAAGCAAGAAGTAGGTTTGAGACCACCTGATGAAACTAAAAAGGTACAAGTCTGTGGGGTCTGATGACGTGTATCCCAGGTGCTGAGAATTGGCTGCTGACATACATCTCAGGGTGCTGAAAATTGGCTGCTGTAGTTGCCAAGCCTCTCTCCATCACATTTGAAAAGTCATGTCAGTCAGGTGAAGTCCATGGTGACTGGGAAAAAGGAAACATTAATTACATTTTTAAACAGGGTAGAAAGGAGGACCTACGGAGTAGTGAACCTCACCTCTGTGCCTGGGAAGATCATGGAAAAGATCCTTCTGGAAGTAATGTCAAGGCACATGCAGGACAAATGAGGTGATCTGAGACAGCCAGCATGGCTTTACCAAGGAAAAATCATGCCTGACCCAACCTGGTGGCCTACGATAAAGTGACAGCATTAGTTGACAAGGGAAGACTGACCAATGTCATCCTTGCAATTCTGTAAGGCCTTTGACATGGTCCCACATGATATCCCGATCTCTAAATTGGAGAGATATGGACTTGATGGGTGGACCATTCAGTGGATAAGGAATTGGCTTGAAGGCTGCACCCAGAGAGTGGTGGTCATTGGCTCTATGTACAAGTGGAGGCCAATGATGAGTAGCGTCTCTCAGGAATCTGTCCTGGGGCCAGTACTGTTTAACATCTTTATCAGTGACATAGAAAACAGGATCAAATGCATCCTCAGCAAGTTTGCAGATGACAGCAAGCTGAGTGGTGCAGTTGATACAACAGAAGGAAGTGATGCCATCCAAAGGGACCTGACAAGCTTGGGAAGTGGATCAAGGTGAACCTACTGAGGTTCAACAAGTTCAAGTGGGAGGTGCTGCACCTGGGTCGGGGCAATCCCAGTACAGACTGAGAGAAAAACTCATTGAGACCAGCCCTGCAGAGAAGGACTTGGGAGTTCTAGTGGACAAAAAGCTTGACATGAGCCAGTGGTGTGCACTCGCAGTCCAGAAATTCAACTGCATCCTGAGCTATATCAAAAGAGGAGTGACCAGCAGATGGAGGGATGTGATTGTCCTCCATTGCTCTGCCCTTGTGAGGCCCCACTTGGAGTACTGTGTCCAGATCTGGGGCCTCCAGCACAAGAAGGATGTGGATCTGTTAGAGCAGGTCCAGAGGACAGACAAGAAGTTGATCAGATGGCTGGAATACCTTTCATATGAAGAAAGAGTTAGAGAGCTGGAGATGTTCAGTTTAAAGAAGTCTCCAGGGTGACTTTATTGTAGCTTTTCAGTACATAAAGGGGTCTTATAAAAAAGATGGAGAGCAACTTTTTGCTCAGTCAGATGACAGGACAAGGGGGAGTGGTTTTAAACTAAAAGAGATTTAGATTAGATATTAGGAAGAAATTCTTCACTCAGAGGGTAGGGAGGCACCAGAACAGGCTGCCCAAAGAGGCTGTTGATGCCTGGAGGTGTTCAAGACCAGGCTGGACAAGGCCCTGTGCAACCTGATCTAGTGGCATCCCTGCCTATGTCAGGGGCATTGGAACTAGATGATCTTTAAGGTCCCTTCCAATGCAAGCCATTCTATGATCCTATGATATAATTCTATTATATCCAAACAGGTATGAGAAAAATATCTTTATTATTATTATTATTTAATTTTTTATTTAATACATATGTATATATATAATAAAGTTAAATGACATAACTCTATTTAAGTAACTGTGTCACTGATTTCATTTTATTTTGATTTACGCCAGTTGAAAGTCTGGGGCAAATGTTATGGTTCACCATTGGTTAAAAAAATATATAATAAAATAAAAAACATAGGAAGAAATGTTGAACAAAAATCATTTAGAGAATTGACCTGCTGTTCTTTGAGCACTGAACTGTGTGATCTAATCATGACAATATGTGTCTGTTGTTCTGCTCAGGGAAGATATCTTCTTCCCCTGGGGAGTATAGCTTCTTCATGCTTCTTCAGTGCTAGGCAACTTTTACAAAGTAAGTTCATAAAACATGCTTTTCAGAGTTTCTGATATAATGCACCAGTTTTCTTTCCTTTAATCGTGATAGCTAGGTTAGCCATTTTTTTCATTGATTTACATGGAAGGAAGCCAGTCACCCAGAAGTCTAGAGTTATTATCAAACCCAGGGATAGTGTTAGAAAAGCCAAGACTGACCTGGAGTTGAACCTGTCAATGGATGTGCAGGGCAACAGCAAGGGTTTCTACAAGTTCATAAAAGGCAGAAAGATGACAAAGAGAAACATGGTCCCTCTGCTGAATGGGACAGGGTACGTGTGACAAAAGACATGGACAGTCATAAGTACTCAGTGCCTTCTTTGACTCAGTCTTTATCAGGAAAACTAGCCTTCAGGAATGCCAGGCCCCTGTGACCAGATGAAAAGTCTGGAACAAAGAAGACTTACTCTGGTAGAGAATGAACAGTTTAGGTAACACTTAAACAAACTAGATGTACATAAATTGATGGGGACTGCTGGTTTGCACCCATAAGTGCTGAGGGAGCTGTTAGATGTCATTGCAAGGCCATTCTAGATTATTTTTGAACAATCATGATGGTTGGGAGGAGTTTGTGGACATTGGAAAGGAGTAACTATCATTCCTATAATATCTTCCTATATAGTTTGACAACGTATGGGTTAGATAAGTGGGCAATGAGATAGATTAAAATCTGGATGAACAACCAGGTCTAGCAGGTTGTGATCAGTGGCACAAGGTCCAGTTAGAAGCCACTCACTAGCTATGTACCCCAGGAGTATTAATTAACTATCTTAATTAATTAATACTGTCTTCATTAAAGACGTGGACACTGGGACAGAGTTTATCCTTGGCAGGTTTGCACCTGACGCAAAACTGAGAAAAGTGGCTGATATACCTGATAGTTATGCTACCACCCAAAGAGAGCTCAACAGGCTGAAGAAATGGACTGAGGGGAACCTGATGCAGTTTAACAGGCAGAAATGCAAAATCCTTCCCCTGGTGAGAAATGCACTAGTATGAGTTGGGGGCTGATCCACTGCAAAACAGTTTTACAGAGAAGGATCTTTGTTGACTGTTAGATGATCTTAAACATGCAGTTCATCCCCATGGCTCTTAAAGGCCAACAGTATCTTTGGCCTCATTAGAATGAGTGTTGCCAGCAGGTCAAGTGACATTATCCTTCTTTTCTACTCTGCACTGGTGAGGCCACATCTGGTGTGCTGGGTCCAGTTCTGTTTCTCCATACAAGAAATATATGAATTTGCTGGAGGGAGTACAACACAAAGCCACATAAATGATTAAGGGATTGGAACATTTAATGGGAGGAGAAGCCGAGAGAACTGTGGCAGTTCAACCTTGAGCAGAGGAGCCTTGGGAGGAAGGAGTGGGGTACCTACAAATTTACATAAATACCTGATGGGAGAGTATGTGAAAGGGAACCAGACTCTTCTCAGCACTGCTCAGTGGCAGGACAAGAAGCAATGGGCACAACCTCAAACACAGGAAATTCTATCTGAACACAAGAAAACAGTATTTGACTGTGAGGCCAGTCAAACACTGGAACAGGTTGCCCTAAGAGGCTGTGGACTCTTGACCCTAGGAGATATTAAAAACCTGTCTGGACATGGTCCTGGACAACTTTCTCTAGGTGACCCTGCTTGAGGAGGGAGGTTGGACTAGATCTCAAGAAGTCCTTTCCAAACTGATGTTCATCTTTCTTTAGTACCACCACAGCTTAACACATTGATATAACCTAGAGAAAGACAGGTTTGGTGCTTGAGGAGGGAGGTTGGACTAGATCTCAAGAAGTCCTTTCCAAACTGATGTTCATCTTTCTTTAGTACCACCACAGCTTAACACATTGATATAACCTAGAGAAAGACAGGTTTGGTATGATAACAGATGCCATGAAAAGTGGAGACCCAGGCTGCAATGCAAAACATTTGGAAGAAGAATTTATTTCCAAATCTCGTTGGGGACAAATATTTCACCAAGAATATCTCAACCCAGGTGATGACTGGTAACACAGATATACATACTTAAATGATATGGCAGTTGAAATTTATTCAGTGAAAAATTGGTGTTAATTGCCATGCCATCTTCCTGGAAAATCAGAACTATCAAATGTTTCTTCAGGGACAAAAAGTGAGGCATACTTGACAGTCTAAAATATAACCTTATTTTTTTATTATCGATGAAGTTCTTCAACTGATGGTAGGAATATATAATGTCTATTATATATTGTCTATATATAATGTCTATTGAAAGATAGTGTCAAATAGTTCGAAAATGATTTTATTTGAATCCCTTGTGGCTTCTTGTAAATACATAGACTTGCTGACGTGATCAGCATATTGTCACGCTGTGAGACAATAGAAGGAATAATAATAGAAGTTAGGAACACTGATTAAAGTAGATATACAAATTTGTTAAAAAAGTTAAATATATATATATATGGTTTTAAACATTTTTACTTATTTTTTCCTCAAGTGGTTCATTTTATTTATTTATTTATTTAAATGAAAGCTCTTTCTCTTAGTAATTTTACTCTTACCAAGTCTATTTCTGTGGAAGTTTCTTGTCTGCTAGGCCTAAGTACTTCCACTGATACAAGCTTGACTTCTTATTCACAAACTCATGATTTATGTACCTTGCTAGTAGACTAAAATTAAAGTATTAAGGATTTAAGAAATATGACAAAATTAAGGTAGACTAGGAATTAGACTTTCTCATAACATTCAAATAAATGTATACTGCTTCCTTACCTGAACAGTTTTCCATGTATTTTTGAATATCATACAAAAAGTGTTTGCATTTGGAATATCTGCAGAAAACAAGAAGGTTGTTTCCTCTTCCCAGGACATTTCTCTCAGCAACTGATGGTTTTGATTTCATTTTATTTTGAAACAGGATCTGAAACTTTACACTAGTAAAGTCTGCACTTGATAACCACACAGCATTGTACAGTGAATCTTCACATGTATAAAAGAATATTTAGTTCTGCTTTTACATTTTTTTTTTTTAATTTTATTTTGTCAGACAGTATTAAGCAGTGCATTTCCTTAGAATATCTTATCTTTGCCTCTTGTGGTAATTTTACTTAGAGCTTGAATATGCATAGAAAGGAACTGCTATAATCCAAGCAGTATAATCATTGCAATGATCAAGCTCAAAGACTACAAAAGAGAAATACATTTTTTGAAATGTGTTTACATAACATTTTTGCATTTGTGCTTATTCTCCTAGTTATTTTGAATGTCAGAATGAATGTTATTTTGAATGTTAAGTTCCTTTAACAAGGTGTATACATACTAAGCTTCATTGGCAGATGCATTGGGAGATAATTACATAGCAGTCAAAGATGCAAAGCTGAAATTGCAGGAGTCTACAATATTTCATTTAATCTATTTTCATTATTCTATAGTTTGTAGCTAAAAGCAAATAGATCATACCAGAGATATACAGTTAGAATGGTTTTACTGTTACTAGAAGCACAGCTGATAAAATATTTTCTTCTTTCTTTACTTTCTTTCTTCCTTTTATTTTTTAAAGAATATAGAGCCCATAAAAGTCTTTGGATTGACAGCCCTGAAAATTGAAATTTTCAATTTATCCACAGATGAGCTACCATGCAGCCAAGGCAATAATCCTTCCGTACACCTCAGCCCTGACCAGGAGTGACCAGACAGAGGTTGGACCTTCATTTCCATTCAGTCCTTGGCCTCTGTACTGACTTTGCCAATGAGGAGAGTGATTAGTTCCAGATAAGGGGTGGCTTTTGTGAAAGAAATGCCTACCTGCTGAGATCAGTATTGACACCAGACAGAAAATAAATCACATTTCCAGACCTCCAAAGAGACAGAGCAATAGTAAGAACTACAGTCAGCATAAACATAACAATAAATTTATTTTTGCACCTACTACCTGAAAGCTTACAAGCTTGGTGTCTGTCTGTGTAAAGACAACAAAGTAACCTAACTGCACATTGCAGTAAATTGATGCTGGATTTTACCTGTGCCGTTTCTCTGTGCTTAATCCAGAGTCCTCTGGGAAATTTCATCTGTTCTAATTGATGTTCAAGAAACACCTCTATAACACAGAAATAAGGGAAAGCAAAAAGAAGCTTGTTACCTTGATGTCTTCTTAAAAAAAAAAAAAAAATAAAATAAAATTGAAAATCTTGTATTCATCTTATGTGAAATTATCATGATTAGCTTTTTTAATCACCCAAGGAGTTTGAAATTACATGGGTACTAGGACATGAATTAATCTCTTTTTAGAAAGAGGACTAAATATAGGTAACTCATGGGCTGCTCTGCACAAGCATTTAGCTGTGCATGCCTGGTATATTTAGCCACCAATGGACCACTTTCCTCTTAGTTGCCTCAGTGGTG
The DNA here is from genome assembly GCF_965140915.1 of Aythya marila. Classification (NCBI taxonomy): domain Eukaryota; kingdom Metazoa; phylum Chordata; class Aves; order Anseriformes; family Anatidae; genus Aythya; species Aythya marila. Next base: position 98,108,913 of record NC_139043.1, on the reverse strand, counting down.
GTATGTTATCATATCAATCCAGCAAATTTAAAGAGTGAGTTTTCTGTATAGTTTCTGAAGTAATATGCCAATTACATGTATGTGAAAAGGAATATGTATTAAGCATCCTGTGAGGGGTTGTGAGGAGAAGGTGGAGATTGCACAAAATTTCTTGTGGCAACAGACAGCTTTAAACTGCAATAACTCTAGGTGGGAATGCTCTTGTGTATGGGGTGATCTTTCATATGAGAGAGTACACTGAAGGAACAGGAGCCACCAACATTTCTCCACTAGAGTCACGACTCTAGCAGTGCTATAACAGTACTTCCCATCCCTCACTGTGGCTGAAGGGCTGAGCAATGCAAGGTGAGGGCTGCTGGAGAACTTTCTCTCATGAGTTCAACTAGGAGAACTAGATTGGGTAGATGGAATGCAGCCTCTTTATATTTACAAGAAAGCTGTGGCTACTTTCAAATTTATATGAGGAGTAGTTATAGACATATTGTATGTTATCCATAATATTAATTGAAATTCATTCAGCAAGATCTCATTTAACAGAAAAGAAAGAGGAGAAAAAAAAAAAAAAAAAAAGAGAGAGAAGAAAAAAAAATAAAAGTAGATCCCTTTCATTTTAATTGCAATCATAGTTCAGGTCAGACCAAATATACGTGTAGCCCAGTAATCCATTTCTGACAGTGGACAGAAACACCTGCCCAGAGAAGCACTTACAGCAAATAGCTCCAGGACTTCTAAAGCTAGATACAGTGCTCTTTGTACTTTTTTCTGCTTGTATGTTTTTTTCTTCCATATATAAGTTCTCTTGCTTTTTGAACCTAGGTAAACTATGAAGCCTACTTGTTTAAAAAGAAGCCTCTACATAATGTTATAGGAGAGACAGTGAACAGTCATTACTTATTTGCCTTCTGCATGCCTACAATTTTATAGACCTCTACCATATCCCTCTCAGCATTTTTTTCTTTAAAAAAGAGTCCTCACTTCATTTTTTTTTTCTTCTGTGGATGCTCTTCATGTTGTTTGTTTCTGTACTTTTCAAATTTGCACTATATCCTTTTTGAGGGAGATACAACATGTCTGTATAGTCACTCCTGTTGCAACCAGCACTGTACACAGAGTTGAAGGACTGTCTGCGCTGTCATTTTATACAGAGAAGTAAAGTTGTTTTCAGATTTGTTCGCTCTTCCTGAAAATTCCTACCACTGTATGCTTCTTGCATTGCTACAGAGCACCAAGCTGACATTTTCACACAACTATCAGTTATAACCTCATCACTGAGTAGGAAAGACAGCTAATAGTCATTCATGTTTTATGTAAAATTAGGATTTTTTTTTTTCCTGAGTGCATCATTCTATATTTATATATACTGAAATGCAGTAGCCATTTTACCACTCAATCAATCAGTCACCTTACATTAGTTGGCTGGCAAAACGATTTATTGTTTTTGTTGTTGTTGTTGTTTCTCTTGTTGTTGATGGAAAAATTGTAGCTCATCATTTGCAGTTTACATCAGAGGTAAAAACGAGCAAATAACAACAACCAACAACAAAAAACAACACTGCTATGGAAAAGCATGATATTATCTAACCAAAGAAGGGAGAAGATGGTGGGGATGACTGTTCATTCTGTGGGGGAGCTGTGAATACTGTGTGTGCAGTTTTAGTCTGGCTGTGTTCATACAATATGAAAGAATGAGTGAAGTCTGATATCATGAGAGAGCCATAGAGCTTAATTAAAATAACTTACATTTTAATTAAAATAGCGAGGGATTCCATCCTTTTTGGTTACTCAAATGAGAGCTAGCACATCATGTTGCAAAAACAACCCAGATACTACCAGGATAGATATATGTTTGCTGACAAGTCAGTACACACATGTACCCTCCCTCTATACTCAAACACAAAAATAAAGCCTTGTGATGTTATTCTAGGGAGCAAGTGGGTAGATATCTCATGAGGCTACACAGCCAGAGCTATGACTAAAATAAGAGCTGACCCAAACAAAGAAGAAGGGAGACAGTATGTAAGTAGAGGAAAACTTGTTCCTAACATAACACCCCAAAATATAAATATTCTTCCAACTTCCTTCTGGTCAGCTTCATGACTTCAGCAGATTCTAAAGAAATAAATGATGTGTGAAAGAAATCAGACCACTTTCTGCTCACTTAGTAGCAACCAGTTACAGATATAAGTAACCAATCAGTGGATAATTCTGTTGCTCACAGAATCTTGAATCCCCCAGCAAAATTAGAGCTCCTTTAAAAGTGGTTATTAATAGCAACACTAACTGAAGTCACTTACTGCTGAGGCAAACTAGCTGAACCAGTTCACAGCTCAGAAAATGACAGCCACTCAGTGCCTACAATTGCCTTAGGAAGAACACTGACAGAGTCCAAGGAAATGTTCATTAACTCAGACATATGTTCATTAGGTCAGTTCAGTCTCACCAGACAATCTTGATTACTGTTTTCCCCATAGCAGACTTACAGAACTAGGGAGAGAAAGGGATATACCAGATGTAGGGCAAAATTCTCTGGCCTGTTAAATCTGTAGTAAAATATGTCAAAACAGGTGCTTCAGTTGCCAGGGGAGTCGTTTTATGTTGAGAAATGTTTCATTTTCAAAAAGTAGTGTCAGGTTTGCCAAGGAGTTTATGCTATGTTGCTCACCCTGAGGAAGTGGCAGGGCTTTGGACCTTTACCTAGCCCACATACCCCAAATTCTCTTTATTTATTTCAGTGATCTGCAATTGCAGTTGTAAGTAGCAAGACATGTCAAAGCATGCAAAATTATTTAGAGGAGTTGGAGTTTTAGAAGACATTGAGAAACTTTAAAGGGACCTAGAAAAGTGACACAATGTTGGAAAGATATATTGTTTTAATTTAAAAACTGCCATAATCTTCATAAACTAAAGACATATTTTTACAAGCCATCAAGTCCCTTTGACTCAGTCTGTTTAGATTATTTTCTGAATGTTTTTGATAGGCATTGTTATCACACAGAAAGCCTTTTTTATATTATTATTTCACTTTTTTATTTTTTATTTAGGAGAAATCAAAGGAAATATATGGGTTTAAGAAATAACATTAGGCCAAGATTTCTTCACTGAAATATAAAAATACTTTCCTGAAGTGCTGAAACATCATTAACTTAAAAATCATTTTCCTTTCCTTTAATTTTTAATTAAGTTCTCAACATACATCTAGGTGAAATGTCATATTGACAATAAAATAAATTACAAAATTAATATAATGTTATATAAGCTCAGTGTTTGGGGGTTCATAATTCTGATACATAAAATTACATTTTTCACCTTCTAAATGTATATATTAAAGATTTAAGGACTCAAATTTCTAGGAAAGATGTTAGGGTCCATCAAATACCTTTGTTTGAATGAATTAGGGTTCTCTTCCAGAATTTAAAATTTAATGAGAAGTTTTCCAGTTATTAAAAAGCAACATTTTTTCTTAAGTTTTATACAAAGTTAATTAATAACATCAGTCATTTTTTTTGGAACCATATGTTCTCATCAGTCAAAAATGCTATCACCAGCTCTATTATTTACTTTCTTTCCTCCCCCTAAAATGATTTCATCATCATCCAGTGGTCTATGTAGTACTACTAATATTAGTTTGTCTCCAGTTCTTACTTTATCTCTAGACTTTTCTTTAAGTAAGGGGAAGAGTATGTTATAAAACTACATTGTACTGTGAAGATTTTGTTAGCTGGATGTATTTCAGTGTTTAGGATTTACTAGAACTGTGTGTATTTCTTTATTTATTTATTACAACAGGAAACAAGAAAAAATCTCTAGGAAATACCCAGAAAGACTATATAATAGCTGTTATAAATTTTCTGAAAAAAAAAAATAATAAATAAATAAAAAATATATATATATGTTTTTACTTCATTAAGGATCATGTTTTAGCTGTCACAGTAGCTGTGACAAGAACCCTGACACATGACATAAGGTAATATACTCTGACAACTATGTTCAAAAAATGGCTTCCTCCAGCAACAAGACACTTATTGCTTCATTATTTGATATTCAAATTTATGTTTTGCCAGGCCTAGCTATTCTTATATTATTAAACATACTGCTCATTAATTCATGAAAAATCCTCTACATTCTAATATATGGAACAGAACGTTTTATCAGCTATTCAAAATGTAATTTCCAATGCTAAAACCACAGCTTCCATAGCATCCTACTCATATTTGATCCTGAAATATCAGAAAAAGAAATCTGTCACAGGTGATATAAAAACATTAAACAGACTAGTATTTGTCAGAATAAGGCTAGAAATATCTCTGTAGATCAGCTCCATTACAAAGTGAAGACTACTGAATCTCTAAGGCCAGGCTGGATGGGGCTTTGAGCAACCTGGTGTAGTGGAAGGTGTCCCAGCCCACTGCAGGGGTGCTGGAACTGGATGATTTTTAAGGTCCCTTCCAACCCAAAACATTCTGTGATTTTATAATTCTAGTAGAAATTTCTGATGGAAGCTGTCAATATATTAATCTTGGTTTGATCTTGATTTGACCATTGTCCTAAAAATTGCAAAAGGGAAATGGACAATAACAAATGTATACATTCTTTTATGCATGTATTTATTTGTAAACTTCAATCTCTGTGTGGGCTCACAATGACTATCATCATAAAATGAATATTTATAGAATCACAGAGTAATTTCAGTTTGGAAAAGGCTTCAGAAGGTCATCTGGAAGTCCCTACTCAAAGCAGAACTAACTCTGAGCTTAGAACATGTTGTTCAGGGCCCCTTCCAATGGCTTTTTGACTGCCTCCAAGGTCAGAGAATGCATAGTTGGTGGTCTGGACAGCTTTGCTGTGAATAATGTTTTTCCTGCATCTATTTTGAATGTTCCTTGCTGCAAGTTATACCCATTGCCTCTCATCCTTTCAGACCTTCTGAGACAAGTCTGGATCACCCTTCTTTATAACAACCCACAGTGGAAGACAGCCATCAGACATGGATGTTCTCAACCTGAACAGTCCCTGTTCCTGCAGCTATTCCTCATACCTTGTGTGCTCCCACCACAGTGATATAGATGACCACAGATAGATGTATTTGTGGCCTTCACTGGACTCTCTCCAGTACGACCTTGTCTCTCTTGTGCTGGATGTGCCTAGCACTGGATGTGGCACTCCAGATGTGGCCTCACCAGTGAGGTGAGCAGAAAGGATCATCTCCCTCCACCGCCTGGCAGTGCTGTTCCTAATACAGCACAGGAGCCTTTGCTGCAAAGGAGAGTTTCTGGGTCATGTTCAGTTCCACAAAGACCATAAGGTCCTTTTATACAATGCTGCCTTCTAGAAATCATTGGCAATCCATATGAAAACAATTTCATAAATAAAAGATTGTTAGGAATATCTTAGAATTGACCAAGTCTAGTGGAAAGATATATATAATTCAACCAATTATTTCTAATTAATTTTATAATTTAACCTCTTACAATTTAAAAGGTCAGCTAACAGAAAAGGAACATACAGTATAATATTATGCTATTCCTATACTTATTGTTTTCTGAATAGCATATTATTCCATTTATCTTTCCAACATGAAGCAAATTAAAGTGAATTCTCTGTGTTCTATAAAGCTTTCATTTACTTCAGAAATATAGCTTCTAGTGTCACTGCCTTTCAGTAGGAGTTTGTGCAAATGTGTGGACTCTGAATTATGCAGATTTACATGACTGCAGTTTTCATAGCTGTCACATTGAATTTGCTTTTTGAAAATCTACTCAAGAATTGGTTGGTGGTGAAGTATTTTATTTAGTTGTTCAGAGGTCTAGATGTGTTTACCAAATGGTTTTGTAAATAATCGTATTAAACATCCCAAGTGGAAACAAAGCAAAAACCAGAATTTACTAGCGATTGTAGCTGATTACAAACATTAGGTTCCGTGGGGAAAAAAAAAAAAATATATATATATATATATATATATGTTAAAAGTGGAATTCACTTTTTTTTTTTTTTTTTTTTTTTTAATTAATTAATTTTTAACTACCATTAAAAACAAATAACTAATACTTATTAAGCTAACAATCAATTATTAACTACTGTTAAAATCAACTTGAGAAATTTTATATGTATTTTTATTGTCTTCCTCTGCAGTCACTATACTGGACTACTTGGGAAGCTATGTTAGCAGTACCAATGCAGCACTGGCCAAGCAGAGTACACACAAGTAGCAGATTGCAGCAGGAGGAGGCAAGGTTCCTTGGGTTCAGTTTAGACACACTTGCTCCATGACTATCCCTGAGCGATATTACTGTCCGCTTTGCCTCCGGCCACTTGTTCTCCTCCCCCGGAGGGGATTGATTTTCTGCCAACATCCTCACTCCCTGACCTCATTCTGTCAAAAGAATTGGAAAAAAGTAATGTTACAAAGGTATTAAAAAGCGGTCAGGCTAACCAGGATCATTTTGCCAGAAGTGTCCAGGAAGCAGGAAGTGCAAACAGGGTGACTGATCTGTGGTGGTGGTGGTGGTGTGGGTTGCTGAATCACCAGGGGTAGGCACCACTGTGACACTGCTGTTCTTGCCGGGCTTTTGTAAAATATTTAACCCCTCAGTGCCCTGAGATCTCCATCAAGACATTAAGAATAATAATACTTTGTGTGTATAATTAAGAGCTGTAAAATATTTTTGTGGCTCCTCAGAGAAGAGCTGTAATGCTGCAAAACAACATCAGGTGCTGAAATAGTAAATCCTTTAATGGCAGGGCCTTGGACCCCAGAGATCTTCCACAAGGTGATTAGAGGAAGTGCCATGAGTAAATGTAATGAGAATACTAGTGACAGCAAAAATAATGTCAATGTATCAGTCATGCCAGTGTGGGCTAGATAATCTTGCTGATGACTATTAATGACTATTTCAGAATGTTGATATTGTTGAAAAAAGAAGTTTAAATTCTGAATCCTAAACAGTATATTCTTAGTCAATCCTTAACTCAGGATACAAAAGTAACTATACACATTGCTCAGCCATTCTTATGGGTAAAAAAAATAAAATAAAATAAAAAATATCTAAATAAATCTGAACTTTATTTCTGTATTTTACCTCCATCACTGACTTTAGGGACTACATTGTGACACTCTTACCAGTCAACTTTAGAAAAGTTGAAGTTGACTTCATCATTGCTTGCATACAAAATGCAGGATAACTCCTGACATGTATGGGGCACATCTATGTGTGTTTCAAAAGTTATCTAAAAACACTGCTTAGGTCAGAGTTCCGTTGAAGTCAATGAATCTGATTCTCCTCCTACATGCACTTGTATTGATAAGGAGTGTCATCACTGAAGTTAATGCTTTCAAATACTGTATATAGAATTGTCTTTCTAAATTGGAATCCTTTGCTAGATTGCTGGCATTCCATGACTGCTTCAAAACCAAAACACCATCTTTTCTTGGTGTATCAACTCTGTATTTTCTGCAAATGAATATATTTCATATGTGTGTTTCTGTCTTACAGTAAAAATTGTCTATAATGACTTGGGTTAAAATATCCTAAAATTTCAGTATAACTTTGTTAAGACTGTGAAATCTCTGTATTAAGTAGGCCAATTCTAAATTACTTAGTAAACCTGGTTCTACGGCAGGACAATAAAAAAAAAAAAAAGTATTTCTTGTATATCTAACAAGGAAATAATGTAGACACAGAGAAAATCTTATCTGTAGGACATATGAAGTATTTTGTCTTAATTTTCAATATGGTACAGGAAAAAGTAAAAAAAAAAAAGGAAGGTGAAAACAACTCGAACCACAACAATCATACATTAAAATTTACATAATCTATATTTTATTTTATGAAAGTTCAACAGTTATATCATTGTTACTAGCTAACAACCAGAAAACCTAGTGAGGGAGATTTAAAAGAAAATCAGCCAAATTTAAAGAGACATTCTTGTTCCTTGTCTGTCTTAAAAATAGCAGTCATGACTTACAACTGTGTTTGAGCTGTGTTTAGAGCATTTAGAAAACATATTAATAAAACATGTGCAACTAATAGGCTGATTAAAAGGAGAATCAGATATATTACAAGCCAACCTTAATAACTTAATAAGCTTAATAACTAATAACTTAATAAGCTTAATAACTTAATAACTAACCTTAATAAGCTTAATAACTAATACATTTTTAATTACATCTTTCTGAAATGTAAGAACTTCCTCAACCTACAAACACACTTTTTCTCTGGGAATACATAAACTAATAAAACTTTAAAAAATTAAGACATATATCCATAGCAATATAGCTTAACTTCCTTAGTTTAAAAATACCATATTATGAACATGTCTTTATTTACTGCTTTTGACTGTACATGTCTTTACAGCTAAGTAAAAGTAGCAGTTTTCCAAAAGAAAATCTAGGGTTTTACTACTATGTTATAGAGGCATGTGATATGGAACTTCCTTGGCTAATATCTGAAATGTCATTGACTGAGATAAACAATCTTTATTTTAAGAATTGTAGTTGCTGTTTAAGTACTTCATTAAAAAAATAAATAAATACCTACTTTAAACATCCTCATGGATGTTTCTGTTGCAAAGACAGAATCATATATTATCTCCTATTATCCAGAGAGAGTTGGTTGGAATTCCCTCTACTTTTAGACAAAATGAAGAGTCTCATATTTGTATATGAACAATATTTTAGGAAAAGCCAGACATTGTACAGACATTAGGGCCATCTGTCATTGAAAATTGTTTAGTTGCTACATAGTTACACCAGATTGTTCATCAGAGATTTGCACTGGCAGATGGCAAACCTTATAAAAATTAAATGTATGTTGTTTACTTGTAGTTTCCTTTTAAATTGCCTTTATTCCCTATGGAGAGTACAGGTAGGGTTTCCTTGCAAATTTCTTCCCACTATAAATTTGGGACAAATTTACTCTGAGGCATCCTTTTGGCCAGAATCATGAGCAATGGAAAACCAAGTGTCTCAGTAGTAGCAGCAGCTAGACTAGACAACTAGACAACTAGACAACTACTGGGCAAATCTTCCTGTGCCAAAGGGCTCTATGCAATGCCTCTTCTAAAGAAGCAACATCAAAACTACATGGAAGTAAAACTTTGGACCTTCATGAGGAAAATCTAGTCAGACTCCCAGCCCAGGTAAATAAGCAAAATTTTTTATCTAATTTTTTCTAACCATCATAATTTCTTGCCTGGGAAAAATAGAGAAATAGAGAGCTTTACTTGCACTCACAATAATGGCATTTCTTTCCAATCTACAGGGAAAGAATTAGATAGATGTTCTGATATTTAGATGTTCTGATGGCACACTGATATTTACTTTCGCAGAATACTGTAAGAAAGTATGATTAGAGCTGCTAATGCAGTGCATAAGATAAAGCATGTTTTTTGCAAAAATTTTCTATCCTTACTATAATTATGATTTGGTCACCAATCTAGAATTGAAGTTGAACAACACATGATCTGTTACACCAAATATATATATATTACATAAATATATATATATATATATGTATTGAAGTTTCAAAAATTAATGGTAGGGACTTTTTTTGTAAATGTGGATATGTAGACAAAACAGACGAAGAAAGTTAGAGTAGCATGGAACTAAAATACAGCTTTATTACAGGACATGCCCCAGGAGATGTTATATTGCAGGACATGAGTTTACAAGAATATGTTTCAGGTTCGTGTTTGGAAAGTTACTTTCCTGAGAGGCAAAATAAAATGTATATGCTTCAATGCCTCTATAGATTTCTTTTGATTTTTTTGTCTTTTCTAAAATGAAAAAATAAACAAGATATCACATAAGAATAAAGAGTTTATTCCATACTAGAAGCCAAGGAAATGGAAAGCAGAGATTACACTTTCTAAATAAATTTTAGCTTAAGAATGCCATTTATACTAATAAGAATAAAACAGTTAAGTTTTTAAAATCATATTTAAAACGTGGGCTAAGTGGGCTAATTTGAAGAACTCCAAGAAAATTAACCAACAGAATATCTAAGCAAAGTTAAAGGAGTAGTTAATCTGGAATATACTATCTCTTAATTGCAAAAGGCATTTAGTAGTATCTATTTAACATAAAACCCTGTAGTCTGAAGGTTACAGAAAGTTTAATTATTTTCTTGAATGCTTTTCCTTTATTATCTCATTATTTGATCTCATGCTCTTCCTTTTTCCTTTTGGCAGGGGTTGGTGATTAATGGTGTGGGAGTGGGGGAGAGTGCTGTACCTTTGTGCTACCATAACAACTGCTTCCAATTACCAGACCAAAAATTAGTGATGAAGTCTAAACCTGACTTTTCAGCTCTGTTATGTAAGGGTGGTTGTTTTGAAGGTTTTCTCAGGTTGTTCTCAAGATTTTCTATCTGTTTTCTTCATTGTAATTCTCCAGAGACACCACAAATGACTTAAAAGGAGGCCACCTGCCACAGTGCTGGCATTCTTCCCTTCACTGACCAGTTTTGTTCATCCATAAAAAAAAAAAAAAAGGTCTGCTTTTTGTTGTTGTTGTTGTTTGATTGATTGTTTTTTGTTTGTTTGTTTGTTTGTTTTGAAACTCCATTTTCGAGAAACAGGAATAAGTGCTTTGCTAATCATTTTGTTTGTCAGCAGTTATATATGATATAATACAAAAAAAAAAAAAAAAAAAAGATTGTACCTCTGAGAAGTGACTATTTACTTTTTTTTTTCTTTTTCTTAGTGATTTTCTGCACTTCGTGATCAAATTCCATATCATGAAATTTCTTTATACTTACAATTTTCTTAGATAAAGAACATAAGCACTTTGTAAGGTTTCAGTTCAGCAGATAATATCTCAAACACTAGTAAAATACTGATTAAGAGCTACGTATAAATAATTTAATTGAATTTTAATAGATAAGTAGGAAGTAATCTTATCTTTCTACATAGAAACTTAGAATATGTTTCTACATAGAATGTCTTGGGATGGAAGAGACCTTAAAGATCATCTAGTTCCAATCCCCCTGCCATGGACAGGGACACCTTCCACTAGACCAGGCTTCTCAAAGCCCCATGCATCACCTCTTGAACACTTCCAGGGATGGTCCTTCCACAGCTTCTCTGGGCAACATGTTCCAGTGCCTCAACATTTCTTCCTAATATCTAATTTAAATGTCCCCTCTACTAATTGAAAACCATTCCCCTTGTACTGTCACTATTTGCCCAAGCAAAAAGTAATTCTCCATCCTTTTTATAAGCCCCTTTTACAAACTGGAAGGTTGCTGTAAGGTCTCACTGTAAGGTCTTCTCTTCTTCAGGCTGAACAACCCTGACTCCCTTAACCTCTCTTCCCAGGAGACGTGCTCCAGTACTCTGGTCAACTTAGTGGCCCTCTTCTGGACCTTCTCGAATGGATTTTTCTTGTGCTGGGGGCCCCAGACCTGGATGAAGTGCTCCAAATGGAGCCTCACAAGGGCAGAGTAGAGGGCAACAGTCACCTTCCTTGAACTTTGCATTTCCTTCTTCGACCTCAGTTTTACCAGCAGGTCCTTGCTTAGCTGTGCTGTTTTTCCTGTTTTCCTTGCCTGACTTCTTACACATGGGTATGAAGAGCTCTTGTACTCTAAGGAAAACATGCTTAAAGAGTTGTCAGCTCTGATCAGTTCCTCTGTCCCTAAGGACAGTGTCTCAGGGGATCTCACCCACTAGGTCTTTAAACAGCTGGAAATTCTCTCTTCAGGGTTCTGACTTTGCTCTTTACTATTATGTTCCTTGAGAAAAACATAGTGGATAAGATACATGGTTGGCTGCTTTTTTACATTGGAGTGTATATTAGAACACAAACTGCAGAATAATGAGGAGTCAGTCCAACCTTCTTTCCATGAGAAATATCTTCATTGTAGATATGTCTTAACAAGTCTGTGGCTATGAGGTCAAATGTCTTCTTCAGACATGCTGTCTTCAGGTAACAGCTGAAACACCAAAAGCTGTAGCATTCATGTATATATGTTTTACAGACATAAGTAAGTATTGGTTGATTTCGATGGGACATACTTATTGTCAGTGAATGTTCAGACTCCACAGAGATAAAGTTTATGGACACCTCTTCCTGGTATGTGAACTCAGTGGAAATGGACTTCTGTGATGGTTTCTCAGAAAGCCTTACTGTTCTATTAGTTTTCCTGGTCCATTGCTACAGTTCAAAAGATCTACTGAATTCTTAGAGAACATAGTCAGGTTATTTAATCTTAGAATATTAATTCTCTGATTCCTAACTTTACATAGAATCCCCTAAGTTTAATGAGAAGGGTACAAAGTTTAGCACATTTTGTTGAGGAATCATGAGACCTTAATGCACACAAAATTTTAATTATTTTTTAATGACAAGGTATTTTGAAATGAATGAAACTGAAGTGTTAGAACAGAATGAAGGTTTAATTTTCATAGCAGCTCATTGTGGTTGATGTTCTGAAACTTAGTTACTTAAGTGAAAATTGCACAAGGAACTGTTCTAATGTGAGATTTCTCTTTTACAGTTCTTTGCATACTATAGCCAGCTCTACATAGATTTCCTTGCCAGAGTGGGCATTGCTGGAGCATGCTGCTTGCCAGCATTTGACACAGCTAATAAGATATGATTCCACTTCGAAAACGTTAGATTTTAAACTGCAATGAAAGCTAACACTGCCTCAGTATCAGCCCTGATTTTAGGAACAGAAGTTCTCTATGCTCTCTTGAAAGCTGCCACTTCTTTGAGTGTTCATAAAGTGTGCACAATTGCTTGTTGTATTTATTTATTAATTTCCTCAACTCTACCAGTGCTCAGATTAACAAAACATTACAGAGAGAAAAGTTACTTGATTATGTAGAGATTGGTCGAAAATGCTGTCTACTGTTTCAAAAATCACAGGGTCTAAGCAGCTAAATCACATATCAATTGCAAATAAGCAGGGACCTGAACTGAGGATGAAGGTTAAAATTAGGAACTGGAGACACATTTGGGAAGCTGGATGCTTGAATTTCAGACTGAATGATTTTTCATTTCATGGATATTTTAACAGATGCACTTGGTTTACTAGAGAACAATCCTTAGGATATTGACATTAATAATAAAATATTCCATTATGGTCAGTATATCTATAATGAATAAATTAATTATTAATGCCAGTATTTCTTCTATTTACAGTGATGGTTGGGTATTTTCAAGCTAATGCAATCCTAGGACATCTCAAATAAGGTTTTTCCAACGGAAGTAGGGATGTATTTGAGTATTGTACTAAATTCCAGTGTGCAGTGTACGTCTGGTATTCCAGAAAGATATGTTCATACAGGAACAGATGCAGGAAAAGACTCCTGGGATGACTCTGATGATGAAGAACTAATCTCATTGGCAGAGAATAAAAGTATTTGACTGAACTCACCCAACCAAAAGATCCCTATAAATACCTCAGTATAGCAAACATCAGAGAAAAAGAAAAGTTATATAAACTAAAAGACTATGGTGGAACAAGAATAAATTACCCTAAACTGGTCATGAACATATTTATAGAATGGTTTCTAAACAATCAGTCAATTAAGTTCTTTAATTATTTTCCAAGCATCATAGTGAGAACAAGAAAATATATTACCATTGAGAATGTTTTGGATGACCTATTAAAGGTATTGTATGAAGTGATAACTTTCAATAGCTGATAACAGTACTCCCTGCTTCAAGCCTTTCCTTCACAAGTAATTCTTATGAAGAGATTTTAGGCATGGGAAGCAGTGTCCCCCATCCTGTCCCTCCCCCCTTGCTTTTTTTCTGTCTTCCTTTGCCTTTTTCAGTTGTGCATCTCACCAGCATGAGTGGTATCTTTCAGAGGAAGCCTGGACAAACATTTCTGGAAGGACTGAAATAGCTCAGTGATGGATGTTGGAGGTAACAAGATTTCTGGGCTGGAAGGAAACTGCTGCTGTGGAAAGCTTGAAATGAGTGAGCACCTGTTCTGCTAGGAGTGCTGCAACTGGGCCTTTCTTTGTCTCTCCTTTGTTCCTTCATTACAAAATCCTTTCTCACTCCGGTAAGTCTAAATGGGTGATTAGATAATATAATATACATATAATTGTCTCCATCCGCCGTCTCTCTTTCCTGTCTTTCCTCCTATCCGAGAGCCAATTTTTTTTTTAAACCCCAACTGACATCAGGAGATAATTAATTAATTAATTTATTTATTTTTGACATAGACACTAGTAGGCATGTTGCCAGCTTCAATATTTGTTTCTTCTTTAGTATCTTAGCTTGATCCATGTCAGCACATTTTTCAATAGCTTCTGTTGTTCAGTCATGACACTCATGTTACCATATAAGTATATAATGAAGAAGCTCTTCTTCATTAAGTCTTTGTATTTTCTTTGCTAATATATTTAATTGCTGTGAATTAATACTATTTTACAGGTGTTTTACAGTCATTGTAACTAATTTAATTAGTTCATTCAGGGCCTGCCAGGGCAACATCACATGAATGGTGGTCAGCAACATAAAATTATTGAAAAATTGGAATAATTGCTGGCCGTTCTTATTGAAATTAGCTCAAGATGTGAACTTAGGTGTTTCCTGGAAACAAAATGAAGCAACAGATATTACTAAGGCCTGTTGCGTGCAGGGGAGGGTGTCCAACACTTCACGCCCAATATGGATTGCCTGTGGTTGAAACTGAAAAACATATAGGAAAGCAGGTTGCACTTTGAATATCTTTCAATTTGGATTGTTCTAGAAAGAGTAGAAACAACACATCCCTATGCTTTCGTATCAAGCATAGTATACAAGAGCATGTTAGTGCCCTTGTAATGAATTGTACAAGAGAATATGATTTACACACTCTCTACTGGGCAAAAATCTACTTGGGGAGGAACAGAGTCTTCTCAAAGGGGACAGTCATAAGTGCTACACTGGGACTATAGTGGATGGAAAAAAAGAAGGGAGTATACGGCAGATAAAAATAAACAAAAGAAGGTAAGACAAAGAAATTAAACACTGTAAAAATTAGCTAAGTGAACACTTGCCTTCCAGGTTCTGGAAAGGAACTATTTCTATTTTGAGACTGATAATTGATTATTAAAGGTGGC
This sequence comes from Aythya marila, assembly GCF_965140915.1. Classification (NCBI taxonomy): domain Eukaryota; kingdom Metazoa; phylum Chordata; class Aves; order Anseriformes; family Anatidae; genus Aythya; species Aythya marila. The sequence continues at coordinate 98,093,850 of NC_139043.1, read as the reverse complement.
ATAATATTTTTCATTCATATTTCAGTTTAACTGCACTGCAGGCAATTCTCATGTGGAGATATAATTTCTTCTCAAAGCCTAAGAGATTACAAATAATTACTTTAATAGAATTTGAATTATGCTTTATTATTGGTATCATATATGAATTAGTTTTGAAAATGCACTAGTATTGATATGTAATATTCCAATTCTACTTAAACTGATACATTTTTCAATTATCTGTCTACTGAAATCAGTACTAAATCTAATGAAAACTATACATGCTTCTTTGTATGCTTTCTCTAAAGCCACTCAGAGTCTTCTGATCTACTGATTATATCATTAGCATCTGTACATTAGCATCTGTATTACAAATTAACATTGCTGTTGTAAACAAACAGTTCATTTAGGCTATACAACAGTAGACTTTCATATTCATGGAACAGCTCTGGAATTCTGAACTTGTGTGTATAATACCATTATAGAAATCTCATATAAAACTTTGACATTTGGGTTGACATCTCAACCCAAACAATTACTTCATTGCATTTCTAGATATACTACTGATACGAAAAGATGGTTTTCCAAAACTGTAGTGCACAAAATAGGCCAAAAAAAGATCTCGGCACATTTGCAATCTGGATCTCTCATCATAATTCATACTCTAATATGTAGAACAAAAATAATTGGTGATAGGGAATGTCTTTCATGAAATGTATTTTAAAAAATGGAGTTAGGTGATTTGAAGTATAATTCTGCTGAATTCAGATGAATTTTATGGCAGAAGGATGATATACAAAAAGAAAGTTTCCGATCTTACTATTATTACTAAAATTAAGATGTTGGAAAAGAGAAGGAAAAAATGTCATGAAGCTATCTTGCATAACATGTCCAAACCACTTCATGACTAGTTTGAAATGCATTAGTCATACATCGGTGCACTAAAGGTTCAGAAATGACAAGAAATTTTATGTAACTAGCTCAGCTGTATATATATTGGGTATAATTTCTTCCTTTATTTCTGACACACTAAGAATTACATGTACTATTAAATACTGAATGTTTTCTTGACCTAGTCTGGATCTGCCACTCATATTTACTATACAATTAATATGGGCTAAACCACTGAATGTGTTCTGTATCCAGCATTTTGGATACCCATTTATGTATGATGCCAGAAATGCATTTGTGTGTAATAGCAGGCTTTGAAAATACAGTCTGTTTATAGATGATTATGCAGTATTTTTCCTGTTAACAGTGGTGTTTTTGTATTTCTGTTTATACATTTATTTATTTATTATTTTAGTTTTATTTTCTAGGTGTATGTATCACTTAGTGAGCATGCCTTAATAAATGTGTTGGTTTGAAATAAAAAGTAATTTTGCAGAAAAAAAATTGATTTTAATGAATCTGTTGCTGCTCCCACTAAAGTCAATGGGACTTATAATATTAACTGTGATAAGAACAAGGATGTGCCTGCTGTGTTTTGTCCGTTTTTTCTTGATATTTCATACATAAATTTCATATGGAAATGGAGGGAAGGAAGGAAAGGGGGAGACACCCTTTAAACACTCTTTGTTTGGAAATTTCAGTGCTGTATGTAGGCTATTCTTTTCTTGTGGAAAAAAAAAAAAAAAAAAGAAAAGAAAGAAAGGAAGAAAGAAAAAAAGAATTAAAGATTTTCTGCCTCCTCTTTACAAACTCTTTGCTTTAAGATGGTAAATACAATCTTATTATATTCTTCACATAATTATCAAAAATAGTGATAGCTTTCTTATTCTTATCTTGACTTTATTTTCTTTTTCTTATTGTAATTTATAAAGGTAAGCTATTACAAAGTTACATATGTCAATAGAATTACAAGCTAATCTCTAAGGTGAATAATGCAGCTGTAGTAGACATACAAAGAGTCAGAAGGGTGAAACAATAACAGAGAAAAATTTAAAAGGCTACTGGTCTAAAAACCCACATTTATTATAACTGATAGAGATTGTACGTAAGTGCCAGCCTTGACTTCATAAAAGGAGTAATCTAGTAATTATATATTCACATTCAACATTCACACTCTTGCTAAAATAATTTATTTTGAGACCAATGCTGGAGCAGGCTATAATATGATCTTGGGAGTTGTTTGCATCTCCCTTCTTAGCACTGAAATATTCTGGTAATTGTGAGGTCAGCATTTCAAATGTATATGAAATATTTGTTGTAAAGAGAACACAATGCATTCCTAAGACTTACAGTGTATGCACAATATCAATGAAAAACCTTTTCATCAGGATTCACCTCACCAGCTCTAGTTTGTTGAAATGTACTTTGTTCTGCTATTTCTAGGTTTTAATCTATGCTTGCCTTCTTTTTTATGCCCAAACTTTCTGAAGAAAATCAAGGTGTGGCTAAAATAGATGTTCTAAATGTGTTAACTCTTACAAGTCAAGATTAGAGAGTAATAGAAATAGATATTTTGATTACCTTGCCAAATTTAAATACTGAAGAATAATTAGTTTCACTGAAACCCTGCTTACAGTTTTGGGGGTTTCTTCCACTTGAAAACTTATTTCTAATCTTCAGGCAGCATTTTGCTGAACATCAAACTGTATTTTACACATTGGCAGAAAAATGAAGGAAAAAATATTGGTGAAGACTTAGGTATTTTGCCACGGGTTCTCAATCTGAGATCCAGATTCAATTCCTTCCTCTGCCTAAAGTAATTTACACTCATGTTTCGCACTTCCCAGAAGAGTGCCCTCACTGTCAGGATATTCAGTCTTTTTGGGTGGGATCTGTCAAACTCTTTTGTTAAACCTAACACAACTTTCATAGCAAAATCCTCCTCTCTGATTAATACACAGGGGCTTTTCCACCCCTTTAAGCAATTTAAGACAGTGCTACAGTGAAAGACAGGGTCTCATTTCCTCATTCTCTCTCTCCCATCACACTCCCATCAACCTATTGCATGGGAGTTAGGACTACCTGGCATGTGGCAAGGGGACATCCAATCATCTTTCCAAAACAAAATCCTTGCACAGTAAAAAGTTATCACTGCAGCAGAAGGGATTACCTCTCAATGGTGTTTACCTCTGTGGCATTAATAGCTATTCCAATGTCAAGAATTATTTAAGCATAATGCACTTGGAGAATAAGATTGTGAGAGGTTTCTTGGGCTGCTAATATAGGATACTCAATTTGGAGCTGGAATACAAATGAGTACCTTCTGTACAGCTTTATAAAAGCCAGTAAAATTTAAATCTATTGGATATTTGCATATATACTTATAGGATATATAGGAGTATATAGGATTTGTAGGACATATCATGTTCCCTTGACTCATCCAAAACTATATAGTGGAAGAGTTTTACAGAGTTTTTTTTTTTTTTTTTTTTTTTTTTTTTTTTTTTTTTTTTTTTTTTTAAGGACAGTTATGAAAATGTTCTTGTTTATCCTAGAGACTGTCAGCCAGCTCCAGGTTGTCTGAGTTCAAACACCAGAGTTTACTCAAAGCTGATATTTTGTAGAATTCACGATATGTGCTTTCTATCTCGTTTATCTTTGGATATGGAAATTTTCTTCTAAGGATCGCATGTTTATTTAAATACAAACATGAACATAACATTCTCAGACCATAACATTTCAGAAAATTTTGGGGGCTTGAAAAGCCCACTCACTTATTAGTTGTTAATATATATATTTTTAGGTGTCTTTCCATAAGTATAAATAGCTTTACCTCTTTCTGTCAGAAGAGTATAAGTAAGTCATTAATACTTGAGAAATATTTCATGTTGAAACCAAACTTGAACCATTGGAAGCTAACTATAGAAGATATTAAAATAAACATTACCAATATACCTTTTGTAAAAGCATTTAAAAGCCTCTACTCTCTTTAATATTAATAGCTATGATTAGTGATCTTGTTGTATTGACAGACTAAGCAAGCTTTGCATATTTTCTGAGATGCAGTTTGTATTTAGGGTTCACATATCTTTGCTGTTGTTTTTTAAACAGTATTATTTGATCTATTTTACTAGAAATAGTTTAATAGTTTCCTATTAAATGAGAAAAGGACAAATTATACTAAGCATAATACAATGATTCACATTATTTTAGAAATCTGCAGGATTAGTTTTCTTATAATATATTTTTTAACATGCAGTGTTATTTTATTTAAAATAATCAAGTGAAAAATGTTAAAAACAGATTTTTTGACTCATAAATTTAAGAATTATCTTATTTTCATAATTTATTGAGTAGCATGGGAATGCTTTTAAACTGTACTTGCATTTGCTTAGTTTTTTCAAGCAGATGTGGGATTAAATATATATTTAAGTGCTTTGTTGAACAGGGGTCCATAATTGATATGCCTAAGTGGATGACCATATATATGAGTAAGCAGCTTGATAGTGTGTTGTGTGTTTGTAAATAAAATATTTTCCTTTAAATTTTCATTTCTAGTGAATCATAAAGTGAGTAGTTGCCTAGTTAGTTGTGTAATTTCTGGATTCACACATAGAATAAAATAAGGAATAATAGAATAAGGAAAAAGTACTTCTTTGGCTGTTGCATAGAAATAATATGAACAAATGAGCAGCTAATGGATATGTTCTCAGAGAAAAAAAAAAAAAAGGAAATTATATTGAGATATAGTAGCAAATGCAACAAGATGAAATTGTACTTCAGTTCATGTAATCAAAGTTAAGTTTATGGTACTCAAGAGGAAATCAACAATAAAACCCATTTCAAATAAAACAAAATAAGAGACTTTCACTTTTGTGCTACCCATTTCTTCAGGAAAGTGCCAGTAGGTGTTCTTTCCAGCTTGCCTGCAAGGCAGATGAAAGGCTCCTCAGATTAATTACTCTTCAGTAGTGACAGGCCTGGGAGATCGTTTCAATTCCAGAGCTTACTTTTTTCTTTCTTTCTTTTCTTTTTTTCTTTTTTTCTTTTTTTTTTCTTTTCTTTTTTTTTTTTTTTTTTTTTTTTTTTTTCTCCTAATGGTTAGTTTTCCTTCACTTCTTACTGATCTCTGACTCACCACTGTGGAATGAAAAGAAAAGCTTTCTGTGCACTGCCCAGGCTGCCACAAATGTTATCTTGATGGTAGCATGGGATTAAATATAGATTTTTTTTTTTCTTAAGTATTGGTATCACTGTTTACAGCAGACCCTCTACTCTATGGAGAAAGCCTGAGATCTTTCCCAAAGCACCTTGACGTGCAGTGAAATATTGGTATTTGAATTAGAGCCTAATCAGGAGCAGCAGAGAAAGCGATGTGTTTCAGCTCTGTCTTTTTTGTAGCCAATTACTCCAGGCTCCTGGTGTTCATGTCTTCCATGTACTTACTTTAATTAGCACTTTATTAGTTTGGCTTCAGAGAGCCAATTCTGGATAAAACTTTCCTGAAGCTGCCAAATGGTCACAAGCAGGCGGTGATTAAATTTAGTCTTAAGCAATAGGCATCTGCATGCATTTTTTGAATCTCAGTGTGCTTTAAAAGATGTGTTCCCAATAATTTATGCCCAGAGGGATGTTATGCTGTCAGTAAATTTATCTGAAAAATTGTCTCACATTATTACTACTGTCTCTACGCTATTCATTTAGATCTATTTAAATAATAAAATTCTTGACTCCTCCCCATTAAGCTCAAGATGATTTATGTTAATGGCAAAAGAAATACGAAATATAGGATTCTACTATTTGGAAGGTTGGACAGGGAAAAAAAAAAACACTACAATATCTGTTCATTACAATCCATTTTTATTGCTTCTATTCTGGATAGGTCTGTTGTCTTTGTTTTGTAACTATTAACCCTGATACTATCTTCAATGATGATTATTAAGGAGGATTGTTAGTCAGAACAGTAGAATTATTGAATAAACATAGCTGATTTATTAAAACAATGAACATTTTTTTTCTCTGTTTATAGAGTTATAGTAAATTCAGCAGAAGATATAGTTGTAAATTATGTGTTTATTATTATTTATTTTAGCTCAAATAGTGGTAATAGCCATGATTTTTTGTATGTTTGTTTATTTAGTTAAATATTAATCTGTCTCCATGACCCTGCACATACCTGCAGTGTGGTGTGCCTCAGAGAGCAGATAATGCAGTGTACTTAAGGGTAAATGGCAGTAGAGCATTAGCAGGGAGGCTTCTAATTTAAATAGTGGAGGTTTTATTTACATCTTAGTGACTGATATTAAGCAGGTTCATTTTATTACCTTTTCTTTTTTTTTTAACACCTAGCCCCTGTCAGCAGTCCTGTGCACAAAGAAGACAGGCCTTCTCATGTGAGCAAGTACCTATATTTAAGGGTTTCTGGGTAACACCAGCTGTCCCTCTTGGCAATACTGCTCTGCACTTTCCCCTACTGGAGTTCCAGTCTAAAGGATGCACAGCTGAACCATGGCATTCCTGCTGCTGGAACATCCTTTTGGCAATTTAATGTAATTTCTGAATGCTACTACAGAAGTTATTGAGCATACACTTTTCCATTTAATAGAAGTACTGTTAGTGAACAAGTGACTCATGGCTTGGTTAGTCAATGAGAATGAGTTCCATAGAAGAAGCTGTCAAAAAGGTGATTATTTACTCACAGTTTACAAGGTCTATCTATTAGTTCCTAATTAGACTATGCCTCAACTGATTTAAACAAATGAAGACGTTAAAAGAATGCAAACAAAGGCATTTATGTTTGAATTATTTTATTTTTTTCTTATGCTATAAGCTAAAAGAAATAATTCTTTGTAGCTAATAAAATCCATAGGCAAATTAAGAACTTGATTCAGTGCCCTGTTTATAAATAGTATCCATGAATTCAGCAGACTCATTTGTATTTTTAAATGGCCATGTTTAATGCAGAGGTTGGCAACCTGTTCTGACATATATTTTAAACAGTCATTTCTGTCTGTGCAGAGGGAGTAGAAAGTGCTATGGGAGGCTAAAGTAAGGAATCAATCATTGATTTTTATTTTTTTTTTACACACACATATATAAAAATCAAAGGAAACAATTAATAAAGACCCATATCTTAAAAAGAGTTTATAGCATTTTGTTCTTTATAGATAAAACCTTAAAAGAACAGGGAAGCAAACCTTGATGCTAAATACATCTAGAAGACATTGCTCAATCACTGCTGTCATATCTATTAAAAATAAATTTTATTTTTCCCCAAAGTGTATTTTTATGATACTTTATAAAACACAGGAAAAATACCAAACAACCCAATTTTAATATCAATTAAAATTAAATTGAAAACAATGTTACGATTAAGTATTTTTCTGCTTTTACTGCTGTAAGTCATATTTTGAATGAAATCAGTGACTTGTGATTGCACAGCCCTCTATTTTCATCTGGTAGGTGGCAGAACTTCCTTGGAAATAAACAAGAATTAGCTTCATTCATCAACAGTGCTGACAGCACCAAGACTAGCTGAGGTTTGATGAGATTACTAGAGAACATATCTAACTAATGCTAGAACTCTTCCTGATGCTGTCAAGTCTTATAACCAAGGGTGTTGTGCTATATATGGCTGGATTTACAAACAAATTTGTGAAAAACAAAGCATTCATTTCTGCAACCACTACAGAGCTCTTAAATATATATAATATTAATTCTCTTTTAAATTTCAACTGATTGGTGTAAAATCAACACTACTTGTAATGTGGGGGTTTTTCACAAATCCAGATGTTGTCACGAAGGAGAGAGAGAAAAAAAAAAAAAATACTACATTCAAAGGTGTCTCAGGGAAAAAAAAAAAAGATAAGGTAGTTCTATAAGAAGCAAGCACAAAACTCCATATAGTAATCAATGAGTAAAAATGAGTGTGCATAAAGTAAATTGTAAAAATCATAAACTAAGTAAATCATAAATATCACAATAAATCATAAAATCCATAAACCTACATTTTCTTGTGCAGATCTAGATGAGTCCTGGGAGAAACTTGTGCTATGAAAAAATGGAATTGTCTTCTCATGCTGTATGAACACATTTTTACTGCCAACCAATATGTTACATAAAAAAAAAAAAAGTACATATTTAAAATGTATGAATGTGCAGAATTCTTACCATTAAACAAATGTATCTCCTCTGTTCAGTAGCAACGATACCATATACTTTATGTAGCTCAATGTTTTAACAGTTAGTGTCTACACTTGATATTCATCATGAAACATTTCTTTTTCTATCTAATCATCTGTCTATCTATCTTCTGTGTAGCTGTCATTTTCATTTCAAAATCCTTTCCCCAAAGCAGCTTGTGCCACTTCTGTAATATTAACAGAAAGTATTTAATTGATTCATGAAATACATCTACTTCTAGGGGTAAATAGACGGGAGCAGTACAGAGGAACACACAAGAACCTTTTCAGTTCAAAATGACCAGGTAATATTTATTTTTCAAATTACTATTAAACATATTGATATTTTGCCAAGACAAAAGGACAACAGATAGACAACACATGCATGGATCAAGAATACAATACGTAATTGAACAGTAAATAATAAGAGATTTTTTTTATGTATTGGTGTGAATAATGAAATATTTTATAACACTTATCCTTTTAAACTTACACCTATGTGTTGCTATCTGTGAATAGTAGTAGAAAAAGAAGTATAAGATAGAAAGTAATTCTCATAGCTACAAATAGCACTGGGTCAAAATAGGCCTTTAAAAGTGATATCTTTCGGATTTCGGTGATTCTGAATTTTATCTTATTTTGAGTTCACTTTGTCAGAATTTTACTGAGAAGAATTGAGAAGAAATAAGCCACTGCTCTTTCATTAATTAGTCAGAAACCTGTATTAACAATACATATCATATAAATGAGATGCATTAAAGTTAGTTGCTTCTGAGAATTTAAAGTAATTTGGTTTAATTCAGGGGAAAAAAAACTATGAATGAGATTCAGCAATAGTTTATAGTCTTTATTCTTACCAAAAGCCTCTCAGCATTTTTAAGAGTACTTTCTTTCTGAAAATCAAAATAAACAAACAAACAAACAAAAAAATAGTGTTGCTGCTCATATTTGCATCAACATTTTAAAATATTTTTGGGCTATTCATTTTTTTAAAATGTAAACATTTTAGTAAAATTTTAATTAACAAAAATAATTTTCCTGTTTTATCATTTACAAGCTAAGAAAATTCTTAATGAAGTTTCTTATCAAATTTCTATTTTAGGGTATTTTCTTTCTTGTAAAACCAATCTTAAAACAGAATAATAATTTATTTCAGCTTATTCACAGCTGGAGCAGTGTTAGATTAAAAGTAAGTCAAGATCCTTGGGATTTCAGCAATATAAACAAATGTCTGCCAGAAAATATGAACAATGACATTTAATTTTTTGAATATTTTCCCATAAAACAGTTTCTGATTTATAGTATTAAAATATACGTAGATTTGAAAGGACCCAAAGAAATGGGCATGAAGCTGCAACAGGAGAGGTTCAGGTTGGATTTTAGAACAAGGTTCTTCACATTGATAGAGCTCTGGAGCAGGCTGTCTAGGGAAGTGGTCAGGGCCAGAGTTCAAGAAGCATCTGAGACAACACTCTCAGACATATGACTTGATTATTGGGTGGATCTGTGTGGAAGCAAGAGTTGGTCCCCTTCAACTCAGGATATTCTATGATTCTATGATTTTATAAAAAGTATATTTGAAAATAATAAATATATGAAGAAAAATAAGTCTTAGTAATCATTTCTAAAATCTAGAATGTTGTTAAATGGTCAATTTTAGTGTGAAAATACAAAGATTTGTAAGTTCATGGATAGGCCTATTAATAACAAAGGAAATCCAGAGTCATCATATTTGGTTTATTTAAATGAATACCTAATATTTAACCTTATTTGAATGCTTAATGTTTAAGACCTTCCTCTTTCATTATCTTTCTAACAATATTCTAATTTTTAGTTTTTATCTTTTATTTAATTAGCCTCCAATTCTGACATTAAATCTTGAGTTTATCTCCAGCATTTCTTTCTTTGGGGATCTGTCTTGCTGTGCTTCATTTAGTGGTTATCTCTAAGTACCTCGTTGTTATTCACTAGGAAACAAGAAACAGAAAATAATAAAAGTAGCTAAGTGCAGTCAGTGGGTACAGAAGGCAAAGCATCAACATCATCTGAAAGTGAGGCATCTCAGGGCAGCCCAAATGGCTCCACATCTTCATTTCCAAGTAACAAAATTACATACATGAAAATTAAAAGAAAGAATATACCTGAGGCTGAAAATAGCAGAGAAAAGGTACAGACTAGAGTGAGAAGCAAGTGGTGATGCCCATAGATTTCAGTTGACATAGTCTGAGTAGCAAGCTAAAATTAAAGGCTCATCAAAAGAATGCAGTGCAAGCAAGAGCACCATGTTGTAGGAGAAAGAGAAGTGTTATATGTATATATTAAAAAATACAACTGACAAAAGAATTGTAAAGAAACTCCATCTTATTTGCATTTGTCCTTGAATTTAATAGATAACAGTGCTATCTGTATAATACAAAGTTAGAGACATTTTTTTACTGGATTTTTCTTCAAAAAGCAGTGATGCAGAAGGAGAATAACTTTCTGTGTCAGGTTCTGGAAGGTCAAAGAAAAAAATGAAAAGGAGGAAAAAAGTAACTAGAGGCTTGTCAGCCTGACGTTGGTCTGGGAAAGGTGATGGAACAGGTCATCTTAAATGCAATCACACAGCATATGCAGGACAACCAAGGGATCAGGTCCAGTCAGCATGGGTTCATGGAAGGCAAGTCCTGCCTGATCAACCTTATCTCCTTCTATGACTGGGTGACCTGTTTGGTGGATGAGGGAAAGCCTGTTGATGTAGTCTACCTAGACTCCAACAAAGCCTTTGACACAGTCTCCCACAGTATTCTCCTGGAGAAGCTAGCAGCCTATGGCTTGGACAGGTATACTCTTTGTTGGGTTAAAAACCAGCTGGATGGCCAGGCCCAGAGAGTAGTGATGAACGGAGTGAAATCCAGCTGGTGACTGATCACCAGTGGTCTTCCCCAGGGGCTGGTGTTGGGGCCCATCATCTTTAATAGCTTGATTGATGATTTGCATGAGGGAACTGAATGCAACCTCAGTAATTTTGCAGACGACATCATGCTGGGGGGAAGTGTAGGAAGACCCTGCAGGGGGACCTGGGTAGGATGGGTCAATGGGCAAAGGCCAATAGGATGAAGTTCAACATGGCTAAGGGCTGGGTTCTGCACTTTGGTCACAACAACTCCATGCAACACTACAGGCTTGGGGCAGAGTGGCTAGAAAGCTGTGCAGAGGAAAAGGATTTGTGAGTGCTGGCTGATGCTCACTTGAACATGAGCCAGCAGTGTGCTCAGGTGGCCCAGAAGGCCAATGGCATCCTGTCTTGTATCAGGCATAATATAGCCAGCAGGACCAGGGAGATGATCATTCCCCTGTACTCAGCTCTGGTGAGGCCACACCTCAACTACTATGTTCAGCTTTGGACCCCTCAGTACAAAAATAACATTGAGGCCCTGGAAGGTTACAACCCAGAGGAGGGTTACAAAGCTGGTAAAGGGCCTGGAACACAAGTCCTATGAGGAGTGGCTGAGGGAAGTGGGGTTGTTTAATCTGGAGAAGAGGAAGCTCAGGGGAGACTTTATTGCTCTCTACAACTTCCTGAAAGGAAGATGTGGGGAGCTGGAGGTTGGCCTTTCCTTACAGATAACTAGTGGTAGAACTAGAGGGAATGGCCTCAAGTTGTGCCAGGGGAGGTTCAGATCGGAATTTAGGAGAAAATTTTCTCAGAAGGAGTAGTGAGGCATTGGAACAGGTTGCCCAGGGAAGTGGTGGAGTCACTGTCACTGAGGATGTTTAAGGAAAGTTTGGACATGGTGCTTAGGGACATGGTTTAGTGGGTGACATTGGTAGTAGGGTGATGGTTGGACAAGAGGATCTTGAAGGTCTTGAAGGTCTCTTCCAAGCTTAATGATTTTATAATTCTATGATTCTAATTAAGATGATGTTGCTGAGGAGCATAAAGCATGTAGTAAAATTCCATGCTATTAGCAGTTTAATACTTAATACAGCTTAATGTTGTAGCTAATTTGCCCACTGATGTTTCAAGGAGTACCCTTTTTTTTTTACATATAACATTAATAACCTTGCCTGACTACTCTGTGGTCTATCTAGTATGACAGGATTGTACATCTAGAGATTATACAATAGTTTCAGCATTTCTTTCCTTTAATAATATGCTAAAAAAAAAAATATCTCTAAGTGTTCTATTTCCTCTATCCCTTCCCTTCCCTTCCCTTCCCTTCCCTTCCCTTCCCTTCCCTTCCCTTCCCTTCCCTTCCCTTCCCTTCCCTTCCCTTCCCTTCCCTTCCCTTCCCTTCCCTTCCCTTCCCTTCCCTTCCCTTCCCTTCCCTTCCCTTCCCTTCCCTTCCCTTCCCTTCCCTTCCCTTCCCTTCCCTTTCCTTTCTTTTCTTTTCTTTTCTTTTCTTTTCTTTTCTTTTCTTTTCTTTTCTTTTCTTTTCTTTTCTTTTCTTTTCTTTTCTTTTCTTTTCTTTTCTTTTCTTTTCTTTTCTTTTCTTTTCTTTTCTTTTCTTTTCTTTTCTTTTCTTTTCTTTTCTTTTCTCCTTCTCTTCTCTTCTCTTCTCTTCTCTTCTCTTCTCTTCTCTTCTCTTCTCTTCTCTTCTCTTCTCTTCTCTTCTCTTCTCTTCTCTTCTCTTCTCTTCTCTTCTCTTCTCTTCTCTTCTCTTCTCTTCTCTTCTCTTCTCTTCTCTTCTCTTCTCTTCTCTTCCTCTCTTCTCTCTCTTTCCCTTTCCCTTTCCCTTTCCCTTTCCCTTTCCCTTTCCCTTTCCCTTTCCCTTTCCCTTTCCCTTTCCCTTTCCCTTTCCCTTTCCCTTTCCCTTTCCCTTTCCCTTTCCCTTTCCCTTTCCCTTTCCCTTTCCCTTTCCCTTTCCCTTTCCCTTTCCCCTTCCCTTTCCCTTTCCCTTTTCCCCCCTATAGTGAGAAGGGATACATGCCACTGGAGAAGCTTAAGATGATTTTCACCTTGACTGGGGAACTTGGCAATGCCTCCAACCTTTCTACCTTACAGCAAGCCCACAGCTGAGTGTGAAGAAGGGCTTTACACAGAGAGTCACCTGGTGCAGAAAGTGTGGAGAGTGGCCTGAAGTTGGCTGTGGCATACAGAGACAGGCAGAGAATATTCTTATATCAGGAGTAAATTCACACTTTGACACGGAAATAAGTTGGCAGACCAGACTTCATAAAAAAAATGTTTCCTTCCATATTTGTAAACTGAGGGATGGATGGGTGGGCATTGAGGACAAGCAGGCAACTGAACAGCAAATAACTATTTACACTCCCACAGTGAGAACTGGGAAGGCAAAAGTGCAAGAACTCATGGATTGAAATACAGACTGTTTACTAGGTAAACCACAAGCTGTGCATGCTTTATCGGTCAGGTAGATGTTCAGCCACTTCCAGGAAAGCAGGGACCAACACATTTAACAGTTTCTTGGGATGACAAACACCCTCCCACTCTCCCTTCATTTTCCCCAGATTTTATTGCTGACAACAACCTCATACGGTGTGGAATATCCCTCTGGCCAGCCTTGGCCCCCTGTCCTGGCTGTGTCCCCCTGGTGCATCCCCTGCTTCCTCGCTGGCAGGGCATGAGGAGCAGGAAGACCCTTGAATTTGTGTAAGCACTTCCCTGCAACAACTAAAATATCCAGGTATTATTAACAGTATTTTCATCAAAAATCCAAAATACAGCTTCATATGAGTCTTTATGAAATAAATTAACCTTATCCCAGCCAAAACCATGAAAACCTCCCAAGTGGAGTAAATCCATACAACACAGAACTAAAAAAGACAATGCAGTAGCAGCAAGGACTTCTAAAAGCACAATCCCTTAAGGATATTTTCCAAAACAGTCAGAAACTGGTCATAAGGTCTGTTTAAAAACTGATCGGACATTGAGGAAAAACTTGATCAATGGACCCATATTCTCAGTCAAAAATCACAAAGAGAGAGGCTGAGAGAGGAATTGAAGGAAATGAAAAAATTTGGAGAGCTTGTGCTGGAAGTCATTAGACAAACTTTTATTTTTATTTTTTTTTTGGCATACTAGGACTCTTGCAAGATTAGTCCTAGTACAAACCACTCAGTTCCTGAACATTTAGTTGAATATCTGAGTTAATATATTTATATGAATAACATATTTTAGGGCCACGAGACCTTGCAGCACGCGATCATACCTGTGATACCATGGCTCCTGGAGCAGATGTTTCTACATTGGGTTATTATAGGGTAAGAAAATGATAGAATGTGGCTGGGAAGTGTAAAAAACTGCAGCAGGAAGAGGAGAGGTAAATATCTATACTCTCATCCTCTGAATACATAAAGTAAGAGAAGGCAAGAACAACAAGAATATGGGCAAGTTAAGTTGTGCAAAATTAATGCATTACAGACTCGCTTCTAACAGTGTATGCAAGTGCCAAGGACTGTTTTTTAGAAGGAGTTACTACAGAAAAGTATTGTCGGTTCATGACAGTGTTATTTACCAACATGTATTGTTAAGAATCTTCTGGTAAATTAGGGTTTAATTAATTCAGGATTGGTTTGGTTGTGTCACATGAAAATGGGAGCCCATTAAATTAGGCTTATCAAAAGGCAACATCTGAAAACGTACAGCAATATAAAAGTTCCATCTGCAGAAGGTAAATCACTGGTTTATATGTGCTAAATTGTTTCCTTTTTTATATATATATGTATATATATATATATATATATTATTTTTTTTCAGAGTTCCATTTATGGGGGTTGGAGACCATCTGTATGCGAAAAATATTATAGCCTTGGTTTTCTCTTATAGCAGCACATTTTTTCTTCTATTCTGAGTTTACCTGGGTGTATATTTAATATCATGGAACCTGTCCACAAGATAGGAACAACTAAAGTAAGAATCATGACTGTGTACATTACTGAAAAAAGTTCCCAGGGGAGTTAATAAAATTGTGGCCTAAATAAAGCATAAAGGTTTTAGGTATATTTTGCTCTTCTTTTTGAGGATAAATGAGATTTGGATCCAAACAGAGACAGAGGTAGATATTTTATTTTATTTTATTTTATTTTATTTTATTTTATTTTATTTTATTTTATTTTATTTTATTTTTAGTTCATATTTTACCTTGTGTTCTTAAATTAACATGATGTAAATTTCGTACATAAATATAAAATGATTTCAGATTTGGAGTTTTCCAGGTGGGGACTGTCTCTGACTCTGTTTTTAATGTTCCCTGCGCAATGTGACTATCTTCGCTCCTAGTATCAGGGGTAAATAAGATAGTTTTAAGATCATTGAAAACTGCATTTGTAATCTTTTTTTTTTTTTTAACTAAGTTTAAAAACATTCTAAACTATATATATATATAAAAAACAACATTTTTCTCTTTCTCTTTCTCTTTCTCTTTCTCTTTCTCTTTCTCTTTCTCTTTCTCTTTCTCTTTCTCTTTCTCTTTCTCTTTCTCTTTCTCTTTCTCTTTCTCTTTCTCTTTCTCTTTCTCTTCTCTCTTTCTCTTTCTTTTTTCATTTTTTAAATCTTATTTGAAAATAAGTGGTATTAAAATAGAGATATAATTCATATTATCACAAGTATGTAACCATCAAATCCTATTCCACAGAGAGCATGTGAAGAAACACTATTCATCTGATACCTAATGATAATCCCATACAAATATCCTGGTGTGTTCTCTGTAGCATATTTATGATCTTGTTGTGTCTAGTCCAAGCTTCTTGACATTCTGAGTACCCCTTTGGGGAAACATGACATCTTGCAGTAATGTACGCTGTGCATGTCAAAAAACAACACCAATCTGCTTCTGCTACTCTGAGTTTTAAAAGTGGAAAGAGCAGGCTGCTCATTTTTTAACATATGCAGGATGGTGATGTTTACAATACCAGCTGGAAAAGCAAGTGCTTGTACAAAACTGTGGAGAAAATGGAACAGGAGGAAGGAAAAATCGTAATAATAAAAAACCCACTCGGTTCTCTGTGCTAAATGAGCACTGGGGAAAAAAAAAAAAAAAAAAAAAAGGACAAAATAAAATGGATCTGAAATATTTGGGGTTGTGGAACATACAAGGAGATCTGTATTGTTAGTTCCAGAATTCTCCATTTACTGAAGGTAAATATACAAACAAATAAACAATAAGAAAACAGCAGTAACAAATAAAATATCTACTGGGAAATATAGAGAATAAAATGTGTCCTGATTACTTTAATGGAGTATCTTTAACTTTTATTTAGAAATGAATTATGAATTAAAAAAAAAAAAAAAAAGTAAACAAAACCTTGCAAATCTTTGAAAACTTAGCTCTAGAAGGTTTGATAATTTCAGCACTGGACATCTTTGTGGGTATCCGACTTATGGTAATGAAATCTGAGTAAAATCTTTTGTCTTAAACAGTTGCTTCTCAGCTTTCTGTTTACAAATGGACTTAAATTAGCTCCTCTGAGTAATACTTAAGTTCTTTTTGTAAATCGAATTTCTTTGCTATCCCTTTCATTATTTTTAGTTTGCTTTCACTTAGGGTCAAGAAAATCTGAACAAATACATTAAATTTATAATATAAACTATTTAAGTTACACCTTGAGAAGAATGATAGATTTATTTTATATACACCAATCTGCTCTGTGTTTTATTCATTCATCCCAACTTCCATCTTTGTAGTTGACAACAAACTCCTTTTCATGATATAGAACAGCTAAGGCTAAGCAAAAAAAAATAAAAACCAAAGAATGCAGTAAGATAATGCTTTCCTAAAAAATACGCTAGATATTTTCTGCAGTAGCCAACAGCAGAGTTTCAAATTTTTGTAGGCACTGTTCAGCATGACCTGTGGAAGAAATCCTTTTTTTTTTTTTTTTTTTTTCATTTCTTTCTTTGTTATTGGTAGAGATCTTTCAGGAATACATACATAAATAAATAAATAAAATTGAAGTTGCCTAGCACGTATTGAAACTCAATAATTTTATTAAAGCAGCTGAATTAAGATTTAAGAATACAATAATGATATTAATAATAATATTAATGATAATAATGACAACAATAAATACCAATAACCTCAATAACCAATAATCAATAACCAATAAAGACGTTATACCTTGTATAACATCTTGCACATTATACCTTGTATAACGTCTTGCAAGTTGCAGAAATCACATCCTGACTTATAAAAGTCAAAACACATATTTCAGCAGAGCAAAATCAATCTCCTCCTATTCAGAGACAGACAATCTATGTGTCATTCAGTATGTTATTTTATGTGATAAAATAAAACCCTGGGTAATGTGCACTTTTAGACTCACAGTTTTAAAAATGTCACAAAAATCTTCATAAGAGTTTTTCTCTGTTACATTAAGAACATAACAGTATTAAAAAAAAAAAAGTTACATCATTCGTTTTTCACTTGCATGACTACATAAGTATAAAAAAAATGGAAATATTATAAAAGAAGTGGTCAGTACAATATAATACTTTAGAAATCACGTTGTCTTTTTAAAGAAGGAATCGGATGGGTAGTTCAGATGACAAATATTCAAAGCTATCTTTTACTTTTTTATTTAGTTATTTTTAAGCAAGTTATTAAATCAAACACCAGTGAGTTTCAATGCAATAATATGTAGTAAGTATATAGACAATTATTCAATGCAATCCGAGTTCACATTACATATTTCTTGTTCTTCAAACAGAAAAATTAGACAATTATCATTTGATCAAAATATTAACATTGGTGATGACGTCTCATCAAATACTATCCCTGAAAATGAAGGATGTTATATAATAGCTAATAAAACATTTTTATTTATTTTCTTTTTATTTCTTCTTCTTCAGTTGGATAACATAGAAAATAAGAACAGTAGATCAGGAGAAAAGGCAAAAGAAAAATATTCAAAATCTTCAGCAGTGGAGAAAATGAGGGGCTTAAGAAATATAAGGATAAGTGAGTGATTCTACAATTAGAAGAATAAAACCCAAGGATATCACTGAATAAAAAAAAAATAAAATAATAATTAGGATGTGAGACAAAGGAAATATTTAAGGTGAAGCAAAGTGAGATATTTGGAATAGGAAAAAAGTTTAGTATTCAAAAAACATATTTGCAAATAACTTTAAAACTTCATTTGCATTGGTTCTGTCTGAAAGCAGAAAAAATATATTAGTTATTTTCTGGCCATCTTTTTGAGAGGTGTATGGAATGAAATTCACAGCACATTATTCAAAAAGAAGTGGCTGCACGGGGAAGGTATGTGGATGAGACCTTAGATCTTCCAAAGATGGGATGTAGTAGTACAGTTATCTTCTGCAGGCTTAATATTTCTAAGCAAGAGCAATAAATGTACATCATGTAGGGGTAAATTTTGAAGTTTATCCAACACCTACCAACACAATGGTTCCCCATGGAATATTACATTTTTTCCCGTCTTATGCAAATACGACATTAGCACAACTGCACAATCATTGAGGTAAAACAGTACTGATTGAGCACCATACTCCCCAGAGTTTTGTTTTGTGTTGTTTTGCTTTATTTTATTTTATTTTATTTTATTTTATTTTATTTTATTTTATTTTATTTTATTTTATTTTATTTTATTTTATTTTATTTTATCAGGGGTAAAGAAATGAGGCATCATAGTTTAAAGTCTATGACTTCTATTTTCACTAGAACATTTTGCATACATTTATTGCAGTCTTTGATTTCTTCCTGTGATTAATGTTAGGATTTTTACATAAATCTTTGAAGGATAAGATAGAAAAGTTGTATTTTCCCTAGTGGTATGAGAAACAATAAAAAGGTCTTGTTTAGATAGGATATTTCACTGATGAGAGATAACTGTCTGAGGGAAATATGAGGTTCTGTATAATGACAATATAGACTTTTGTGTTGGAATGCAATTAGAGTTTAGTAACTGACTGACAGTTTTATAGATTGTTTGTAAAATATGAAGTAAAATGAGACTTATTCCATTCCATTTATAACTGTAGTTTTTTATAAAACCAAGAACAAAAATGAATAAAAAATTTATCTTTGCTTAAAATACGGTCAGCAATAAGTTATAAGCTATATAATGAAAATCATGACAGAGAAGACATCTCAATATTAATTTACGTCGTCTGGGGAATTAACATAATTAAAGAAGAAAGTATTAGTATTTTGTTCTTTTGCTTTGTTTTGTTTTAAGAACTATGCAAAGGATACCTTTTGCTCATGTTTTTTACTGCCACACTTAATGCTAACTCAGTGAAATTCTGTGGATGCAGCCTGCTGTGGAACAAGCTGAAAACTGCAAAAATTACGGGTATATATGGTCTGACTTAGTAACTTACTGTCTGGAACCTTGGAATGTAAAACACACTAAGAATGTAAAACACTTGAACAAGGGACAAAATTTCTAAAATTCAGTCATCACATAGGATACAGATTTTCATAGAGACCTCTCACCTACAAAAAGGGAGACAAAAATACTAAAAGTCTTGGCTGTTAGTGACATATTTTAACTTTGTATCTCTCTCTCTCTCTTTCTCTCTCTCTATATATATACATGTATATCCCTATGTATCTCTCTCTCTCTCTATATATACACATATTTACAGTATACAGGTACATTTTGCCAATGCATCACAATATTTGTATATCTGATCCTAAATTGCTGTTTTATAGGAAAGTTTGCAAGAGTCATTATGACTGTAGTTGAAAAAGCCAAGGGAGGAACAATTTTTTAGATAGGCAAAAGGGAAAGTATTGAGAGAAAATAGAGTAAAAAGATAAATGGAGATCAAAAACTCCATGATGTTAAAAAGAAACGTTAAGAATTAAATGGTCTATTAAAAAGAAAAAAAAAAAAAAAAAAAAAAAACACCAAAAAAAAACTAAGGAGACCATTTTATTCTAACAGGAATAAAGATATAATTAAAATTCAAGGGGGAAAGCTATGGCTTTTGGTCCATTCAACTACTACAGTATCAATTATCTCCATATCAAGATATTGTCATAGTCCTTCATTAAGAAAAGATTAATGATTAAAAATCCATTTTTTTTCCTCATAAAACATCTTGCATTGTGAAATGTATTTTATTATATAATCTGTAAAATAAAGCATTTAAATTGTAAGGGTTTTCAGTGTAACCAAAGAAGAATAGTTCAATCAAGTTAAGATGAGATGATTTTTTTTAATATTCTTTTTAACAAATTAAAATAAAATAAAATAAAATAAAATAAAATAAAATAAAATAAAATAAAATAAAATAAAATAAATCCAAGATCTTTTTAGCTTTCATAAAGAATTAAAAAAAAATAAAAATAATGTTTTAAAAGTTATCTTTTCAAAGAGGGAAATTCATACTTTTGGCCACTTGCAAAATGTATACTTATCCCATCTCTCATAACTTACTTTGGAGGACATAACAGATATACAAGAATAGTTGTCAGTACAAAAATAATAACTTCTCTTGATTGAATAGTCTAACATTTTCTAAAGATTGAGAAATAATATTTTACTAGCTAATTTTAATACATAAGTTTAAAAAGGAAGTATCTGTGTCCTCAGACATTAATTCAATTGAAGGAAATGTGCCAAAATGATCAGGAAGAAAGAGTGATTTACATGGTATAGCTGTCAGCCCTTGAGTACTGCTGTAAACATTCAACAGTTCCTACATTATAGTCATCTATTCATAGAGTTTTTAATCAAAGGAGCTGAGCCTCTTGTGGCTGGATCCTGTGAAGCAATTTTGACTGCTCAAATTTTACATGCTATTGATGATACCTTAATAAAAACCTAACAGCCCATGAGACAAGACTTCAAAAGAAAAAAAAAAGTAAGAGGAAAGTAAAGCAAAACATATGACTCATACGAGGTATCAATGCATCTGTCTTTAGTTTTCCTACCTTATGTATAATTACCACTTTAAATAATAATGACATAGCTCTTATTCTATAGTTAGTGAGCAGTGTCTCCAAAGACTGACAGGAGGACTTCTGAATGGTCTTCCACCAAGCAACAGTTCTTCATGACTAGTAATTCTGTGTGAACATTGGCAAGTAATGGAAGCTTGGAAACACCCTTCTAGAGGAGATGGATTAACAGTGCAAGTGAGCTGAACCCCAAGATGTGAAAAAGGCTGCTGAGCAGTGATATTTCTGTGTTCCATGCAGTTATGTTTCATTTTCAAATTCATGAAGAAAGCACTTTGATTCACTAGAATCAAAGCTCTCTTCATTACCATTGCATTCCACCTCTACAGCTACTTTAGATTTGTTTCTTTATGGGCACCTAAAACCTTTATGTGCACCTAAAAACTTCATGTGCTGATTTCTGCCTATATGGCAACTCTAGTTAAAGAAGATTGCATAGATTGGTTTGTTTCTTCATTTGTTCATTTTCATTTCTAGTAAAAATATTCTACATCTATTTATTAGTCTGTGAGAGGTCTTTCACTTTTTTGTTTGTTTGTTTGTTTCTTCACTTATTTACATAGTCTATACACTTTTATCATATTTTGATTGAAGCCCACCACATTATTTTTGCATTGCATTTTTTTTTTCTTCTAAATTCAAGACTACATATTTCTGAAGTTTGTCATTGCTGTTGTTTTTCTTCACTGTTGGATCTGTCTTCCACAGACTATCTACTCCTGTATAAGGATACAGGCTCTGTCAAGTTGTACATTTGAATTCACAAGTTAAAAGGTGGTGTAAATGGGTTGTGCTTCTGTTTAATTTCATATATGAAATTCATACTTTCATAAAAAAAATAAAATAATTCCATTTAGGAATCTCAGTAAAATAATATGAGAACAGATCTGTTTTTCCTCACTTAATCATAGTACATTGAAATCTAATTATTTACATAAATTAGTATTAAAAATCTGTTTCACAGAATTACATAACTGTTGAACTGTTGTGGAAGGGTCCTCTATGGGTCATCTTGTCCAAACCCTTCTCAAACAGGGCCACTGAGAGCCAGCTGCCCAGGACTATGACTAAGTGTGTTTTGAATATCTCCAAGGAAGGATATTTCACAGCTGCTCTGGGCAACCTGTGACAGTCTTCTGTCAATCTCACAGTAAATCCTTTCCTCCAAACTCTGAATTATTTGCATAGAACTATGTTTATGACTGTTGCTGTCTAGAGGTGTCATGGATAAGAACATTATTTGAAGATGGAATCACTATCAGCATATTATATAAAGAAGATATTTATAAGTGTCTTCCCAGACTAAACATTTGTGAGCTTTCTCCCTGATTCCTTTCCATTATTATTTAATGAATTAAATGCAATTGTTCATCTGAATTTGACACAAATACTTCTTCCATTGATATCAGTGTTTTTCTGTCACAGGATTTACTAGGAACAGATTTTTATTTTTTTTTTTTCTTATTCTCTTACTTGATTTTTCAAAGATATCAGAAATAAGTAGATATCAGTAAAGATTTTTAAATAATAATCTATAGAGTACTGGGAATGTAAATGTCAGAATAACAAACAACCTGAAAACTACACTATTGCTTTCTACATGTTATTATTTTTAGGATTTTAAGTAGGATTCAACTGATACATAAGACTTGTACTAACCACTAACACTATGCCCATGGTAATAATTTTCACTGTTAAAGCCTTAGGATGTTTAATCTTTAAAAATGTCAATCACACAGGCAGTGTATGAATATGATTAGGCATATATACCTTTAAGTATGAATTTATCAAAAAGTTGCCCAAAGTAGTACATACTAAATCCAGAAATTATGCATTGCAAAATCCTTCCAAGCTAATTGATTTCCTTCCTATCCATCCCATGATTTGGATGGATGCCAAATGTCCAGCTGGGTTTAATTTTTGTTGTTTCTGTGATTGTTTTTAGTGATAGTGGTCTCTCCTCCTCTTTCTCTCTCTCTCTGTCTCTCTTTTTTTTTTTTTTTTCCCTTTTTTATTTTATTTTATTTTATTTTATTTTATTTTATTTTATTTTATTTTATTTTATTTTATTTTATTTTATTTTATTTTATTTTATTTTATTTTAGTATAGTATAGTATAGTATAGTATAGTATAGTATAGTATAGTATAGTATAGTATAGTATAGTATAAAATTAATGTGGAGGATTTTTGGGAGAGGTGTTACAGGAGGGATGTATACTTCAGGAGAGATGTTTGGTTCATGTCCACTGTTTCTGTCACCTCAAGAAAATAAGCTATTTCCAGTGTCTTTCTACTACAGTACCCTAAATTCTAAAGCCCTTGATCTCTGGTTCCCAAATCCACTCTGTCAAAGCTTTAATTTCTGTTTTCAGATTGGTAGTGAAGGTCTCATCTCTTCTCTGAATTCCTGTCATTGAGCAACACCTTTTGAGCAAGTTACTTCTGAATCAACTGGAAGAGTCTTGTCTTTTCTAAGGCAACCAGATGCTGTGAAAGCTCAGTGGGGAGCAAAGAAACACTATCCTGTGCAGATCAAATGCAGATGACCAAAGATCACTGAATAGACAGATTTTGCCTCAGTGTCAGGCGGAAGTTCCCAGGCCCTCAGAAGTGTATAAAAGTATGTACAAGCAGGGATATATATATATATATCTCCTTAGTATATGAAAAAACATATTTCTCCTTTGTAAAAAAAAAAAAAAATACACCACAACAACCAGCAAAGGAAAACTCAGAAGTATATAGTTAGGTATAATAGTTACTTACTGTCTGTTTGAAGAATGTAAAACACAAGATGTTTTCTTTTTTATACAATGCAATTGATGATACAGTTGTGGTAGCATAATTTATTGTCTAACAACATCTAACAAGCTTTCTTCTAGCACACAGAACTAAAATCTTAATGATGTATTTGATTTTACCAGACTCTTTTGTTGGATGACAGACAACTTATTATCTTATATAATAATCAGTAATCAACGTACGTTATTATTATTCAACTTATTATCAACTGTCTAAACAAAGGTCTAGATTCATTTTCTTCATCCTAAAATGCATTCTTTTAATGCTTCTTCACAAAATGTGGTTCTTTTAGCTTAATATAAATCTCAAGCTCACTAAGGGGGAAGATAGTTCCAACAAATGTAAAAGTGGTTTACATCTTCACTTTTCCTTAAAAATACTTTATGCCAGAACTTTTGGGCACTAATAAGACAATTAAAAGTATTATTTTATGCCCTGAATCCCCAGAGCTTAGTGCCATACCAGTCATACAAGCTACCATTGTGAACAGCTAAAGACAATTGTGTTGAACTGCAAAAGAACTGTATAAAATTATAAGATACAAACTAATTAGTCTAAATCATGATAAAAATGAAAGTCATTTCTAGTCAACTCTGCAGCCTTTTTGTAGACAGGGGTATAACTTCTTTGTCACAATATTTTTAAAATTGAACTCACAAAATGGTTTCTGTCTCTGTTAACTTGGGTCTTTGCTTATATTTTACCTTTTTTTCCTCTCCTCATTACTCTGAATATCTAAGATCTCATCCCTCTTTTTTCTGCTTTGCAGTTTCTATCTACATACTTTATCTCATATCTCACTAGTATTACACACCACTCCAACAATAATACCAACAGCTGCAATACTTTTCAGTGCTATTCTATTTGTTCTGCCTAGTTTTTATTCTTTTTCTCCTACACAGCACGGAAGAGGATCAAGAAAGTGACAGGTCAGGAATAAGTTACTTAGGGTAAATAAAAGCAGCAATAAAAGCATTCCTTGATAGACTGAGACCAGTAAAGCTAAGCTTTAATCAGTTACATGTCTTTTTTGTTGATAACCATGTGAAAAGTGTGCACACAGACACACACAGAAAAGCACTACCTTTGATGGCATGGAATTTTAATATATAGATGTAGTGAGCAAATATTATTAGATAGTTTTTAGATGCTACAAATTTATTTTATTTTTTTTATTTCCATTTATTTATTTATTAAGAAAGGCTGAATGTTCATCAGGATTAGTATAGATCAAAGATCTTTTTACCTTTACATTATTCTCATAATCTAGTAGCAATCTAAGTCAATAAGACATGACTTAGAGGCGATGTAAATTCTAACTATTCTTAATGTTAACTTTAGAAATTCAAAACATTTGTATCTGCTCTACACCTTGGGGTGGAGGGAAGAACTCTTGCTTTTGCAAAATTTCTTTTAATATTAGAGAATGTAACCCTTCTTAAATTTCATTAAATTTTGAAAAGAATAGCAAGTTTTGAAAAAAAAATGAAAAAAACAGCAGCTATGTTAACTTGGCTGTGGCAATGGAAGTATGGATAGACTTCTATAATTGATATTGTTCTTTTAAAAAAGATCTTAATAACCAGGTTTGTGAGGTTGGAATTAAAATTAATTTCGGGAAAAGTTTTGTTTGTTTGTTTGTTTGTTTTTTAATTCAGAAAAGAAAAATATGTGAAATGAGAAACATGCACATAAGAAGTATTCATATACTTGTGTCTTAGCATATTTTGTATTTTCACATAAGTCTAATTTATAATGAGATTCACAGAAATTATAATGCATCGATGTATTATCTTAACATTATGTGTCTTTATGTAAGAACATCCATACTTTTTCATCACAGTGTTTCAGTACATCATTACATTACAGTGGAAGCAAACATTACATTGAGATGAATGAGATATGTCTAACAAATATTGCTCTCACTTTTAAATACATTTTAGAATAAAACAAATAGTATAGACATCATAATTTAAATACTCTTTTGCTTCACAGAAAGACCATGAAAGATTGCAAATAACATCTATATATGCCAGTTATGTTGCAACCACTGAGGATCTATAATAGAACCAATAATAATAAGAAGAAGAATACCATGGGAAAACATGTATTATAACAATAAAAATTCTGTGCTTGATATTTTGGTATTTTGTCATTAAAGTTAAAAGGCATGCTACACTTTTCTTTCAAGATATTTCCCTGATTACCTACTATTGTTTGAATGCTAGCTAAGTGAGTGATTTACTTTTGAAAAATAATGATTTTCTTCATAAAGGAGATAAAGGATATTGACACTTGTATTCCAGGAACACCTATATTTTAAATAAAAGGTTTTTACCCTGAAACTGGCCTGCTGGACTTATGGAAATAGATTGCCTACTGTTGATATACTGCTTGAGTTCCTTACTTTCATCAGATGGTTATTTTACAGACAAGGATTTTTCATTTTCTACAGAATACTTTACATTTTGAAAGCAGTGAACAATAAGAATTAAAGCAAATTTCTGTTAGATAAAATGGAAAAACAACAACAACAAAAACATAAAAAATATAGTTCATATCCAACTGAACTTTCAAAAGCAAACAAAGTTATTAAATTATCCAAAATGTGGCAAGGGGGCCTTGTGTTTTCATATTGTCTGTGAGTGTAAATTAAATCAAATAAATTACAAAGAATTTGAATTAGAGATAGTAATACAGAGAAAAAAAAAAAAAACACCAGTTTTATCAACTTTTAAAATAATGGCAATTAGCAAACAAATCACTAGTGTTGCCCGCTGAATTCATCTTTCCTTGCCCATTTTCCAATAAAGTAGCTTCATCTACATCCATAAGCATTAATCACAGAATCACAGAATTTTCTAGGTTGGAAGAGACCTCAAGATCATCGAGTCCAACCTCTGACCTAATGCTAGCAGTCCCCACTAAACCATATCCCTAAGCTCTACCATTGAGTCCAACCTCTGACCTAACACTAACAAGTCCTCCACTAAACCGTATTGTTAAGTTCAACGTCTAAACATCTTTTAAAGACCTCCGGGGATGGTTACTCAACCACTTCCCTGGGCAGCCCATTCCAATGCCTCACAACCCTCTCAGTAAAGAAGCTCTTCCTAATATCCAATCTAAAACACCCCTGGCGCAACTTTATCCCATTCCCCCTCATTCTGTCACCAGGCACGTGGGAGAACAGACCAACCCCCATCTCGCTACAGCCTCCCTTAAGGTACTTGTAGAGAGCGATAAGGTCACCCCTGAGCCTCCTTTTCTCCAGGCTGAACAAGCCCAGCTCCCTCAGCCGCTCCTCGTAGGACTTGTTCTCCAGGCCCCTCACCAGCTTCGTTACCCTTCTCTGGACTCTCTCGAGCATGTCCTTCTTGTAGTGAGAGGCCCAAAAATGAACACAGTACTTGAGGTGCGGCCTCACCAGAGATGAGTACAGAGGGACAATCAATTCCCTAGCCCTGCTGGCCACACTGCTTCTTATGCAAGCCAGGACACTGTTGGCCTTCTTGGCCACCTGAGCACACTGCTGGCTCATATTCAGCCAACTATCAACCAATACTCGCAGGAAATATTGGAATTAATATTGGAAGGGACATTAAAGATCACTTTTTCAAAAGCACAGGAGAGAGGGAGAAAGAAAAAAATAAGAACATTAAATACAAACAT
The DNA here is from genome assembly GCF_965140915.1 of Aythya marila. Lineage (NCBI taxonomy): Eukaryota > Metazoa > Chordata > Aves > Anseriformes > Anatidae > Aythya > Aythya marila. The sequence goes on along the minus strand of NC_139043.1, from coordinate 98,066,449 downwards.
TTTAAAAAAACAGAAATTAAGAACAGTAGATAAAATGTAGAAACACAAAGATCACAAAGATTCAAAATATAGTAAATAATATAAATATAATTCAGGTTTCTGTCAATGTGATCAGCACATTTATCTGAAAATATCTCTTTTTCTATACTCAAAGTTTAATTAATCTACATGTATGATGGCAGCAACCTTGATTTTTTTGTTTTATTTCCACAGATTCTGATATAGGGTACACCCTAATCAGGAGAGCATCTTGATATTTGTTTATTTTGTGAAAGTTTCTTTCTACCCTGTCCTAAATTCTTAAAAAAAAAAAAAAAAAAAAAAAAAAAAAAAAAGGAAGATAGATATTTTCAGCCATGCAAGCTATCACCAAGTACTTTGAAATTCTCAGTGACCTGAAATGCTTCTGAGAGTATCATCCTTACCAGAACCTAGCAAAACAGAAGACACATTTTCAAAGTCCTAGACACAAATGTGAATAGGTATCTCGGGTGTTAACTTAGAAAATAAAAACAAAAATCCATACAGGTAAGAAAAAACAGTTGCTTTACTTTTCTCAGACACTTTTGTGCTCTAGACAGCAGCCATTCCAGAGCTACCCTTGGCATGATACCAGTTTTGCAACTACTACTAAAGGCTAGTATGCAACTATTACCAAATTTCTTTTCAGGGATATAGAACTGTAGAAGCATTACTTTATGTTCTCTAAACAGCACTAAATTTACGTTTTTTCCTTTACAGGAAGAAGAGACTGAACAAGTCAGCTAAAATTACAGACTCATCAATCTCAATAAGAATTAAGTTTGAATCCAGTTATGAATTTGAACATGAATTTCATGAAATCTGAAATGGCTATACCTACAGTATCACAAGATCATGGTATAATTCCAGCTGGAAGGGAGTTCAGGAGGTCTCATGTTCATCCTTCTGTTCACAGCATCATCAGCTCTGAAGTCTGGCTCAGTTGCTCATGGCCTTGTCCAGTTGGGTTCTGCAAACCTCCAAGAATTAAGACTACACAGTAATTTTGGGCAGCCACCTCAGGGCTATCCTTAGGGAGAAAAAGATTTTCATTATAACTAGTCAGAACTTCTCTTGTTACAGTTCATGGCAGTTATTTCTTGTTCTCTCTCATGCACCAGCGTCAAGAGCCCAACTCTATCTCTTCACGAACCTCCCTGTAAGTACTGCTGTAAAGTGATCTTGAAGATATTCCTCTTCCTGACTGAACCAGACCCTATCTCTCATGGCAAGTGCTACAGAACCCCAATAATGTCTTGGTGGCCCTCTCCCAAATATGTTTAAGTTAGACGATGTCTTTTTTACACTAGAACCTTGAATGCCACAGTATTCAGGAACAGCTCTTGAACCAGGTGTGTCCTCTGTCCTGTCCCTGCTCCAGTGATCCCCCAGGGTAGCATTATCTGTAATTATTTACAGCTTGGTAACCAGGTAAGATGCTCTGACCATGATCTGAATACTGCATTGAGTGATGTCTCATCTGCAGTTGGCAGATGAAGTTCTGTACGGAGGTAGATTTAGCCTCTTGGCAGCAAAATATTTCTTTAACATTTTTCTTCCTAGATATTGTTGTACAACTGATATAATAGGATAATAAAGTCAATTAAGTTAACTAAACACCTAAAACAAGTAGACAGATAATCTGTATTGTGGTTTTAGGTATGGTACAATCAAAATGTTTGTGTGAAGATTAACAGTTTTTCCCTGCCTTGGTCTCCCAACTACCTGTGGGTAGATCTACGCTGCAATCCAAAATGTCATTTCCTTACAGATATTTTACCTCAAACTACCATTAATCCACCCAGATCATCTTGTGGTATGGCAAGATGTACTTCAGCTATGCAAAGGACATACCCTTACCACACTAGTCTGAAGTACACTGATATCCAAAGCAAAAAGATAAAAATATGCTGTGCCCTGAGGTACAGGATGGGCAGTTTTAAGTATCTGCATGACACTGGCATAAGCATTGCATGTGGTTTCATTAACAGGATTACTTTGTTTACCAGAATCCCCCAAGCACTGTCTGAGCAAAGACAGATCTGCGAGAGACACCATTCTCTTTACAATCGTCTACTGCCCTATCGGTAAAAGGACATTTAGACAAAGATTCCCATTCACTACCTGGAGCAATACCACCAATGTCACAATCCCATTACAGCACCATAGGTTCTTTAGGAGTCCCTGTCTACAAATATTGTTTTAATATTATGTAGAGTATAATACCACAGTACTATATAATACGGTACTACCCTCTTGAATATCTGTGAGCTTGCCTCTGCCATGTTCTATTGCAGAGAGCTCTCTCTTGTATCAATGGCAAGACTGTATCCTTCCCTTTTCTAGGCTGCATCTGAAAGAGGCAAAGAGGAGGAAAAACAGGTGGTTTCCCAGCTGCTACAGGAGTACATAGGAGTATATCCCCAGAGCAGATGCTGTTTTATGTTTGCTCTCCCTCAGAGAATAGGTTCCAGGGGCTGAATACAAGTACTTTCAGACTTTATAACAGACTAGAGGTCTTTCTTTGGCCACCTACCATCCTATTGTCAATGGTGGCCAGAGGCAGGTAATTATGGAAAATTTAAGAAACAGGGAACCATATAGAAATTTTCCTCTATTTCTACTGGACAGCAAACAAAACTACAGGATTTTCCTGCAGTGGAAAATGTATCTAGACCATTTTGCTTAATAGTCACTGATAGACCACTCTTCGTTTGTTTAAATGTCTTTTAAAACACATTAATTCTTTTGTTTTCCACAGCATCCATTGACAATGAGCTCCACAATTTAATTATGTTTGTGTGATTCAGCTGCCTAGCCCCGGGTGTCCTCCTCCTCTACAGTTACTCAGAATTTCCTGCTGACATTAGCTATGCAGCTGATGATAACAGAGGAGTAAAAGGCATTTTTAGTGATAGTTAAAACTGAACATTGGAAGTTATTGCATTTTACCAGTAGGGGGGATGGGGACACAAATCCATGTCTGTCTATATTTGAATACTGTAGGCACAGAACATTAAAATACAGATTGTGAAAACCATTGCAGGTCACATGGATTCTTTTCAATTTAGCATGTATTGTTTAAATAGTGTTAAAACCTGGAACTATATAGCTCACTTTGTTTTTTATAATAATCTTCAAATACATTTTATAGAATCAAACGTTACATTTCTTATAGTGCCAGTTTGACCTAGCATTTTAATTGAGGCAGAAAAAAAAATAACAACATCAACAACCAACTGAATAGTATACAGCTTACTGTGTTATGGGTCTGTCAACTACCTCTATGGTTTCTTATTTTATGTGGTCATAAAAAAGACCCCACAGCTGTTCTTTGTAGCTGACTGAATTTACTCTGCTTTCCTTGGAAAAAAAATAAAAAATAAATCTCATTTTACCATTATGCAACATACTACACACAGCTCAGTTTCTGCTATCTAATTCCAGAAAGAGATGTACTTCTTTGGTGCCATATGTTTACAGTTTTATAAAAGATCTGCAGACCTTTGTGACAAAATATATATATATATTTTAAATATAGGCTAATATTATATTTATGATAGATGTGTGAACCGATATGTTATTTCAAAAACACCACCAGTGATATAGCACTTGAGTACTGAGACATATTGTAATGTTTTCAAATGAGTAATTATTTCAAAACTACAACCTAAGCTGAATAGGATCATAATAGGATGACTGAATCTTTTAAGTTAGATGAACATAACTACACCTCCCTGATCTTTGATGCCATCTCTAGTAAAAATTTAAGGAGACTGAGGTCTACGCTATCCTCTCCAGAAGATGACTTGCAATGGAAATCAAGTGTTTCATTGCTGCCTTGTGTAATGATAATGTCATTCTTCACTGCTTCTTGGCCTCCTCTATATATTTTAGAATGTGAAGAACATCCAACCCTAAAGCAGGACACAGAAATGTTGTCAACTTATGTACAGAATTTTATTCTTATATGAAAGAAATATCTTCATGTCCTGTAGTTTCAAGTCCCATAGCATCAAGTTGCTGAATTTCTTTGACCAGAAAAACAGTCTTTGACCAGAGAGAACTTCTTAAAGATATTAGAGTTTTCAGTTCTAATTGTTTTTTGTTTTCTTATTAAAAGATTTTTAAACAAATATATTTTACCATGATCTGCTAGCAGAAATAATTCATACTATTCAAATTAGTAAATTGCTGACAGCACATGTCAGGATATAACTTACTGGAATGGATTCAGACAGAAATACACTTTACTAAAAAGCAATCTTCCAAATTTTCTATATGTACTGATTTATACAAAGTACTGAAGGTATTATGAGAAAAACATCTTTAGCTGCCCATAATACAAATTTCAGTTGTCTAATGAATATCTCATAAAAAAAGGGGGGGGAGAGGGGGGGAACATTTTTTTTTTTTTTAGCTAGATGCTGTGATCTTGTGTAAACAACAGGAGAGTTTACAAAAAATCCAAATGAAAAATAGCCAGAAATTGACAGCTTGAGCACCACTAAGTATTAACACCCTCCTTGCTAATTGCTGCCATCACAAATTAATGGAAGTCTTTTAAATCTCCTGACAGTGGTTATGTAATGTTCTGTGGTTAAGGGAACTTCAGGCAGTACATAACAGATGTCATCATTAATATGCAACTGCATATGCTTCCAGCGCACAAGTTTTTGTGAATTTTTTTCCACCGCCATTTTTTTCTTTGTTATTTGAACATAATTTTTCAAAATTCCTATTTTCTGCTTTTCCACACAGGTGTTTTAAACTGAATTGTTTTCGTCCTTTGCCTTTTTCCACCAGAGAACCTGTTTGGACAGTATTCCACAGATATGACAAATGTTTATTCCTAATAGAACCAGAATTAGTTATGATTTAACAGCTGTTATATGGTAAAAAAAAAAAAAAAAAAAAAAGTATTTAACTGGCTCATTTTTTCTCCTTCCTTTTTTCCTAAGAAACTTAGAGAAATATCTAAATATTTGTGAACCCAAGTGTTCTGTTATTGCTGCTGAATTTCAGCCTCTTACATTCTTTTGGATTAAGACCAATCTTGAACTCCAAAGTTCTGCTTCTTCAAGGAAATCATTAATTTTATTTTTTTCTTTTTGAAAATCTTTACGGGTTTCATTGTAAGTAAAAGAAACCAAAAAAACTTACTGTATGAGTCCATTCCATCTACACAAAATGCCACCCAAAGCAACACATGTCCTCAGTTTCTTTCTAGTGTCAATAAGCATGGCAATGGAAGAGAGACCAATTAAAAATACATCAGTATAATACTGTGTATGTAAATATTGTGTAAACAAGAGATTATTGTTACAAATTTTCTTCATTGTCCAGTTCTTTCCTTCTCTATGTACCTTTCACCATATCACTCCTCCTCATTTGTCCACCCCTTCTTTCCCTGTGAAAGAGAACATATTCGACATTAGTTTGTGGTGGTCTCCTTTCACTCTTCACACTTAACACTTTTTCTCAGTCTAAAGCAAGACAAAGTCTAAAAGCACCTTCTTGACAGGAATGCACATACCATCTTCTCTCAGATCACAACTTGGTCTCTTCTGAACCCTTGTATCTCTCAACAATCTCCAACAGGGAATTGATGTCACTTCTCCTGGTAAAAAACAGTTGATGTACATCTGCCTTAGGGACTTGGGGCTTATGCATGAGTCACTGATGGGAATGTGACTGAACATCAGTGAATTGGAGAGGACATCTCCAGAAAGAGAATTACACAACAGCATACATGAAAGACTGACACATAGTCACAGCTTTGGGGTCTCTCAGACTGCCAGAGCTGCTCTGGCCTTTTCATCTGCCCTGCGTGGTGTGAAAGAGTCTATCAAAGTAGTGGCTTGGAAATGAGACTAAATGTGTGAGAGTTACATCATATTGCAGGAACTGCTCTTGCTCCCTAAGAGAATCAAACGTTTTATCTTAAGTGGTGAAACAAACTTTCTCTTTATTTTTGTACCCAAAGTGAGTGTTCCAAAGCCAAGTGACAGAAACGGGATCAATCACGCTGACTATAAGAGTTCATTTTGGGTTAAAACCTCTGCATAGAAAGTACTTCATTCTACATAAATCTGTCTTCCTAACACTCCTCATTCAAGTATGAAGTGCTGCTCCGATTACATGAAACAGAGACACAGAGAGGTTTGTTCATGATTTTCTCAAGGAAAAAGAAAATGTTTAATTACTTTGATTGGAAAAAGAGCTGTAAAAACAGATTTCAGCTCTTGACCCCTTGCTATATGCAGCCCAGGATGTTGTCCTCAGTGATGCAGGGGTGCATGCATTGTTGGTCTATTGCTCACCTTGCTGTCCACTGGGATCCTCAGGCTGCCTTCCCAGCAACCCTACATTCCATTGAGACAGATTCCAGTCTGTGGTGTTGCTTGGGATTATTCTGCTCCATGTATGCAGGGCTTGTATTTCTCTGTAATACAACACTTGTTGATCAGTCATCCTGTGTGTTGTGATCTCTCTGCATTGTGACTCTTCCTTTTAGTGCATCTACCTCTTCTGTCATTCCAGTATCATTCACAAACCTGGCGAGTGTTAATGTAGTCTTATCATCGTGATCTTTTAGAAAGACACTCAATAGCATGTGATCCAGAAACAACTTTCAGAAAACTACATGTGATCTCTCTGTCGCGTTAAGGGGTGTAGCTGATTAACCGTTACGGGCCCAGTCAGATTCAGGGTACTGAACCAGTCGGACATTCACCAAAAACACATTAACCGTCTGGGGGTCCAGTCAGACATTCACCATCAACGCATTAACGGTCTGGGGGCCCGTTCAGACATTCACCAAAAACGCATTAACCATCTGGGGGTCCGTTCAGACATTCACCAAAAATGCATTAACCGCCTGGGGGTCTGGTTAGATTCAGAACACTGAACTATCACAGATAACCACCTTCACCCTCGTTGCACTTAATGAGAGTTATCACAATGCAATCAAGTATGGTTTATTACAGCAACAGATAATCAGGTTCTTTTGGATTGCCGGCGATAGTGACTGTCTGCAAAAGCAAGCTAGTATGCATAAAATACACAGGTGTTATAGGTGTTATAGGTGTTACAGATGTTACAGGTGTTATAGATGTTATAGATGTTACAGGTGTTACAGGTGTTTATAGATGTTACAGATGTTACAGAGGTTATAGGTGTTGCAGGTGTTACAGATGTTACAGGTGCACAGCCTAGAAATAAACGCGTTAAAAGGATCAAAGACTCTATAGAGGTTTATAAGCAAGTATTCAGATCTCACCCAAAGGCGTCCCAATGGGGGGGAAGAGAGGCTCAGCCCGTCGACTGATCCCAGGAGTCAGGAGGTCCTAAGGATGTTGTCCTCGGGATGGTATCTCCCCTGACGGTGGTATCTTCCCTAACATCCCCTTTCTCTTGGGCCAATTTATATTATTTTCTATCTTTTAGGTGGAGCTTGAGTGGCTCTAGTCAAGCATATCTTAGTTATGATTGGTGTAAGGTTTTCCTGTCTCCGTTTAAAGTAATAGGCTCCGAGAAATTCAGAGCACATGCTCAGTGAGGGGTGGTCGCACCTTGGAGGTGGGTAGCTTTTGGGATGGAGGTGTGTTTTGGTATTATAATGATATTATAATGAGCAAAAAGTACACTAGGGTACAGCATTTGTCAAAACATGACAGGTCTTTGGCTTAGGGTGGCAAAAAGTGCAGCTTTGTGCACAAGAACAATCGAGGCCCCATCTGATTACAGAGCCTAGCCGTGGTGTCTCCACTCCACTCTACGCTCTGTGCTGTTCCTTAGAGCTAGCACATCAAGTTTCCCCAGCGCGATAGCATCTAAGGTTGGGAGCCTAGGGAACGCTCAGATAATGCAGTTATGCCCTACCCTGAAAGCCTCTTCAATGCTGTACCTTTTCCTTAAAAATGTGAATGTTAGTTTTATTTTCCTAGTTACTTCAGGCATTTACACCACACTCTCTCAGTTGGACTTTCAGCCATTCACCACCACTCCTTGCACACGGTAGTTTGGGATGGTTTCTATCAGACTAGTTCCAACTGTCCAACTAGGAGCTTGCCAGCTTATCTATGGGAATCTGGGAGATCATGTCAAAAGCCTTGGCAAAATTAAGGCAAATGACATCCATTTCACCTTATCCTCTCAGCAAATTGTTTGATCTGAGAAAGCAGTTAGGCTGGCCAACTACTATTTACCATTGGTAAATACATTTTATCTTCTTCCAGTCACCCTCTTTTCCTTCATTTTCCTGGGAGGAGGAGCTTCCATTAAGACCTTTTCTTTAATTTTCACAGGATCTAAAGTAAGTATGACTGTTTCCATTTTTTTTATCCATGTTTGTAGTTAGGCAAAATATTTGCCCTTTTCTGCCCTTGGTCCCAGTGGGATTTCAAAAATTATAGGGATTGTTTAGTCATCATGCCAACCAATTCCCTCAGAACTCTTGGAACCCATCAGGTCTCAACTTGTCCATGTCTACTTTGTACAGATGGTCCTTAACTCAACCATTCTCTGCTACCAGTTGTTTGTCACTTCCCCTGAGCCTTGTTGTAATGGACTTGGGAACTGAAGACTAAGGTGAATAAGGCATTGAATACCTGGGTCTCTGTGGTTACATTTGTAATTAGTTTGCACACCCTATTTGACAATGGACCTACATAATCCTTGTATATTTGCTTCCTACTAACATACTTACAGATGCCTTTCACGTTATTCTTGATCTCGTTTGCCCATCTGAGCTACAGCAGAACTTCTGCTCTCCTCACTACACTGCTGTACACCCACATGATGTTTCTGTGTTGCCCTTTGGTAGTCTCCCTTTTTCTACCTCTCAGGTGCATTTTTTATTTATTTATTTTATTTTTTTTTAGTGTTGGCAGTGCACTGTTTATCTGGGATGGTTTCTGATTCGACCTTTTTGTGCCTTTTTGTACTGAGGAGGAAGGATATTGCCCTTGCCCTTGGAGAAGGCTGTCTCTGACATGCACTCCCAAGCCCATTTGCCCTCCAAGGTAGACTCCCAGGAGATCCCTCATTATTCCCAGAGAAAACTGAAATCTGTTCCTCTCAAGGTCTTTATCTCTCTCCTTGTCTTCTTCACCCTTAGGATCTTAGTCTTTACAACCTTATGATCATTGCCTCATCAAAGCTGCCATTTATGCTGAAATAGCTAAACAAGTCTTCCTTGTTTGTACAGAGTTGGTCTGGAAGAACACCACTCCTACCTAATGAGCACACACTGCATTAGTTTTTGGAAGTTCTCCTCAGTGCACTCCAAAAATCTTCAGTTGGTGTACTGCTGTGTTGCCTTCCAGTAAACACTTGGGTGGTTGAAATTTCTGTCAGAACCAGAGACAGCTGGCCTGAGGCCTATTTGAAGTCTCTGAAGAAAGCTTCATCCACTTCATCTTCTTGATCCAGTGGTCTGTAGCAGACACCTCCCACAAAATCTCAGTTCACAGGCAGTTCCTTTAATTTAGGCCAAAAGAAAATCTGCAGAGCATAACTAACCTCCATATACTGGAATTCTCTTCTAAAGGGACCCCTCAAGCTCTTTTGCCCTTTCTGTCTTTCTGGTGTTGCCTGTACCTGTCCACTGTGGGACTCCCATTATGTGACCTAACCCCCTGAATTTCTGTAATTCCAAAAGCATGGTAACTGTGGGATTGCATGCATAGCTCCATTTTTTTCTATTCTGTTCACCAGAGTGCAAGAATTGCTACACAGATTTCAGATGATGTGTTGTCTGTCCCTGGACTCTAAGGGGTGTGTGGAAACCTCCCTCGGGGCATTTCTTTGCATATGCTTTCACATTGTTCTCTCTGGTCTCCTGGCTTCTTGTGAGCACTTCCTGTGAAAGCCAGTTTTAAGCTTAACTTGAAAAGTTAGCCATCCCACTTGAAAAAAAATGTCCTGTCAGGAATCTCCAAGTTGTCTTCAAAGAGAATCTCACAGTCATGGGGGCTGAAAACCTGGCTGCAATACCAGCCTTATAGCCGGGGGCTTACTGTTTGATACACTAGCTTCTTCCTTCATCCTTGCCTTGCACTGCAAAGAGAAAACAATTTGAGTTCCTGTCCCCTTTGCTTTAGCCCTTGGATTTCAGTAGTTCTAAATATTCTTTTATGGCTCACTCTTTGCAGTATCATTGCATCCTGATTTCAGCTAGGATAGAGTTATTTTTCCTCCTAGTATCTGGTAGAGTGACGTGTTTTAGATTTAGGATGAGAATAATGTTGATACCACACTGTTTTAATTGTTGCATAGCAGTGCTTATCCTAAACCAAAGACTTTTCATCTTCTCACACCGCTCTGCCAGAAAGGAGGATAGAGGTGCAGCAGGAGTTGTAAGGGGACACACACAGGACAGCTGGCCCAAAGTGGCCAAAGGGGTATTCCATACCATATGGTGTCATGATGAAAAATTAATATGAGGTGGCTGGCTGAGGTAGGGGGACCGGGTGCTCGGGGATAGGCTGGGCATCCGTCAGCGGGTGATGAGCATTGTGCATCACTTGTTTTGTACATATTATTATTATCATTATCATTATCATTATCATTATCATTATCATTATTATTTCTTTTCTGTTCTAATAAACTGTCTTTATCTCAACCCATAAGCTTTTTTTTTTCCAGTTCTCTCCTCCATCCCACTGGGGAAAGGAGGGTGAGTGAACGGCTGTGTGGTGCTTAGCTGCAGTCCTTAGCTCCACAACACATTGGCACTCATGTGGAGGAGAGGAAGGGTAGTGGTCTCTTGGCTAGGGGTGTCTTGACATTCTCCATGACATGCTGACTTTGACTCCAGGAAAGCAGCAAACTTTCCCTGTGTGTCAGGTTGGCAGGTGGGTGTCCCAGTCTCCCACAGCAGGGAGTGTCTTGCCACTGATACACACCAATTCTTCCTTGTGATGGATTTGACCTGTTGAGCATGAGAGTCTTGCTCACTTATCCCTTCCAGGGAAATCTGTCTATCATTTCTATTTATTACCATTTATTTTTAGAGAACTGGAGAGCGGCTACGCTGCTGCCATGTGGCATAAGCTTCCAGGGTGTCTTATGCTGCAAGTCACTGTTTTACCTCTTTTTAAGCCAAATCTTTGGTCATCCAATTTTGTCAACAGGCTGAAGCCTCAGCCCATGTCCCTGCAGGGTCATTACTTGCATCCTATCGATTCCCTGCTAACCCTCTCTACTACAGCACAACCTGCTGCATTCTTCCTACAACTCCCACACCTGTCCTCTCTATGATCCATAAAGGCACACATCCCACAGGAGATGACCTCATCCAGATAAGACCAGGGAGGAGCACCAGACCTTACCTGCTGTCTTTCACTTCAAGGGCTGCATTCCCCCTGTGGAGCTCTGATGGGGTGTGAGGACACTCCTATGGACAGTGCTATGGGCTGAAGACACCGTCTTCAAGACATCGTCTGTCCTGTCCCCACCATGTGACTACCTGCCTGTATCCTGTAAACACCAGTAGCAATCAGTGGCCCAAGGAAAGAGAATACTTACATAATCTCTCACATGAGCTGCCCTGTTGACAGCTGCATACCTACTGCAGCACCCATTTTCTGCACTTTGGCTTTCTGTCTTCACAAGTGCCAGCAAAGCAGACCATGGAAGCTGTGTACAGGCATCTCCGGCTCTGTGCTGGATGACACCTGCCCCAGCACCTTTCTCTGCAGGTCCTTTGTCATGAGAAAATTAACTTCCTTAAACACCTCCTGACTCCAGCTCACATAGCTTGTGAATGCCATTGCATCTGTATGCTATTCTCTTCCATGTCACCCCCATAGCACATTAAGTCAAAGCACAGGGATCTCCAGCTTTGTACAAAGTTTCTGGAATGGCAATTCTCTTCTCATTGCACACCATCCATGCCAGAACACCTCCCTGACAGGGTTTCCTTGTCTCACAAATACTGGTTGCTGTGGTAGCAATGATCTCACAATCAACAGTCTAGGTTTTTCACCTTTTCCCTAGTATTGGTGTAAATTTTGCTTTTTGCTGTAGGAAACCTTCTGAAGCAGAAGGGACACAAAGCACAGGAGGTTTTTATCTCTGAATGTTACCCAGTTTGGAACCTGAGGAGAATGAACAGAGCTGTGGGTGTGGAAGCAGCCGTTGTTTGGACAGACCAAGCTATAGCAAGAAAGGAGATGGTTCCTTGGTGCAACAGAAGGGATGCTCCCCTTGACTTCCTGTAGAAGAGGTTTGCTAAGATGTGCAAGATGCAGAGAAATAGATTGGGGCTTCTGTGAGAACCTCAACCTGTTGGATTTCTAGGGTATGTCTTCTCCTGAAGGATATCTACAAATACTTTGTAGAGATTTAATGTGGTCCCACAATGTTGAAAGTCCCCAGACTTGTTCTATTTAATTTCCTGGGACAGCTGAGTAGCAAAGTCACAGCTTAACAGAGAATAAGGTGTTTGGAAGAGAGGAAGGGATAATAATTATGAGATGAAATTTTCCAAAAGCAAAGGATTTCTTTGCAAACCCTCTCTCAAATATGTGCCTTTCTTGTCTTGGACACAATGTTGCTGTCTGTTTTGTAAACCTTCTGGAGCTGACCTGCTGCTTCTCAGGTTGGGCCAAAGGCAGGACAGTGGTCAATCCATCTTCTTCTCTGGCTTGCTCCACTGTGGGTGATGTGCTGCTCCCATGACATCTCTCCAAGCAGAGACTGTAAGTTGCAGCTCAGATCAAGAGGACATTATTTATCTATTTATTTATTTAGAGTTAATGTTCATTCTAAATTAGCACAAAACTTGTGGCATTTTGAAATGCAGTTATACATGTAATCAGAGACTCCGGGGAAGGTGTAATGGAGACAAACATGGTATGTTGGAAATATTTTTCTTTTTTTTTTTTGGGGGGGGGGGGAGACAATATTATTAACAACATTATGAATTGCTAATTGCAATAATAATATTGCAATAATATAGAAAATCCATATCAAACTCTTCTACTAAATCAACAATTATTTTAGACTGCATTACAGAAATGCATCATCTGTTTACTATAGGAACATTGTTCAGCCTGGAGAAGAGGAGGCTCAGGGGTGACCTTATCGCTCTTTTTAGGTACCTCAAGGGAGGCTGTAGCGAGGTGGGGGTTGGCCTGTTCTCCCACGTGCCTGATGACAGGACGAGGGGGAATGGGCTTAAGTTGAGCCAGGGGAGTTTTAGGTTAGATGTTAGGAAGAACTTCTTTACTGAAAGGGTTGTGAGGCATTGGAACAGGCTGCCCAGGGAAGTGGTGGAGTCACCATCCCTGGAAGTCTTCAAAAGACGCTTAGATGTAGAGCTTAGGGATATGGTTTAGTGGAGGGCTGTTAGCGTTAGGTTGGAGGTTGGACTCGATGACCTTGAGGTCTCTTCCAACCTAGAAAATTCTGTGATTCTGTGATTAAAGTTGCCAAGATAAGTAATCAAAACTTACTTTCATATTCTTTGTAATAGTATTTATTTATTTGATACTTCATTATGTCTTGCTAACCCTATAATAAAATGAGAAACTAATTACTTTCAGGAGCATTTCTTTCCTCCAGATGTTTCAAAGACATTAGTAAATGCTATAGAACAGTGTTATAGCGTATTTGGTGATGACAGTTTGGCAGATAACATCTATGAAACTCCAAAAGAGTATTTTAACTATGCATTTAATTAAAAGTTTGGTAGTGTAGAACTGTAAAACAATCTGGATACTGTAAGAAAAATGTAAATGGCATTTAATTTTTTAAAACCATTGAAACACCTTTGATAAGCCCTCTGTCTAGGAAGTGATATCTTTAAGTTGAAAGCAGAGATGTATTTGCTCTTTCCAGAGATGTATTTTCTCTCCTTTTCAATCATTTGGCAGACTGTTTAACAACTTACAGGTGGAAGATAAAGGGGAAAAAAAATGGTTTTCATAATTTTAAAAACAATGTACATATGGCTCATCTGTCTATCATTCATACTGTCTATATACTGATAGAGATTTTCATCTATTTCATTTAAAGCTTTTAAATATTTATTTAAATAAAAGTCTATATTGCCAACAATGTCAATCAGTTGTTCAGAAAGTTCAGAATTTATGAATTAGAAATATACTTCTTCCCAGTGACTGCTGAAGGGGCCTAAATCAAAGCTGATACCTAGAGTAACTATGGTATGAGTAACTATGCAAATATATGGATATGGAAATAAATAAATATTGTGCACAGTAGTGTATTTTAAAAGTAGATGTTGCTCCTTGAACTTGCTAACACTGAGAGCTCATTTTATTCTCCAAAATGGTACCTCAAACATAAAGGAGAAATGCTTAAAAGAGCTATCCAATGGATTCTTTACTTTCAGTCTCTATATAATTTTTTTCTTAGCAAGATGCAAGCTTGTAAGGGAATTAAAAAATGTCATTTTTAAAACAAAAATAAAAGAAAAAGAAAAGAGGAAAAAAGAGAAACAAACAGAAACAGGAAAAAAAAAGAAAAAAAAAAGAAAGAACAAGAAGGAAAAGGGAAAGGGAAAGGGAAAGGGAAAGGGAAAGGGAAAGGGAAAGGGAAAGGGAAAGGGAAAGGGAAAGGGAAAGAAGAAGAAGAAGAAGAAGAAGAAGAAGAAGAAGAAGAAGAAGAAGAAGAAGAAGGAGGAGAAGGAGAAGAAGAAGGAGGAGAAGGAGAAGGAGAAGGAGAAGGAAAGGAAGAGGAAGAGGAAGAGGAAGAGGAAGAGGAAGAGGAAGAGGAAGAGGAAGAGGAAGAGGAAGAGGAAGAGGAAGAGGAAGAGGAAGAGGAAGAGGAAGAGGAAGAAAAAGCCAACATGATTCTTCAATATATCTATTTCATGACAGAAATCCATCAGAAAAGCATACCACCTAGAAGGATCTTTCTTTCACAAACTTTTGACCAATAACTCAATCCAATTGCAAGTTTTTCAAATAAATTAATAAAGTATTTGCCTTGGGCTCATAAACTCATAGTTATGGATTGAATTGTATTTCACTTCTTATTTGTAAAACATGGTGTTAATCTAAGTGCCATTCAAAGTTTCCAAGAAGACTGTGAAATTATGGAAGCTAAGTAGGAGGCAAAAAAGGAGAGGTTTTGCCTTTGAATATAGAATAAACAAACATGCAGTAGCATATTGAAGTGATACAAATGAGTACAACAGAGTATCACAACTTTACAGATTAATTGCAGAGTGTTGTCCTGAGAAAACCAACAAAAACAAAAGCTTATAATACCACATAAGAACTGGTATTTTTTCATTACATTCTGGGTGTAGCCTACAGACTGTTTCATGTTGGTTATGTTGGTTTTGCTTTCTCAATATAATATCTTTATAACAATGTATCACTGTTATGTATTTGCTTACTGTCCTGTAAGCAAATGATTTAACTAACCTAGACCTGTGACTTCAGATTCTGTTTCTCAAACTCAAAGTTATGAAATCATAATTTATTCTCAAGAATAGTTCTTCTTGCTGCTGCTGCATCTTGGCTTCCATAAGTAATGAGGATACAGAAAAGATAAAAGACTACAATTTGAGCAACAAGAGACACGTTACGTTCTTGACTGACATTAGTTTTCTGTCTTCTCATCTCCATCTGCTCTCCTCCATTTCCTGTGTGAATATACCTTGCACCACAAGCACCCTGAGCACACCCACAGATGCCACCTTCTAGCCTATGGTAACAACAACTGTGAGCAGCATGAGTTTGACTTCACTGGTAGATGTTCCAGCAACATTGTTTTATTTATTTTAGCCTTGAAGCAAATGATACCCGTGTAGCAACAAGTGTAACATCCAGAGCACTCAATTCCTAGATGACAACAGCAGAAGTTTCTTGCTCATACCTTAGTCCATATAGGTCATTTCTTATTCTGCATATATATCTTGCAAAAAATAGTCTTTGAATCCTTGTTTATACAGCCTCTTAATCCTGATTGTAATATTCTTGCAATGCCTTTTTAAAATTTAATTTAATTTAATTTAATTTAATTTAATTTAACTTTTATGCTATGTTATGTTATGTTATTTTTATTTTTTATTTTGGAATTGATTACCATTCATAAAATATCTAGGTGCAGGTAACAAATTGCGCACAGAAAGCAAGCTGATACTACTGAATGTGTTTCACTTGTGACCTAAATCTAGACACAACTTGCCTCCAGCTTGAAAAGCTTGTGCATTAACCCACTGTGTCATCTAACCACCCTCTACAGGGAATCTAATGAATGATTCAGTGGTTTTCATGGCTTCAGTTCAACACTATTCCTGCAGCAGGAGAAACAGTCTTAAAATATTGCAAGCATTCACAAATTCTATTGCTCATTAATGCTTTTTTTTTTTTTTTTTTTTTTTTTTTCTGTGTTCTCTCTACGATGTCTTTTTTTTTTTTTTTAATAATCTATTCATTTTCAATTTCCTATTGTTCTGACACTGCAGCAAAAATAAAATATTCTATGGAAATTAAAAGGTGACTTTAAGTTATTTCGGCATGATCTTGACCTCCATGGAGGACATATACATTGGCTTTTCATGCACAGGCTACCAATGAATAAATCATTTCCATTAGCAAAATGCGGAGATATAAAATTTAACATAATCTATGTAATTCTGATTTAATCATTCTATAGATGATGCTACAGAACTAGTTGGATCACTTTAGTTAATTAGCTATACAGACACAGAAAATAATTTAGGTGTTCTATCCATCCAACTAGACACAGCACATATAAACCAAAATTTTCTCATTAATGCAAATCAAACATATGAGATGAAGAATATTTGGCGCTTAAAGGAAAGGGCATTTCAAATGTACAATATTGGGAATAATTTGGTGCTTTCCTAAAGTCAGAGTACATTTTCCAGTTGGTAAGGACCACAGACCAAGGGTTCTTCCCAATCATATAGCACTGTTCTTGTTCAGTGCTGCCTCAGAAAGGAATCAAGGAATGTAATACAAAAAGAAGTATTTATCCTCGGTGTTATTTAAAAATATCAGGTACTGTACAGAAGGCCACAAATGTTGCTTCTTTCATTTATTTCAAACTCAATTATACAGATAATAGGAAAGTGCTTGAAACCATTACCTGTTTTATTCACATTGATTTGCAAACTAGTGACGGTTCTAAATTCAATGGAAGTTTTTGGAATTCTCATTTGCAATCTTCTGTGGTGATATAGCCCAGAAAAAATGGGGCACATTTTATTATAATGAAAAAAGAGATGTGTAGCACTCCCAATGAAGATTTATGCCATCAAAAGCAAAGAAACAAATACCTGAAAATACCACATTAATTCCCCAAATAACATGACATTTTAGGGAGAAAAATTGTACTGTTCAATACTGAGTTATTTTATGTAAATCTATAGACATTGACTGCATACTCACTTCTGTGTTAGATACATGTTAGACTTAAAACTACTATCACATTTTTATTATTTTTTTATTTTATTTTAGTTTTATTTTTTTTCAAATCAGTTTACAGACACTGTGTTTCTGGTGTTTAACTTCACAAATTTATAAAATAACCCTCAAAAGTTAGCTTGTCCTGATACTTAATGACACTACAGACTACCACGCTAGCTTGAGCTTTAAGGAAAGTTAAACCAGCTTCAGCTGTGGAATAGGTCATCTTGACTGCAATCATGAAGTATATGCAGGACCACCAGGGGATCAGGCCCAGTCAGCATGGGTTCATGGAAGGCAAGTCCTGCCTTGTCTTCTTCTATGACTAGGTGACCCTCCTGGTGGATGAGTGAAATTCTGTTGATGTAGTCTAGACTTCAACAAAGTCTTTGACATGGTCTCCCACAGTATTCCCCTGGAGAAGCTGGATTTGGACAGGTACACTCTTTGCTGCATTAAAAAACAGCTGGATGGCCAGGCCCAGAGAGTAGTGGTGAATGGAGTGAAATCCAGCTGGTGACTGATCACCAGTGGTCTTCCCCAGGGGCTGGTGTTGGGGCCCATCATCTTTAATAGATTTATTGATGACTTGCATGAGGGAATTGAGTGCAACCTCAGTAAGTTGCAGATGACATTAATTGGGGGGGGGAGGGGAGGGGAAGTGTCAATCTGCTGGAGGGTAGGAAGGACCTGCAGAGGGACCTGGACAGGATGGGTCGATGGGCAGAGGTCAGTGGGATGAGGTTTAACATGGCTAAGTGCTAGGTCCTGCACTTTGGTCACAACAACCCCATGCAACACTACAGACTTGGGGCAGAGTGGCTCAAAATCTGTGAGGAGGAAAAGGATATGGGGATGTTGATCAATGCTCAACTGAACATGAAGCAGCAGTGTGCTTAGGTGGTCAAGAAGGCCAAGAGCACCCTGTCTTGTATCAGGCATAATATAGCCAGCAGGACAAGGGAGGTTATTGTCTCCTTGCACTCTTCTCTGGTGAGGCCACACCTTAAGCACTGTGTTCAGCTTTGGGCCACTCAGTACAAGGACATCGAGGCCCTGTACCATATCCAGAGAAGGGATACAAAGCTTGTGAAGGGCCTGGATGACAGGTTCTGTGAGGAGCGGCTGAAGGAACAGTATTTGTTTAATCTGGAGAAGAGGAGGCTCAGGAGTAACCTCACTACTCTCTACAACTACCTGAAAGGAAGTTGTGGGGAGCTAGGGGTTGGCCTCTTCTCGCAGGTGGCCTCAAGTTGCGCCAGGGGAGGTTTAGGTTAGAAATTCGGAGACATTTCTTCTCAGAAAGAGTAGTCAGGTATTGGATCTTAATGATTCTATGATTCTCTGACTCAGGAAGGTTAAAAACATTGCTTTCAAAATGGAAATCGTGAGTGCTGTGAAACACTAGTAAGTAATGTGAAGTAAATCTTAGAGGAAGAGAAAAATACCATGTTTTCTGCCTCCTGTAAGTTCTATCCTGTCCTAAATGTCATGAATAGATCAACCATTTCAATAATTATGAAGAAACTTTGGCAGCTGTTTTCAGAAGCATCCAATCGTTTTGGATGCTTCTCCAGATCATTCAGTATCAAATGATGCAGAATATCTCAGTCCTAACTCATCAAATAATACTGGTCAATTCTGAGAGATGCTAGTGGCCTTTTGCCATTTTACAACTGCATTCTGTCTTTCTTTCTTAGGACTGCTCCTTACTTTAGACCAGAAGAATGGTACCATAGAGTATTTACACAGAGACTAGAAAAGAAAGGAATAGAAATGTCTAAATTGTTTCTATTACTTTCTTAACCAACTGACCTTAGAAATTGAGTCTTTTTCTTCTTGCAGAATATCTGTATTTATATACTGTTGTAATACACTGGTTGTTTCCTACAATTCTTTACTGAATAAATTGTTACAAATGCTGTTGTCAGGCCATTCACATTTTCTCAGTATACAGCAGGTTTTACATACACAGAATGTTTAATTAATTTTCTGATTAATGGGCTTTTTTTTTTTTTTTTTTTTTTTTTTTTTATTATTATTATGCTACTGCCATTTGGCAGCTGTTTTGACAAAACTGCCTTCCTTATTACAGAATTTCTACTTGTGAAAGGAAGTCAACCATAGTAAATGGGCTTATTGAATTATCCAGCTCACCAATTATATAGTATAAAATTATTCATCCCAATATAATTTGATCAGGAAAAGTCGTTTATCTTTAGTAACTGTGTTAAATTAGATATTATTCTGCTGGATAGGTGCAATTTTGCAAATGTCTGTAGTTAGAGAACTTTTTTTAATTTACTTGAACACTAAATTATTGCATATTTTCTGATTTCAATCTGTTATCAAAAAGGTTAGTTTCTGACTAATCGCTCCACTGAGTCCAATCCATTCAAAGCTTGAAATGCAACACTTAGCCATTTAAGAACAAAATGCCAGATTGCTACATATCATTGGTAATACAGTTTTGAAAAGAGTTATTCTAAATATATTTAAAACTGTTTATAAATAGCTTAATTCAAAATCAGTCTTACTATTCCAACATTATTTAGTTGTATAATTTGCAAGTGTTTTAACAGTGTTGCAGCAATGCTGTAATTAACATTGACATTGCAATTCTAAGTACTATTTTATTCAATCTAACAATATTAAAATTAACCTCACTTTCATTATATTTTTATCTTGTTATGACCCTACATAATCTCTCTTTTTGAAAAAACTGTGCTTGATACACGTGAAATGACATCATAATGTAATGACAATAAAAAAAGTCAAACATTGTTGTGGACTACAATGAACAGTTAGCTAAAAATAAATATGTTAAATATTATTTCTAAGGCTGAAAAGTGTTATTCACCTTTTGCTCCAGGACCACTTTTTTCAGTATAGTATCTGCTGAAAAAAAACACAGATATTCTAACCAATCTCACTGTGAGACATCTTAAAATGTTCTCCAAATATTTCACTAAGCTCTGTAAATTCCTCAAAGCATAAGTGAGTTATTTACCTTCTCTTTATAGCTGAATAAACAATGGTATAATGACTGTAGCAGTGTGCATGGATATAGTACTGAAATTTTCCTTCAATGCTGCTTCATATAGTTACATTTTTACACTTTCATTCCTTCTCTGCGAGTTCACAATCCACAGTTTTTTCAATACCGTATTGATTCTTCTCTGCTCTCATCTAAGCCTAGCACATGCCCTGCTGCCATAGGGTTTACACTGTATGTAAAAACAAGGAATCTGTTACTTATCTGTCCATACGCATCAGTTTCAATGTCTCAAATGACAGAAATGATAGCATAGTCACAATCACCCTGTACTACACCAGAAAGATATATTAATCTGGAGGATGACCCTATGTTTGTTCCCCTTCAGCTTCACACCCTGTCTGATTTATCAAATGTATGTCCATGGCCACTGGAATTGTTTTTCACTGAAAACGTCTGAAATAGGGAGAACTCAGATATTGTATTTCAGTCCAATAAAAAATCACTAATTATCATCTAGGTAAAAAGGATTCGAACTGTTAAGTTCCTTATAGCTTAGAAAGGACTTTTCCCTGTTTGAGAGTAATTTCCTGAATGACATGTTTTGCATGCTGTTCTTCTAATTTTCATCCAAGTTTTACCATTCTCAATTTCTGATTTCTAAAAAAAAAAACAGTTCTCAGTAGAGAGACGTCAAATGCAGAAAGTTGATCAGGCTGTCCTGTCCTCCCAGCTCCACCTGACACAGCCTTTCTGGCTTTCCTACCGAGCCTCACTCATTTGCCAACCTATGGAAGGACTTAATTACTTTTCCTTTAATATCTATACTGACTTCATGGTAGTAATGTTATTACAGGCTGACCTCACGACATTTTGGAAGGAAAGATAAGGAAACAAGAAATTACAGATAGACATGGAGACAGCTGAGAATACATCCTGCACCAGTAATGTTGTGGTTCTACAGTGTTATTTGTGTGAACTTTGGTTCAGCTGGTTTGGCAGTGTCAGCTGCATCTTAGGTATCTTTAATACACAAAAATATCTGAGTTGCTGGAGGCTACTGGTAATTATATAATTACTTGACACTCTTGATAACTGTAGATTTACAGCTTTGTTGTTGTTGTTGTTGTTGTTTTGGTTTGGTTTGGTTTTTGGTAGATCAGATTATCTTCCATACTGGGATAGTCAATAATGGTCTGCTAATAGAAGGATGCTCCTATACTAGCTTCATGCTTTTGTATTGGCACAGGCTTGGAGGTGACAGTCACAAGTTTCTGCATTCATAAAATCATAGAATCATAGAATCATTTAGGTTGGAAAAGACCTCTAAGGTCATCTGGTCCAACCTTTAACCTCGTACTGCCAACTCCAGCATTAAACCATATCACTAAGCATCTACATGTTTTTTGAAGTCCTCTAGGGATGGTGACTCATCTCCTTCTCTGGGCAGTGTGTTTCAATACTTCACAATCCTTTCAATGAAGGATTTTTTCCTAATATCCAAATTAAATCTTCCCTGGTGCAGTTTAAGGTCATTTCCTATTGTCTAATCACTTGGTGCTTCAGAGAAGAGACCAGTCCCTACCTCACTATAGCCTCTTTTAAGGCAAATGTAGAGCATGATAAGGTCTCCGTGAGCCTTCTTTTCTCTAGGGTAAACAACCCCAACTCTCTCAGACTCTTCTCTTAGGACTTGTTCTCTAGAGTCTTTACCAGCTTCATTGCCCTTCTTTGGACATGCTCTAGCACCTCATTGTGTTTCTTTTAGTGAAGAAGGCCAAAAACCGAATGCAGTATTCAAGCTGTGCCCTCATCAGAGCCAAGTACAGAGGGACAATCATGTCCCTAGTCCTGCTGGCCACATTATTTCTGATACAAGCCAGGACTCTGTTGGCCTTCCTGGCCACCTGAGCACACTACTGGCTCATATTCAACTGGCTATCAACCAAGATCCCAAGGTACTTTTCTGCAGGGCAGCTTTCCAGCTGCTCTTCCCCCAGCCTGTAGTGTTGTACAGGGTTGTTGTGCCCCAAGTGGAGGAGCCAGCACTTAGCCCTGTTGAACCTCATACAGTTGGCTTCGGCCCACCAGTCCAGGTTGTCCAGATCCCTCTGTAGAGACCTCCTACCCTCAACAGATCAATATTCGCACCTAACTTGGTGTCATCTGCAAACATACTGAGGGTGCACTTGGTCCCCTTGTCCAGATCATTGATCTTGTTCCATTCCAGTTGGATTGATGTGCAGAGGCCAATGGGATGAGGTTCAACATAGCTAAGTGCCAGATCCTACACTTTGGATGCAACAACCCCATGCAATGCTACAGGCTTGGGGCAGAGTGGTTTGAAAGCTGTGCAGAGGAAAAGGATCTGGGGGTGTTGGTTGATGTTCAACTCATGAGCCAGCAGTGTGCTCAGGTGGCCAAGAAGGGCATCCTGTCTTTTATCTGGAATGGAGTAGCCTGCAGGACCAGGGAGGTGATCTTGTAGGTCTTTTCCAACATTATTGATTCTATGATGTTATGATTCTATGATTTGCTGTCTGCAGTTGTAGCTCTCACTCCCCTGCTCCCCCTCCTTTTTTTTTTTTTTCTGTGTCAAAACACAGAAACATAGTACACACAGTTTTTTCCAGAGACATCTTTGGACCGCAAATCCACATTTGGTGTCCTCCCAAAGAGATTAAATTTATTAAAATCAGCAAGAGTACTGCCTTAATCCAGGGCCTTGAATACACTGATAAGAAGTTCATACATTTTGTTTTTTTCCAGTGCTGGCCATTTCTGGTCTCAGAATGTGGAAACCATCTTCCTGGATAAGCAGCCACAAATCTCTTTCTGCTCGAGAAGATGTCAACATTTATGCTGCTGTCAGCAACATGTTCCTGTGGTTTACATAGACTTGTAGCCCACATATTCCTAGCTCTTGCTGCATGGCCTCTTTCTGTCTGACAGATCAACTCAATAGCAAGCTGAAAAATGAACAACTGCTAATCTCAATACCCATAAAAGTGGGTGAAGGGTTTGTCCACCTGGGTAGCCACAGGAGGTCAGGGCAGGAACAGATGAAGAATTTTCTTTGTCCTGAGAATGCTGCAAATGAGCAATTTATTTATTTATTTATTTTTCATTATTGTGGTTACATTTTGCTTTCTGAAATATGTTGCTTTTTTTTTGCTTTTTTTTTTTTTTTTTTTTTTTTAATTATGAAGAAACACATTTTTATGACTAATTAAGAAAGATACCTTCCTGGATAACTTCCTAGGAAAGCTGCAAATCATACCTGAAAACTAAATTTCTTGACATATATCAAACTCATAGCCATCAGAGGCAAATAATATAGTGTTGTTTATATCACACCGATGCATAACTCATATTTAATCAGCTTCAATTTAAAACAGGGTATTGTTTAATGCTGGATTTCTTTACCATCATATTCAAGGAAGTCTGTAGAACAAATTTAGTGATAAGAAAAGTAGAATCCACATTGTCAATTTCTATCTTTGAAAATAGGTATAGAAAGATTATTATTTTATTTTATTTTTTCCTAGAATGCAGTATTTTAAACAACTGCATTCAGGAGCCAAACTTTCTTCTTTTAGGACACCATCATAAAAGCAGGCAAGTTTTCTGTACTGCTCTGTTATTTCCATAGCATTCGTACCTGAAATATGTCATATGATTTGTTGCTTTTTGTTAAATTATCAGTCAATTATAAGATAATAGGTAAGTGTTGACTTTGAACAACAGTTTTACTAGAAGGTACTTCATATATATTTTATATATATACATATACGTGTTTTATTTTCTTTATACCTCTATATATATATTAATTGTAACAAGATTATGAAGCTTTTGCTTTGCCATGAACACAGGGATTTTTTCCAATTGTTATCTCATACTTCTAATTTCAAAGATTTCATGTTGTTAACAACTTTTTATTGGCTTATATCCTCTTCTAAGCCTGCCAGTTTCATTAGAAAAGAATAGGTTTTCTTTCTTGGCAATAAAAGCTGTACCTTTGTTTCTCATAATTTAGCCATTCTGCTTTTAAAGATATGTGAGACAAAAATTATAGATAGAGCTAAAATATTTAATGAGACAATTGATATAGTTGACAGAAAAAAAAAAAAAAAAAAAAGCTTCCTTTCCCTTATAGCCTGCATAACCTGAAAACGTTTTTTTTTTTTTGTTGTTTTGTTTTGTTTTGTTTTGTTTTTTCTTTCCAAGCCAGGTAATAAACTACTTGGAAATCATGTGACATAGGTATGAAAGAGACCTTTGAGTATTTTTGTTTGTTTGTTTTGTTGGAGTATTTATTTTATTTTATTTTATTTTATTTTATTTTATTTTATTTTATTTTATTTTATTTTATTTTATTTTATTTTATTTTATTTTATTTTATTTTATTTTATTGACATGTACATTGAAGCAGCTGAGTAACTCAAAACTCCTAGATAATTTCCACTGCAGTGTGATTCTGTGACCTTATTCATTCCATGGAGTACAAGACCTTGAATAAGAAACTCATAACCACAAACATTCCTGGCATAATTATTAATTCTGTAATTGTTTTTAAATTCCAAATCTATATTAGCAGCATCCTTTTGTTGATTTTTGTGTATACAATACTGAAGTTTGGGAGAAACTGCATCTTCATAAATGTAACTGGCTATATCCTTCACTCATTAAACCAGTTGTAAACCAGTGAAAATAACTGTCACACAAAGCAACAAACTGAGCATAACATTTGCTTATATAAGAAGTCACCATTACAGAGTTCATGAAAATTGAAAGCTGTTGTTAAATATCTTATTTTTGCCCTTTAATGACTGATCAAAAGTGAATAGCTAAACTTACTAAAATTAGTAAGTCCTTAGACAAAACAAATTGATGAAATTGTACTTGTCTTGCTGGATGATAAAGTTAATAGGATAGATACTATAAACCATGGATCTAAAGTGTAAAGAAAAAAAGAAACTATTATTCATTTAGTTAACCTAGTATTGTCTTTTGATCTTTACTATAATAATCTTAAGTAGTCTTTTATTTAAAGATGACATTATCCATAAGGATTAATTAATTTGATAGACATTTTCTATTGGAGGTATGTCTTACTGTAATATATAACAAGAATTTCTTTTTGGTACTGTTGACATGTATTCAACTTCAACTAGCTACATATATATGTGTGTGTGTGTGTATAGTTTTCTGCTCAGAATGTCTCTATATATTTACTCATATGTGGACCTTGGATAAGAAAGCTAAAGAATAACAATAAGAAAAAAACTTCAAGCAAGAGTTGGTGCCTATTGACAACGTACTGACAATGAATAAGGAGAGCTGACTGTGTAAGACTAATGTCTTTGTTTTGTAACAAGTCAGTTGTGCCATGGCCATGATTTGTTGCTGCTTGGCTGCCTTGAATCATCCGACTGTGAGCTCAGTGACTGAACCTCAGAGAGTGTGTGGGTGCCTTCAGCATCTAGCATATCTAATGTGCTGTGCATTTTCATGTGTTTTCTGTAGGATCCTTGCTATTTTTGCTTTGCATTAGCTTTGTTTTGATTTTATTTGGTAGGATCTGTTGGTCTAAACCTTTTAGAATGGCAAGAGGACCAGGAACCTGGAAGGGTCTGAGCTCTGAATCTGTGAGTAACCTCAAAAAGGAAAGACAGCCCTGCCCTTATACTATTGGGGTGCCCCCTCCCTCATTTGTCCAACTGACCTGCAGTTCAGTTATTTAAGCATTTGAACCTTGACTTTTCTTTCTTCACCTTTGTCGTGGTTGCGCTTGAGTGAGCAGCCAAGCTCCACCACAGCCGCTCTCTCACTGCCCCTCCTCAAAGAGGAATGGGGAGAAAATATGTGAAAAAGGCTCAAGGGTTGAGATAAGGACGAGAAAATCATGCAATAATTATTGTAATGGGCAAAACAGACTCAGCATAAGAATTTAATGCATCAGCATTTATTGCTCATTAGTAACAAGCTAGAGAAGTGAGAAACAAAGAAAAGAAACCAAAAGCACCTTCCCCCCCATCCACCCTCTTCCACATCCTCCCCCCGAGCGGCGCAGGGGAATGGGGGAATGGGGGTTATGGTCAGTCTACAGCACTTCTTCTCTGCTGTTCCTTCTCAGTCACTCTCATCCCCTGTGCTGTGGGGTCCCACCCACGGGATACAGTCCTTGATGAACTGATCCAGCGTGGGCTTCCCACAGGCAGCAGCTCTTCCAGAACTGCTCCAGATATGGGTCCGTACCACAGGGTCCATCCCTCAGGAGAAAACTGCTCCAACCTGGCTCCCCTTCGGGCAGCAGCTCCTGCCAGGTCACCTGCTCCTGCGTGGGCTCCTCTCCACGGGCCACAGGTCTGGCCCAGAATCTGCTCTGGCAGGGGTCTTCCACAGGCGGCAGCCTCCATCGGTGCAGGGCCACCTGCTCCACCATGGTCTCCTCCACGGGCTGCAGCGTGGAACCCTGCTCCACCGTGGCACTCCATGGGCTGCAGGGGGACACCCTGCTTCACCATGGTCCTCACCACAGGCCACAGGGGACTTCTGCTCCGGCGCCTGGAGCACCTCTCCCCCTCCTACACTGACCTTGGCACCTGCAAGGCTGTTTCTCACTCCCTTCACTCTCCCGGCTGCTGCGTGGTGCAGCGTTTTTTTCCCTGTCTTAAATATGCTCTCACAGAGGCGCAAAACAACATCACTTATTGGCTCAGCTCTGGAAAACAATGGGGCCCTTCCCAAACATGGGGCAGCTTCTAGATCTTTCTCACAGAAACCACCCCTATGGCCCCCTGCTACCAAAACCTTGCCACGTAAACCCACTACAACCTTTTAAATCTCCACCCTCTCCCCCTTATCCTCAATGTACACAGCAAATACCCCTTTCTCTTGCTGCATGTGTGAATGTATGTAGTGAGCTTCAGCCCACTAGGCAGACTGGCTAATTTGTGATTATTAACTCATTTTTATTTGAGAATTAAATGAAGACTAACATTTCAACAGTTTTTATTAATGTGCATAATGAGATTTCAGGTGCTTTTCCGGGGTGTTACATGGTATGATTGGAGTCTTTTTCCATGTGAAGGTATAGGAACCTTTCTCTCACTCTCAGCTCTTATCAATTTCTTCACAAGGGGTTCTCATGTTATACCTAACATAAGCGTCTATGGCTTTACGAAAACTAAATATTACAAACTTGAGATATAATATTTGGTGGTCTTTGCTCGGTACTGCCTCATAGCAGAAAGGGAATATTGAGAAGGATAAGAGATCTTGATATAGATATATATCTTCTGAGAAGATATACCTGGCAGTCACACAGAGGTGAGAAGCAGAAAATGATCTTTGTGTGATCACAGCTTAACAGCATCAAAATGTAAAGCTCTGCTAATCAGAAGAAAAATGGTAGCAACAAAAATTGTCTGCCTTGTTATATACCCTAGCCTTTACCTCTGAATTCACCCCATTATAACTTCCACAATTCCAAGTCAGATGGTTCAGATAATCACTGATAGCTGATAGAGAGGAAGTAGGGTTGTTGTCAATATATAAGGCTGTCTAAAGGGATCGTCCTTGAGCCACCGATGACTGGTAAAACATATTGATTTCAGTAGTGCACTTGTTTTCAATCATCTAGAGTAACAGTTCCAGGTCAAGATGACAATACCCACATCGTGTCCACCCCCACAACAAGTTTAAGTGGTGATTGGAACAATATCTCATCTCATTTCTATTTACCAGGTTAAAGGAAGCTTCTATCCAGAATGGGCTCTTATCGATTTGCAGCACAAAATAAATTTCTTTTTAAAATAAAACAAAAAATGAATCTCACAGCTCTCAACACAGTGTAAAATGATGCTGAAATACTCATGAATTGCAGAGATTTTACGATCACTTTCTCTGAAAAATACTCTGAATAAATAATTTTCCTTCTCTAGCAAGCTTGTACAGACTAACTTAACATAGGCTTTAACAACCTCTCTACCCTTTTTCCCTTTCAAATACTTCAGTTAGGTATTTTCAAAAAAAACATTCTAATAATGACTGAGAATTTAACGTGGTTATTCTCTCTCTAACTATTCTCTCTGTCTATAAATGGACAAAGCAATGAGAAGATATAATTGTGCCTTTTACTAAATCAGTTAAAATTTCAAACTTCAGATAACATTAAAGTACTTGAATATTACCAGAAAGACTATTTGAACATTGCATGGTGTTATTAGAAAAACTGTATGAAACATCAATGTTTAGCCTACTTTGGCTCTGGCTATACCAAGAAGATTTTTTTTAATTAGTTTTTGATTATTCCTTAATTTGGATGTGATGCTGCAAAGTAGGTAATGAAAGTGGTAGTAGTATAGTTTTATTCTTTGTTCAAGATAACCATAAACACATTATTCTCTAAAAAATGTAGAATTTCTTATGCTTTGTATTAACACATTAGAGTTCTCAGAGGTTACTCTTAAAATAACTTGTATTTAAATCTAAGTTTTATATGGTTATATGGTTAAAATGGTTTATGTGGTTAAAGATCAGTTTCCCAACACGTGTCTGTATCTGATGGCTTGCTGTTTGAGTACTAAATAACATAAACCACAACAAGAAAAAGAGAAGATGATCACAACAAAAAATAAACACAAAATTTATTCCTGATTTATCCCTTATTGTTTCTCTACACAAATGAAACTGAAGCACCAGATACTAAATAATGACAAAGTTAGACTGTCTACTAACCTACATCTTACAGATATGCTTTTTTAATGTTATTTTAGTTAATCTAAAAGCCCATCTTTAGAACTGGGTAAAAATTTTCCATCAAAACAGAACTTGCATACTTTGACTTTTTAAGGGGAAACTTTCATTTTTCTGCAGGTCAAGGTTTTCATTTTTAGAACACCAGAAGTGAGCATTAACCAATACAAGTGACAAAGTTCAGAGTGACAGCAAAATTTCAGAACAAAAATATTTTATTTCCTAAGCAACTAACTATAGTGCACATGTACTTATTCTCTGCCTGTCACCCAATTATCTCGTATCAGTAGGACTGATACCCAGGAAAAGAGCTAGTTATATATATTGCTGAATGTCTGGGTAGCACAAGACTGCATAGGACCACAGAAAGGAAAGAAACAAACAGTAACAAAAATCACTAAGATGAGTTCAGCAAAGCTGAACTGCCTACTAACAGAAATGATATAAAAAGTTATAAATATATGTGGTCTTATTGCTTGTACTGTTGATCTTGCAATAGTTACCAAAATTGTCTAAATCCATGGATTGCATTCATTTTTACCTCTCATTTGTGTGGAGTAATGTTTGCTTGGAGTAGTGTGCTATATGTGAAGTGTCTTCTCTTTAGGTCTACATGGTTACAAAATGGAGATTTTATTTTCGACTGTGTCACTCTTCAACACTGTGCTATGCAGGAAGGGGATCTGTCAATAGGTGTCTGCAGCAACCAGACAGCACTGAGATAAGTGACCTGCAAACAAAGTTATATTGAGAGTTAATGACAATCAAAAAAATTTCTAAAGAAAAATCTTCCTCTCTAAACTCTTCTACAAAAGTATGTTGCAATTCAAAATCACCTTTAACACTCTGCAAGATTAAAACAGACAAAGAAACAAACAAACAAAAAACAATTCAAAGAATGTACAGAGAGACATAATGAAATGGTAGTAGAAAAGTAGAAAAGGCATGAGCAGTTTTCTTAGCTGACTGAATAGTCAGGAATTTGCCAACTGCATCTTCTGCAGTGTTTATAGGAAAAAACAAACAAACAAACAAACAAAAACTTCTCCCCTAAGTGTGTTCAACTGACAACTGGGAGGGGACCGTGTGTTGTTGTGGATATAATGCTGATACAGTGGTTAGGTGTGAGATGAAAGATTTACACATGGGAGAGAAGCTCTAGAAGTTATTGAAAGTAACATTAAGGATCTAGACAGAAATAGACACATTTCAGGAGCTCAAAGGTTAATAATGAAAGTCAGCCACTTTTCCAGCTGGGTCTAGTTGCAGGCACTGCTGGAGGTAAAGAGATGCACCTTAGTGAACCTGAAGAGCTGTCAAGAAGAACCATGATCCTGATTCATGTAATCCTGAAACTGGTTAAGAACATATGAAAAGTAAAACATGTTTTCATGTTGGAAGTGAAAATAAACCTTTACTTGGTGAGTCAAAAAGGAACAAGGGAAAAACTTATTTATTATTGCTGGTTTTAGGAACAAAACCCATATTCATCTACATCCTGAAAATCTGCTAAGAGGTTCCAGGTTCCAAAAGTGATGTCTTCGGGCACAAATATGGTGGTAACCCTAGGACTTGGTGCTAAGAATTTGTCTTCTCTTCTTTCTCTTCTCTCCTCTTCCTTCTCTCTCTCTCTCTGTTTTTGTCTTTTGTTTGTTTGTTTGTTTGTATGTTTTTTCCTTTCTTTCCTTTCTTATTGGTAAAGAGGAAATGTTCATAATATTTAAAGCCTACTGATTGTTGTAATTACATAAGTTCACAGAAGATCTGCTATTATATAAACTGACATAGTTCCTCAATGCTTTCTGAAGTCTTCTGGTACTCTCGGAATTCTTTATTGTCTCAAATCCTGGATGGAAAAAGGGAAAAATAACCTTATAAATTGTGAGGTCTTGCATTTAGTGGTAAAGCTGAGTGGTTGCTTTTGCAGTCATCAGATTCTTAACCACCAGTTATGACAGGGAAAATAATTCCTCTACCTCTGAAGAAATGAATTATAAAGAATATTGGCTCTCAACTCCAGAAATGTAGGTGGTATGTGCTTGCAATGAACTTGGGGTTTCAGCAAAAGTAAGATTAAACTATGCTTTATGACATCATGAGGCAAACTAACACTGGTTAGTTCCTGCAAGTAAAGATGTCACCAAAATATTGAGTTATCAGTGCAATTCTGTATTTATTATGTGTAAATAGATAGCCTGGACAAGTCAGCAGTGTGTGATCTCAGCATTATTTTTGAACATGTCAGCTGTTTAGTTGATTCTTGAATTATCCTCATTCAATTTCCCCATTTCATCTCAGAAGAAAATGGACAGTGAGTGCTCTGAGCAAAACCCAAGCTGCAGCTATTCTAAATTAATTTCTTCAGATCTGTGCTGCCTTAGAGAAAGAGCTTCTCAAGAGAACCTTGAGATTGAGTTCCAAAGGGGTAACATTTATCTGGACACTATTTGGTAGTACATATTCTGTACTACCAAATTCATGTAAGGAACTAAATTTATTATGATTATGATTATGATTATGATTATTTTCTGGAGATCTAAACAGAATGCAGTAACTGGAGTTAAAATTAAAAATTTTCATATGTTAAAAAGGATTTTATATGTTTATGCATACACATATGTATATACATAACATATGTATGTATAAATGCATTTCTAGTATATTTTATAAAGCACTATCAAGCAGTCTTCCTTTAGACTTTTTCTAAATACCTGAAAATAAGAGCATATATAGAAACAGAATGCAGAGATGAGATTTATACACTACGAAGATAAGAATAGTGATTTTTCTCTTTCATTTTGTTCTAAGAGTTAATTTTCTTCATAGCAAACTGTTGTACATTTTGGCACCTAAAGATTTCTTGGAGGAATTCAATATATTGTAAGAGCTTTCTTTATTTTGTCAGCATCACTGTCTCTTGCTGTTGGAAGATTCATACTGGCTATTCACAGAATCACAGAATCATCTAAGTTGGAAGAGGCCTCCTAGATCACTTAGTCCAACCTCTGACCTAATACTAATAAGTCCTCTACTAAACCATATCACTAAGCTCTACGTATAAATATCTTTTAAAGACCTCATTGTTGATGAAATCATAATTAGCATTGATGTGAATGGACTATCTAAGTATATTTATATGTCAGAGCTTATTTTTTATGTCAGAAATATTCTGTCCAGTATTGTAAGCTACAACTTTCTTAGGGACAAACATGTGGCTAAAATACAATATCTCTATTAGAAATGCAGAGGAAAAAACCATTATCATTTAAATGGAGCATCTGACTTTGACATTGAAATCAGAGAATTTCTGCAATTACAACTGCTTATCTGAGAAGGACGTAACCTCCATGCTTAGATTCATAGAATATCCTGAGTTGGAAGGAACCCACTAAGATCATTGAGTCCAACTTCTAGCTCCACACAGGACCACATAACCAAAAATCAGACCCTATAACTAAGAGCATCTTGATCTGTCCAAACGCATCTTGAACTCCGGCAGGCTCAGTGCTGTGACCACTTCCCTGAGGTACTTGTTCCAGTGCCCCACCACTCTCTTAGTGAAGAACATCTTCCTAACACCTGGCCTGACCCTCCCCTGCTCCAGCTCCATGCCATGCCGTTCCTTTGGTTCCCGTCGCTGTCCCCAGAGAGCAGAGTTCAGCGCCTGCCCCTCTGCTCCCCTCATAAGGGAGCTGCAGGCTGCCATGAGGCCTCCCCTCAGCCTCCTCTACTCTGGGCTGAGCAAACCAAGGGACCTCAGCCACTCTTCACATATCTTGCTTTCTAGACCCTTTGCCATCTTCATAGCCCTTCTTTGGACAGTCTCTAATGATTTTATGTCCTTTTTATACTGTGGCACCCAAAACTGCATACAGTACTTGAGGTGAGGCTGCAACGGTGCAGAGCAGAGCAGGAAAATCCCTTCCCCTGACCAGCTAGCAATGGCTTGCTTGATGCACCCCAGGGTATATATGGTTGACCCTTTTGGATGTCAGGGCACTGAATATGTTGGCTCATGTTCAGCTTCCCTTTGACCAAAACCCCAATAGCCCTTTTTGTGGGGTTGCTGTCCATCCACTCATTCCCCAGTCTGTATCCAGGGTTGCATGTCCCCATGACACTTGAAAAATCATTTAATTGTAAGTAGTTTAATAAATTTCTAGTCCACACCTGTTTAAAGAATTTTGTTTTTAAGAACATCTAAGAATCTTTCCAGAATCTTTCTTATTAGTTTCCATGAAATTCTAAATTAAAGACACCTACAGAAACATCTCTAAAAACAGTTTTGTTATCACTGAATTTAAGACATGTAATTGCTCTTTTAAAATTAAAATCTTATTTTCCCCTCCTGCTGCTTTTTTTCAGAAAAGAATAGCTTCCTTAATTCTCAACAGATTTATTGTCTTCATTAGGCATGTAATTCTAGTTCCTTAAAACTAAAAAAGGAAGCAAAGCACAAACTGTTAGAGCTTAACATCAGATACTACTTGTTGTTTTGTTTTGCTTTGGTGGTACTTCGTTTGTTTGTGTTTTTTTTTTTTTTGTTTTTGTTTTTTTTTTTTTTTTATGGTATCCTGGAGAGTTAATGGATGGATGGCTTACATTTATTTATATGTATTTCTTCTCCATATTAGTGGAGAACAGCAGCTCTGTTAAAGCTTTCTAGAAAGCTGACAGATTTTTGTCTGTTTTGCAGAAATGTATTTGCTTTTCTAACAAGTGTATCACAAGGAGATGTACATGAAGCTTTAAAGAACAATGGAAAAAAGGGTTGCCAAATCAGTCTAAGAAAGCACACGTGACAAAAACAACTGTTTTAATAAACAAGGAAGAAAATATATTTCAGTCATATCATATTGGAGTGCTAGTGTT
The DNA here is from genome assembly GCF_965140915.1 of Aythya marila. NCBI lineage: Eukaryota > Metazoa > Chordata > Aves > Anseriformes > Anatidae > Aythya > Aythya marila. The sequence goes on along the minus strand of NC_139043.1, from coordinate 98,032,387 downwards.
AAGAGAGGCAGAGTGATCTCTATATTGCAAGTGGAGGAGCTATGGTTTTCAGGTTTTAAATCCAAATTTTTCAGCTTAGATTTGTTGAAGGTTAGTATTTGTTTTCTGCACCAATAGTGCTATCTAGTACATTCCAGACAGCAACACTGCTATTCTGCTGGTTTAGATGTATATGTTAAATACTACACACTTAGTACTCAGTATAAGAACAATATCTTGAAAGCAATGGGATTTATGATTTGAATCTGGAAAAAAAAAAAAAAAGTATATTGCTATAGTCTGCTATTAAACAGCGTGTCTGTTTGTTAATTTCAGTGAGCTATGTATCTTGAAATAGTAAATGTCTTATTTCTGCTAAAGTCAACACGATATAACGTATCCTATTGAATGGATTCATGAATTTAAATTGATGGTAAAAATGTCATGTAAGATTTGCTTATTTGTCAAACTCTTATTAAATGTATTTACAATTGCACAGTAAATTCTATGAAATATACTAAAACTGAGTGATAGTGTTTCCCATTTTATTGGAGTCATTGCCTTTAGTGACATTAGATTGATAAACTACAAGAAAACTGCAGATGTCTTAAAACAATCACACTCCCATTCCAGACACATCTAGTGCTACTGTCCAGAGTTATCATTCTCCTTGATTGTACTGACATTAAATGGTTCATCTGTTCTAAATCTTCAGTAAAAACATACAGCATTTTTAACAGGATGCAGCCAAAGGGGAAAGAGATCGCTATGAGAAATCCTCAGTTCCTTATTAATATCATGTTAAACTCACAGTGTTTCTCATTCTGGATGAAAAAGGGAAAGGGAAAGGGAAAGGGAAAGGGAAAGGGAAAGGGAAAGGGAAAGGGAAAGGGAAAGGGAAAGGGAAAGGGAAAGGGAAAGGGAAAGGGAAAGGGAAAAGGGAATAGGAATAGGAAAAAGAAAAAGAAAAGAGGAAGAGGGAGAGGGAGAGGGAGAGGGAGAGGGAGAGGGAGAGGGAGAGGGAGAGGGAGAGGGAGAGGGAGAGGGAGAGGGAGAGGGAGAGGGAGAGGAAGGGAAAGGGAAAGGGAAAGGGAAAGGGAAAGGGAAAAGGAAAAGGAAAAGGAAAAGGAAAAGGAAAAGGAAAAGGAAAAGGAAAAGGAAAAGGAAAAGGAAAAGGAAAAGGAAAAGGAAAAGGAAAAGGAAAAGGAAAAAAAAAGGGAAAAAAAGAAAAAGAAAAAGAAAAAGAAAAAGAAAAAGAAAAAGAAAAAGAAAAAGAAAAAGAAAAAGAAAAAGAAAAAGAAAAAGAAAAAGAAAAAGAAAAAGAAAAAGAAAAAGAAAAAGAAAAAGAAAGGAAGGGATCATTCTTTCCTTTGGATTTTACATGTTGGGGCTTAAATTGAAAACTATCTTGTGCAAAGTGCAAATTCTATCTGATAGCTTTGAGCAAACTGTAAATGCTGTCAAATAGAGAAGAAAGCAATATTCCTATCTTCCCACAGGAAGTACTAAAAATGATTTGCTGACTGGAGGCCATTTTTATATCTAAAATTAAATACATGTCAAATACTAAATCAGATGTATAACATGATTGTAAGTTTCTTTTGCACTTCTGTACACATACCTGCATGTAGATATATTTGTACATTAAATGTGAACATTTACATTACTATAATATGAATTAGTGACTAGTGAATGATTTACATTTTGGTAACCAAACTTGAGCCTTTTTTAATTTTTAATTTTCCTGATGAATGCTTAGAACTTTCAAAGCTCCATGTGCTTCTTTACAATGTGTTCACTGGAGAAGCAGATTTCTGTTTGACATTAGAGGAAGCATTTGGTACAATGACTTATGACGATCATATGCTCTTCTAACCACAAAGTCGTTGCATAGGGCAAAGCTATCAATCACTTATGGTACAATAAAGTACAACTGTTCTCCTGGAGTATAGCAACTTGTGCCTCACTGAGGCACTTGGCTTAGAATGTGTTTTCTTTTAGGGATGTTGCTATTCCTTTTCTGTTGGTAGCAACATAAAGAAGGACATAATATCAAGCCATTAAATTAATTCATAGATACATAAATAAATTTACATTTAAAGGAAAACAGTGTATTCATAACTGTATCTTTTTAATATAGAATTTACCTAGAAAATGTGTCATATTGTCAACTCACTTTAATGATGCTACTTCATTTGCTGTCTTTAAGAAGAAGTAGAAAAAAAAAAGTGATTAGCAAGAATTATTCTTTCTGGGAAGGTTATTTTAAAGTTCTTTTCCTTAGGGATAGTTCTACTTCATCAAATGTACCTCAGCCCGGCTTTTAAAATATTTTCTGTTCAATTTACTGATTTTTAGTTTGATAAAACACTTAATTAAAATATAGGTGACATTGAAAATGTTATTGACACTTCTTGGAGTTCTTTGTTTCAATAGCATAGTATTTTGTCAGCACTTGTCTGTCTTTTTTGTTTGTTTGTTTTTTAAAGAATGTTTTAATTAAGTAAGGTATAAGTATAGATCAAGAATATTAAATATTCTTGACTGATATTAAATATATATATATAAATATATATAAATATAAATATTAAATATTCTGGACTGATCTCAACGGAACACTTCATTGGTTTATTTTTGCTTTTAGTAAAGGATATGTAAAGCAAGTAATGAAAATAATACTATGGCCATCAATTCCACAAAATCAATACATTGAATATAAAACCTCAGAAAACATGAAATCAAGATTTTGAAGATTAATGTGGACACTTATTAATGTGCCTATTCATTTGCAAAATGACGTCTATTAAATCTTATTAGGGTAATAGTGTACTGGGTCTGGCTAGAGTACATTTAGAATATTCTTGTGGTTATTAAAACTCACTTCAAGTTTCCTCAGTTTCCACGGAATTTCAGGGAAATTGATGGTTTATGTCAGCTTCCTAGAGATTCAGATTCAACAGAATTATTCCATTCAGACATGATAAATGGTAAACTTGCTTGGGCATTGTATTTATTTTCTGTTCAAACAGAAACCCGCACAACACCTGTTTTTTCATGTGAGCATTTATTTTGATATGAACAGACTGCTTAAATCAGCTCTGAATTTGAGCAGGACTGCAGATAGAAGTTAAATAAATTGTCTTTATTGCTGAACATCCAGCAGAGAGTCTTTGCATAAAATATGGCTTTGCCCAGGTTGTCAACTGCCAAGTGGTCGTTTTGAAAATAATTGTTCATGGAGGTCTACAAGACAAAGCACATTTGATTTCTCATCAGCTGCCATTTTTCCTCACATAGAGTAATATCTAACAAGAAATCTGAATCACATTACTGAATTTTAAATTTAAGCCATTGTGGTTAAATTCTAAAACTCCTTCAGACTTTAAGAGAAGCAGAATTTGACTTATTAGTACAACAATTTATGTTTTGCTTAGGAAAATTTTGTAATAGTATTAGTTTTTATTTTTAGCCTTTCTTCCTAAGAAAGTCATGAAAACACAGAGGCAGGCTCTCCTCCTCCCTCCCTCCCTCCCTCCCTCCCTCCCTCCCTCCCTCCCTCCCTCCCTCCCTTCCCTTCTCTTCCCTTCCCTTCCCTTCCTCCCTCACTTCCAAACGCATTTTGAAAAGAACTGCATTTAAATGTCCAGCTGTGTCTCCTTATCTAGAGGGTGAAACAGTGATTTAATATTTTTTCTTTTTCTTCTAAGAATGTGACAAATATATCAGCTATCATAGGATTTAAATACGTTTCTCAATCACCTTATGCTATTCTGGTTACCACTGGGCTACTGCTTTCCAATTCTCCTAAGCAAGGTCCTCTGAAGGCATACTTTGTTCTTGAATGCATTAGGCATCTTGGGGAGAACCACTAAAGTCCCAGTTTAGAAAGCAGAAGGCTTTCATCTTATTGCCTTGAAGTTACTCTAAATTCAAATCACAGTAAAAAGTTTATGAAAAGTAGAGATTAAAATAACAACAGCAATAATAATAATAAGTAGTAATAATAATAAAGGGAAAGCAGTTATTAATCTAATTCCATTAAGTTTAAATCCCCAAAGTATAATTTCTATTATATATCTCATATCTTGACCCCCATCACACAGAAACTGCAATTTTGAAAACCATCTGCCTCAGGATACATCTATCAGAGAAAAGATTTTGCAGTGGTAGTGTTAGTTTTAATAGATAATTTCTTTTTGAAATTCTTCCTTTTTGAAAAATTAATTCTTTCTCTCTCTCTCTCTCTCTCTTTTTTTTTTTTTTCCTTCTTTAGGACACATCAGAAATGGGTAGAATAATTAAAATAATAATTATTTCCCTTTTAAAATGCTTTTTTGTTAAACCACATGCAGTCCTTTTGACTAGCTAGTAACAGTTTTCATAAAGTAGAGCACCTCTCCTTTGATATATTTCAGTGAGAAAAAGTCCTCTGTATTGAACTTTTACTCTGCATCAGCCTGTGCAATGATGGCACATTTTCTTAAAAAATAATTATAATAAACAAAGAAACTGCTAAGTGTCAGCGGTTCATTATAGGCACCTCACTGATGTGGTTATAAATGACCACAAAGAGGTTAGAAAAGTAGTTTGGGATGATATTTTTCTTTGTTTTGAGCTACAGGATATAACACTGTTCAAATACTTGATATAATACTGTTCAAATACTTGCAAATATTGTTAGAATAAAACATGACTGTTTCCCACTCATTTCTTGGCTTCCAAAGTGCTCTGACTAACAAGAGTTCCATAAGTGCTGTTTTAAAACTATAGAGAATATGGGTTTGCTCACTGAGAAAAGAAACGAGACAAACAGGTTTTCTGTAGGACAGAAACTTAATATACTTGTGTACTTGCACTAGGCTGCCTCTTACATGACCAGTTATACATGCTGACTGTAAACATGTAGATACTGTATTTGTCCTTCAGCAGCATTTGAACACTTACATAAAGCCAATTCTCATTTAAGAAAATTTGCCTGATGTAATATTTTTGGTTGCATCCAGGTATAAAATAAAAGGTGAACAGTTCCAAATCTTAATTCTGCTTGCTTTGCTTTCACTTTATTGTCTTCCCAACAAAATGTTTCTTTGATGAAGGTGCTTCTTCTTTCTCAGTATTGCAGTGGTGATATTACTTTTCATTAAGAAAAATGAATGCTCTGATAATCAATATTTTCAACATCATCCTTGAGAGTGACAGGAGTCCAGGCAATTCTGTTATGAAAACATATAAGTCTTTAATTGCTAAAATGTTCAGAAATTAGTTTTAGAACCTGGAGGCCAATTTCTCCACCTTCTCTTTGTGCTAAGCATGATCAAACCCAAAGGCAGAAATTACTTTTGATAGGTATGATTTTCTCAGCTGCTGAGGCTGTTTTGATCCAGACTTTGGAACTGATGGTAAAGTCTTCTTTTCTCTCACACTGTTAATTTCTTCTGATATGAAGTCAGCAAAGCGAGGTAGACGGAAATAGTTCAGCATTGCAGGATAAGAGACTTCCAGTATCTAGAATATGGGAAAAAGAAATCACTAGCAAAGCAATATAAGGCAGGAACAGAAAAGCAGACTGAGCAGAGCAGAAATTATATACTAGATTGGAAAGACCGAAAGTGTTTGTTTGTTTGTTTGTTTGTTGCTTTTTTTGGCCCAAATTTTAGACCTTGGTCTCCCATACACCCTTATGATTTAAATAGTGATTTGCAGCTCAGAGAGTACATGATCTCAGAACTATGCACTAATAAAACAGTGATCCAGAAAAGCTGCAGCTACAGATTTTATGCTAACTAGCCTCCTTCCCAGAATCAGGAAGACAAGCAGCATTTTGTAGGTTTGGAAACCTGTTCACTTTTAGAAAGAAACTTGCTTCCAAACTGCATATGTAATTTTCTCAGTGTTTATTTCTGCGAGAAAGGGACCTAAAAACTGTGGACTTTTTGCTAGGGAGGAAGGGACAGATGAAAGATATTCCAGAAAACAATATGAGCATGAGAATTTAATTTTTTACAGATAGCTATAATGGGTAGAGCTTACAGAATGACAACTGGTCTGTACACTGCAATCAGCAAAGTGCTCTGCAAAAGGTAGAAAGGAAAATGGAAGAAATGTTACCAAGACTTAAGGATTTTACCCTGTGCATGCAGGAGCATATAGAAAGAAGAGTTTCTGCCCTATTGTGTCCTGGGCTGCATTAAAAAAGCGGTGTGGAGGGGGGGTGGCCAGCAGGGAGAGGGAGGTGATTGTCCCCCTCTACTCTGCTTTTGTGAGACCTCACCTGGAATACTGTGTGCAGGCCTGGGGACCTCAGCACAAGAAGAATGTGGAGCTCTTGCAATGTGTCCAGAGGAAGGCCACTAAGATGATCAGAGGGCTGGAGCACCTCTACTATGAGGAAAGGTTCAGGGAACTGGGCTTATTTAGCTTGGAGAAGAGAAGGCTCTGGGGAGACCTCATTGCAGCCTTCTAGTACTTGAAGGGAGCGTATAAACAGGAGGGGGAAGGCCTGTTTACATGTAGTGATAGTAATAGGACAAAGTGAAATGGTTTTAAACTAAGACAGGGGAGATTTAGGTTAGAAATTAGGAGAAAGTTTTTCACTCAGAAGGTGGTGAGGCACTAGAACAGTTTGCCCAAAGAGGTTCTGGAGGGATTCAAGGCCAGGCTGAATGCAGCTCTGGGCTTCCTGTTGCAGCGGTTGGCAATCCTGCCCAGAGCAGGGGTGTTGAGACTAGATGATCTTTAAGGTCCTTTTCAACCCAGGCCATTCTATGATTATATGTCTTTATTCTTCAGTCATTTTATCTGCAATTCTGGTTTTAACAGGAGGGCATAGAAAATTTGGATGAAAGATAGACGCTCTGTACAAATCAGTTTACTGTACTCCTTATAACAATAGGATGATTTTATTGTTAGCAAACCCTCTGAAATAATCTGTCCTTAATTATATCTTTAATGCAGAATTGATTCTCTTCAAATTAGTCTATAATGAGATGGCATAGACTGTACATTCTTTCTGAAAATGTGTATCTTTTCTTTATGAACTCCAGCTTCTTATACATTGCTAGGATTTTAACAAATTGGAATGACTGTAAAAACCGAATAAAGAAAGTCTCAGAATTGTTATGGTAATAGTCTCAGATTATTTCATTTATATATAATTTTCTCAAAATCTGATTGCATGTGTGGACTCATACAATTACATGAGTGTTTAGTTCTGCTAAATCTAGCTGCCTCACAAAAAGAAGATGAACTGAAGTTTCTTGTCTTCAGAACAGCAGCCTTCTGTGGATGAAAATACGTGTGTTGTACTTTTTCTGCTCTCTCTTTTTTTTTTTTTCCTCTTTTTTATTCTGTGATGTCTCTGTTTCTGGAAAAAGAAAGGTGCTGTTTTATTTGGCTTGTAAACATTAACTCTACATCTCAGACTTCTAAGTCATCCAACAGAATATTTATTAGAAAAAAAATTGCTAATAAAAGCATTCAGAAAAAAAAAAGAAAAGAAAAAAAAAAAAAGAAAAAAGTTTTAAAATGTAAACGTTCTTTTTAATTTCCTAAACACAGGCTGGTCTTATCTATCTAATAGTTTAACAGGTTATTATTATTTTCCTTTTTTTTTTTTTTGTAGCTCAGGAAAAAGAAAAAAAATCAGTCTGCCCCACTTGGTCATACATTTCTAAGAGAAAGCTTGCCAAAAAAAGAAAAGAAAAAAAAATCTTTCTCAAAGTATTTGTCACAAGTTAAAGAACCCTTAAGACGCAATAAGAGATATATACATGCTTAGTCCAGGCTGCTAAAATTCATGAGGAAGGCAGAGTAAAAACCCTTGCAAAAACCCTAACAAATGGATATTATTAAGAAAATGTTGCACAAAGTGCAAGTGGTCTTATTATGGTAGACTGAGCTGCTGAAGAGTGTTGTATACAAGCTCTGGGGGGCTGATTCTAACATCTGCACTTATTTATCCAGTAATGACTCTTGTTAAGCCAAGTTAAAACTTCATCATTATGGTAACTAGAAAGCAATCTATATTTTAATGCTTGGTCACCAGGGAAGTTGTGACACCACAGACTTCAACAATCTTGTAATATGTTTTTCTCTTTCTCCCATGTCCAGAGTCTGAGTGATGTAGTGAAATGTAGGGTAGCAAAGACCTGCAAGTATTTTTACCATCATAGCTATGATCAAGTCCTTCACTGGTCCTATTTGAAGTGTTTCAGTGCTATTTCAGATTGGCAGCAAAGGTGGTTCATCTGCATGGGTTCTCGACACAGCCCTAAGGAGTGCCTGCCTGCCCCTGAATGACGCTGCTGACAGTGCAAAGCTGTGGCTCAGCCACCTATAGCCGTCCTCCACCTACTGAGATGAGAAACTGTTCTTTTTTTTTTAGCAGAGGTAGGGACAAGTGTATCCGAAAACATTCTTGTTACCAATTTTAAGCAAAGGTCGGCAAGCTCCTTTTCTAGGCCATTTGTAGATGGGGTCTTGAAAATCCTTTGTGATGGCTCACAAAGGCAGGAAGAATGTCTGCAGGGAGACTGAGTAGATTCATGTAGTAGCTTGCAGAGAAGACTGCAGGAACAAAGTAATTCTTAAGTCTATTTTCTAACACAGAAGCCAAGAAAGTAAATGGTCTAAGGTTACTATGTGCTGAGTTAAGGGAAAGATCAGAGCACCGTGACAGAATTGCACTGAAGTTTTCTTGAGAGTGCATGGTGCAGGTTGAAGTGGAAAATGTAGTCACACTTTTATGGTACATCAATCATACTGGCTCACTTGTGTACAAATGAGCAAACAAGCAATGCAATTCTAACAATTAGTGCTGCAAGACCAGGAGACAAAGAAGAAAACAATTTCTTGATTTACCATTTAATTTGTTAAGTTTGATCAATGAGATGCTAATACCATGATTTTTATGAAAATGCATTTTTGGTAGAGTGCATTCTCAGTGAGCTTACAATTCTTATTTGGATGCTATTCTGATAGATACAGTGCAAAATAGAAGAAAAATTCCGACTTGCTTATCTTTTGTGTCTAAATCTCATTTATTTGTGTGCAGCAGTGACATTTTCTCAGATCAATAATGCACTTTTTCCTTCACATGACATATAATTTTGCCAGGCCATATTCTTCTTATTTTCTGCTTACATTGTGCTCTTCCATTACCAAATGGGTTTGGGAATGTCAGGAAATAGGGGGGATACATGGAAGACTTCATTAAATATCATAGGAAGAGGGAAGAAGAAGGAGGGAAGATGTTAAAGAAAGAAAATATTTTCTGCCAGTCGTATCTCTGATCATAAAAACTCAATTCTCATGGTGTCTATTCCTTTAAAGCTTCACCTGGGAGACTTGTAATGATACTAGTGAATTTATTTAATTTGAAATTGTGTTTACTTTTGAAAAGAACTTTGTTCATTGTGCAAGCATAAACTAAACACCTGTTAATTGTTCTCCTCCCTGGTTCAATTAAATGTCATAAAGACATTTCATTACAGTAAATTAGGCAGTTAAACTAATAAATTTTAAGGGAAAGGTTCTGCTCCTCTTTATGCTGATTCAGTGGTAACTTCAGTACATTCAGGTATTTATATTATGCCCCCCACCAGGATATGATAAGACGAACCCATGCTTTTCTCTGAATGGGAAGGATTAAAAACCCTATATATATAGCTGTAAAATTAAAACTATTTTTATGACCATTTGGTTGTCTAAAGTAAGCCCTGTTTGGTGACCTATTCTGCATTACTGAGATTTGTATTATGTGATACGAACCCTGTCCTGAACGTTTGTAAATAATTTTATATCATGACAATAGCAAGAAGTTCATGCTCTTAACCAATGATTCTGTGACACTCACCAAGGGTGTAGGAAGGCTGTCTCTCCAGTGTGGACTCAGATTCATAACTTCTGTCATGTGGTAGAGCCATTGAGTCTGGAGAAGAGGAGGCTCAGGGGAGACCTTATTGCTCTCTACAACTACCTGAAAGGAAGGTATGGGAAGCTGGGGGTTGGCCTCTTCTCACAGATAACTAGTGTTATGACTAGAGGGATTGGCCTCAAGTTGTGCCAGGGGAGGTTTAGGTTGGAAATTGGGAGACATTTTTTCTCAGAAAGAGTAGTCAGGCATTGGAATGGGTTGCTCAGGAAGGTGATGGAGTCACCCCCCCCAGGGGTGTTCAAGGAAAGGTTGGACCTGGTGCTTAGGGAAATAGTCTGGTGGGTGATATAGGTTATGATTGGACCAGATGATCTTGGAAGTCTTTTCTAACCTCACTGATTCTATGCTTCTCATTTTTTTCTTAAGGAATTGCCACTTTAAGTAGAATATTTAAATATTTGTTAGACCAGAGACAGATAGACAGAGATTATGTTCTCAATGAGTAGAAAGATTATTTTTTTTTTGCTTGGTGATTAGGAGGAGAGTCAGTAATGTTTCTATTTATTTATTTCCATGAGGATTGATTAAATATCTTTATTCCCTCTGCTCTTTCAGAGGAGGTGGAAAAGACCTGTCTCACATTTCTGAGGTTCACTCATAGTTAAATGAGGGTTCTGAAATTCGTGATTTCAAAATAGGTAATAGGTTGGATTTAAGCTAATGCTCTTTTGAGAGTTTAACATCTGTGTAGAATTTTAGCTGTCAAAACATAACTCCTTCCATGTGCCTAATACTTCCAATTGCATCTATGAAGATTTTCTGTAAATTCCTTCAGTACATACTGTGAGATCACTTTTTCGTGATACTTACCTGTCAGTTGTCTTGACTCAGGGTCTTGATTCAGGATGTAAGTAGACCATAGTTATTTCTGAAAATATTTTCTGAAAATACGTAATTTAGCTTGACTATTTTGTCATGAGTTTATGTATGTATTTGATTTGTCTGGAACTACAGAAGCCAGCATTGCTTCTGCATTGACAGTAGACAAAATGCTTGATAGAAGCCTGGGGTAAAAAGAAGTGGTAATTTTTACTTTATATCTATCTATATATATATATTTAGAAGGGATCAACATACTTTTGTCCTACTGTCTGTTAGACCTGTTGGAGAAACACAATAAAATCTTTACACTTAGTCCAAGCCTGACTGTAATTTCTACTCGGGAGACGTTGATTTCTGACATTTATTTAAATGTAAAATGCGTCTTAGATTATTAAAGGTAGAGTAACATAGGTGTGGATATATGTTTTCCACCCCAAGTCTTTCAAAATAAAGTTAATAATAATAATAAGCAACAACAACAAAAACTCATAAAAATACCAGAAACACTATAAGTGTCGGTGTCACCGGTTATGCCAGTCAATGAATGACTGGCATATGAATGAATGAATGAATGAAGCTAAACAAAGAGTTCTGGTACCTCCCTAAACTTCCCTTTAAAACCTGAATCATTTTTTAAAGATCCACTTGAAACCATAGTTTTGGATGTTCCTTTAAATCAGGGTGTCAGAGAAGTATTAGTGTATAGATTTAAAGATTTGGAGGCAGCTCCAAAGTGACAATCAATGTCATTTTAAGCTAGCTTTTATTACAACTTGCTTTCTTTAGTGATTAAAAAGCCAAAGCTGTCCAAAAGAAAGACAGAAAGAAGATGTTTTAAATTTCTGCTCTTAGTATTTCAAGTGAGCAATGTTTTGCCAAAAATTGTTTTTAGCTACTTTGATGTTAAGAGGTTTTGGATATTTTGTCATTCTTCTTTATGCCATTTTCCATGATATTTCATACCTGTCTCTCATTTATTTTCTTTCTTCTATTCATTATTCCTACAGAAATTTATTAGTGGTGATGGCAGAATACATGCTTTGATCAGTACATCTCATTCTGAAAAATGTAGGAACTTCATTATTTTAGAGAATGGGAGGCTTGTGATTTCTTCAGTCCAAATAAGTATATTGCATGACATGTTTTGGCTCCACAGGGAATCAGATATTTCTGGTATCTAGGAATCTCTACAATAAACCTTGCATTTTGGAAAAATCCAGAAACTGCTGTCAGCATTCACTTTATGGTCTCATACTTCAATCTGTATTCTATCTGAGCTCATGGATCATTCTCAGTGACTCCAGTGAGTGTTATTGCAGAGTGAGAGCCAAAGGAGAAAGCACTATGAGCTCAGCCTAATATTCACTGAAGTTTCTTGGATGTTTCCTACTGATCTCAGAATGCAGGACTAGGAAAAGACAAACATGCTCCACTGCAGTGTTTGCATTTTATAAAGCAAGGACTTGTATAAACAAATAAATAAAGCACTGGTAATACCCACTCGTCTTGAGCATTCATAATAGTCTTCATTTAAAAATTCATTTTTATGATCGACCCAGCACTGCTTGACCAGTATATTTATGAGGTCTAATTGCACTTACTGTAATTTGCAAAGCAGAACTGTTATTGCTCAACGTCTCTCCTGCGGCTGAAGTCCTGGTCCACACTCTCTGTAACTGAAGCATCTGAAAACCCACTACAGTTCTATGCCATTCTCAATTTCATTGGCTGGATTGAAAATCTATTACCACTGCAAGAGTATTTACCAGTTTTCAAACACTTAAGAGTTACTAGAAATGGTAGGGATGAAAAATTACTTTTTTTTCTTTATTTTGATGTAGAAAGGAAAATAGTGTGCATTAAGTAATGAATATTGGTGGTTATGTACCTGTGCAAGCCTTGAAAGCATTCAATGTGCTTGTGTTAATAACTCTCTGAACACATGGAAATGTACTTGCTTTTACAAAGACCTGCAAGGCCAAAATGTATTTTCATCATTGCAGGAGAGAGGACTGAACTGGCAGGAAAGCTCATGTCAGTTCTTCTTCAATTTTTCCACTTGTGGTACATGAGACCCATCGTCCAGGTAGCATTAAGGGGATTTATCTGTATTCTGTCACTAAATTTATTTGGTGCATGACTGCACATGTTATATTCCACAACATAGGCAAACCTTACATGAGCACAGGTGCATCGCAGAAGAGGCCTTGTGGTACTGCATCCCCATGTGTGTGAGTCATCACAGGCAGGCAGCAGGAACAGTCACAGACTTGAAGCTAGAATTCAAAGAGTAGATTAATTCTTGTTACCTGGCCAGCTGGGGGATCCCAGAAGCACAGCACCTGAGTGGAGGCACCCAAGCAGAGGCACACAAATGGGGATGCAGGAACCATCACCGGCCTGCTGGTTTCACCTGTTTTTATACAGGGTTCAAACAGGTGGATTCTTACCACCATCCTATGATTCTCACTTTGCTTCTTTGATCTCTGTACCAGGGCCAGGAGATCAAGCACAGCCAATAGGGTGCCTCTGAGTCCACCAAATCTATGTTATCTATATCTTTGCATATGTTATCTATGCACAGATGTGCTACTTGCCAAATACACAGAACACAAACAGCAGCCCACATAATTTATATGTTTTTCTACATTGCTGCTCTCCAGACTTTATGCATTGCCAGCTGCAAGGTTACATGAGCATATTTACAATCTTCCTCACCAGTCTTCCATTCTTTTACCATCCTCCTTGCCAATCTTCTGTTTTTAACCCATTGCTCCCAACACTATGTTTATCTGATTTTCTCATCTCCTTAAACCTTGTGTCATAGGAGCCACAGGCTGAGGGAAAGATTAAATTATGAATGGAGGACTAACAAGATTATGAAAGAAAAAATATTTTTTTGTTTTATTGTGATGATACAACTATGACATCAAATTAGAGAGATGATGAAGTAAGTTTAACCACACTGTATAATTTGAGAAGGAAGGAGTAGTCAGGCATTGGAATGGGTTGCCCAGGACGTGTCGCCTTCCCTGGGGTTGTTGGAAAGGTTGGACCTGGTGCTTGGGGACGTTTTAGTGGGTGATATTGGTAGTAGGGTGATGGTTGGACCTGATGATCTTGAAGGTCTTTTCCAACCTTAATGATTCTATGATTATTCTTTCAGTATGATTTATGTCTTTTGCCTGGCCATATTTGAGTAAGACTGTTCCAGAATGACCTGGAGAGGTATTATTGTAGATGACCCTGATTTGTTTCCTGCAATGAGGGACAGTACCTTCTGACTCCTTTGACCTTTTGTGCAAAAGAACATTCAGACCCAGTATCATTTTTAAGAAGAGGAACAGAAGCAAAATCTCAGTTGTCAGAAGTTAATGCACACTCTTTCTAAAGAGTGTTGTTGCTACATGGCATATATCATTATCTTTAAGCTGTTAATGAAGAATGCATTCTAACACAAACAGGAAAACAAACAATCAAAACTCTATTTTATACCCTTCACATATCATTAATTACATAACACCTTTTTAATTGTGCTTTTGCCTAAATATTTCGATATCTTATTCTATGTTGCCTTTTCGACATCCCTAATTTTTCTAGACACTTAAGCATGTAATAAAATGCAATTTACCTGGGTAAAATAAAAATGTTTGGTCTATCCATGTTTTTATAATCATATACAGAGCACCATAAGGTTTGCTTAGACTTTAGTGCTACATATAATGTCAATTCATAGCACAGTTCAATTTACACACAACTCACTGGTGAAAGAGCAGGATCATACACTGCAACTAATTTTCCAAACCAGAAACCACTCCACTGAAGTGGGTACCAGTAACATGAAGTCTTTTTCAATAGTGGGACCTGAGCAATTCTGAAATACCATTCACCAAAGGTAATTTTGCTGTTCCTTTTTCTTTTTTTTTTTTTTTCTTTTTTGCAGCCATCCAACACCTTTTATACAATTTGCTCAAAAGAACTCAAACATTAACAGTTTTTCCTTGTACAGTATTTTTTTCATTATTTTTTTTCTCCTTTACAGAAGAAGGCAAGGAAATAAGACGAAGTAAATGCAGTGCTCAAAGTTGCAGAATTAAATTATCTTACATAATAGAGATGAAAAAAGCTTGTTACAGCTTAGACAATACTTGATACTAAACTGTTTTAGTTTGTTCTGGCATTTAGTGGATGAAGGAAGGGATTGTGAGTAGTACATAATGAAAGTAATATATTTTTATTACACCTCTTGGAAATGTCTTGGTGGCATTTAGCAATCTTCAGAACGAAAACATGTTCTTGTCTTAGCTGTGAGCCTCTAGCCTTTGTTACTCATGCTCTTTACTTGCTCAGAAATAACATCAAATATCAGTTCAGATTTTAGGGAGTTCTAGGTGTTTTAAATACATGGAGACAAATTCCCTACTCATCAAGAGTTCTCTAACCAGTTTTGGTCTAGACACGAAAACAGATTTGACTACATAAAAGAATTTTTGATATTTTTTTCCATATGTATTAGCTGATCTAATGAGATATTCTTTCTATCTGCAAACTTTTATTTTTTATAAAGTAGCCAATATGAATTTTTCACCTCGTGAAGAAAATATACAATCACTCCTTAAGAAATAATCGTAGCTGTTTAATTCCTGGATGGGAGTCCTTAACAACTCAAGAACTTACTCTTACTCCAAACATCTGCATCACTTTCGCTTTCCTCATTTGCAAGACCACAAATTACAACTTCTTCTAAGAGAACCCTACATATCCATCAAAAAAAAAAAAAAAAATGTTGTTACATGAGAGAGAAAGAGAGAGAGATTGAGAGCAAGTAGGAGAGAGAGAGAGAGAAGTATAAACCAAATATGTGTTTTTCTGGTCTGGATTTAGACCACTGGGTCATTTACTCACATCATCAAACTACAGTATTTTATTGTTTTTCTGTTACTGACAGCATTACTAGATCATAATCAGGGAAAGGTTTCAGGTAGAAAGCATGATTATTTTTTTTTCTACCTTGCAGCTGATAATTCCTTTCAGTGCAGCATGTAGATGACTGTTAACCCAAAGCTTGTGAAAGTACATGGAAGTACCCCTTGGCAAGGTTAGTTTTGTTCACGCTGGGAATAACACACAAATTTTCTCTGAGTACTCATTTCTGAAGCAATTTGCTTTGTCAAGTAATAGCAACAAAATTTGCGGAGAGCTATGTTTGAAATTCTAGTCTCAGAGGTGAATACCTCAAATATTATAATTTTGAATGGCTAAATGGATTTTTATAAGTTTGTACATCATTAATAACCCAATTAGAATTCATAATGCTGCCATGGTTGTTTTCCTGTATTCCTGAAGTGCCTCTGAATTATATATAGGTCTGAATGATCAGTTACAATTTAAAACTTAATTAAGACAATCAGGATTTCCCTTTCTCCATGGGATATCTGCCTAACTAAAATACATGGATTAGTCTTACCACATTTATTAATAGCTGATTTATACTCTGCTTTTACAATGGCATGACCACCAGTGAAGACCTCTACGTATGGAACGTAGAAAGTACATGCAACCAATACAAAAAACACCAATATCATCAGTCTACCTGTTGCATGAAATGAATAGAGAAATAAAAGATAGACCTGTAGCTAGAAAACATGTCACAGCTTATGTATGTTTTGAAAGCAGTTAAATTCCAGCCAGGTATGAAAAAAGCATTAGCAATGCTATAGAAAATAAATTCTGGAGTCGGTATGTAGAATTTTTTGGAAATATTTCACTTCATGGTGGAAAATAATTTTTAGAAGTTCTTTGCATTATCTAAAATGTAATTTATGTTAGTAAATGGATCCTTTAGTTCCACTAAAAATGATTTTCAATTGACTTTAATTTCTCCAGTTATAACCTACTTAAAGCTTATATTTTCTATGAAACTTAGTGTTAAGAAAGACCTTTTGTGAATCCATAAATATTCACTGTGTCTGATTACTAAAACAGAAACAATTCTTTAGAAGATATTGAATGTACATTAATATATCTGGTATCTGAAGTAAAATCAATCTCTATCATACTGCATTATTTTGGATGACACATAATAAATATCATGATGCTTCATCCTTCCTTCCTCCCTTCCTTCCTTCTCTCTCTCTTTCTCTCTCTTTCTCTCTCTTTCTTTCTCTCTTTGTCTTATTTATTCAAACAGCAAAATCCATAAAGCTACCTGACAATTTATCTGTCATAGGTAGCATTGTAAGAATGCCTCTGTGAAATATTCAGTGTGCTAAAATTGCATAAATACTCTTTTCAATGTTTATTATGAAATATAAATAAATAAATAAATAAATAAATCAGCAGAGATGTTTTGAGATGAAGAGTATAAGTTAAATAGAGAGTTGCAAAGTGGCAGAGCATTGCTTTTCAAAAAAAAAAACTGTGCTGATACTTTTTCTTTTAGTCATTTATTGAATTAAGGGCACTTGGCTAATTATTTCTTTTTAAAGAAGGTCACATTTAGAAATATTTAAAGTTAAAGAGCTTGTGCTTGAAATTTACTCCAATCTTTCTTTTTGTACCAAATTTACATATATTCTTTCTTCCTTTCTTATTTACTTGTATCATTTTAATCTATACTTTGGTACTTCAGCCTTTTGGTACTTCAGCTTTTCTCCTCTAAGAAACAAGAAATTTCTTCTCTAAGAAATAATTTTAAATGTTTTCCTTGTCTTAAGCTTTGCAAAAAGACCTGAATGCTGAAACTCTATGTTGAGAAAAATGCCTTCAGACATTGTGTTCCAACACAGGTATTACAGTCTCCTACCCTGTTGGCAAGCCATATTGTTTTCATGTTGAGCTTCTGTTTCTTTCTTTGGCTAACATGCACTAATGGAGCAAAAGGGAGTATCTTGAAATCAGATGTGTATTTTTTTCAGGGTTCTAATTGAAAAACAAAATATTTCACCACTTATTTTTGTTTGTTTGTTTTCTCCCTAATCAAAAGAGACAACATTTATTCTTTTAGTTATTCCACATATTATTTTTTCTCCTCTTTTCCTTTTCTTATGGAAGAAAAAATAATCAATTGTAATATTTGAAAACATTTGATTGGTGACCATGATATTCCAAAATATAAAATGTCTGTTCTTGTCACATAGATAAACAATTTCATACTGAAAGAATTTTTCATTACTTACTTACTCACGTGAATAATGCTATTGACTTTTAAGCACTCTCAATAACTAAATGTATCACCTGGGGGGGGGGGGGGGGGGGAGAGTTTAACAATTTCTGAAAGGTTGATTTAAAGGTTGATTTTTTTTTCGTAACTAATATGACAAATAGTCCTAAAAATATTTGTAGTCAGCAAATCTGAGCCTGTGTAGCATATCACAAACAACAAAACCATTTAACAGTGCCAAGCACTCGAAGAGGGAGGTGAGAGAAAGATGTATTTTTTATTAAGACAAAATGATTCTTTGTTGCCCTAGTTGTGCTGTGTGCATTTTCTCACAATGGAAAAAAGCCAAAACTGATTTTTTTCAGTTGAGGTCTAGCTAGATTTGAGAATGTTTTAATGTCATTTGAAAAAGGAGTAAGAAATCTCTGCAGATATAAGTATGTTGTTTAAAAGAGTTCCAAACAGGAAAAAAAAAAAAGTTATTGTTATAATATGTTATGATCTACTTTTCAATCAGGCTGAGACCCATGCAACCAGAAGTGTATGGTGATATTCCAATCTCTCTCTTTGATATTTGTTCTTGTTGCTCAACTAATATTAACTGTGAGAGTGGACCTGACACATTTAGCTTTCCTATTCTAGTTAAAACTGTTCTTCATTAGAACTAAGAAATTAATGAAGGGGTTTGTTGTACAAGGTTTTATCGTACCTCCATCTCTACAAGAGTTAAGTTTCATTTAGCAATGTACCTAGTGCTTTACAGTGTTCATTTTCTTATCTTTATCGTATTGCTGTGTCCCAGGTGTCCCACATCTACAAAATCCCATAAAGACAACTAACACTGAGATCCAATGTTTTCAGGCAGACCTCAGGTATTCCTACTTTACACCTATTTCTGTTCAGAGCACACAAAGAAATGTATAGATCAGTTAACTACTTATAAATGTATACATATACACAGTTGAAATTTTTGTGGAAGTTGTGTTTCTGTCTTTAAGGTGCATGCAGCCATCATCACACAATTTTTCTTCATTCAACTTCTCACCCAGTGCGTCTTTTCAACGCATTCCCTATAATAATAATAATAATTTAAAAAAAAAAAAAAAGAGAGAGAGAGAGACAGTATTGTGATTTAACCCTAGCAGACATTTAAGCCTTACAGTTGTTCGTTCACTCCCCCCAGTTGGGATGGAGGGAGAGAATCCAGAAAAAGTAAAACTTGTGGGTTGAGACAAGTCTGACAGTTTAATACAGCAGAAAAGGAAGGGATAATAATAATGTTATTATTAATAATAATAATGTTTTATTATTATATATAAGTGATACATAGTGATCATAGTGATAGTAAACAAGTGATACATAACACAATTACTCACCACCAGCTGACCAATACCCAGCCAGATCCCAAGCAGTGGCCACCCTGCTTGGTTTTTCTTGTTCTGTATGATGCCACATAGCGTGGCCATAGCTTTGGCCATTTTGGGTCAGCTGTCCTGGCTGTGTCTCCTCCCAGCTTCTTGCACACCCCCAGCCCTGTGCTGGCAAGGAAGTATGAGAAACTGTAAACTGTACGAAGTGTAACCTTTGCTCAACAACATGTGTGCTATCAAAATTATTTTTTCTCACAAATTCAAAATATGGCAAAAAAACAGCCACTATGAAGAAAACTATCTCTGCCAAAACCAGGACAGACCATACTGACCATTATTATGACCATACTGAGATGACAATAAACACTTAGCTAAGTGAAGAAACACTGAACAGTATGCACGGTGTTGTCATTCTGAGGAACACATCTGTGTGGCAATGACTTACAAAGAAAAGTCCGTGTTTTGCTTAGATGGCTTTTATGGAGCTGATACTGCTGCTAACATACTGTCAAAGCTTTGAGTGCAAATCACTGTAATGAAAACAATACTTAACTTTCTAATTCTTCTTCAACTTTCATGTCTGTTGCAGTACTACGAGTTATAAACCATATCATTCTTAATTTATGAACGTTTCTTTTACGCAAGTTTAAAAAAATATATTATTATTTTAAAATTTTTAATAGGAATCCCCCAGATGCTCTTTGATATCCTTTGTGTTCTCCTGAAATTCATTGCTGTTCATTTGGTCTGTGATCTGCATATCATTCCTGTTCTCCTGACAAATATATGGTGGAGAATCTCATGGGCCATTGGGCTAGGAGTACCAGACTTATTTTCAATTTTCCCCTTGTCGTGTGTAGCAGAAGCCTGGGACTATAGCTGTGTCATCCTCATGTCCATAGCAGTCTTAGAGAAAGTAGTCTATGTAACTTACCATACAGACAAAGCACCAAATCATCTTCTTGCCCAAGGAAGCTGGTATTCGTTACCAATGAAAACAAATACTTCCTACTATTAAAAATAAAAAAATAAAAAATTGAATTGTAAAGTGAGCTTAGACCTTTAAATGGTGATTTACAAATCTGCATTTTTAGGATGTTTTATGATGTTTTGATGCTTCATAATGCCACTTAGCTAAGGGTTTAGAAAAGAAAATTGGGATGCTGTTATTGCAAAAAATAGTTTATTAATTTTAAATTAATAAATTTAATTTATTAAGCACTGCTGAGAACAATTCTGTGCATGAGCATTCTGTAAAATAATGCTCTAAAATCTATCTCAAACAGACATTGGCAAATTTGGTAAGCATGCTGGTGGTTAAGACAGGCTTTGTAGCTAGAGAAGAATTGGCTTCTATAGCTCTTCTCATTCACCCACCTTCAACAGCCAAAGAAAGGCGTTTGGACACTCATTGATTGATTTGTTGTTTGGAGCAAATTTGAAACTAACACCCTTGGTTTGCTAGCAAAATATGCTCTCTGCTCTATTTCCCTCTGTTAACTGTTTTTCTTTGTTTGTGTGTTTGTTTTTAATTACCTGGAGGTATAACTAAGAGTGAATAGAGGCCAGGAAAAATATGCTGGGCTACTGCAAACATTCAGTGCAGTATTCAAACAAACAAATATAGAGCATACATGTAACACATCACCTGAGCTGCTGTGAGATGGTTAAGCAGGTGCTTTTGTGATGGTTTCACCCTGATGGAGAGCTCTCCACAAGAATGCCTGCTCATTTCCACTCCTCAAAGGAAGAGGAGGAGAAAATATAATGGACTAAAGGTACAAGGGTTGAGACAAGGACAGCAAGATCATTCACCAATTACCATCACAGGCAAGACAGACTCAACCTAGGCATACTAATATAATTTATTGTCTACCACTAGCAGCCTAGAACAGTGAGAAACTAAATGCAAACTAAAACCACCTTCACCCTCTTCTACGTCCATCCATCAGGAGCAAACTGCTCCAGCATGGGTCCCCCAAGGGTGGCAGCTCCCCCCAGACTCCCTGCTCCTGTGTGGGCTCCTCTCCATGGGCTGCAGCTCCAGCCTTGGGCCTGCACCTGTGGGGGCTCTCCATGGGCCACAGCCTCCTCCTCCAACTACCTGCTCCACTGGGGGCTCCCCAATGGGCTCCAGTGTGGAGATCTGCTCCATGTGGGACCCATGGGCTGTAGGGGGATAGCCTGCTCCACCAGGGGCCTCTCCACAAGTTGCAGGGGAACTTCTGCCCCGTACCTGGAGCATCTCCTACCCTCCTTCTACACTGACCTGGGGGACTGCAGGGCGGGTTCTCACTCCTCACTCTCCCAGCTGCAGTTTTGCTGCAGGTTTGTTTGTTTGTTTTTTCAGTTTCTTCAATCTGTTCTCCCAGAAGCCCAACCAGCATCGCTCACTGGCTCAACTCTGGCCAGCAGTGGGTCCCTTTTGGAGTTGGCGGGAGCGGGAGCTGCCTCTGATCTGACATGGGGCAGCTGCTGGGCTCTGCTCACAGAGGCCACCCATGCAGCACCCCTACTACCAAAACCTTGCCATGTTACAAATCCAGTACAGATTTGTAGTTATTCTTTTATTCCACAGATATTTTATAATATATCAGAGACAATAAATCTGAATTTGAATGATTAATATTTCCAACCAAAAATCCTGCACTGTAGCATAGTGAGGTACATTTAAATCTAAGAAATTTGAGAATGTAGGTGTAAATTTGTTACGATTGCTAATATAGAAAAAGTTTCGGGGTGGGGGGGTGGGGGGATGAAGAAAAAAGCAGTAGAAGAATACACAAATGATTATATAAGAAATTGAATATTTCAGCCACTGCAGTTCCTGGAAATTTTGCCATCAGGTACCCTGGTACTGTGGGTATTTTGTAGAATAATCCAGTATAATTATGGTTTGTAAGATGACAATTTTGGAAGATTTTTGTCATATTTTGTTTGTACCTTTGCTTCTGCAGCCTTATTTTTTTATTATTATTATTATTATTATTTTCACCTTTCTCTTTACAGGGAGATGTGTTTTTAACAAATCACTTGTAAAAAAAACTAAAAACAAAAAACAAACAAACAAACAAACAACAAAAAAAAATGAAATAAAAGATTCTCATGGAGTCTTTCAGTGAATGACAGTAGCTGTAGTGCAGACCTCTGCAAGAAACCTACCAGTGCTAGTTTATCATTACCTTTCATTGAGGTTATCTACTATGCTATTATTCTTGCTAAAACAGATAACAGTCATGTCTCAGAACTGACAATATTTATATCCTAGACTGTAATTGGTAAAGAGTTTCTACTGTGGACTATCAGACAGCCATTGTATTATGCTATACTTATTAGGGGGAGAAAAAAAGATGATGGGGAATGTTTGCATTTCTACCCCAATTATGCCAGTAAAGCAAATGAGCTTTATTTATAGCAAATAAGTAGTCTTGTAAAATAGAACATTCCAAATTATATTTCCTTGCACGTCTGTGGGCATAACTGACTGATGTCAGATCTTGTGTTTTCTTTCTCTGTTTAAATTTCTAACTTCTAGGAAGGATTTTCATCCTGGAGCAAGGCTTTAATATAAAGCATTCCCATAGAAAAAACAATTTATGTGAGGTCACAATCTCTCCCCAAGCATAGCCTATATTTCTGGTATGTGTTCTGTAGAGATTTGCTAGAGCCAAGTATGAACCCTAAATCAAGAGTATTGGAAGAGTGATAACAAAAAGCACAAACTCAGAGATGCACTGCTTGCTGCAATCTTCTCTCTCACAGGAAGTGTCACCACGTCTACTATTATGAATACAATACATATTACAAAAACTGAACACAGAAGTGCAAATAAACCTTAAAGATCTCTGTTGTTTCTGTTCCTACCATGTTTTTCTGGGGGGTGTTTGTGTCTGGGACCTCTGAATCACTGAAACAGAGAAGTTTAGTGGTTTGTCTTTAACACACTCCACTAGGAATATTACTTGGGAAGTGTGACTTTCCTACAAATCTGTTGCAGGACTTTGGGCAAGTAAATTCTCTCTGTCTTTCTTCCCAAAGTATATGCTGGGGACTATGTTTCCCCCTTGTTTAGTACAAAACTGAATGCAGAAATAATGATGCCACATAAGATCCTGCACAGAGCAAAAAGCAAACAAATAAATGAAAAACAAACAAGGCAAACAACAACAACAAAAGTGGAAAAAAAAATTAAAAAAAAAAAAAAGGAATGAGAAAAAAAGAAAGCACTGTTGGTACTCATTTTAATTTCTATGTCCCCTCTAGTGTTTAGAGGAAGCACTTATAGTCCTGAATATTGATTATATAGATCTGGAGTTCCCCATTGCAAATGGCTTTCCCTGCAGTATTCTTGATCTTTTCAAATAGAATACATTTTTAAAAATAATGGGAGAAATATAAACAGAAGAGGAAAATCTTTGTGCTTTTCTCTCTCAAAAGTAATTGACATTAAGTCACTTATCAATTTTTGTCCCCATCTTTTTCAACAGCTTAGCTGTTAACAGGACATAACTTAATTTTGATATACAATTTTGCAAGTAAGAGAAAGCAATTGCATTTGTGTGTAACATAATGAACAATATGCCATCAATACAGGCTCTGTCTCCAGACTATTAATTTTCAATGCTGTGACATTTAAAATATGTTATATATTCTTTCGTTTTCCATGGTGACTTTTAAATAAATACTTGCAATGTTGTAAGCAAAATGCTTTATTCAAAACAAAACAAAACAAACAAACAAAAACAGAACAAAACAAATATAACTTTCACAAAGGGACATTTAGTATGTGGTACTGTAAGATATGGCATTTCACTGAAGCTTTCCTTTATGGAGAAAAAGGGATGAATGTTGAGAACAGGAATATAGTCCATACAACACTCCCACCCCCACCCCACCACACCCCAGTTTAATCATCTGAAGATAAACTGCTTAAATATTTATTCACCTGTGGTTTCTACAGAGTAAATTGAGACATTCTTGTACAGAAAGGTGTATGATCTACCTTAGGCATGTGTCTTAGAATGATATGATGGCTTTCAGGGATGACTATATCTCTGTTGACTATAGGCAGGCTAGATTGTTGTCTTGGACAAGGCAGCTTCCTACAACTTAAATAAATAGTGTTGTGGACATATGATGGTGAAATTGCATTTCACCTTAATCTGTGCTGTGGAGAAACAGCCTACATACCATGTCATAATGTACTTATTAGAGAGCTTTTAAAACATGAGACAACTTTGTCCAAACAAGTTTTGCAGAGTAGGCTCTTCAACAATGGCAATTGAATAACAGCTTTTCTCAACTGTCCGTATCATAGAGAGTGTCGTTACACTTCTAAACAAAAAGTCATTGCTTGGTTCTGTAGGAAATTTATTAGGAACTATATAAAGTTCTAAATGGGGAAGAAGGATGAATCATATGTCAGGTTTCAAAAGTGTTCTTTGCAGATAAATGCTTCTTCATACTTTAATTTAGCTAATGTGCCATTTAGAGAAAGGGTAAAATCAAGAGACTGAGAAAAACACAAGACTTTGAACAGCAGTTCCCCAGAAGATTTATTTTCAGGTGTGTTTTGAAAGTTTTCTTAGGAAATACAACTGCTATAATATCTTAATGAAGGATTCATTGGTAAACTGAAGAGGTTTCACCAAACCCCCCTTTCTATTCTAATACCCACCTCTGAAACTTGAAAACCTAGGTTACATGTAAGTCTTTCATGGTATCATCTGCTGAAAGAACACCATCAAGATTACAAGGTCATGAATTAGAGGTTAATAAATAAATAAAATTTATTTCTTGGTGAGGGTAGTATTCATTCAGTTTTCCATCTGTAACAGATTGTCATGACTTCCCTATTGTGGGTTTTATTGTTTTATTCACTACTTGGCTATCAGATTCTGAAAATATACAAGTTAAAGGTCTGACAAACACCTCTTTGACTATATTTGTGTTTTGTTGTTGTTGTTTTTTTGTTTTGTTTTGTTTTGTTTTTTTTGTTTTTTTGTTTTTTTTTTTTACAGCACAATGCTTCTTACCCACATGCTGATTAAAAGCAGAGCTCTATGGAAAATAAGGCAATCATTTAGTTAACTTTAGGATATATCTAGCTCAAACAGTTAAGTATCCTGTAGCTCTAGGACATGACTGCAGGAGGAAACTGTTCTTAAGTAATCTTGGCAGGGATTCAGAACACACTATCTTGTATTAATATCCTTTGTGAATAATTGCTAGTGAAAAGTAAAAATGAAGCAGTTTATCCTATCTTTCAAAAGTATAAGTTACTGTCAGTGGTGCTAAAGGAAGCCCATTGCAATTAGGTAAAGAAAACTGGAGCTGTAAGAAAATGGCAAACGATCTGAGGTGTGGATTATTTTGTGTGTATGCATTTTTATACTACTCATCTAAAGGAACTGTGAGGATAAATAAAACTATCAGAACAGTTCCCTAAAATCTCTGAAGTGTTCCAAGTTAAACAAACAAACAAACAAAAACTTTTTGTGTCTCAATACATTAATTTTTAAAATTTCTTATTTGAAGACTTTGAATTTTTATTAGTTTTGCATAAGAAATATTACTGACACAAAGGACACTCTTCATGTGGAAGTCTAGTTCCTGCCTTAAACAAGGCAAAGCACCAAAGCTTATGAAAAATAAGCTTGCCAGAATGTTGTAGTGGGAAAAAATTGCATTTTTGCTACTATATGCCTGGCAAATAATGAACCATTTTAGTTGTTTTATTTTAATGGTTTCTTGGACATATGCTGAATCAGAAGGACAGCTAAACAGTTTGAATTGTGTGGAGTTGAAATAAACAAAAATTGATTCTTATAATGGAAAATGTCTCATGACTCCAGGGACAAAGGAAGCCATTTGTATTACTGAAGAGATGAAGGAATATCAGAGTAAAAATATACTAAAAGGTCTACTACTCTGTCTTGCCTCATTTAGAATTCTTTAACTACAACATATTTTTTTCCCATTGATCCAGTTTAGACTACTTAATTGCAGGACTGATGCCAGTAACAGCATATAGTAACAGCTATAAATGGGACTATCTGTAACACACAAATCCAGATGTTAATGGAGATTCCAAATAGCTTGAAGTTTAATAATAATAATAAAAACATAACAAATATATATATATGTTTACTAATGTGGTTGAGAGACTTCATTGGAATTAACTCTAAATCTAATATGGAGCTTCTGAAAGCAAATATCCATTTCTTTTATAAAGAATGTCATTCATGCAGTCTCACATACTTTTTTACAGTTACATAACTGTGTTAATGGAAATACATATTCAATTTTCATCTGGAGTTTTAAATAAGTGTTAAGGTATGCACACTAGAAACTTTTATACAGTGTTGCATTCATGAAATAAAAGTGAGATTTTTTTGGCTCATTAGAGCTAAGAAACTTAGTCTGGGTTTGTAATATCATAACTGTTGCAATTTTTGATAAATTCTATGTTGCTATTTGGGGGGAAAAAAAAAAAAAAAAAAAAAAACGTGCTAAGAAATTTAAGTCGTGCTGAGAACATATACATTTATGGGCCATTGATAGCTTCACAAGACAAACATAATACTTTTGTTATGGCTGAATGATGCAAGAACTGAAAGGATGACTTGGGCAAGTACATGACATTTTGTCTACCCTGTGCTCTTGTCCCTGGCACAGGATGGGTGATGCAGGCAGAGTTGAAGGTGGCTCGTACTGCCACAAGGGAGCCAGCAGCTCCTGGAAAGGAAGAGACTGAATAACCAAATGTCTTCTCTCTTTTTAAGTAGGCTGTCACAAATACTATCAGAATGCTCCCTGATATAAGTTAAGGAAAGGTAAAAGGAAAAGGGAAAGGGGGAGAGAGGGAAGAGAGAGGAAAGGAGAGCAAAGGACAGAAGAGGAAAGGAGCAGAGAGGAGAGGAACAGAAAGGGAGAGAACAGAACAGAAATGGGAGTGAAGGGGAAGGAAGAGATGATCTCGGAAAATTAATGTTCTCCTATACTATATAGCCCACGGCTGGACATATTGTACTTTGATCACCATTAACACAGTGTTTTCAGCTTCAACAAAAAGTGAACTCTTCATAAAGGTCCTACAATTTCTATTGTCACCTGTGAAACTAATAAACATCTGGTTTATGAGAACTGTACTGATATTTGTTGAAGAATAAGTCACGCACTTAAGTGTCCAAACAATAGATTTTTATTTATTTATTTATTTATTTATTTATTTATTTATTTATTTATTTATGTATTTATTGTAAATTCTCCAACATTCAAAGGAACAAAGCAGTGGAAAACAAAAAGTGTGATAATTGTTAGATCGGACCTCAGGGCTACATAGAAGTAAGCTTCAAAGGGCTATTTCTTCGAATAGAAACCATTTGTGCTACAGATGAGGATACTAGGATACTTTATAGGATGTATTTGATTTAGAATTTACATTGGTTCAATTAAGGACATGAGAATTTGGTTCCTTAAAGATATGAAGAATATTTATTCATGCACAATCTGTTTCTGTAAATAGCCTTTGATCATCTGATTTTTATGTAGAGTAATACTGAATGTGATGATGTTGCTCATCTGAGTAAATTCAGCTACTAGCATTTTCATAATCAAAAAAGCGAAAGACAAAAAAAAAAAAACAATTACTTGACACTTCAATTTTTATTATAAGAGAAATCCTTAAAAGCCTCATTTAAAAGCACTTGTCTCCATTTCTATCATTGAAGAACTGCATTAGTAGCAACTGGAAGAAAACATCGGGAAATGATGATCAAGTCTTGAATATCTGATGCAGAAATCTTCAGAAAACTGTAGGGACAGTATACCTCAAGCATCCATTGTGTTTTTTAGTTAAATAAAGCATTTCAATTTTGCACATTGTTCACTCACTTTGAGGAATAAGAACAAACCCCAAAAACCAACCAACCAACCAACAAACCAGAAAGAAAAAAAAAAAAAAAAATGAACAAAAAGCTTTCTACAAAATGTTTGTTCTGATTCTGTTAAGGAAACTAGCAGTCTTTTCATTTTTCACAGTTCTTCGGTAAAACTTTTGCTGGTGACCTAACTTTTTCCTCCCATTTTTAATATACAGTTTCACTGTTCTTTTGTTTCACTATTTTTCTTTGCCATTACTCCTTTACTTCTTGTTCTTCTTTCAGATTTCATTTATTAACATTTGACTGTAATATTCCTGTTTCCCTGATCCTCTGTTATTTCACTTGGTCACTACCTGAACCTAAAGAACAGTTCAACAGTACAGAGACCTTATCAGTGCCACAAATATGTATAAGGAGGGAAACAGACAGAACTTTTGCTTTCTCTTGATCTCTAATGTACACAGAAATGTTCTCACTGCTTCACTAGACCCAACAGCTTTCCATATTTTGTGTGTACATCTTATTTTTTCTGTATTAAGTTTGAAAGACTTAAATTTGTTGCTTGAGCAGTTGTGCTCAATTTGTTTTCTAGCTGAATTTATTTCTAGCTGAAATTAATTCTGATTTCAAATATACAGACTATGGTGTTCTAAAGCTTAATTTGTGGACATAAGCAATTTGGGGACAGAAGATGCAAAGTGTTGCATAAAAATCAACAGATTTGGTTTGGGGCAAAAAAAAAAAAAAAAAAAAAAAGGACAAGGAATGGCTTGAGGACTGTTCAGTTTTTCTCTCTTTTCTGCCTGTAATCAGTCCAGTCTGGGGAAAAAAAATATTAAATAAATAAAAAATTGTTTTGTCTCTGTCACAGTCCATCAAGATTCAGCATCCATACAATAAAAGGAAAGATTATTTGATATCTCTTAGATAAATAATATCTCAAAATTTATTTCCAGGTTGATCTTGCCTTCACACTGTATTATTAGGACCTGTTTCCTGCCAGGCTGCACGAGACAAACTTCTCTGATGAAAGTCAGGGATATAACTTCAACCCTGAGACTTCACTGAAGAGCCGTGAGGTTGAAGGGAAAAGCAGAGAGATGGTTCAAATTGGATTGTAGCTATTTTGATTGTGGAACCTACTTGGCAATGGGGAAAGGGACACTGTGTACATGATTTGGCATGTGCAATCTGCATTTCATATTTCAGTATAACATTCCCATACTAGATCCTATAGGCATGCTATGATGCAAGACTGTAGCCCTTATAAACCTGTAATTCCCACAGAAATCAATTAAAGGTAAGGATGTATGACAAGATAAATTGATAAATAGTTTGGGTATTATTTGTATGACAATAAAATCTGAGATTCACTTGGATAAAACAAATGATAATTTGAAGAATCCTGGACATTGAAAGAAATTGGAAGAAGAGTGTGATTTCTCTCAAATATTTACATTGTTAGCTGTTAGGAGACTAACAGCATGGCAGCTTTTATAAATCTTTTCACTTTGTCAAGTTGTAAATGAAAGCTGGAAATAAAGATAGGGCATTTTCCTCTTAAATTTTGAGCTAATTAGCAAAGGTATTGGAGTTAAGTTTGTGTGTTTGTTTGTTTTAGTAATGCTTTTTCAATGAGAGGGAGACACAAAAAAGAGTTTAGTCCTCATTAGTGAATAAAAGTTTTTGGAGACAAAATGAAATGTATAGATCCCTTTACATTTTAATATCCAGATGCGGGAAGCTGAGCCTAGCAACAGAAATGTGCGATGAAATTCCTAAACCAATACTTAAGGCATTTCTGTATAATACTTGTGGCTAAAGAATTTAAGTGATAAATTTCACATGGTTGGATAGTCACTACATTTCTTTTGGTTTGTTTGCTTGGTTTTGTTTTAAAGAAGTCATTAAACACTCTACATTCATAAAGAAGGAGCTACAAAAATGTGCAATATTTTAAACACATACATTAAACTCTTTCCATGATGAAGATCTTCACAACATTTTGTGGCATTTCCTATGATGATGAAATAGTTTTCTGGAAGATGTGGGTTTCATGTCTTACTCTTTAATGCTGTTACTAAAGATAAATAAACTGAATTAAATGAGGATGTGTAAGTCTTATGTTTTATTCTATTGACACTTCTCTCAAAAAAAAAAAAAAAAAAATTAAAAAAAAAATAGACTGCAAGGCCTGGGCTGATATGGGTTGCTTGTTTAGCTTTTATTCTTGTATAATGCAAAAATAAAACATATAACCCTATGCATTATCTGCACAGAAATATAATAGACTTGTATGAGATATCTTTTGATAAGTAGAACCCAATTTTCATACTGCTTGGTTCTCATGCTCTTAGTAATTATAGATTAATGGGAAAGTATCCATTATAATTCAAGGAGAAGGAAAATCTAGCAGAAGCATTACCTTTTCTTCCATGTACTTTCTTGAAGGCCATGGGTCAGGCTAATTTTTATGCTCCTTCACATGCTCTGAATCCTACTGCAATGGGAAACAGAAGTTCTGAAGTATGAGAAACTATGTTCTCATTGTCCATACTGTTTTTGATTATTAATTTGCTGTTAATATGTACCTAGCTTCCCATCAGTCTCACATTTCAAATGAGCCCAGGTTTTAACATTCACATCAAGAGCTTTGATCTGTGATTCATATGGTAGGAATCAGCCACATAATTCTAAAGGTTTCTGAGTTTGGTTTTCTAGGATTACAGATGTAAAGCTCCAAAACAGTTGCTCTTTTTCCTGTTCCCTACAGTCTACACTGAGGACTGTAAGTAAATTCAGAATTTTGTTTCTTATCTGATTCCAAACATCAAAGCCTCTAAGTGTGAATCGATCATGGAAAACAACATTTGTTATAGGTAAATTTATTGTTAATTGTTTGAGGTAGGTATCTTCAAATAGTCATGCATTTCTGTTGCACAGTTTTGCTGTTGTTGTTGTTGTGCAAGTATAATGCAATACATGGATCATCACTGATTAAACTTTACCTTGGAAAGAGCTGTTTAATGTAATCCTGGATTTAAAGAGCAGTAGAAGAACTTAGATAACATAGATAATCTACATTAAAATGTTCATAATTGTTAAGAAACATAGAAATGTTGGTTTTAATTATGTTATTGTTAAAATCAACAGTAACAAGATGATCTGTTTTTTATTATTCATTCATTTATTTATTTGTTTATTTATTTTTACAATAGGTAATATTAATGCTTTCCCAAGGGAACATAAAAAATTAAAGTAATAGAAATCAAAACCTTTGGATGATGACTGATACTACATTTAGCTGCTACAGCTGGCAAATCACTACGTTCACCTGTGATGAAAGCCAAATACAGCCAAAATGGTGAGTGGACAGCGTGCCTGCTTTTTAATGCTAAAGCTTAACCTGTTCCTCTCTCTGAGAGCCTAGGAATAGTGTCATGAAGCATAGCTTTTGTCTTACTTTAAGGAGAAAATTTCTATTGAAGAGTATGACCTAAAGCAATGTAACATAAGAGAAACAGAGTTATCTTTATATGCAAGTTTAAACAAACATAAGTTTAATAGTTGAGATGCAGATAGATGCATCTCAACTAGCACAGGGATTCATGAAGAAAAATGCTGAAATGAAAAAGTATGAAACCCTAATTAAAACAAATGGAGGAGAATCAGTAGATGACAGCATCCAGGATCTGCTTGCACTGTTGAACACAAGAGGCTGACCCTTTCCCACCCCAAATTGCAAATGTCTGGACAGGAAAAATCACTGGGTATACCAAGATAAAATTGTATGAACACTGAGCCTCATAGCTTGCTGGTCGTAGCCCTTTTATGCATCCTATCCCTTTATCTGGCAACAGATTTGCACTGTTAACTTGCAGATATCCTGTTTTTAGAGTCTCTTTTATGTTAAAATGTACCTAATATAAAAGTACCCAGAGAAGACGAAATGAAAAAGGTTGTATTCTAATGTATGCACTTAAGCTATTTCCTTCACATCTATGCATATATCTACGGTGCGCAAATTTTCCAGACATTCAGAGGTATTTTCTTGAAGAGGAGTGAAGAAGAGGATGGACAGATGAGTGGGATTAAGGTAGCTTCAGTCAAAAAACTGTGTGATAGGCCTAGTAAGAGAAGTATTATTATTATTTTTAATTATTTCTCCTAAAAAATAGGTACAAATAATCCTACAGTCCACATTAGCATATCATGGCCAAGAATTCCAGGTATTCAAGTTGATAAATTATTACTAAACTCAAAAAATTCTAAGGCTGTCATCTATGCTCAGTCTTTCTGATGCAAGACTACACTCCTGTATAAAGCTCTGTAAAACCGTCTCGATATATACACCTTATATAAAACAAAAACAAACAAATAAACAAAAACTTTACTGGCATTAATATACTACAAGTAAACAAAATAGAGTAAAAAATGCAAATGCTAATTCAGTTTATTCTTAAGAAGAACAGAGTATATTTAGTTCTCCAAAGAAGATAAAGGTAATTAATACTTTTTAGCTTCAGCGGAGTAAGTTGTATAAATTTTGTGCCAAGATACTTCTGTCAGACTCACTTTGT
This sequence comes from Aythya marila, assembly GCF_965140915.1. Lineage (NCBI taxonomy): Eukaryota > Metazoa > Chordata > Aves > Anseriformes > Anatidae > Aythya > Aythya marila. The sequence goes on along the minus strand of NC_139043.1, from coordinate 97,999,655 downwards.
ATACAAAGTAAGTGTTGTATGCACATATACATATATATGCACAATAAGCGCATGAATGAGAACAATGTTTCAACAAAATCCTATACAAACACTGAACAAATGCATTCGCTGTTGATTGTGATGCCCTAGAGAGTGAACAGGCCCATGGAAAAAAACGTTTTGCAGATCCACAGTCTGGAGAAAAAAAAAATCAGAAACAAAAGAAGTGAGAAAGCACCAAGAGGAATCTGCTTACAACTCTGATGGCAGCTCTGATATGTGGACAGACAATTAGGTGCTAAAGAGAAAAACAAAGCACATCATGAAGAAAATGCTTCCTCAAAGATAATGTTGAATATTTACAAATCTGCATTTATGTATGACTGTGTGTAGGAGAGCCTTGAAATTATGTTGCAAGTAAAAATAAATGTTTTCAGATACTTTAGGCATGACTCCATGACAAAACTCTTTATTCTGTTTGGGTTTTACAAGGAGGTGACAGGTACAATTGTGCATGGAGGTTACCTTGCATCTCTGCTCCACTGCAGTATGTACAGATATCTTCAACATATGCATTCCTTGGCTCAGACATTTTTTGGTCTCTTTCTTCTCCTCACACCAATAAAATATAGGAGACTTAATAAAACAATCAATAGAACTTATGTAAGTATTTTTTTCACCTAAATTTGTACCATCCCTTCATGCATGAACCTGTACAGTAAAGACATGGAATTACATATATCATCCTGGATGTAGGAATAGAGGGTATTTTGAGCAAGTTTGCTGATGACACCAAACTTGGAGGAGTTGTGGACTCAAATGAGGGCGTAAAGGCCTTACAGAGGGATCTGGACAGGTTGGAGAGCTGGGCGATCACCAACCGCATGAAGTTCAATAAGAGCAAGTGCCGGGTCCTGCACCTGGGACGGGGAAACCCTGGCTGCACATACAGACTGGGCGACGAGACGCTGGAGAGCAGCCTAGAAGAGAGGGATCTGGGGGTCGTGGTAGACAGCAAGTTGAATATGAGCCAGCAATGTGCCCTGGCAGCCAGGAGGGCCAATCGTGTCCTGGGGTGCATCAAGCACGGCATCGCTAGTAGGTCAAGGGAGGTGATTGTCCCGCTCTACTCTGTGCTGGTGCGGCCTCACCTCGAGTACTGTGTGCAGTTCTGGGCACCACAGTATAAAAAGGACATGAAACTGTTGGAAAGTGTCCAGAGGAGGGCTACGAAGATGGTGAAAGGCCTGGAGGGGAAGACGTACGAGGAACGGCTGAGGTCACTGGGCCTGTTCAGCCTGGAGAAGAGGAGGCTGAGGGGAGACCTCATCACAGTCTACAACTTCCTCGAAAGGGGGTGTCGAGAGGCAGGAGACCTTTTCTCCATTAACACCAGTGACAGGACCCGCGGGAACGGGGTTAAGCTGAGGCAGGGGAAATTTAGGCTGGACGTCAGGAGGGGGTTCTTCACAGAGAGGGTGGTTGCACACTGGAACAGGCTCCCCAGGGAAGTGGTCACTGCACCGAGCCTGTCTGAATTTAAGAAGAGATTGGACTGTGAACTTAGGCACATGGTCTGAACTTTTGGGTAGACCTGTGCGGTGTCAAGAGTTGGACTTGATGATCCTTAAGGGTCCCTTCCAACTCAGGATATTCTATGATTCTATGATTCTATGATCCTCAATCTAGGCCAAATATTTATTCTAAGTGAGTTAAATTAAATCATGTTTTAAACTCCAATTGATTCCAGTGGGGCAGAAGTGCATCTTTTCAGCAAAAGAATATAATATTTGCTTTTCTATCTAGTAAAAATTAATTAATGACTTTCATTAAACAGAATGTATCTTTCCAGTGTCTTGCATACAACAGCGTTTTATTGCAAAAAGTCATACAAGCTTGAGGAATACAAGCTTGAGGTCTGTGTGTGTGTGTGGAGTTATTTGGCTTTGTCAATTACAAGGACAATTCCTATACAGTGATAGGAAATTCTAAAATGTTATTATTGAAGTGGTTATTGACTATATTACTCAAAAAAAAAAAAAAAAAAGTATGGCAGTGCTGCTATTATACTTAGAGAGGGGAAGTTTCATTACCAAAGAACATCATTGCCTTTACTGTAAAGTTACCTCTAAATACATTCTGTGAAAGATTGGATTGTATAAAATACACAGCTCTTCAAATCTATTTTGTATGCATGACTCAGCAAGGTAAGAAAATCAATGGCTAATGCATGATTTGAATATACTCATAAATAAACTTAGTAGTAGGTTAAGATACTGTGGTAAACCTGGACTGTTTTTGCTAATTACATTTTCAGTTAAGGACATGGCTGCATTTTACAATGAATGCACTATGCATTTCAGGATTGCGTACATATAAGGGGTACTGGAAGGATAACTGTTTAGAAAGTGTGCTTGGTGAAGTATACAGTCTTGCACAGGATAACAGCAGCATCTTTAACCACTGTTTTCTATAGTCAGGAGACATAGCAAAATACAAACAGCTAGATCTGTAGTTACTGGAAGATTAGGAAAATGATGTGTAAGACATTTTATTTATCTGACTTAGAGAGTAGGTCAGAGAGTAAGCAAAAGTAGACAGAGTTTCTAGGTTTAGAGATATCCTCTGCGGCTTTATGGAAGTCACACAATTCCTTTGTGGTGTGCATCTAAAATCTTGTTGAAGCCTAGTCACTTCAGCTGTAAGCAGACAATTAAATATATATATATATATCAAAAAAATTGTCTGTTTACACCTGAAGTGACTAGGCTTCAGCAAGATTTTAGAAGTTTCATTTCAGGGGTTTTGTTTGTGTTCACCATGAAAAATAGAGATAATTAACTGGGTTTAGCCTAGTATTTTTGAGAACATTTATTTACTGATTAAAAAGCACTGACTTTTAACCAAAAACTACACAAAACTGTCACCTCACACTGTTATTTTTATGTTCTTTCTAGATTCTGATGACATGCTACCTTTCATCCTTCTGTATGTATTGATTTATTTCATTATTGTATACTTTTATCAATGTGCTTGCTAATGTGAATGGTTAATATCTGCAACTAATATAAAAATTCCCCTACAGTATTCTCTAATCTGTCTCCTGATCTGACGTTCAAGACATACATAGAAATCAGAGGTCTAAATATATTCAATGATTGGGGTAATAATGCTAATTTAAGGAAGTACAACATAAAATTCCTTAACCTATTGAGGCAAAAATAGCATACAAATTCTATACTTCCTCATCCCCAGGCATAACTTCGAAAGGAAGAAAAAGAAAGTGAGTTGCAGTTTCTAAGTTCTGGGACTCAGCATGAGTCCATTGTGTCAGCATTGCTTCGTGCTATAGTTATGAAGTTGCTGCTCACTCAAGGAGAATACCCAGATCTATTGTATTCTGTCCCAAAGCAGCTCTTGTCATGAGCTCAGTGACAGAAGAACCAGACAACAAAGCTTTTTTTTTTTTTTTTTTCACTTAGAAACTCTTTTCTACAGTCACTTTGAATCCACACACTTGCTCATGTGGTTGTACCCAAAGGGAAGCCTTTCTTCCTTACCAATGATTTAGAATAATGTCTGACAGAAGTAAGGTAAGATGGATATCTGGAGAAACTCTTGATTTCAAGAGGTTCAAAAACCCTTAGCCTGCATGAGAAATCCACTGGTGTTACACTTGGAGTAAACTTTCTGTTGCAATACAATTCACCACAGCATGGAAAGTCCATCCAACTGTTTTTCTAGACAGAGGACAAAACTTAAGTTTTCTTGCTGCTATTCATTTAGTACTATAATATACTACTATTCATTTATGTCTAACCTTAAGGCAGGATAGGCATTGTAACATTAGGAAAATATCCTTTTCTCTATCCAAAACAGTTACTAATGTAAAATAGTATTCTTTATTAAGAAGCATATAAATTATTATTTTAATTTTATACAATCAATAATTAATTTTATATAATTATTATAATTTAATGTACTATAAAATAGTATGCTTTATTAAGAAGTGTGTGCAACTGTGTGTGTGTGTGTTTGTGTGTAATTTCAATTTTACTGTCAGAGTATTTCTAATACTTTCAAATGTTGCACCACAGTTCCAAATACAGGGACAATTCGATTCTCAAACCTTTTTCAGGACATTCTAAATTATAAAATAATGATGTCCTCACAAGCAAAACATAGTGGTTATTGTGTCCATGCTTGTCACTGGATGTCATTTAGGTCATCTGTTCAGAAGACAGCTCCAGCCCTATTCATACAGTGGCCAATGTGCTTAGTTCTTTGAGCTGTTTGTCTTCATTACAACTAGGAAGAAGAAAATCATTGAAACAAACCAACGAACCAAAGTGCAATTTATCTGTTGAGATCTACTGATGCAAACTGAAAGCAATGCTTAAAGTATTTAAGTACTTTCAGAGAATTGACATATTTAACTTGAATTGGCATTTTTTAAACGTAAACATTGAAATCTGGAGATAGTCTTCCATTTTGTGGTGGTTTTATTAAGACGGACAGCTAAACTCCACCACAGCTGTTCCCTTTCTCACCCTCCTCAAAAGGAAAGGAGGAGAAAATACAATGAAAAGGGATCAAGGGTTGAGGTAAGGACTGGGAGATCACTCAACAATTATTGTCACGGGCAAAATCGAGTCAGCATAGGGTGGTTAAAGGAATATTAATAATAAGCTAGAGCAGTCAGAAACTAAAAACAAACTAAAAACATCTTCCCCCCATCCACCCTCTTCTACATCCTCCCCCACCCTGAGTGGCACAGGGAAATAGGGAATGGGGGCTGCGGTCAGTCCTTAATGCTTCATCTCTGCTTCTTCCTTCATGGTCACTTTGCTCCTGTTCCATATGGGGTCCCTCCCATGGGATGCTGTCCTTCCCAAACTGATCCTACATGGGCTTCATGGGCATCAGCATTCAAGAACTGCTCCAACATGGGTCTGTACCACGGGGTCCATCCTTCAGGAGCAAACTCCTCTAGCACAGGTTCCCCATGGGTGGCAGCTCCCCCTAGACCCCTTGATCCTGCATGAGCTCCTCTCCATTGGCTGCAGCTCCAGCCCGGGGCCTTCTCCTGCAGGGGCTCCTCCACAGGCTGCAGCATCCTCCAGGCAACATCCACCTGCTCCAACAGGGGCTCCTCCATGGGCTGCAGTGTGGAGATCTGTGGGACCCATGGGCTGCAGGGGGACAGCCTGCTCCACTAGGGGCATCTCCACAGGCCACAGGGGAACTTCTGCTCCGGTGCTTGGAGCACTTCTTGCCCTCCTTCTGCACTGACCTTAGGTCTGAAGGGCTGTTTCTCACTCCTCACTCTTCCAGCTGCTGTTGCCTAACATTTTTTTCCCCATCCTTAAATCTGCACTCAGAAAGGCTAAAACAACATTGCTTATTGCCTCGGCTCTGACCAGCAGTGAGTACCTTTGGAACTGGTTGAAGCTGGCTCTGATCTGACATGGGGCAGCTTCTACACTCTTTTCAAAGAAGCCACCCCTGTAGCCCCCTACTATCAAAACCTTGCCACATAAACCCAGTACACATTTCTAATGCGTAATGTAATTGTATACTAAAGATTTTACACCTTCTGTGTTGACAGGACCCCAGAACAAAAAAAAATTTAGAAAAAAAAAAAAAGTCAGAAGAGTCAGAAGAGTCAGAACATACTAAATCATTATGTATATATGTCAGCTCTATTAGTAATATAATTTGAGTGATCTCTATGAAAAGATAAAGGTGAGTTACAAATGGATTTAAAATATGTGAGTGAGTATTTCTGAGAAACACTATTGAAAATAAGTAGCCATGGTCCCCAGATTTTATTTCAGGACCATATAGTGAGCTATAATTGATGCACTAATTAAACTATACACTCAGGGAATTGGTTTAGGATAGAGAAGGGGGAAAATGGAAGAAAAAAAATCCAGAAAACAGGAGAAAAGAGAGCCAAGTTGCTACAGCTGTATTTGATGAGAAGACTGTTTTTCAGATATAAATTCCTTTTACAAAAACAAATATCCAGAAAGTTAATAATGGAAAGACAAGTGGAAGACACAAACGAGCATTTTTAAAGGCATCAACATAGATAACTTTCCAGTGTGGACTAGATTTGAACGAGGGAGCTGAACTGACAATAGAGCAGCTCCATCTTTGTGTACTAGAGTAGTGCTTTTTTTCAGTTCTTTGCTTTGTATAGATGTTTTAGTTATATTAGTGTTTAGTCAATACTTTATTTTACCAAAGTAAATGGTAAGATTGGGATGGGAACTTCTTTGAAATCTGTATGTTTAAAACTCATGTCAAAGAAATATGAGATACATGAAAAAAAATAGTGTAAATAATCACAGAATCACAGAATGGTTGAAGTTGGAAGGGACCTCTGGAGGACATCTGGTCCAAAACAGATGCTCAAGCAGGGCCACCTAGAGCAGATTAATGTAAGCAATGAAGAAAAATCACTGGAGTCTGCAGACCAAAGGGTAGTTTGGCAGTCTTCATCACAGAAATTTGTTTCCTAAACTACAAAAAGACATTCAAAAACTACAGAAAGCAAAGACTAGCAAATCATTCCCTGGATGTTCCTTCCAAAGCAGAAGAAATCTTACCGGTCATGGGCATTTTCCAGTCCAGTGAACATGAAAGCAATGTACAGACAAGCTGAACATTGCAAAATTTTGTCAGTTCTTCCTAATGCTTCATTTACTTAATTTCATAATGCAGACAGTTTTCATACCATTTCACAAGGTGGAGAAATCTTGTAGGATATGTAGAGGCCCACAACTTCGATTAGTCAGAAAAGCTAAGGGAATCATCTCAACACTGTGATAGATACTAAAAAATGATTTGCCACATTCTCACAACTGAAAATTTTTGTGAGAAACAAAAAACAAACAAACAAACATAAAACCAGAACCCAATAAAACCACCACCACCAACAACGACAAAAAATAAAAATAATTAAAAAAGGGTGTTATGATGCTTAATGTGTCTGGTTCCTGTGCCCCCCCTACACTGCTATCTTTAGTCTGAACTTTTGCTCTGTTTCTGTTAAGTCACACAACTTTGCGTTAATTGAAGAGAAAGCATTTGCTCACATTCCTACAAATAATTTCTATAGATAGAGTCTTAGGAATTAATAAAAAAAGTAACATTTAGAATTAAATTGCATTATTTATTGAAGTAATTTCTTACTAAAGCAATACCAACTAAATCAAGCTGCTAGCTAGTATTTGTGTCTAATGTCTAGCACAAAAAATATTGATCTTTAGATTATTTCAAATCAAAGGACATATAGTAATGTCAAAATAAGTATTTTTTGTTAAATAATCCTGAGTTAAAATCGTATTATTTATTATTATTTTCATTATTGTTATTAAAACCAAACTCTGCTTGACATAATTTAGGATGGCTGAGTAACAATTGAGACAGTCCAACACTGCTGACTTGAGAAGGACTTGAAAGACCTTATAGATTTTTTAAGATCTTATAGGTCTTTAATTCTGTTGCTGGTAAAATTGATTAGTAATTTCAAGCCAGTGTCTGGAGACATGAACTGATGCATGTATTTAAGAAAACCCTATTTTTTAAACTTTTTTTTTTTTTTTTTTCAGATGTTGCTAATCAATCAGCACCCTATTGCTCTCCTGCTTGAAGCACCATGCTGTGGTATTGTGAAGAACCAAGGTGTTGGTTCTGCATTAAAAAAAAAAAAAAAAAAAAAAAAAAAAAAGGTACATTTTGTAGACTTGGAGGCTTCAGTTTGCAGTTCTGCTATGTCAAATGAATCAGAAATTTTTACTTTTATCTGGATCGGGGTGACATACTGCTTCTGAGCTCTTTGCTCATTCAAATATTAAATTCAGAGTAATTGATTAATGGTTCAGATTACTGAACACCATCAAAATAGAAAAAATTCCTTCAAGTTCTGTATGAATTCACAGTTTCTTTGCGAATGGCATTAGATTTACTTACAGGTAGAATACTGACTTATACCTACTGGATTCTGTGACTGATACTGACACATTCTATGACTGATGATGATTTAATCACTAGAAAATGCAATTTGATTGTGATCATACACGATGTGGCTCAGTAAAGCAACTGTTTCCTGACTGATCCGCAAAAAAATTGGAGAGCTTTTCTACCCATCTATACATAATTGATTAAATTCTTCTATCTAAAAATAACAAACTAAAAAAAGTTAATATTTTAAATGAAGAGAAATATCTAGTATGCTATCTAGCCTACACTTTTGCACTGCATCATCTTAAGTTGCATCCTCTGTCAGAGGAAATGAATATTGTTATGCTGTAGTTTAATGTTTCTGCTACCAGAGAGAGCAGGGAGCTTTGAAAACCACGTTTTGTTTTTGTCTCAAAGGCCAAATTCATTCTGTCAAAGCATTTAACTTCATCAAAACTTTGTGCTGAATTCTGTATTAATATGCAAGGGGAGTTTCAAAAGAGTTATGGCCTGTCGTATTTTCAACAATACCCTACATAATGGCTGCAATATGCCTGTCATAAGTTTATCTTGTATCAGCAATGTCTGCAGTAATGCAGGACTCAGTCCTTTTAAATAATTAGATAAATGTGTATTGTTGACAGGAACTGCTGGTTCTAACTTTCAAAAATAACTACTATAACACATGATCTCTAGTGACTGTCTTCTACACACGTATATCGTGCTCCCCTTTCTATATGCTTTCATTATTAATCATAATATGATATATTTGTTGTGGGTAAGATGCTATGCAAAGCTATATATTTTGTTAACTTGTATGTGGATTGTATACTTAAGGAGAATCCCAGAAGTCTTCCTGCAGGAATTTATGACAGTGTTCCTTTAGATTTCAACAAAACCCTGAACAGCCTAGTTGCTTAGCAGGATTCTGCAGACGTGTGTAGTACTACTTCTGAAAGAATGAGTTTAGGTCCAAAAAACAGTATAGCTACATCAGCACATCATTCTGCTAACATGCTAGATTTACTCTTCTGGACTTCTTTTTTTACCTCAGATAGAATTCAAATGTTGTTGAGTACTAAGGAGCTTCTAGTGTCCAGCCAACATTATCCACAGCTAGCTCAGATATTGCCATAAAGTGCAAACAGAGGGCAGATTTATTATGAAGTAATCATCCCTATAAGCACTGCCTGGTGTAATGTATATATTTGAATCATGTGAGTTAATAGCACAGACTTAATATTGTAAGTTTGTTTCTCACTGCATGTTCATTTGCCCTTATAAACATGTAGTTACAATGAGTGTAATGATTTTGATGTGAAAGGGAAGATACTTATCATTTCTATTCAGCTCTAGGACCAGAGGGAGGAAATTCATATGTGCCACTATAGAGAAAACATGTAGGAAAAAAATTCAAATACTTTGGGTAAGTACTAGCTGTGAAAGGAGTATGCCAGTTATAATAACCATGTATAAATTAATCTCAGCGTTGTAGCTGAAGAATTCCAACCTTGTATGAACAGGTAGGCCAATACAGTATTCTTAGGAATTTATTTTGTGATGTTCACACTAAGTACTAGTTTGTGGAGTGTGATTTACTTCATCAAACTGCAGTTTGATGCCTCTCCTTAAAATCACAGGCATTGCTTGTAAGACATGATTCATCTCATCTTGAACTTTATATATGATTAACTCAAGAGTTAAGTATTTATTTCTTTCCACTGATTTTAAAAGAAATTCTAGGCTACTAGTTCAGGTATAGATACTTCTGTGGCAAATATCTAAAGTTATGTGATATCTCACAGTATGGATATCTTGAAAAGACTGAAAGTTTTTATGGGGTAAATATATATAATATTTTAAAACCCAATAAGTAGCCTCCTCCCTCGTGTTTTCGTGTTTTTTTTTTTTTTTTTAACAAACAGAAACGAATAAATAAGACAAAAACAAAAGTGCTATGAGTATTTGAACCTTTCTTCTACTCAATCTCCTATGCAGTTAAAGGAAATGTAAGATTTATTTTTTGACTAATGCATTGCTTATAACATTATGAACATCTGCAGTTATAATTAGTAAAGTAATTATTACCATGAAAAATCCTCACTGAATTCTAACAAAAATCTATCTGTTTTTTTTTTTTGAGTATTTGAGTATTCAATACAATATAATAAGAGAGAGAATGGAGACAACAACTTTTGAGAAAATGAACTAGAAAGGATTTTTGCTTTTGTAGGAGGAAGGAAAGAAGATAGTATATTAAATATGATTTGGAGGACTTTTACCAAGAATTTTATGGAGTGATAAAGAAATAGAGGAATCCTACCTTTCCAGCATAAAAACAACAAGAAACTCAAGTGAAACAAAACAAAAACCACTACCACCACCACCAAAACCACACTAAGAAACAACTTGCCCAGCTAATTTTGGAGAGCGACAGAAATTTCCAGTATTTAAGATTTTATATTATTTCAAGCCTCTCCCTAGTGCTTCTGTCTCCTCCTAAGCTTGTAGCTCTTGTGTTGTGAAAGTAAGAAGGGAATACTAACTAAGAAAAGAGAATGAAGCACACATTTACCAACTCATCATGTGTCAATGGTGCAAAAAACTATTCCTTAAACACCAACATAAGCTGTCTACTCTTCACATAACAGGCAGTGGGATGTTTAGCCCTTGGCACCAGAGACAATAACATTGTTTATCAATCATGGATTTTGGAGGAGAAAGTTAGAACTGGTGCAAATTCGTTAACGTTCATTGTCAACAGAGCTAAACAGATGCAGTTTACTCAAGTTGGAAGCAGTGGACTTTTTCCTGCTGAACAGATCAAGCCTGTACAATATCTCAGTAGTTTATGGACATAATTATAATGCATCTATTATTTTGGTACTTAAAATATGTGAATGATTTATTTAACATATAACTATTTACCATTATATGGATTTTTTCCCCTTCTTCTCTTTTGTTTTTCTCTCTGACATCAAATATGGCAATATTATTATAACAGAATTAGCTTGCTGAGGTCATACGCTGAATATGTCATATTCACACTGGTAATTTACCTGTGGTACATATCTAAAAAAGTATACTTTCCTCAAAAAAATGCTTGCCATGCTTTTCTGTAAATTCTCAAACTAGGAAATTCAATGAATTCTGTATCTTTCATGAATATGATAAAATGTTTGGCTAATAGTGATGATAACTACAGAGAAATCTGCAGGGATTTATTTAGTCTTGATGCATGTGAAGAGAAAATAGGGACATGTAAATCACAAGGGTACTAATTTCTTCAACTTCTAATTTACAAATTAATGGCAATGTAAAACATGAAAATTTAAATTAAACAAGAGTAAAGATAAATCATAGCTACCCTGGAGCCTTTTCTGAAAACAGTCTTTGGGTGAAAGGAAGATAATCTTATTTTCTGTACTTTTTGAATCCTCATTTGTACTCCTGTTGTGATAATGTTTTCTAATCAAGCACATGAAGATTTTTTGCAGTCTTTGAAAATGCACAAATGAAATATTTTAATGTTTAATGAAGGAAAGGGCTGTATGAATATCTACAGATGTTGGACTAACTAAGTTTTTGGTAGTTTGAATTTTTCAAATTCCAGACTTCAAGGGGAAAACATTGTGCTACTTTGTGTATGTGAAAAAAAGCAAAACAAAGCAAAACACCATATCTATATAGGCACTTTTTTCTTTGTTCTCCTGAGACTTTGTTTCCCTTTGAGGAAGGCATATTTGCATGGTACAACATTTCAAAGCAGAAAAGATACCTATTTCCTAAATCTGATATAAGGAATTTTTCACACTTCTGGAGATAACATGGTCTTTGGTAGCACCTGTATGTGTTCCATGCAAACTACAACACAACACTAAAAATCTTATCACTCTTTGATTGGAAAAGATTTCCCAAGACATCATGTTTAGTAACTCACACTGGGAGAAAGAAGAAGGAGGCAAAATAAAAGGAGTGTTATTTCTGTTATTACAGAGTTTATGAGTCTCTATAAATGGATGCTAACATATTTCTCTCAACCTTTTGTGTTTCCTCAAGTTGATTCTGCCTCACAACCAGCTGTGGAAACTGCCATTAGTCTCTACATTGAAAAAAAAAAAAAAAAAAAAAAAAAAAAAAAAAAAAAACCAACAATTTTTGTAATGTTTGCTGTTGGATGCTAAGTTTCTTATTTAATTACACTGTGTGCTTAATTGTTTATGTTTCTTATAACTCAAAATAATTTCAGCAGATATTAAAAGAGCGTCTGATTGATAGGAATTTGGACATAAAAACATTACAAATCTACAGACATTTTTGTGCACATACAGAAGCCTACAAGAAAAAAACTTGCTTCAAGTTTTCAGTATTTATATAAGCAATCACAAGCAAAAAGGTTGGTGGTGAAGGATTTGAGATTCATATAATATAAAATTTTTTCAGAGACACAATGTGATTTTTTTTAAGGGAATTTATTTTTGTGAAACTCTACATATAGATTTTAGAAAAGTAATCAGAACTTTATTATCTATTGGAAACTGACCTTTTTCAAACTGAACTGCTTAATCTCCCAGAAGGATTTGTCCCCACACTTTAATTATTTATCCTTAATGTTTATGTGGCTCTAAGGTTGAAATACAAAATCAATATTCCTCTTGTACATTAAAACTAAAACTCAGAAGTAGCTGATAACTGGAATACCCTAAAATGTCGCATCTAACATTCTGCAGTATAATTATTGTCTTTACCCTTCCTGTATTTCCTAGCAAAAGATCCATTAAAATCTAGGCTAGAAGTATTTTGGGATGCCTAAGTCTGGAATTTGTTAAAGTGCTGTTTCCTTGGGAAATTTCTGATATTCAGGATCAAATCAAGTATTTTATTCCACTATTAAAACCAATCAACCAACCAACCAACCAACCAAACAAACAAACAAAAAAACCAAACCTATAATGTCTTACGCACACAGAAAATCATAAAGTCAGGAACATCTATGTCTGAAAACTGTTAGCAAGCCTTACATTATTTCTTCTTCAAATGGAGCAGCCACACTTAGTATTTTATTTCATAGGTCTCATTTTCTAGGCCTTTGTTCTTATAGCAGAACTCAGTACATTGTGCACGCTTTTTTGCTCCTACTAGGTTTGCCATATCATAAATTCAATATACAGGTGACTTATGTTCAGTCTGTGATTCATTTCAATGTGATGAAATGTCACTGATGTCACTAAGTCAACAATGACTTGTAACATACATCACTTTATGAAGTGATCTCATGTGTTGCAGGATTTAGAATCAACTACATACTTATGTGGATTCAATCACAAGGTAGAAAAGAATCTCAGATTTGTTCAGTCAATTATTTTAACTGAAATTTTCCTATTCAGCTATGACTTTATGTGTAGCCTAGCTTTTTTATTAGTGAGTTTCATTCATCTAAAAGTCTTCCTCTCCAAAATATCAAGGTAATGTAAACTCTTATTCCATCCTCTAGTGTACTTATAAAGTCTACTAACTTTTTCAACTTCAATGTTAGGAAGAATACTCTCTTTTTGTCATTTGAGATACAAATGAGAACATTCAGTCTTGGACAGAGTGGATTCTGTAAAATCACTGAAAATAAATGGATAAATGCTCCCTTAATTGTTAGGTGGAGTGTTCTAGTCATTGTTCAGTGGTGCCAAAACAGTTAATCTATTTGGTGTATCCTAAACACTCCAGTGTGTGTGTGCAAAACAAAACAAAGAATCTTCACAAATGGTACAAGAATGTAAATACTTTTTTTTTTTTTTTTTTTAATTTTTCCTGTTTGAGTGCTGAAATGCAGTTCATATTCAGGTTTCTCTGACAGTTAGCCAAAGAAAGAAATGGATTATTCTTGGAAACCTTTTTTTTTTTTTTTTTTTTTTTTTAATGCAAGGAAGTGAAAGGAAAGGCTGTATATTAAAACAGAAAATTCAATGAAGCATTTTTTCTTTCGGAAATTATATCACTCACACTTGCAAAACTGAATATGAATGTACAAAGCCTCGCAAAATCTGACAATCAGAAACACTTGCTTTGCAAACTTAAAGAAATATATCTTTACAGTAAAGTACAATTCTTAAAAGCAAGCAGGTAAATATGGGGTCATCTTTGAGAAGAAAATAAAAAAAAATAAATTAGAATTTGAGGTCTGACATGCAATGCCTGTAGATCTATGCCTAGAAAGACATGAAGTACATATTTATAATAGTCTGAGCATGGGAAATCCTTCCTCTTTCCTAGCATTAAAAAGAGCAGCGTACTGGTTTAATCTGAAGCACAAAGTTTCATTCTGCTTCATGTTTCCAGAACTGCCTCAGCTTCCCACAGTAGATAGTCGGTTTTTTAATTACCTCAGCAGCTCCATAAATTCACTCTGAAATACCACATAGGGACAGAACCCCCATTCTGCAGTGTGCCTCTCTCCAAAGGAGCTCTGTGCCCTCCCCCTCAATAAATAAATAAATAAATAGATAAATAAATAAATAAAATAAAATAAAATAAAATAAAATAAAATAAAATAAAATAATTAAAAAAAAATAGCAAGGTTGCTAGTGGATATCTGTCCACAAATTGTAAAAGATAACCGGTTTCCTGTTTCACTAGCCACTATAAGTTTTTGAATAAAAATAGGAAAGAGAAGGTATAGTACTTTGCATGTTAGTCAGTACTCTTGTGCACCAGAAGATACTGCTTTTATCATGTGCAAACTGCAAGTTAAAAGCAAATTGTATTGACAAAACTTTATTGTTATAGTTACTCAAGAGGAATCTTTCTTAAATCTTAAAGTAATTATTTTGATTACATGAGACTGATACACACAGAATTAACAGTTCACGTTTCAACTAAAACATTCTTTCATCATAATTCCTATACTCAGGTAAATATATCTTTAATATTTCATGGTAAGGAAAACAGAAATCTTGGCAATAAAGTTTATGTGAACATGTATATCTCTAACTATCCACATAACTTTGTGTGTACGGGTATGTATATATGTATATAAAGAATCACTTCTGTTTCAAACTGAACTAGTAAAGCAGATTTCCTCTCTATATTTATTTCTGACTATAGCATAAATGCATAAATGACATCAGGTTTTATACTGAAAATTCCTTTCTTTGGAATTATAAGATTATTATTATTTTATTTTTTTTTCCAAGTTATTTGGACCAATAGCGAATTGCCAGTGTATCGGTGTAGTGGGTTTACGTGGCAAGGTTTTGGTAGCAGGGGGCCATAGGGGTGGTTTCTGTGAGAAGGATCTAGAAGCTGCCCCATGTTTGGGAAGGGCCCCATTGTTCTCCAGAGCTGAGCCAATAAGTGAAGTTGTTTTGCACCTCTGTGAGAGCATATTTAAGACAGGGAAAAAAAACGCTGCACCACACAGCAGCTGGGAGAGTGAGAGGAGTGAGAAAAACAGCCTTGCAGACACCAAGGTCAGTGAAGAAGGAGGGGGAGAGGTACTCCAGGTGCAGGAGCAGAAGTCCCCTGCGGCCTGTGGTGAGGACCATGGTGAAGCAGGATGTCCCCCTGCAGCACATGGAGTACCACGATGGAGCAGGGTTCCATGCTGCAGCCCGTGGAGGAGACCATGGTGGAGCAGGTGGCCCTGCACTGATGGAGGCTGCCGCCTGTGGAAGACCCCTGCCGGAGCAGATTCTGGGCCAGACCTGTAGCCCATGGAGAGGAGACCACGCAGGAGCAGGTGACCTGGCAGGAGCTGCTGCCCATGGGGGACCCAGGCTGGAGCAGTTTTCTCCTGACGGATGGACCCCGTGGTACGGACCCATATCTGGAGCAGTTCTGGAAGAGCTGCTGCCTGTGGGAAGCCCACGTTGGATCAGTTCATCAAGGACTGTATCCCGTGGGTGGGACCCCACAGCACAGGGGATGAGAGTGACTGAGAAGGAACAGCAGAGAAGAAGTGCTGTAGACTGACCATAACCCCCATTCCCCCATTCCCCTGCGCCGCTCGGGGGGAGAAGGTGGAAGAGGGTGGATGGGGGGGAAGGTGCTTTTGGTTTCTTTCCTTTGTTTCTCACTTCTCTAGCTTGTTAGTAATGAGCAATAAATCTTACTATCTCCTTATGCTGAGTCTGTTTTGCCTGTTACAATAATTATTGTGTGATTTTCTCATCCTTGTCTCAACCTTTGAGCCCTTTTCACATATTTTCTCCCCATTCCTCTTTGAGGAGGGGGAGTGGTGTGAACGGCTGTGGTGGAGCTCAGCTGCCCACTTGAGCGGAACCACGACAATCGGCTGCAGGTGCACCTGTGCGACAGAGGGCCACAGAGCTACTCCACAAGGCATGGCCTGGGCTGCCCCATGTAGGACACAGCCAGCTCCAACGGCACCACCACCATGTCTGCTAGGCCCAGCCATACCCTGTGGTGGTACCTGTGTCATTATCTATTTATGAAAGTTAACAAAAACAGCTCACAGAATGTGTGAAACAGAGGCATGAGGGAAAAAAAAAATATATATATATATAAATGAGAGAAACAGCCCTGCAGACACGGAAGTGAGTGAAGGAGGAGGAGGGGGGTGAGGTGCTCCAGGCAGTGGAGCAGAGATTTCCTTGCAGTCAGCCCATGGAGAGGACCATGCTGAAGCAGGTTGTTACCTACAGTGCACAGAGAGGGCTGTGTGCTGGAGCCTGAAGCACTGTAGCCCATCTTGGAGCAGGGGAAAATTTTGAGGAAGGAGAAGCAAGGAAGCAAAAGACTGACTTCAACCCCCATTCCCCATCTCCGTGCACTGCTTGGGGTGGGGATGAGGGGAGAGAGAGGGCACAAGATAGATAGAGATGGGGATAAAGGAAAGATTCAAGCCTGTGAGGAAGGGGGAGGTGGGCAGTGATATCTTTGTTTTGTCATTGTTTTCACTGCCAACTCTATTGTCAACTGGAAATTTTTCCCAAGTTTGTATTGCCCATGATGATAACTGCTAAGTGACTTTCCTGTCTTTATGATTTACGAGCATTTTCCAATGTATTTTCTTCCCGTGGCCTACTGAGGAGGTAAAGCGGGAAACCTCTTAAGTGGGGGGTCAGGTTTTAGGGCCTCTGATTAATAAAAGGGACTATTGTGTGAATACTGTTTTTGTGTTTAAAAACAAACAATGTTTTCAAGGGTTTCAATAATTGTTAATTTAATAGTTTGTTAAACTTGTTAATCTTTGATAACTTGTTAAACTTTGTTAACTATTAAGCTTAGGTTTCTGCAGGGTAAATACAACAACAATAAAATGGATAATTCTCCACATTTATGACACATTTTCTTGAGAAATACTACAGCACAAAGTCTGTCTTGATTCACTGGGACCTGGCTTACTATAAAACACAAAATAATTAGTAGATTCAATTAAATGAGGTAGGGAAGTAGTCAGCAACTGATCAATGGAAATTAAAGATTTCATAATCTTTCCTAAGATGTAAGAGCTTGCTTCCTACTTATCACTATCTACACAAACCGAGTAAATTATAGCTACTATTTTAAATATTATCATGCAACTTTAATACTTTTTAGAGTATTTCTGTTGTCCTTTTCACATTCAAAATATAATTTCCTCTGTTAGAGAATTTTGTTGTTTTTTTATGGTCATTAACTAGAAAGCTCAATGTGTTCAAGCTATAAGTAAGTAGTAATACACACTTCTAAAACTCAATAATAACCAGTTGCATTATTTAATTATACTACATCCCAGTAGTTCTTTTCTTAAGTGTTTTCCTAAATATGGTAGTGTTTTAGTTATTTTCTTATTTACTTTTAGAGTATCTCCATAACTCAAATATGCAATATTCTTGTATAGGCATGAAGCGTTTCAGTGTAATGAAGTCATTGCAATCTAGTATATATAAGAAATTAAATTTAAAAGTGTGATTCCTTCAGTATTTTTTTCTGTCATTAGATTTCAATATTGTAACTATTTGTAAAAATTGAGAGAGACAGAAACATACAAAAAGGTGAAAAAAAAATGTTGATAATGGAAGCTATGAAGTCTTTTACTTGTAATGAAGATTTCTGCTTGATCTTTTTTGCAAGACATTCTGGAAAAGTTAAGTTAAATCAGCAGTGATCTTATGACCTCTTGGTCACTAACTACTCATTCTTTAAAACTGTAGTTTTCCATTTCCTTGCATTGTTATATGCTTCATTAGTGACCTGAAAGCTAATGACCGATTTAGTTACAAATCTTCAAATTAGTAGCTCAATGCAGAGATGCAATTGTAATTTTTAAATTTTTTTTTTTCCTATTTACTGTGCTACTTATTTTTGTCTTTCAAGATTAATCAAAGTTGTTTTCCTCCTTCTTCAGGAAGAGAAGTCATCAATGGTACATGAATACATGGCCATGGTGTAGGTTCATTATGCCCAGTTATAACTCCACTGCTGTGTAGCAGCAGATGCTTAGAGAAGAGCATAAGAACACACCAAGCTTCAGTGATGCTTCACAGAAAGCCATATGTACTCATATGTACTTTTTTTTTCCTGCTAAAACAAATGCTTTCAAGAAGTTCAATGGTTTAGTTATGCACGAGATAAAAAATTTAGCACAAAAATTTATGCACAAGATAAAAAATTTAGTTTTGTCCTGACAGTTTTGGTTCTAGTGTTAGTTTAGTTCTAGATAATTTATGAACATTAATTTTAAATTAAAAAAATAATATTAATAATATCAAAATGTTTTCAAATATTAAAGTTTATGATCATTTGTTTCCTAATTACTCTTTTCACATTAGCTATGTTTTTGTCTGCTGATTTTATATGCTCTCATGTCCCTTCTACAGATTGAGAAGTTTTAGTACATTTAGTTAAAAGAAGTTTACACTGTCTGTAGATCCTTTGCATGTATGATACAACCTCTTTTGTCATCTGTGTTGCCCTTCTCTGGCTTTTCCAAGCTGCGTTGCATCTTTTCAAGATAAGGGTGCCATCTTCACACAATATTCTTAATGTTTGGTCCTTTAATGTTTTTATATATATATATATATATTTACTATTGCTTTCCTAATACTTCTTTCTTTCTTGACCACCTTTGAGTCCTGTCCTGTTGTTTTCATATATCTCCTTAGTCTTCAGTAGAAGACGATTCAAAGATCAGTACTATTCATACAGATTAAGGCAATTTTTCTCTTATGCATCATGTATCTATATTGAATTTTACTTGCTGTTATTATTAGATTTTTCTTTGTTATCCT
Source organism: Aythya marila (assembly GCF_965140915.1). Taxonomy (NCBI): domain Eukaryota; kingdom Metazoa; phylum Chordata; class Aves; order Anseriformes; family Anatidae; genus Aythya; species Aythya marila. Next base: position 97,980,477 of record NC_139043.1, on the reverse strand, counting down.
AAATAACTTAATAACAAATTTTATTACTGTATTACTCACCCCCACCCTTTTCTTGAATTCATTACGAAAATGCTGAACAGTAGAGGATACAGGAAAAAATTTTCTATAACTGTACTTGTGATCTATTTCTGAATGTTAAAACTGACAATTGATTTCTGTTGCATGTATTCTATCTTTTAACCAATTACAGTGAGTTTCTGTTTCCAGTGCAACTTAGTTTAAGGACCTTTTTGGAAATCTAAGTAAACTATATTAATTATGTTTCTCTTCTCCAGGGACTTAATTCCTCATAATATGTATATATATATATGTATGTATGTATATATATATATGAATTTTTAATTAAAAAATGATTTAAAAATAAAAAAACACACTCCATTAGTTTTGTCAGAAATCATTTTCATAAGAACAAACATACCAACTATTCCCCAGTAGAGCACATTTATTCACATGTCCATCATTTCTATTTTTGGTATACTTTCTACAGAATGCCAATACATTGTGTAAACTTTCAGGTTCTTAGTTTTGTGGATCTTCCCCAAATCCTTTTTATAAACATGTTTCCACACGTCTTATCTTAAAAATATTTTTTAAAACTAATAATAAAAGAAGAGAGAGATTTGTATGCTACAGTTAATAGTTTGCCTACATCATCACTTTTCATCATTCTTCTTGTCTGAATATATCACGTTATTCTGTGAACTTTCTAGTGACCCATTAGTATGATGCAGACCCTATGATAAATCTTCCAGAAAACAGCTTTTGGTGGCTAGAATCCCCTGAGGGTCTCCCTTAGCGAGTGTGAGTTTAAACAATGCATTCAGTGTTGCTGCTTCTGTCTTATTGACCTTGAGTGCTACTTTTATGTGATTTTATTCCTATTACAGCCTTCCCACTCCTGATGCAGTTGGAGAAGGATGAATCAGTTGAAAACCTTCAAATTGTTCCTTTTGCTGAAATCCTGATTCTTTTTGCAAAACTTTTTTTTTTTTTTTTTTTTTTTTTTTTTTTTTAACCTCTCGGTCTTAGGAGAAGAATCACTAGGAGACAATTTTGCTTACCAAATTATCTCTTTCAGCTGGTCATAAGCTCTCATTTTTGTTTTTGTTTTTCTTTGTCTGATAGCAGCAGTCCTTCCATAACTTTGTATGATTCTTTGTTTTCTCTTCAGAGAGATAGCAAAGACTAAGGAAACTGATAAATGAATAAACATAGTAAAGATGAATCACTACCCATGGCTGTTTTGTGAACCCATTACAAATTCTTCACAAAAGAATCCTCTTGGTCCCTATCTTCTGTTCAAACTTTGTCATGTACTTCTATGTTGAATGTTTGTCCTAATAACTGCTGACAAGTCAGCAGTGTATTATCTCTTGTAACTTTCTTTAGTGAAGCTTCATAATTTAGTTAAAACAGCTTTTATCCAAATTTTAACAGTTTAAAAAAAAAAAAAAAAAAAAAGACATTTATTTGCTGCAGTGAGAAATAGCAATGCCATACAGTGTTTGAGTTCTGGTGGATTACAATTAAATAAGCTACAGTCCTATTGCAGACCAGGTGGCTTAGCAGCTGTTCAGAGTATTGTGGAATGGGAAGCTTGGTTTGAAAGCAACCTCATCCATCTTTCTCTCTTTCTCAGCAATTCACTTGGCTGAGAAAGCTCAGCCATGCTGGTATTGTGAAGGTGATGTAGTTACGTGGCCCGACCTTGTGTCCTCTTCAGAGGATGAGTAATGATGAGGGATGTGAATAGAGGAACAGGGGAAGTGACAGCTGCTGAAGGTGTGAGTACCTCTTGCTGATCAGCTGATAAAGTAACATAGAAGCTACTGGCTTGCTGCTTTTCTTGCTGCATTTATTTTTCATAGTGGCTATAACACAATGATTTGCTCCCACTGCAGTCCAATGACATATCTAAATTAACAGATTCAGACAAACCTGGGCTTCCACTGCCTGGGCTATGTTAGTGGTGAAAATGCAGGAAGGACCTGAGCATTCTTGCTGTTAAATGCAATATAATTTTGTTACTTTGTTAAATCACTTATTTAAAATACTACAAGCTCTGCCCTCTAACTTTTCTCCTAGAAGAATGTTTTTTGTTGTTTTGTTTTGTTTTGTTTTGTTTAAAATCCTTTACTCACTTGTGCCTTTAATTTAAAGATGTACAGCTCCACAAACAGACCACTTTGGAGTTACAAATAGTCTAGAGCAGCAAGTCCATACCAAGAGAGATTTTTTTTTATCTTAGGTGTGTTTTATAGAAAACCATGGTTTAGTTTATGAGCAAATTATTGCATTTACATCTAGTGTAGGGAAGGAAAGAAGAACTGAGGTTTGTATTAACACAATATTTGTTCTTCCTGAGACTGGCCAAGGTAAGTCCACAACCTACTCTGCTTTCTGGTAATGACTTCTGCTGTCTCTTTTTCCAGTATAGTGATATAAATAGCTCCAATTTAATAGGTATAAACATGTCTGTGCTTCCGAAGAGTATACAATCAATTTGATTTGTTGGTTTCATGTTCCTGCTCATGCACATAAGAATACAAGGTAACCAATTTATGTCGTCTTCAGTGACTCCAACATCATGTCGTTAATTTACATATAAGAACAAATTATTAATGACAGCCTTGCAAATTTGGGTAAAATTTGGAAATCAAGCTGGGGTTTCTCTTCTCTCTTTAGGTGAGAAACTAGCCATTAATGTTGTCAATGAATAACGTGCACTCTATATTATTTATTTGCTAGCCAGAAAAATTCTTCTGAACTTTCAAGTAAGAAAATCACACTATACTGAGGAACAAGGTGTCTGTTCTAAGTAATAATTTTTAAAATCATAAGAGTGCCTTAAGAGTTTTTTCATCCTGAGGAGCAGTCAGGAGTTCACAGTTTATTTGCATGCACACTATGTAAAATAAACACACTATAAACTATGTGAAACAAATCCAGTATAAATTAAAAGATTTTTTTTTTTTTTTCACTTGGAAGAAGTTGGGTACAATACGTAAGACAAAATTAACACTTCAGGATAATCTTTTTAGTAATGATAAAAATGTCGACTTCAGCTGCGTTACTTTATGCATTTCTGAATTAACCTTAAATTAATTTTAACAACTGCAGCTTTAGGAAAATATAAATAGGACTAATGTTAAATTATTTTCTAGTCATATCAGCCTTTTTTTTTTTTTTTTCTTTCTTTCATTTTAATAACATGGAAAAACATAATGGAAATAACATGGAATTTCCATGGAATAACATGGAAAAATGAGGATTTTATTTATTTATTTATTTGTTTTTACTGGATACATATGTATTATATATTGAAAAAGATTTAATGTTCACAACATTTACGCACTTGTTCAGAAAGGGCCTAAATGTCCAGATTTCTCAAACAATGACACTGAGATAGAAATCTCATTATGATTTTCCATGGGACTAATATTCTTTCTCAGTTTTGTTTCATAATATCTGAAAATTTCCTTCATAATATCAACTATGGATTTCCTATCCAACTAGATGCTTTCTCAGTTAGGCTTGTTGGCTGATACACAGCTTTGAGTTATGACTCATACTCAGACACCTTGAAGTGAAAGGTTTAGGCTGAGTGTTCTTGCTGTAGGTTAGTTCTTGGTGATTTTGGCTACTCATTCCAGTCCTGTGCACCTGTATTATTTGTCTACTTTGGAATGATGTTATTCCAAAAAGTTGAGGTGTAAAATAGGGCAAGAAGTCAGAACAAGAATACAAAAGTCAGTTGAGTTAAGTAATTTTTAAATTAGTTTGAAAAAAAATCAACAAACAAAAAACAAACACTAGAATTTCACAAGCAAAAATAAGTATGAATAATAGAATTTCAGACCATACCACGTGCTGTCTCCTTAATTCAAGGCAAAAGTTTGTGTGAGTAGATCAGACAGCCATATCTGCTAGCACCATCATGAATATCAGCGGAGAAGTATCACTCTATGAGGAAATTTCAGAAAATTGTTTATTTAAAAAGAACCACCCTTCACACAATCTGATATTTTAAAACAGAAAAGAGAAAGGTACCATAAAGTAGCAACAGTCAGAACTGTATTATTAGTATTTATCATCCCATTATATGTCTTTTGGTGTCTCAGTACTGCATAACTTCTGGGGAACTTTTGTTTAAACTTTTTCAGTGTGTTTCTCAGTGTGTATCTATTTGTTATAGATGTCAATGAGCTTAGTTTCCCTAACCGTTTGTGGGGACTTCACTTATTTTCAGAAAATTAGCCACATCAGAGGAAGACAGAAACAAAGAGAGAAAGAAGAAGGAAAAATAAAACCTTTGCAAAAGGTCTCCTTTTGCTTTACCATTCATTCAGAATTGTTATATATGGAGTGGTAATTCATGTCGAGATGATATTAATAAAGAAGGGGGAGATGTGGGAGTGTGGCCTTGGGGCTGGAAAGCCCCATGGTTGATGATAACTTCAGACTCTTAATGATGAGGCCGTCAGGAGTGTAAAAGAGTTTAGAGGGAACAAAGAAGGGTGATTCAGGAGACTCCATGCAGTCTCAGGTCGCTTGTTCTCCAGCCCTTAAGGCATGGAAATTTCTGGGTGTTTGTTGTTGCTGTTATATGCAAAGTTGTTTGACCAATTAAAAGCTGTTTTGAAAAGAACTGCTGTGGGGAGAAGGGTGTAAGAGGGAGCCTGTCCGCAAGATAAAAAAAAAAAAAAAAAAAAAAAAAAAAAAGGCAACATGATGAAGTTACTTCATCAATAAAGAAGTAGAAAGAAGGAATGAAAAGGAGGAGGCTAGCAGAACGGAGACCAGAACGGGAACGGCACGTTAATCACCGCATGAAGATAGGTTTGGCCAAACTCAGGAAACTGCTCAAAGAAGCTTGTACAGAAAGTCACTGGAAATAGGCGCACCAGAGCTGGAAAGAAGCTCAAGCTGAGAGAAGTGGACCCACGCACACAACTGCCCCTCTCTGGTAAGCAGTTGCGCATTATGGGGAATCATACGTCCTTAGGAACAAAGACTGTCCTGGTAACCTTACAGCTTATTCGCCTTATTAACAATCAGACAGTTTATGATCCTAAAATATGGAACCAAATTGAGGTCAAGGTGTGGGACTCTGCAACTAAAAACGACAAGGTTGCAGTGGGGTTGCTCGGAACCTGGTGAGCAATCTCTGAGGCCTTAAAGAGCCATGTGGGCCCACAGTCGGAAACGTGTGGTTTGCCAGACAGTGAGGGAGCTGCGGGCTCGTTTACTGATCAGACTGCTACGCCATTGCCCCCCCACAGCTACAGCCATCCCAGGCCTTTGCTGTTGCACCCCTTGCTGACCTGGACGTGCCTTTTGACCCTGGCCCTATTGGCCTTGAAAAGGAGATGGATATGCTTTTGTTCGATCTGGGAAGAACGGCATACATAAGGCTGAAGGCCAAGTTGCTTGACAACTTAAAGCAAGGCATATTGTTCAAAAGGAATGGAAAATGAGACTTGTTTGTAATCAAGAAAATGAATGGAAAATGGAGACTGTTAAGTCATGGAATTTAAGGGATTGTTTGTTACCTTTTCTGGTGTGCGTGTAGGTGGAGCGTAGACTCCCCACGCACCTAGCCCTGTTTACTTGCCTTTTATACCTTTTATAAATATTCTTGTATAAATATTACTAAATTCAGATTGAGTTGAGACTTCATTTATAACAGAATGAATCAGATTTTAATGAAAATTTATTCCCAGAACTTCTAAAATCCTGTTAGTGTGTTTATTGGGGTTTTAAAAAACAAACAAAACCTTTTATAGAGTTTTACATTCTTCATTATATAGATTTTAATGAGACTAAGATGTATCAGTGGAAAATGGGTACACATAGCTGTGTCTTTAAGACACTGGGTGAACATTACAAAAATAAGCATGTGCTTATACATCACCTAGAGCAAAATGAATCATTGAGAAAATGTCTGATCTATCTTGCTATAACTTGTTACAAAGGACAAAACTTCACTAATACTTGAGTTTCTACTACCTAGTATCTTGAATAGTTGTCATATTAGTGGAAAAATGAATCAAACTCCAGCTTCCATCTGTAGTCATGTAAAAAAGTAAGAAAAATATATGAGGAACCCAGAGCATGTGATGGGCTGTGGAGTAGATTATATTAATGAATGTGTAATTACACATGTCAGAGCATGAAAGAAACAAAAAACACTTCAGAAAAAAGGTTTCAGACATTTAGCTATAAAGGGTTTGTGCTTTAAATCATAATTTGTCTGTCATTTTATGGGTAATAATTTTTCACTTGAGCCACCCTTTTATTTGCTATATCTCCTAAGGAAAGGAAAAGAGAATCATTACTAAACACTTTAGCATTCTGTTTGCTTGTTATTTTTAAGTCTGAAATTGCTGAACTTGAAGCTGTTTTCTGGCTTCAAGCAAAATACTGTAACAGAACAGAATTATTTATTGTATCACTGTCAGTGTCCACCAGGCCCCAGGGTTTTATTTTGTGATTCAAGTTGAGTCTGGCTTAGTGTAGTAATTCCCAACAAATTAGAATGTATTCTTAACACAAGGAAAGGAGCAGAAAAAATCCACACCCTTATTGTTATGAAAATAAGGCATATTAGGTAAATATTTTAATGTAATACAGCACTGTGGTCAAATTTCGTGGTATTTTTCATTCAAGAATAGAAAGAAGTGATATGTTTTTTGCTTTTACTTCTGAACATTTGCTCTAGACAAATGCTTCGTCTCAATGTCAAATCGTGAACTACATTGATGTCTGAGGTGATATACTTAAAAAATAAAAAAGAATGACTACTAGAAAGAATTGTGTATGAGGAACTCAAATACTGAATTTTATTTTGTATATGAAAAGCCTTCATATTCTGAAAAATGATTTGATATAATTGAAAAGAAAAATGTGTGACTTAGAAGACTAAAATGAACAGGAAAAAATATATTGGCTATGCTGCAATGACTGAGTTTCTGTTTCGGGAATCAGAAAAAACTCTGGCAGGCAACTTGAGAAGAACAATGAAGATTGGACATATTTGCCAATGAGAGCAATATTAATATTATGTTCTCCTGTATTCGCAAAAATGAGAGAATATCCATTAAAATTGATATCCACCCCTGTGGTTAAGCAGTAAAAAAACTAGACTGAAGCAATATTGCTATTATTAGGTATATGTTGGTAATGTAGTGATATATCATCATTGTTTTTAGTTAAAAGTAAAAATATCTTATTTTAGAAATAATGTTAAAGCTTCAATCCACTGTGTATTGTACTGATGCACTTGTAAATCTCTTTTAAAGCTTATCAGCTGTCTCATCTTCACAATCCCCATTTATAATGCACTTCCATTATTCAGATATTGATAATGTGGTTGTAGTTCAGTTTGAACAAATATTAAATAGAAACGTAAGGGGTAAAACTTCTTGGATGTCAGTTTTCAAGAAGTATGGACAGTTAAGACAAAGTTTTGCTACGTACCTGAACCGAATTCTACTACAGTTGCTCCAGACAGTCCCATGGATCATACTGTCTGGAGTAGACCGCACTGTGTAAGCTGACTGCCTTAGGGCATGAGGACCTCTTTAGAGCTCTCTCTAGTAGTCAGCTAGCGTTTCCTTACTCTCTCTGCTGTTTCAGACTGTTTCTTGTATTAGCATCTTTTCTATATTACTGATGAGCAAGGTTGCATCTGCCCCTCTTCTCCCCCTGCACCCCCCTCCTCCCCCCCCCCGCTCCCCCCCAATAAAATTTTCTTTCACTGTTAATAACTGTGGAGCACCCATGTTATACATACAGGTCCACAGATGCCCTTACCTGCATGGTGAGAACAAGAATGTCAAAACCACTACAGAAGCTTTTTAATTGTGTTAGTCTTCAACAAACTCTAGGTAGCCATCATATCTACAGCTCTTCCACAACAGGTTATAGGCATGTTTGTTCCTGTAAAAAAAAAAAAAAAATTAATCTGTGGTCAAGATTTTATTCATTTCTGGTAAGCATCCCTTAGCAAACAATTGTCTTATTCCAGCTCTATCAGCTTCTACTCGCTGGCTGAAGTGGCAGAAATAGGTCTTCCAGGCAACAGTAACATCAGTAGGAGTTAGGAAGCCTGCTTTTCTCTCAGTTAACCTTGATTCTTTCATCATCTTTTTGATGTCATCCAGGCTTTACACCTTACAAAATGTTACTTCAGAAGCAGTGACTTTGTGATATTTTTTCCCCCTTGCAATTCTCTTGCTACAGGTAGTTTCTGTAGGCAGATAGATCTCAGTCAGGCCTCCTGGTATAAACTGGATGGGACACTTTTTATTTGTGACTTTGCTGACATAATAAAAGTCTTAATATCAGAGTAGTCCTCTTTATTCATAAACACAAGCTGATCTTAAAGAGGAAATAGAGAAGAAGTCAGTTTCTTAAGGTGTTCCAGAATCTAAAATATAGCTAAGCCCCTAAATCCAATGGATTCCAAAGCAAATTTGACAAATATGTATTTTTAAATAGAAAAATACTGTGTTATATAACTTGTCATTTAATCATGCTCGGTGCTTGGCATGCTTGTTGTTGATTCCCTCCAGAAAGGAAATGTGTAAAAATATATACAATATATTTTTAATACAGTAATTTTTCTACGTTACAATAAGCCTAGGGTTTCACTCATCACCCACAAGAAAAATCCATCAATTACTTAGTCACTTAGTCTCACTGTATGACAATCATAATTTTAATTGTTGCCGATATTTCCAAGGGATTTTTTTTTCCCAATCTCTGCCCATAGGAAAAAGATGCTAAATTAATTTTAAGAGAATAAAGTAAGTAAATAAACAACCTTGTGTGTTAGAGATGGGAGGCACCTGGCTGAGGAAACTGTTTTCAAAAAAATTAGAATTGTATGAACTGGTTTCTGTGTCTTTGACAGAAGTAACGTGATACTGTAGCAGCATGAATGGAAACACTTCAAAGACCAGAGAACTTGACAGTAAAACTTTGTTCCATCAAATTTGTCAGGTGCTGTGATATGTATAATCATTAAGGTTGGAAAAGACCTCCAAGCACATCTGGTCCAACTATCACTGTACTACCAATTTAACCCACTAGACCATGTCCTTAAGCACCAAGTCCAACCTTCCTTGAACACCTCCAGGAACAGTGATGCCACTGCTTCCCTGGGCAATCCATTCCAATGCCTGACTACTCTTTCTGAGAAGAAATGTCTCCTAATTTCCAACCTGAACCTCCCCTGGTGCAACTAGAAGCCATTCCCTCTAGTCCTTTCACAAGTTATGTATGAGAAGAGGCTGACCCTCAGCACCCCACAACTTTCTTTCAGATAGTTGTAGAGAGCGATAAGGTCTCCCCTTAGCCTCCTCTTCCCCACACTACACAACCCCAGTTCCCTCAGCCGCTCCCCTTTAGAAAGCAAAAGGAAAGCTTAAAGTGAGTAAAGTAAGCAGACTCATATAATCCTTATATTTAAAGTGTACACAGTTTATTACCTACCTTCATCTACATTTCATTTTTTCCATCTTCAAGTGCTTTAGCTTAAGTACTTTAAATACTTTGATGTATCAACTTAAAAGTCAATGTAAGGAAAATTATATTCTATCAATAATTAACACTAGTTGAACAATCTGATCATTACTTTTAGACATAAGCTGCTTAGACTTTATTATTTGGAAGTTGGAGATGTTGTTTCCATCTGTCTTCAACAGCTACCTTGATGTTGCTTTTCCATTTGATGTTGTTTTCAATTTGCATATCTTGCAGGGCATCCAAGAAAATCATTTGAATGACTAGTATCTCCACATCTAAGGAAATGTGGGTTTATAGATTGTCTTTTATATTTTTGTCCTCTTGCAAATGTGGGCTTTTACTTATCTTAACATTATTTCTGCTTACTGCACCAATGTTATCATATTACTCTATGAACTCTAACTAGAGGAGGTAATTTTGCAATTTCTTTCATTGTTTCTAACAAACTCAGAAGTCCTAGAAAGGGTTAAATTATCCTCAGTTGGCATTAATTTTAGAATTATTATTTTCTTTACAATTGTTATGTCACAAATCAGTTTGTCAGCTAGACAACTCTTTGAGCTGTATAGGCTGCAAATCACTGTCCTTTTTGAAACATCTCCCACAACATTTGTCAAGAGCTTAAGTGCTTACTGCATATGTGAACTGCTTTATTTTAGTCAGTAGACTGAGAGGAGCATCTGTTATGGCAGGTAAGCTGTAAAATATCCCGTGTCATCAAGTTCTATGTTATGCAGCAAAAATGTGTTGTTGTTTTGTTTTTTTTTTTTCATATATATATATATATATACATATACATAAATATATGTATACATGTATATATATATATATTGATGACAGTTTGCAAGAATGTGTGAAGTGCAAGTGACACTGCTTGTATTGTCTGTCACATTGGCAGAGTTGGCAGTCAAGACCATAGTCATGGGACTGTGTCATGTCAGTCTAAGTAGTGTCTTGTTGTAATGACATCCTGCTGGTCATTGTACGTTCATTGCAGATTCATGTATTTAGTGAATCACCTGTAAGAATAAACTTTTATTACTCCTCTTCTTACTTTACAGCTCCCTTTATTTTTTCCATATTTACAGTATGTCTATTTACTACTACTACTGCTTTGTTCAGTTAGTATGAGAAATATGCAGTTGCTTCTACTTGTACCAAAAACTCCTACTTCTTTGCTTCACACAGCACCCCCCCCCCAAAAAAAAAAAAAAGCTTATACTTATACCACATGTACACACTACCTAATTAACACATACCACCCATACCACAGAGCTAACTATGCTAATGAACATATTTTAAGCGTGAGATCACTCCTAGCTTGGTCCACTAAGGATATAATATAAAATATTATTATTATTATTATTATTATTGTACTATATAATATTTTTCTGCTTACACTGAGGTGTTTTTTTTTTTTAATGAAATAAGATATATTTCGTCTGTTTTCACCTTTGAAGTATATATTTCTACAAAAGTGACAGAGTGCTGTCAATAAATACTCAGGAAATGGTGCTTGTTGAGAGTCTTTAGGAAACATCTATCTGTGTGAACCAGTGGCACTTTTCAACTAATAAATAGTTAGCTAACTGAAAGTTTCTTCAGGCAATTGGTATATTCCACTCCTTTCATCAAGAAAATGGTATATGACAGTATGTCTTTGATAGTCTGTGTAACTGGAAGAAACCAGAAGGGCTTGAGAAAATGTTTAGTTTGCTAATAATATTTCTTGTTCAATATGTACAGCCAAATACCATCAACATTCTATGATTGTAAACAAGAAATTTCATTTTTCTTCCCAGATTTTGTTTTAGTTTAATTTTACTTTACTTTTTACTTTGTTCAACTTTATTTATTTATTTATTTATTTATTTATTTATTTATTTATTTATTTATTTATTTCCTCTGGACAGTTTTTTTCCCCGTTTGCAGGGAACCTAGTCTATGAAGAAGGTGGAGCACCCATGCCAGGCATGGTCCACCCTTCCTCTCAGAGAAAAAATAAAAAAGGAAAGGTGCACAGCATGTCTGTGCTTAACAGCAGGTCCTCTGAAAGTAGGAACAGACTATGAGTTCTGTTACGTCCAATTGTTATAATTAAGGACAGTAACTATACTGAACTATAAGACCAGAGAAAGAGAAAAGACCAAGATGTTTAGGTCATAGGCAGTCTTAAGATCCTGTAAATCCTTTCAAGCCAGTGCATAAGGCCAGAGACTGGTGGCCAAGTAGTCCAGGGTTTCTTGAGGGTTTTGAAACTGGGAATTTTTAAAAAGACATTAGTTCTGTTCTTGAAGAATCATATCTATCAAAATGATACAGTGATCCCTAAAGTGTGAGGAGAACAGAGAAATGGGGTGGTGAGTACTCTTCAGATAGAAGAAATGTGAAAACTCTTAGAGTCTGAGAAAGCAGAGCTTGAGAAGAAAGCCTAAAACTATAAGACAGGCAAATTGTATAAATCTGGATGTTTAAGATATTTTAACCATTGAACTGCTCTGAATGTGAAACACAATGAAAGTGATGTGAAGCTGAGGTGGTGGTTTGGCCTGAACCTAGACTGAGCATGACGTAAGCAAGAAATTGTCAGTGAATTTTACTTCAGTGTAGAAGGCTGATGCAAAAACCTATTCCACATAAATTGTCATGAGAGTGCAAAAGGAATGAATTTGGAGAGAGGTAGGAGTAGATGAATATAATAGGCCTATGGTTTTTGCACCCCAGTAAAACTTTACTGTATTTTAAAGTCTAAGCAGCACAATGACCCTGAATCAATGCAAATAAAGTAACCAGTTTCTTCAATGAATATGGTTTAATCAGTATTAGTTCAATCCTGTTAGATTTGCACGGTGTCTAGCAGGTTAGATGCTTGGCTTCTGAGAACAGCCATTGTAATTAATGCACAACCTCCCAAACTCTTTCCTAGCTACAAGCCTACTGGTATTTGGTAGGTGTGAGGGTGAAGGGTTGGGGAGATTTGGAAAGAAAACCTTGATACTGTGCGAGCACTGTTCAGCAGAAGCCAAAATGTTGGTGCATTATCAACACCTTTCTAGACACAAATGTAAAGCATAACACTATTTGTGCTGTTAAGGGGGAAGTTAACTTCATCTCAGCCAGACCCAATAAAATTATAAACCAAGTTCCCTTTTTGTTGTTGTTGATGTTGTTGTTGTTGCATTTCCATACTCTGCCCTCACCAAAAAATAATGACATCCTTAAGGAAGCATCTTCTGATGTTCCCTTGCAAGCAGTGTCGCTACACCGTCCTGTCTGTCACAGGTAGTTAAATGCTACCACTTTGCCAACAGAATACGAGTCAAGGTTTTTGATAAATAGAAGAAATGGGCAAGTTAGAAGTCTGTGTACTGACATGTAGAAATCTGATACTGTCAAGATTTTGTATATCTTATTAAAGAGAAAATTGCAGCACTGATATGTCTATTATATTTTTAATATTCTTAAAATGAAGAAAAATGTTGCATTGCAATGCATGTTACTGTAAAAGGAAATATCAACTTGGCAGGAGAAGCAAATCTTGTTAATATAAAATGAGGAAAATCATGCTGTATCTAAATCAACTACATACATAATATATTAACTCCAGCTCTAAAATCTTGATCAACAGCAGAGGTAGAAATGTTTCCATTTAAAAGCTTTATCAGAAGTCCTAGGGCTTATTATGGAAACAAAACCCCAAACCAATTGCATTAAGCTTTTGTTAAAGAATAAAATACAGTACAAATGCATAAATCACCTTGTTGGTCCAAGTTGAAGTTTTAACTACTCAAAGAAAACCCTTCAGGTCTGAATGCATTTTCTGAAAGATATTTTTTGACATTTCAACACTACAGTAAAACAGTTATTTCTAAAGAAAAACTCTTAAGATATGAAGAGAGCTACCCCAAATGTAGATGTTCAAAAATGTTTTTTATGGTGTCTTTTCATTTTTATCTTCCTGCAGATGAATAGAGATACACAACATTGGTGGGTATGGAAGAGCAACTGATGTCATCTACCTGGATTTGTGCAAAGCATTTGACGCTGTCCCACACAATATCCTTGCCTCTAAATTGGAGAGACGTGGTTGTGATTCATGGAACACATGCATGGTGGATAAAGAATTGCCTGGATGGCCACTCTCAAAGAGTTGGAGTTGACAGCTTAGTGTCCAAGTGAAGATCACTGACAAGTGGTGCACCTCAGTTGTCAGTATTGGAACTGGCGCTGTTTAATATCTTTGTCGGTGAAATGGAGAGTGGGACTGAGTGCATCCTCAGCAAGCTTGCTGATGACACCAAGCTGTGTGGTGAAGTCAACATGCTAGAGGGAAGAGATGCCATGCAGAGGGACCTTGACAGGCTTGAGAGGTGGGCTTTTGCAAACCTCATGAGATTCAATAAGGCCAACTTCAAGGTCTTTACCTGAGCTTGGGCAATCCCCATCACAAATACAGACTGAGCAAAGAATGGATTCAGAGCAACCCTGGGGAGAAGGACCTGAGGGTGCTGGTGGATGAGAAGCAATATGCACTTGCTGCCAAAAAAAAGCCAGTCATATCCTGGGCTGCATCAAAAGAAGCATGACCAGCAAATCAAGGGAGGTGATTCTCCCCCTCTGCTCTGCTCTCATGAGACCCCACCTGGAGTACTGCTCTGGGGCTCCCAGAACAAGAAGGACAGGGACCTATTAGAACAAGTCCAGAGGAGGGTCAGGAGAATGATCAAAGGGCTGGACAGGCTGAGGGAGTTGGGGTTGTTCAGCCTGGAGAAGAGAAGGCTCCAGGGAGACCTTATAGCAGTCTACCAGTACCTAAAGGGAGCCTACAGGAAAGCTGGGGAGGGACTCTTTGTCAGGGAGTGTAGGGATAGGACAAGGAATAATGACTTTAAATGAAAAGATGGTAGATTTAGATTAGATATAAGGAGGAAATTCTTTACTGTGAGGCACTAGCACAGGTTGCCCAGAGAAACAGTGCCCCATCCCTGGAAGTGTTCAATGCAAGGTTGGATGGGACTTTTAGCAACCTGATCTAGTGGAAGGTGTCCCTGCCCATGGCAGGAAGGTTGGAATTAGATGATCTTTAAGGTTCCTTCCAGGATTCTTTAATTCTATGATACATAATCTACATAATTCTTGGCCATACTATTAAAACACTGATAATTCATAACCACATATGCATGTAAAATAATTATGACCTTAGTTTGTTCTTATGTGGATAGGTTTCCTTTCTGTATTTCTAATGAGGTAAATAAATTATTTTAAAATGGGAGAAAAAGTGAAATCAAGTCTTATTGTAAAATGAAATACGAACATCCTCGAATGATAGCTGAGAACTTGGTTTACAATGTCAAATCTAAGTTCCAGAGACCAGTCCTCCCCCTCTATTATTATCAGTCTTAATATTATTTATGTGGAAAGGTCATATGTTCTTATTAATGTTTGTTCATGCTCTTAATCATAAATTTTAAGTCCAGACAAAACCTATAACCAAATTTTGTGCCTCAAACTCATGCAAGCTACAAAAGTTAAATTACATGCTTTCATATGAGTATGCACTTATCCTAAGCATATGCATTCATTCTTTAATCTTCATTTATTTTATAGGCATTAGTGCAGTTGGTGAAATCTTCATGCTTATGTTCTGCACTGATAGAAATAATAGACTAATAACCTCTCTTAACATTAGTCATTTCAATGAACTAATGATCCCTTTTCTTGCAGGAAATCATTTTTATGAAGCACTATCACAGCCCAGAATGATTGTAACTTCAGATCAGGCTGTTAAACAGTAATGGATTTAACAATTGCCACACTTTTCACTTTTTTTTTTTTTTTTTAAATTTGCCTCTATAACCTCTTTGCTTTCCTTTCATCCTGGACATTCCTAACAAACCAGTGGGGGGTAGGTGCGAAATTTTTAAAACACGTCAACAAACAGTGAAACAACAATACTTTCTGCTTGCAATATAGTCCTTTGGAAAGCTTCTGTCTCCAACAAGCTAAATTACATTTAATGAATTTAGGGAAGGGGAGGGGAGGGGAGGGGGGGGGGTGGAGGGGAGGGGAGGGGGAAAAAAACATCAGGAAGCTTCATGTAAGGGTAATTGCTTGTTTGTTTTAAGCTATAATAGCTACACAAATATGGTGTGGTGGTATAACTTGGCTGAGCAGCTGAACTCCACCACAACTGCACTCTTGCTCCCCCTCCTAAAAGGTACAGGGAGAGAAAATAATGATGGAAAGAGCTCAAGGGAGGAGACAAGGACAGGAAAATCACTCAACAATTATCTTCACAGGCAAAATAGACTCAGTATAGGCAGACTAATGTAATTTCTGTCTACCACTAGCAGACCACAAGAGTGAGAAACTAAAAAAACATCTAAAAACACCTTCCCCCCATTCAACCTCTTCTATGTCCTCCCCTACCCCAAGCAGCACAGGGAAATGGGGAACTGGGGCCGTGGTCAGTCCCTAACACTTGGGGAAAGGGGGAGAAAACAGGATGGAAAGGGCTCAAAGGTTGACATAATGACTGGGAGATCACTCAACAATTATCATCACAGGAAAAATAGAATCAGCATAGGGAGATTAAAATACTTTATTGCCTACTGCTAACAAGCTAGAGCAGGGAGAAACTAAAAAGAAAAAAAAATGAAAAACACCTTCCCCCCATCCATCCTCTTCAACATCTTCCCTCTAAGTGGTACAGGGGAACGGGGGTTGAGGTCAGTCCCTAACGCTTCATCTCCACTGCTCCTTCACGGTCACTCTCTGCCCCAGCTCCACACGGGGTGCCTCCCATGGGATGCCATCCTTCCTGAACTGATCTTGTGTGAGCTTCCCACAGGCAGCTGCTCTTCAAGAACTGCTCCAACATGGCTCCATACCATGGGGTCCATCTGCCAGGAACAAACTGCTCCAGCACGGGTCCCCCACAGATGACAGCTCCTCACAGATCTCCTTCTCCTGCGTGGGCTCTTCTGCATTGGCTGCAGCTCCAGCCTGAGGCCTGCTCCTCTGGGGGCTCTCATTGGGCCGCAGCCTCCTTCAGGCCACATCCACCTGCTGCACCGGGGGCTCCTCCACAGGCTGCAGTGTAGAGATCTGCTCCATGTGGGACCCATGGGTTGCAGGGGGACAGCCTGTTCTACCAGGGGCCTTGCCACAGGGGAACTTCAGCTCCAGCCCTCCCTTTACACTGACTTTGATGCCTTCAGAGCTGTTTCTCATTCCTCATTATCCCAGCTACTGCTGCCCATAAGATTTATTTTTTTTTTCCTCTCTTTCTTAAATCTGCTCTCACAGAGGTGCAAACATGACTTATTGTCTTAGCTCTTGCCAGTGGCAGAGCCCTTTGGAGGTGGCTGGAGCTGCTCAAGGAGGCCACAGCTGCAGCCCCCTGCTACCAAAACCTTGGCACTTAAACCCAGTACAGTAGTTCAGTTGGAAAACATAATGTAAGCTTTCATCCTTTTGGCATTCCTTGTTAAGAGAAATAGAACCATGTAGTTACTTAGAGAAATTTGTTTGTATAACAGGACTTAGAAACTGTGTAAACTGCATATTTTTGAGTGTCCAATTAATAAATTCTACACTGAGGAGAATTAACAGCATGGCTATTTACTTAGATGTACTGCCATACAACTGTGATTTCATGTTAATTTTTCAGCTATACATACATCTTAATTTTCAATTTACAGATAATATACTTAAAAAAAAAAAAAAAAAAAAAAAAAAAAGTATACTAACTACATAAGAAGTCACAAATTGCTCCTGTTTGCCTATTTTCCAATCCAAGGTAACAAGATTCACAATAAAAGTTTGCAGAAGCCAGTTCTCTCATCTGTCCTACATTATCTTTCTTTACATCTTCTTAGGTAAGAGGGAAGGGGAGGAAACTTTTATTTGACACTCACTGAGTCATATGTTCTCACAAAATTCTTTGGCTGAAGTTTAATACTCAATGCTTTCATCACCTTTCAGTTAAATGTTTTATCTTTTTCTCTCTGGGTTCTTGCTCCTGTCTTATAAAGCCTCTGCCAGGTGTTTTGATCTTTCTCCTTCCACAGCAAGTGCTCCTTCCTATGGGGTTAAAGGGGAGGGTAGCAATGCTGCTGCTTTTACTCACCCTTTGCAGCACAGATTTAGTCACACACACAGCCTGGCAGAAGATCCTCCCAAGTCCATTTTCACAGCTTAGATTTCTCTCTAAACCTCTCTAAACTTCTAGATGACCTTCCCTACTGTCTAATTTTTTTATTTTTTTTATTTTTTTTTTTGTCATCAATAGCGCTTTAGATGTGTCTTTAATGATCAAAGTCAGACCAGAACAAAATTTCTCCAGACACCACCTATGGACTGTTTTGCATAACAAAATCCCCAGGGCAGTTTTTTGAGATCTTTCCTTTTTGTGTCCTTGAACTGCAAGTAGTGTTTTGCCCCCTCTATTACCAGCTGTGGAACTGGGCTTTCTTAATATGTGAATGTAGTTGGGCTCTTAAAGGTCAAGTATAAGTGATATTAGTTGCCAAAAAAAAAAAAAACCACTCAAGGGTGCAAAACTGAACATAATATTTTCATACACATAGAGAAAGAAACCACACATGGATTAGTATCAAATGAAGAACTGTAATTGCAGAACAGAAAGAATTTAAAGTTAGCAAGGTAGAAATGAAAGCTGAATAAATGAATTAGAACATAGCATCTAAGCATCCCAAGGCATTCAAATCTGATATTAAAGCACAGACCAAATCTAGGAAACTGGATATAAAACACAGAAGATTTTATTGTGGATTCACTGTAGAGGCATCTAGAATTTTTTATTCAAATTAACCAGGGATGTTCAAAAGCCAGACATTTCTTCCCTAGAGCCAGAAATTGCAAAAAGCTCAGGAGTGTCAGGAATCTGTAGGCTTCTTAGAAGTTTGATTGCATCAAGAGATGGAGCTTTAAAATGACAAGATAAATAATGGATATCAGGAGCCTATGGTCTGTACTGTAATTTAGTTCATAAAAAGAAAAAATTACATTCAAATGGAACTAAAAGCAGATTACTCTCCATCACTGAAGGAAAAAAAAAAAAAAAGAAGACAGGAAAGGTGAGATACTCTCTTCGAAGATTTAAAACAGAGGGCAATATACAAACCACACATGTCTGAAAAGATTATTGTTCTTTTATGTTTAAGGATTATAAGTTCAAAAGGAACCATTATGATCATTTATTCATAATGATCATAAGTTTTGATAAGTTTGATCACCAAACTCTTGTATCCATTTCTGACTAAGCTAAATCACATATAAAATGGTCAATTTTTCAGATATAACACGGTCAGTTTTTCATATGTACTGTGTCTGGAATTAACTTTCCGTGCAGGAGCCCATACAGTACTGTGCTAGAACACTTGTAGCTAGAACAGCATTGGTGTCACATCAGTGTTTTGTCTATTGCTGAGCAGTGCTGGCACAGCATCAAGACTCCAACAATCCGCCCCTCCCAACCTACCACCAGGAGGGGTGGGAAAGAGGTGGGGAGGGAACATCATGAGGGCAGCTGACCTAAACCAACCAAAGGGTTATTCCATACCACATGACATCACACTAAGCAATAAAAGGAGGGAAAAGGAAAGGAGATGAGGTGCTCATTATAAAGACCTGTCCTCCCAAACAACCTCTACGTATATTGAGATCCTGCTTCCTAGCAGACCGAACATTGGCCAAACATTGCTCCTTGATGGGAATTAGCTAATATATTTTATTTTCCTCTCTCTGGGCTTCTGTGCAGTCTATGGTTTTTGTTTGTTTGTTTGTTGTTGTTGCTGTTTGTGTTGTTGTTTTTTTCTCTCTTTGTTGTCGACGGAAGGAAGACACAGACGCTCAGTATGAGTGAACAGTGAACTTCAACTTTAATGGATAGCTCAGTCGCCTTTTATCTAGTTCGAATATAATCAACTCATACATATTGCAAAAACTAAGCTCAGGATTGGCTAACATTTCCCGCTCTTTCCAGGTAGTTCCTCCTTCTTTTAGCCACTGTCCCGCCTTAGGGACTTTCCCCATCGCTCAAGGGCATCGTGTCCTTGAGCCTGATTGGCTCTCAGCCAGCTGCGTACGTGCCAGACTCATGTGAGTTGAGTACGGTACTTCACTAGCCCATTGCCTCCTAACTGCCCAACATCCACGTGTCCTATTTCACTTAACCATTCCTCCACATCTCTTCTTTTTCTTTTTAGTTAAATTATTCTTATCACTTGAGCCTTTTTTTTTCTTTCCCACATACTTTTTTCTTCCCCTCTTCTGAGGAGGAGGGGGAGCGAGAGAGTAGTTGTGGTGGAGTTTAGCTTCCCAGAAGAGTAAAACCACTACATCATATTGTAACTATATATATATACACATACATACATACATATATTTCAAGCATGGAGCAGTTGGTTAGTTGCATTCTTGCTCTCATCCTTGTAAATGATATAGGTAGGAAAAAGGAAAAAAAAAATTCCAGAAGAATGTATGAGTTTTGTAAAGAGTTAATACTCTGTTTAAAACAAAACACAAACAAACAAACAAAACAAACACACACACTATATATATATATATTGATTTATTTTTTGTAGTGTTTGAAAGCATACAATGTCCATATTGAAATTCAAAAACTTGTGTCAAATTTCTATCTGCACTATAACCTACCTGAATTTTAATTAGGGTTGTTAAGAAAAATTTGTAAAGAAAATGATTCCCATTCTTAGAAGGCAATACCTTTTCTTATTATTAGTTTATGTTGCAAAATCATTTAGAATCTCAGGGCCATAGCATGCCTATGCTATTACTAACAAAATATATTCTATTTATGAGGGACTGAAATAGAAATTCAATCAAATATCCTCCAAGAGCTACATAGTTGCCCACCTCCAAAACAAACTTTGTATTTAGAGCTGCAAATAACTGCAAGAAGAAGTGAATATGGAAATAATAGGCTCCTTAGGGAGCACTGTAGATTTTTGTGTGACATTGCTAACATACATTTTAAAATTTCACACCTAGTTCCTGGTGGACTGTCTTAGTCACAGTCAGTCCTCTATTTTACATTCCTCCCCTATGGTACCACACAGTTCTTATGCACTTCAATTGTATGCAGATTCTCCTCAAATGGCAGGGCATACCAAATGGAACAACAAAAGTTAGACCACTTTTGCATGTAACATGCTGAACATCTGAAAAAAAACCTGTTTACTAAACCAGTACCTAAGTGTCCCTTCTGATTTATTGTAGTCAGTGAATATATGTATACAACGGTTTAAACATAGAGGAAGAGAGGCTCTTGCTGAACTTACACAAGACAGCCAAAAGGGTTGTCTGTCAGACAACAAAGAAGAAAAAAAAAAACAAACATAGAATAATAGAATCATAGAATGGACTGTGTGGAAGGGATCTTAAAGTTCATCTAGTTCCAGCATTCCCGGCATGGGCTGGGACACTTTCCATTAGACCAGGTTGCTCAGAGCCTCATCCACCCTGTCCTTAAACACTTCTAGGGATGGGGCACCCACAACTTCTCTGAGCAACCTGTGCCAGTGTCTCAACACTTTCACAGGAAATAATTTATTCCTATATCTAATCTAAGTCTACCTTTTTAAGGCTGGATTTACCACCTCACCACCCTCTGTCCATCTATTTTATGAGCCCTCTTTAAGTATTAAAAGGCCACAATGAGGTCTCTCTGGAGACTTCTTTTCTGCAGGCTGAGAGAAGAGCAACCCCAGCTTTCTCACTGTTTAATAATAGAAGAGGTGCTCTAGCCATCTGGTTATCTTCATGGCCCTCCTCTGGACCTGCTCTAACAGGTCCACATCCTTTTTGTGCTGGGGGCCCCAGACCTGGACACAGGACTTCAAGTGAGTCCTCACACAGGCAGAGTAGACGGGGTCAATCACCTCCCTCGGTCTGCTAGCCATGCCTCTTTTGATGCAGCCCAGGATGCAGTTGGCCTTCTGGGCTGTGAATGCATATCAATGGCTCATGGTGAGCTTTTTGTCCACCAGAACCCCCAAGTCCTTCTCTGCAGGGATGCTCTTAATGAGTTCTTCTCATGTCTGGGATTTCCCTGGCCCACGTGCAACACCTTGCACTTTTACTTGGTGAATCTCATTACTTTCACATGGGACCACTTCTGAAGCTTATCCAGGTCCCTTTGGGTGACATGCCTTCCTTGTGTTGTATCAGCTGCACCACTCAGCTTGTTATCACCTGAAAACTTGCTGAGGACTCTATCCCACTGTCTGTAATTGAATAAGATATTAAACAGCACTGGGCACAAGGTGGACCACTGAGGGACACCACTTGTCACTGGCCTCCACCGGGACACGGAGACATTGACCACCACTCTCTGGGTGTGACCTTCAAGCTTTATCCACCATACAGTCCTACCTTGAAATCCACCTCTCTCCAATTTAGAGAGCAGGATGTCATGTGGGACCATGTCAAAGGCCTTACATAAGTCCAGGTAAATGACATTGGTCAGTCTCCCCTTGTCAACTGATGAAGTCACTCTATCATAGAAGGCTAGAAGGATCAGTCAGGCATGATTGCCCTTGGTGAAGCCATGCTGGCTGTCTCGTGATAGTCGGCTGAATATGAGCCAGCAGTGTGCTCAGGTGGCCAAGAAGGCCAACGGCATCCTGGCTTGTATCAGGAACAGCGTGACCAGCAGGGCTAGGGAGGTGATCGTCCCCCTGTACTCAGCTCTGGTGAGGCCGCACCTCGAGTACTGTGTTCAGTTTTGGGCCCCTCTCTACAAGAAGGACATCGAGGTGCTTGAGCGGGTGCAGAGAAGGGCGACGAAGCTGGTGAGGGGCCTGGAGAACAAGTCCTACGAGGAGCGGCTGAGGGAGCTGGGCTTGTTCAGCCTGGAGAAGAGGAGGCTCAGGGGCGACCTTATCGCTCTTTTTAGGTATCTCAAGGGAGGCTGTAGCGAGGTGGGGGTTGGCCTGTTCTCCCACGTGCCTGGTGACAGGACGAGGGGGAATGGGCTTAAGTTGAGCCAGTGGAGTTTTAGGTTAGATGTTAGGAAGAACTTCTTCACTGAAAGGGTTGTGAGGCACTGGAACAGGCTGCCCAGGGAAGTGGTGGAGTCACCATCCCTGGAAGTCTTCAAAAGACGCTTAGATGTAGAGCTTAGGGATATGGTTTAGTGGAGGGCTGTTAGCGTTAGGTTGGAGGTTGGACTCGATGACCTTGAGGTCTCTTCCAACCTAGAAAATTCTGTGATTCTGTGATTCTGTATCACCTCCTTCTCTTGCACGTGCCTTAATATTGCTTCCAGGAGGATCTTTTCCATGATCTTCCAGTCACAGAAGTGAGGCTCACCACTCTTTTCTCCAGGACTTGCTTTCTACCCTTTTTAAAAATGGGAGTGATACTTCCCTTTTTCCAGTCACCAGGGACTTCACCTGATTGACATGACTTTTCAAATATGATAGAGAGAGGCTTGGCATCAATTGCTTGATGTCAATTGGTAATCAACTGACATCAGCCAATTCCCTCAGGACCCTGGGATGCATGTCATCAGGCCCCGTAGACTTGTACCTGTTTAGTTTCATCAAGTGGTCTCAAACCTGCTCTTTGCTTACAACTGGAGGGACTTTACTCCCCCAGCCCTCATCTATGGGTTCAGGGAAGTGAAAGATGTGGGAAGCCTGTCTGGCAGTGAAGGATGAGGCAAAGAAGTTGTTGAGTACCTCAGCCTTCTCCATATCTCTCATTTCTAGTTCTTCTTCCTCATCTGTCAGAAGGGGTACACTATCCTTGGCCTTTGTTTTTTGACCAATGTACCTGTATAATCCCTTCTTGTTATTCTTTGCATCCCTTTTCAAGCTCAGTCCCATTTGTGCCTCAGCTTTCCTGATCCCATCCCTGCACATGTGGGCATCATCGCTGTACTCTTTCCAGGCCACATGTCCCTGCTTTCACTGCCTGTGCATTTACTTCTTAGACTACAGTTTTACCAGCAGGTCCTTGCTTAGCCATGCCGTTTTCCTGTTTGGCCTGCCTGACTTTTTACACATGGGGATGGGGAGCTCTTGTGCTCTAGAAAAGTGTCCTTAAAGAGTTGTCAATTCTTATCAGTTCCTCTGTCCCTAAGGACAGTGTCCCAGGGCATCGCATCCACTAGGTCCTTTAAGAACTGGAAAAGCATTCATCTAAAGTTCAGACTTCACTCTTTTCCAGGCCCCAAGACCACAAACTCAACCAGGTAGTGGCTGCTACAGACCAGACTGCATCCAATGATTAGTTCATCTGCACTGGTAGACACCAGGTCCAGTAACACTTCTCCTTTGTTTAGTATGTCCAATAGCTGGGCCAGGAAGTGCACTCCAGGAGTCCAATGGATTGCTTACAGCCTGCTGTGTTGCATTCCCAGAGGACATCCAGGTGGTTGAAATTCCCCATCAAGATGAGAGCCTGTGAGAACAATGAGTCTTGTAGCTGAAAAAAAGACGTCCTTGTCAACAGCCTCCCCTTGATCAGGCAACCTGTAGTAGACTCCAATCACAAAGTATCCTTTTTTGGTCCGGTAAACCACATGAAAGACAAGAGACTGCAACTTAGACACACTTTGGAGCTCCCCCGCAGCACACCAGGACATGAGATGGCACTCAGCCTTCCCCTGGCGGTGAAAAAGAGGGGGAATCAGAGCACTTAGGCTGGGAGGAAGCCCCTGCTGCTCAGGAAAGTGCTACCAGGGACAACTCCATGCACAAAGGGACACCCTTGTACTTCCAGTACAGGCCTGGCATCTTGCTGGGAGGAATAAGAATTAAATTCAGCATGCTGGGTGATAATTCTTTACCATGGTGAAGCTGAAAGGAATGTCTTACTCAATTTTTCCTTGAGGCTCAGTTAATACTTTTGTAAGCATCAAGCTACTTCTAACAAGTCCAAATTCTGCTGTTTTAATATAGACACTCTCAAGCACTCTGCATTGTAACTTTGAATCAGATGCAGTTATACATCATGTTTTATGCATACTTTTTACCTATTACATTTTTCCCATATTATTCTAAGCCCTTACAAAAATATTTAACCACTTTAAAAGAAGACTCATTTTAGAAGAGTTGTGAAAATAATTTTCTTCTTGGATAGTTTTGTGGAAGATTTTAACAACCAGTCTTCACACACAGTTATGGTAACACCATTCCTACTGTGGGGACATTACATTTTATTGAATTCTATTTTTATTTTTTTCCTGAAAATTAAACAGGTAGGCTTGTTTGGTGGGTTTTGCTTTTACTATGTAATTCTGAATTGTCTTTTCCTGAAGTTAAGAAGAGGCATTGCAAAGTCAGTTATATTTTCCTATTTCTTTACAATGGAGAAACAAACTATTAAATTACTTAATCATAAATATTCTATACAGTTATGTATGCTTTGAAGGATACTAGAGTGTTTAATAAACAGCATTTCATCAGTACTTTACACATGGAATTATTACACTACAATAATATTATGCTATCTAAATAAAACAGGAAATTGATGTACAAAACCTGTATCACAGGAAACACAACTTCACCCCCCAAAATAAAAATAAAACAGCAAATTCATCACTTTCTACAGCTCTGTTGACATAAGTAGTCTTCTTCCCTACTCTATAAAAATTCAATGGTTCAATTATGTCATGGGTGAGCAGTAAGTAAATTACACAGTATACAGAAATAATTGATCAGCTGGTCATTTGATCAGAACTTTTCAAGAACTGCAAAACAGTTTTTTGGATTGTAAATTAGCAAGATTTACATTGTTTTGGCAGGGGGGTATTTTCTTAAGTTATTTATCCGAATGGATCCTCCTTCTTCTCTAACCTTCTCTGGAATTGAAATAAAGCCTATTTAATCTATGGATACTTGGCTTTTAAATGTAACCAGGTGAATAAATAGAATCATTACCTCCTCTAGTGTTTGATCACCCTCACAGTAAAAACTTTTTTTGTGGTTAGATGGAGATATTTGTGCCCATTGCCTCTTTTCCTGCCACAAGGTACTACTTGGTACTGAGATGTGTCTGGCAGCCTTTTCTCTGTTCCCTCCCATCATTTACTCACACTGATGCATTCCCTGCAGAGCCTTCCCTTCTCCAGGCTGAGCAGTCTCAATGCTCTCAGCCTCTCCTCCTATGTTCTTTTTGTCTTCTCAGTGCATTGGCAATGTGAAAGCAACTTCAGTTTAATACTTTGCATTTAATGTCTAAAGACATAGCTTTGTTTCTTTTAGTATCAATGGCAATATCTTCTCCATTTTCAAGAAAGAGAAAAATTACTCTGTATTTTGAAATGCTGTAAATCATTACGTAGATTATTGTGTTCTTTACCCTTCTGTCCTCCAAAAAGTTTTACATGCATTGTGCTCATCTATCTTAATGCTACCATCCTTAATTGATTTGAGACAATTTAGAGCCCGCCATAGAAATAATACACTAATGTTGTTTTCCAAAAAATTACCCAAAACTCTATCTGAACATTCTTTTTATCTTTCAAATACAAAGTTCTCAAGTTTGGAACATTATGATTATAGCCTTCTTGCTGAATTGTTTCATACTAAATTCTAAATATGTCTGTGTTCACTTTTATTTTATTTTATTTTATTTTATTTTATTTTATTTATTTTATTTTATTTTATTTTATTTTATTTTATTTTATTTTATTTTATTTTATTTTATTTTATTTTATTTTATTTTATTTTATTTTATTTTATTTTATTTTTCATTTTAAGAAGTTCAAATTAAAGTAAGCAATTTAGGAAGAAACCACAAGTCTACAGTGTTTGACATTATAGTTGGTACTCTTCAAACCTAAAACTGGAGCACAGACAGTTCCTTACTGGATGTTTTAATACTGCCCCAAAACTTAACTTCATTTTTGTGCCTTTTTATTTTCTTTTTCCCCTCTGTTACTAAGAAATTCTAAGCAATGATCTAAGCAATGAAATAGAAGATTTTATCCTCAGATATGTCAGTTATGAAATGGGGAGGATGAAGAATTTAGTAGCAGATGTTTTCCAGTAATGAGCCTGCCTGAGAATGGCAGGCAATTCAGAATGTTCACAAGACACTGGCCATCAAAGAGCATGACAGCAGATTGTCCTTTGGGAAGTAAACTCAGATGGATGCAGGATAGAGTTAATAAAAAGAGAAAGAAATAGGAATGCATATTTTGGGATGAATAAATATTCCATGTTCTCCCCAAAGAACTATTTTTCCTTATTATTCCTCTGTACTTCTGATTAGTAGCCAATTAACCTCCTCCTCCTCAAAATCTCCTAGTCTTAATGTACAATAACTAGTTCTTGCACAAGAAAGATTTCTGTAGCCAATGCCCACTGCCTTATTATTTTCTCATTGATTATTCCAAACTAAGGTAAAAACAAAACATTAATAACAACAAAACTCTCAACATTAATAATGAAGGCCATAAGACAGAATTACAGAATTGCCTTTAATACTTTAATATGCAGAGCAATTCAGACTACTGGCTGTCTGGGATATATAAATCTGTCAAGACCTGAGTGCTGGTGCATTGCATAGGTGTTTTATGCCATAATTCAGTTGACCACTGATTCAGTTGACCACTGTATCTTTAAAATATTAATCTTTTTTTCTTTTTAGTGATGCAAAAATATATTTCTTTTAAAGCTCAGTTGTAGGCATTTTTTTATTATTTACCACTCCTGGCAAATGTAGGCATTTCTGTAATTAGATTTGTTAATGAGGTAGTTGATTCGAAAATCATTATTTACAGCTGTAGGTTATAATCTGAGTAAAACTGCAAGGAAAAAAAAAAAAAGTGATTATAATGGGCAATTTTTATCTATTCTAATATATAGTGACTAAAATGGGCCCTTTCAATGTCTGAGTGAAAAAATGTGAAAAATCATATTTCCTTCTATAGCTTTTGGAGGTAATCTATTCTTTTGTGGGGAAAAAAATAAATTGATTATTGATTATTGAATAGATGTATTTGATACAATACATCTAGACAGAATAGAATGTATTTGAGTAGATGTATTTGAAAGCAGGGTATGATTTGTCCCTTCCCTGTAGCCAATCACGTAAATATTAATGAAGAGCTGTGACTACACATGAAAAACCTCACCTACCAGATTAATTTTATTAAACTTAATTACAACTCCTGTATTTGAAAATGTGAAATAAATCTGCATTCCAGACATACATCCATACTGTGAGTGAAATGTTTTCCGGTTGATATCCAAGTTATTTTGTACGTATTTGTATTTCCATACTGTGAATGGAAAATGGGTGTCTTCCACCTGCTACTGAAAGGCCTGGCTACACTGCTTACCTTACTAATATGGATATTATTTTTAAATAAAGTACTTTATGAACATTTGCTTAACAATGTTTTTTAGAAATGAACATTTGTCTAATAATGTCTTTTGGTATGAGAATGAATTGGGTTTTCCAGGGATGTACCATACTTTATTAACCACTCTAGCACATATGTTATTAAATACTCTATTCCATACTCTTTTTACTTCTTTCTCCATCCACCAGTAACATTAATGTCAAGATGAGGAAGAAGCAGTAATGATTTCAAAGTTAAAATTTACCTAAGAAATTTTCCAACTCTTTATATAAAGTGATCTATGTGACATGAAACTGGATAAGGAAAAATATCCTGAAATCAGAAGTGTTTTCCTCTTACTATGTGAGTGTGTTGAGATCCCACTGAATACCAATCTGTCAGTCCTACTTACAGCTTGCATTTCTGCTGCAGAGAACTTCAAGGAAGTAGCTGTTAAAAATTGTAATAGTGCAGTCTGTACTGATATTACTCTCTGGTAGTCCCATTTTTATGTCTGCCTGAGGAGAATTAGGGTTATAGCTGCAACTGTAGGGTGCAGCAAAGATACAAGGCACTTTAAAGGCACTTTAAAAACCTCTTCCTCAGTGCTGATGTCCCACCAAGTGAAAACAATAGAAACCTGCCTATTTTTTCCTAGAAAATTAATATAAAAAGCATTCTTCCTCTACCCATTGAAATTGCCATCCTTTTAGTCCTTACTTTAATTTATTGTTCCATGAACTTTCTGCTTCCATCTTCTCTCCCACGATTTTGGTTTTCACTGTCCTTCTGACTGCTATGTTATAGTTAACAGAACCTGCAACTACAGTAAACAATTCTCCCTGTGCTGTGTTTTATCACATTAGGTGCAAGACCACATCACCATTAGAAGATAAAAGAGGATGGAGAAAAATAGAACAGAAGTAGAAGAGGAAAACACAATGAAATGGGAATAATGAGACACAGACACCAAATAAGAAATAGAAATTTGTGATTGAGCTGAATGACTAAGACAACGTCTATTTTTGGAAATCTTGATTTTTTGCCAACATTTCTGAGTATTTTACAGAGAAGTTTCAGTCAGATGGATAGGATTGTACATATAGAATAGGTGAAAAATCTAGGATATCTTTTGAGCTCTTTGTTCTTAATATATACTTTTTGGTCATGACCCTATTAAGTTTAGGATAAAACCTGGGACCCCACCAGTCCACACCAGGCAGATATAAGCCAAACTGTGCATTGTCTAGGTCCAAAATCTGCAGAAGTGGACTGACAAGACACCATGAGGTATCTACAGATCAGCCCAGATTCAGCCATTCTGTTCCTTATTATAATATCAATAGAAACGAAACCATTGTAACTTTGATATGCATATAAAATTCTTCCAAAAGAGATCCAACTCAATGTAAATCCATCTCATTACACATACAGCTTCCCTCAAAACTCTGAATAAAGTCTGATATAGAGTTAGAAAGCAAAAACTTTAACCAGACTAGTTTACTTGTTGTCCATGTAAAATAATTTGTCATCTTGTACATTGGATTTCTCTAACAGTCTCTTCTCCCCAGAAACTATGACTTTCATTTCATTTCATTTCATTTCATTTCATTTCATTTCATTTCATTTCATTTATTGTATTATATTTTTTAAGAACTGGAAGCTGCTAAGTAAATTAGGAAGATAAGTTACTGGATATGGAACATTTTTTGGCAAAGGTGCCTGGTATTTTGTTAGCTATTTTCCACTTTCAGTTGCCATTTGGATATCTCATGTCCCCCACATACATGACTTGATGAATTTAATTTAAAAAAAAAAAGAAAAAAAAAATCTTTACTAAAAAGTAGATTTTTTTTTTCCTCAAGCTTTTAAAGTCCTGTGTCTTAGTTTTCAATAACAGTATTCTTTTTCCAGACCCATAAAACCAAGAAAAACACCTTTACCATTAAAAGAAAAATACAGTATAAAGATGTCAAATGTGAATTTTAGAAGT
Source organism: Aythya marila (assembly GCF_965140915.1). Classification (NCBI taxonomy): domain Eukaryota; kingdom Metazoa; phylum Chordata; class Aves; order Anseriformes; family Anatidae; genus Aythya; species Aythya marila. The sequence goes on along the minus strand of NC_139043.1, from coordinate 97,950,607 downwards.
TGCTCTTGAATTTTAAATGCATTATTTTATAAGCCCTTTTCTTATAAATAATATTTTTTCAGACATTTTAACATCTCTAAAATCTTGGATTATGCGTTTTTTTTTGTTTGTTTGTTTTGTTTTTATTTTTTCAGTCATCTGATTATTTCCAGCTGCAAAGATACATGAGAAGCTACCTCTAAAGCAATATGTAAGACTAGTTCACAGATGGCAATATTCTTTTTTGACTGGAAACTGAAAGCTTTCCTCTGTTTTCAACTGTAGTCTGAGTAGCTGTAGTATTTAAACTCAGGCTTTAGAATTCTGCCAGTTTGTTGATGGTACAATCAGGGTATAAACTACAAAAGGACGATTGTTAGGTTTCAGTACTTTTTGAATGAACATGCAAGATCTAATTTTCCGCATCTATTATTCTTGGTAGATATCAATTAACATATGTAACAATAGGTTTAGATTTTGTCTAATGACTGCATATTGTACACACGGGCCAGGTGACAATACTTTGGGCCAGGCAACTGACAATATCTTGTCAGTCTCACCTCTGTCCCTGGAAGGGTATTGGAACAGCTTGTTCTGGATGCCATCTCCAAGCAATTGGAAGAGAAGAAGGTTATGAGCAGTAATCAGCATGGATTTACAATGGGGAAATCATGTTCAACCAACCTCATAGACTTCTATGTTGGCATCACCAGCTGGGTAGATGAGGGGAGAGCAGTGGATGTCATCTACCTTACTCTAGCACGACATACTGCTCAGCTAGCAAAGCTGAGAAAGTGTGGGATAGACAAGTGGACAGTAAGGTGGGTTGAAAATGGGCTGACTGGCTGAGCTCAGAGGGTGGCGATTGGAGGCGCAAAGTCTGGCTGGAGACCTGTGACTAGTGGTGTTCCCCAGAGGTCGGTGCTGGGTCCAGTCTTGTTCAACATCTTCATCGATGACCTTGATGAGGTAATAGTGTCTGCCCTCAGCAAGTACACTGGTGACACAAAGCTGAGAGGAGTGGCTGACACACAAGAAGGCTGTGCTGCCATTCAGCGAGACCTGGGCCAGCAGGAGAGATGGGTAGGAAGAAACCAAATGAGGTTTATTAAGAGCAAGTGTTTATTAAGAGTCCTGCACCTGGGAAGGAACAACCACATGTATCAGTACAGGCTGGGGGATGACCTGCTGGAGAGGAGCTCTGAGGAGAAGGACCTAGGGGTCCTGGTGGACAACAGGTTGACCATGAGCCAGCACTGTGCTCTCATGGCCAAGAGGGCCAATGGGATCCTGGCGTGCATAAAAAGGAGTGTGGCCAGCAGGTCAAGGGAGGTGATCCTCCTCCTCTACTCTGCCCTGGTCAGGCCTCACCTGGAGTAGTGTCCAATGCTGGGCTCCCCAGTACAAAAAAAGATGGGGATCTCCTGGAAAGAGTCCAGCAGAGGGCCACAAAGATGATATGGGGCCTGGAGCATCTTCCTTATGAGGAAAAGCTGAGAGACCTGGGTCTGTTTAGCCTGGAAAAAAGAAGACTGAGAGGGGATCTCATCAATGTGTATAAATACCGGAGGTGTGGGAGACAGAGGGATTTGGCCAACCTCTTTTCAGTGGTTTGTGGGGACAGGACAAGGGGCAATGGTCAAAAAATGGATCACAGGAAGTTCTGTACCAACATGCAAAAGAACTTCTTCACGGTGAGGGTGATGGAGCACTGGAACAGGCTGCCCAGGGAGGTTGTGGAGTCTCCTTCTCTGGAGATATTCAAGGCCATCTGGACACCTACCTGGGCAACCTGCACTAAGGAACCTGCTTTGGAAGGGGGGTTGGACCCGATGATCTCTTGAGATCCCTTCCAATCCCTACAATTCTGTGATTCTGTAATTCACATAAACAAAACAAAACGGAATGCCAAAGTTGAGTATTAACTCATTTTGATAGTTCAGAGTTATAAAGAGGTTTTTAATCCATAATGTGATAAAAAAGATAATTGGAAAAAGAATTCCAGGAACAAAAGTAGGGTTCACATGACAATGACAATGACTTCTGGGTCTAATCCCAAATGCCTTATTTTTCTTCTCTTCCAGCCCACAATTTATGAAATACTGATGCTAACTGCAGTCAGAGTAGTTTAGGAAGAGGCTGTGATTGTAATAGCCAGTTCTACTGAATTAAATCAAATCATCACCCAGACAGCTCTTCTTTAGGCCATGTTTTCACAGTGTTTCATAATTTTGTTAGGCTGTTTCTGGCAACACACATTTAAACAACTGAGTGGTAATTTGACTTTCATAATGTTTCTGACTATACAGAGATATTTGGAGTCATAGAAATCTGTTTAAAATCATTTAGTAAACCCAGTAGCACATAACTATTTCCCTTTTAAATTCTGCAGCAAAATTATGTACAATATTATTTTTCACACATCATAGGTATAAGGGTGGTGTGCTTTTTCTAGGAGAGATGGACATAATTTTTTCAAGTTAAATGATGAAAATTGCCATGTAGATCAATTGTTGAGCTACAGTCTTCCAGTTAGTCACTAATCATTTACTGTAGTATCCAGATTATGAAAAACCATCACCAAATGTCATATGAAGCTGTTTACAGAGTATAGGAATAAACTAAATAGATTATGGGCAGGTTTAGGATGATGAGATTATTTTCAAAACAACTGACACTATTGTGAGGCTTGACTCTGACCATTGCTACTAGCAATATTATTATCATAAGTGATATACTTGTTTGGCTTGGGAGAAAACAATAGAGAACTATTCCTTTGTATTATTTTGAATGACCCATGCCATCTAATTCACACATTTACACTTATAAAATGGACAGTTAATAATTGACTCCTATTCACCTTCTCCATTGTTCTTGCAATTTTATCATGTCGTGTCTTTCCTATGTCTTCTTTTCTCTAGGCTGAAAGTATCCAAAGCTATTAAAAATGTATGGGAGGGCCTCAAAACAAACAGGAGACCAATTTGAAAATTTAGGAAGATATGCGAAAATTAGAAAGTATTAGGCTTTTTTATATCTGCCTTATGTTTTCTTTTAGGACCCCTGGAGACTACCCTGAAAAAATTTCTTCAGTGAACATGAAAGTTACAAGCTCCTTGTCTTGTTTCATAAAAATACCTAAATGTATTAATTGGAGTGGGGAGAGAAAATAGTACCTTCCTTCCTCTTTCATAACAACCTTATCACATATCACTTTATGGCATAGGTACACTACTTTTCCCTCTTCTTATTTGCTGCCTCTGTGACTTATTGATCCCAGAAATATGAGACTCAAGAAACATGAGTGATCACCCTTTCTGTGTGCCCCTCTGATCTGCCAGTGAGAGCATTAACCCAGCAGATAGAAAACTCACTGGTGTCAGGTACCAGTTAGAAGAAGCAGGCAAAACAAAGGTTCTACAAAGAACAAAACCTCTACAAAGGTTTTGTTCAAGGCCTCATCCCATCTACATGCTCAGAATTGGAAAATCTAACTGTGTGCCTAGCTGCTGGTGCCAACAGGTGAGGCAAGGAAATATCTACATAGGTAGAACAGAGCCCTTTTGCATCCTAATTACACAATCAATATTTTAGAGGGGTATAGACCCAACTTTATTTTCCATGAAGAATAAAGGCAAGAGGCACAAATGTGACTTTTCTAGTTGAGATTTCTTGCATTTCCAAACCATCCAGAAGACAATATTTCCTTTTTGTTTAATTCCTTGTAGACTATACATAAGGAAGGGTTACCATCTTCTTGATTCTGTAATCAGTGAACGAACTCCTGATGTTTCTATCCACCTGGATGGTATTCAAGAGCAACAGGCCTTTCCAAATAAGAGCGACCTTAGGAAAAGGTGTTTTCCTCAGGACTTGAACTGGGGCAGTATGGGAATCACGGCTCTGTTCCAGTGTCCACTGAGAGTTTCTTCAGTCCATGGGGGAAATTTCTTAATTAGTCTGGTGTTTTTTTGTATAGGAAGTCCAACTTCTGCTTAGTCTTAAAGTATATGATTATCTAATAAACAGGGCTCACTCTTTTTCATGGGGCTGATATAAATTTTAACCTTTGCAGTTTACTGTTTATCTGCCTAGTTGCATTTGTTTCTGTGGCAATACACTTACCCCTTACAACCCCTTAAATATCATATCTTTAACACAGTTGTTATTACTGTTTATGGCAACATGTTTCTGTATACACTAGCATCCAAATGAAAACAAGTATGTCACTTTTGCTTTGGACTGACAGTCCATTTCTCTTATTCTACAACATTGTCTGTTTTTCCTGAGAGGAATTCTTTTAATCTGTAATGTGTAAGTGTGGAGCTAATCTACTGCATTCCTTTCATCTTTCCCATTAACATTATCTTTGTTATCATTCCAGTATATATACTCCCTGCATTATCCTTGCCAGATTTTCAGTTTGAATTTCATTATTTTTTTTCAGAACAGGTCCTTCTTTGTTATTGATATTTGATTTCACAATTAGGTCAATAGAGTCACCCATCACCAGAGTACACTTCCTCTTGGACCCCATTTTTATTTAGTTAGTTTTTCAGTCACAATCTTTCATCAAGAGAATGGTTATCCACCTGGAATAACAAGACTAATTTTTCAGTTGTGAATCAAATGCTCCTACAACATTAACATTTTTATCCCATGGATTCAGCAAATCTTAGCAACTTCAGATTTTACATAGAGCACAGGCCTCAACAATATTTAATATATACTTAATTAATCAAGCTACTTTATCCAAAAATTCTTAAACATCACTTTAGACCCAACTTGTGTGATAAAGATTCCTTCTACGCAGTGAACTATTTTTGGCTAACTTTACAAAACAGAAGATCTTGCTGCTGCTGCAGAACTCTTTTCTACAGAGTTATGTGACTTAAATATGCATTTGACATCTCACAAAGCAGCTCTAGGGTTAAAGAGATTTCAAAAGTCAAAGGCCTTCTTGATCAAGACTAGAAAGTGGGTGAGGAAGTGGACCTATCTGAAAGTCAGGCTGGGGCTCACAATTAGATTTGATCTTCATTTTCAAACTCCACTGCTCTTGTCACTGGGAATTCCCTTCACATCTTTCTCACATTTTAGATGACGGCCTATGTTATCATCCTTACTTTATTTTCTTTTCCTATTCTTTTTGGCATCTCCTGGGCAATAACGGGCAACTTTATTCCTCTTCTCCCCCCTCCTCCATCCTGCCCCCCCCCCCAAAAAAAAAAAAGGCTTAACTAACAATCTTTGCTAGTTAGTATTTTATTACTCATTAAAAAAAAAAAAAAAATACTCTTTAACTATATGGGAAAAACACAATAAACCCAATTGCTTTAAATGACTAAAAAAAATAAATAAATAAAATAGATAAAACAACAAAATTTATAATTGACCCATGGAACTCTCACTGGAATGTTGCTATGCCCTGGAAAAAAAAGTAAAAAGAAAAAAGAAAAAAAAAAAAAAAGATTGATTTTAAATAATAAACACATGTAAAGCAACAGTAACCTGCTAAAAAGTAAAGAAAATACATATATACTCATTTCCTGCTTGCTATCTACAGATAAGACTTTATTGCTTTTTCTTGTTTTCAATAATATTCTTAAGGTTCCAAAAAGTTTTCTAAGGCTGACATGTTTGATAATATACAGTGAACAGGGATGTCTGCAAGAAGAAAAAAAAAATATATATATATGTATATATGATCTGTATTCAGAATGAAAAAGATTAAATAGCAGATAGCATAGTGTAAGCCTGGGAAATTCTGTTATGTTTCCCTCTTCCTCAGCTCATTATACATGTGTTTTTGATCTCTCAGGCTGTTATTCTACAACTAAAAATGTACAAAACTGTCATTTTTTTAACAATTTTTATGATTTAAATCCTTTTAAAATAAAATTTGTATCATACTGCAATGAGAATTTGTGAATTTGGCTTGTTAAAGATCACATCATGGCTATTAAGGACACATTAGAGAGCTGTACTGTACAGTCTGCAAAATCTCCTAAATGCTATATCCAGCCACTGCAAGAAGGCTTAGGCCAGATTTTTAATAGCCCAGTGGTGATAGTGCATATGCATCTAAGGACAATGCACATGCAGAAGAAGCTAATTAACATCAAACTCTAATTAGTCCCTCAGTATTTAGCAATGAAGTATCAGCAGCTGTCTTAGATGCCATATGCTAATTAGCATTAATAAACTTCAGAAATAATTGTCTCCATTGTTCTATGTCATAATACTCCCTCTAATTATACTTTGGAGAGCATTGCCTATAAATGGTAGCAAGCATTACATTGTATTGCTTGACGTTTAATGAGCAATTTATGGCAACTTGGCAACTTGTGGCAATAGAAAAGAATCTATATCAGAAAAAAAAAAAAAAAAAAAAAAAAAAGAGAGAAAAGATTAATATCAATTTTATAAGTCTATAATTAACACATTGGCTTGTACCTGTGCTCAGATGGGAGGGATTTTTTTTTTTTTTTTTTTTTTTTTGTGTGTTATTGTTCTGCGTGCTGTAGTGTATGCAGGAAAAGAATAAAATGGTGATATTTTAGTGTAGTAGAACTTACTCACTGCTTCTGCATGTAGATGCTCCAAAAGACCAATTTTATATCTCAGACAAGATGGTGTGTGCTATCATACTGGAGTGTTTATGCTCTGCTCTTACATTTTATGGGTGTTCAGAATTCCATTTTTCTAATGGTGAAAAAAAGAGAGAAATTCTCTTTCTGGGTTACTTGAAAAACCATGCACTATCCACTATAGATATTTTAACACAGATTTATATTTTCTTCGCAACACTGAAGAACTGTATGGTTGTTGCTGTTGTTGCTTTTAAACCAGAACTCTGACAAAATCCACCGGAAACACAAGTTTAGGTCTGTGGCATAAAACCACAGGCAGACTGAGACTCTGGAGGCCCATTCAGGCTTGCCTGAAAACTTGTGATAACCATTGCTAAAGACATCTAGCACTGCATTACAGGCTATGCAATCTTCCATAAAATGATTCTTTTACACTGCTCAGTGTCTGTATTGCTTTGTTTAAAACGTGCCAGTAAAGCTATGTAGTTCAAATATAGGAAGTATAGATAATCTGTGAGCACACCAGGGAGAACCAACAGGATATATATAAAAAAAAAAATAGTAGGAGAAGGCACATAAAATAGACTAACTGATGACAAAGAACTGACCTGAGCAATGTATGAAAAGGGAGCCTGTCTCCTACCAGACAAACCGCACCTTAGCAGACTTAATCCCCCAGATTGCATGAGACAGAATAGGATGGTTAAGATGGATGTTCTAACTATATTTTAGCAGAAGCACAAACAAGCTTTCCAGCAGTTGTGCTTAAGTTACAGCTACCTGTATTGGGTTTACACATTTTACATGAAGTTTTGGTAGTGGAGGTTGTAGAGGCCTTTGTGAGCAGAGCTCTGAAGGTGCCTCATATCGGAAAAGATCCAGCTCCAGCCAGCTCCAAAGGGACCCACCACTGCCAAGAGCTGAAACAATAGGCCATGTTGTTTGCATCTCTGTGTGAGATTTAAGAACATGGGGAAAAAATCACTGGGCAGCAGTAGCTGGGAGTGAGGAGTGAGAAACAGCCCTGCAGACACTAAGGTCAATGAAGAAGGAAGGCAGGAGGTGCTCCAGGCACAGAGCAAAAGTTCCCCTGTGGCAAGGCCCCTGGTAGAACAGGCTGTCCCCCTGCAACCCATGGGTCCCACATGGAGCAGATCTCTACACTGCAGCCTGTGGAGGAGCCCCCGGTGCAGCAGGTGGATGTGGCCTGAAGGAGGCTGCGGCCCAATGAGAGCCCCCAGAGGAGCAGGCCTCAGGCTGGAGCTGCAGCCAGTGCAGAAGAGCCCACGCAGGAGAAGGAGATCTGTGGGGAGCTGTCACCTGTGGGGGACCCGTGCTGGAGCAGTTTGTTCCTGGCAGATGGACCCCATGGTATGGAGCCATGTTGGAGCAGTTCTTGAAGAGCTGCTGCCTGTGGGAAGCTCACACAAGATCAGTTCAGGAAGGATGGCATCCCATGGGAGGCACCCCATGTGGAGCTGGGGCAGAGAGTGACCGTGAAGGAGCAGTGGAGATGAAGCGTTAGGGACTGACCTCAACCCCCGTTCCCCTGTACCACTTAGAGGGAAGATGTTGAAGAGGATGGATGGGGGGAAGGTGTTTTTCATTTTTTTTTCTTTTTAGTTTCTCCCTGCTCTAGCTTGTTAGCAGTAGGCAATAAAGTATTTTAATCTCCCTATGCTGATTCTATTTTTCCTGTGATGATAATTGTTGAGTGATCTCCCAGTCATTATGTCAACCTTTGAGCCCTTTCCATCCTGTTTTCTCCCCCTTTCCCCAAGTGTTAGGGACTGACCACGGCCCCAGTTCCCCATTTCCCTGTGCTGCTTGGGGTAGGGGAGGACATAGAAGAGGTTGAATGGGGGGAAGGTGTTTTTAGATTTTTTTTAGTTTCTCACTCTTGTGGTCTGCTAGTGGTAGACAGAAATTACATTAGTCTGCCTATACTGAGTCTATTTTGCCTGTGAAGATAATTGTTGAGTGATTTTCCTGTCCTTGTCTCCTCCCTTGAGCTCTTTCCATCATATTTTCTCTCCCTGTACCTTTTAGGAGGGGGAGCAAGAGTGCAGTTGTGGTGGAGCTCAGCTGCTCAGCCAAGTAATACCACCACACCATATTTGTGTAGCTATTATAGCTTAAAACAAACAAGCAATTACCCTTACATGAAGCTTCCTGATGTTTTTTTCCCCCTCCCCTCCCCTCCCCTCGTCTCCCCTCCACTATCCTCCTCTTCCCTCCCCTCCCGTTTCCTTTTTAGCAGTAGGCATTAAACTATTTTAATCTTCCTATGCTGATTCTATCTTTCCTGTGATGATAATTGTTGAGTCATTATGTCAACCCTTGAGCCCTTTCCATCCTGTTCTCTCCTCTTCTTTCTTTGAGGAGGGAGAGTGAGTGATTGGCTGTGGTGGAGCTCAGCTGCTGAGTAAAACCACCACAACTGTCAATACTGGCAGTTAGTTTCAGACCACTTCTTCCCATTTGCCTCTTTGGCCGTGCATACACTTGGAGCTTATGAAAACACCAGGTGCTACTCTGTCTGGAAAGAGAGGTTCCAGACCAGCCAGTAGCTTTTTACAACCAGTATTCCCAGTGTTTTTCTTTTGATTATGTTTTGTTGTTGTTATTTGCTTTTGTTGTTGTTGTTGTTTGGGGGGGGGGGGGGGTTGTTTAAGTACATTAAGCCTGAGCAGTGATGTGCATTTCTCAGCAATATCCAAACGTGACCTGACAAAGCTGAAAAGTCTGTATGAAGAGTTATTGTGTGGGTTGGTAAGTTTCCTCTGTTGCTACAAAGAGAAGTTCAGATCATCAGTGTCTGACAAGATTATCTGTCCTGTTCTGCTATGGGCAAATTAGAAACATCAACAAGACAATTTTCATGTTTGTTAAAGAGCAAGCAACTTTGTAAGTTGTACTAAAGTACCTACAAGATATCAGCAATACCATGGTTGATGTGGAGATAAGAATAAATCTTCCTTGAGTCCTCTAGCCATCTATTAATTTCCTATATTGTCTGTTCTCCCTTCATTTAAGGTGCGAGAGGTTAATTTATTTTTCAAAAAAGAAAACAAAAAAAAAAGAGATGAGGGGGGATGGAGAAGTAATGGGTCCACCTAAAGCTCAAAATAAAACTCTCTGAATGTTGAAATTATATTCTTCAGTATTTAAAGGACATAATGCTTATTCTAATTGTGCTAATTAGCGTTTTCATTATCCAGAACAGGACTATCATAAGCCAAATGGGAGAATGAATTTCTTTTTGAGGAATTTCTTTCCCTATGCCTTCCTTTAATCCTTTAATTACTCTTACTGTAGATGTAACTAATGGTATAAGGCCAATAATCATATCAATTTCTTCTCTCTTTTCTTCTCTCTCTCTTTTTTTTTTTTTTTTAGTAACATAATTTGCATTGAACTATACCATATGCTATTTGATCTCATGATATTAAATAGTTGTGTTTATTTGCTTTGCCATGTATTTAAATACAGATTATTAGCTTCATTTTTATGTTTACAGCGTGGATGAATGAGACACATGTCTATCTAATCTGGGAGGCTAATTACTAGGTAGCCATGTGGAAGTGTGAGCATTGACATTGGTTATTTCATGACTCATTATTTAATGCTAGAGAAGATATTTGCATGAAATATTAACTTTGAAGTCAGGACAGGAGACAAGACAGGTGAAGCCAGAAGTTTACTGTTCTTTTTGGAAGACATGATCAGCTGATTGTGTTTAAGAGTCTACTAAAACTAATGGGAGTCATTTGCATCTATATGGCATGCTGGTTGTTTTTGTTGGGAGATCTCTTTTCTGGACAGCATTTAAGATGATGTTTTTTGTTGATAACAAAGAATTGGTTATACCCAATAACTTTTAGCATGACACTGCTGTTAAAACATGTAAGACTGTTTTGAGCAGGAGTTCTCGTGCATTATAAAATATTTGTACCATTCTTTTCCACTGTAGAAATTTATGTATTTCACATTTGTGTACACATTGGGAAAGGGTTCATTGCAAAATATTTTCCACAGTTAAATTAATATTTGCTCTTCCAATCAAATAGCTTCCTTAGGCTTTAAGTAGCTCTTGTGGTCTATAAAAGGTATTCAAATTCCTGTCAAAAAGAATAATATTCTAGCCATGATAAAAACCCACAAGCACATGTATCATCTTTCCTTTAAGAATTATTTGGGGAGAGAGGATGGGGAGGGGGGGAAGGAAGAAGGGAGAGGAAGAAGAAAACAGCAGCAAAAAAGTAATCTAAGTAAGTAATCATGTAATCTACTATATCAGAAGCTGATAGTGTTGAACTCTCTTACAAAGGTGGGAAGGCAAGCATTGTATTACTCCCTTAATGGATGTTTGAAACATGTTTCCATGATACTGCTTTGGGTACTGTGGCTGGTTTTCTTTTGCTGTTCATAAAGTACTCTTCTTTTTAATCTTCCTCTACTCGTGAGCCATTTTGATTGTCCCTGTAAGGACCACATTAAACCAACTATAGCCCTGCCCCCCCTCCAAAAAAAAAAAAAAAAAAAAGGGGGGGGGGGGACGGGGACAGGTACAGGACCAGGACAGACTTGAAAAGCTTGATAGCAGAGGCTTTTTTAGTTTATATGGTACACAGAAATTATTTTGCCCTAAGGAACTTGGCTCTAATTTTTCCTCTTACACTATACAGCTTCTTTTTAAGAATTAATGTGTTCTTCATTTTTGGAATATGTATTTACAGTCAGTATTAGCAACATCATCACGTAAGTGTATGCCACTATCTATGTTCAGAAAGCTCCCTTAGTAAGGCGTGCTAAAACCCTAAACAAACAAGCAAACAATATTAGTACCAGTTTCATCTCCTGTTCATGGCATGTATAGATCAGTGATCTAAAGATCATAAGGATAATAATCCTGTTAAATATTATAATCTTTTTTTTTTTTTCCTCTGAAAGAGCATACATATTTCTCAAGGGAAGCAAAAATCTAAATTTTTGAAACTAAAGAAAACATGGACACATTGCACCCTGTGGATGAGTGAATAAATATTTCAAAGCTTACAAATAAACACAGAAGAATGTATATTTACCTCTTGGAAGTTCCAGAGAAATAATGGATTTCAGAGAAGACTTTCTTTGTTCCCTTCTCCAAGCAGAATTTTTCACTCAGTAAAGTATAGAGGACCTGTTCCTTGATAGGTTTGACATTAGTTTAATTATAGTCAATACCTCCTGCCTTCATGCTACCTACTATGTGGGTAATGGGATCTTTTAAATGGGATCTTTTAAAAACCTTCCAAGAGTGAGAAACACAGAATGTGTTATCAGTGAGACAGTTCAGTCTCTCTGAGTTAATGGTAGCTGTTCTTCCCTTTTCTTCATGTCTCTCCAAAGAAAAGCTCATCAGAATACACAGTACTGAATTTAGCAATATGAGCTCTGTGGGGAAACTCTAGTTACTTTTCAGCCATCCACAAAAGCAGAGCTAAAATTTTACTTGTTTGTGATTTGATATTTTCTGTACAAATGAGAACTAATCCTCAATGGCTTCAATTTCACAAGGGACTAAAGACCTCATACAACATGGACTAATGAATCACACATATCCAAAACTTGGATATGTGTGTCTTGGACACAAGACACTTGGATCCAAGACTTTCCTGTCAGTCTAATTAAGGTTTAGTAATCTGATAAAATGATTGTTAGTCCAATTATAATGATACTGATACTTATGTTCCAAATGATCCCAAGATTTCCAGCATTCAATAAATACACCATGAAAACTGATAGTCACAACCTTTGTAATATCTACCCTTTTCCTAAGTCTTATGATCATCCAGCCTGTAAACTGCACTTGTAAAAACTGGTTGTTTGCCTTCATGAATTTTTTTACCTTCCGTTTGGAGAAACATATAGTTTTTATATATGTATATTTTTAAAGCTGTCTCTTTTGTTATGTAATTTTAGTAAAAGATAAACTTCTTTAGTGGTGATGTTTTATTTTTCTTTTAGATTATATTCTGATTGTTTTAATTTTCCATGAAAATATGAATACTCCATATACAAGTTGTTAAATAAAACAAGTCTCTCCTGAAATAAGGATAAAGATAAACAAGGTGCTTATTTCAGGGGTACTGATGCTCAGCTGTGGAATGACACTATAAAAATAATTCTTGGAATCACTACTATGGAGGATGTGGATGATGAATGTGTATTATGTGATGGATGTGTATTATGGATGATGAAAAAAATAAATTCGAGCACAAACTGTTACCTACTCTTAGGCCCAGAATCAACTTTTTTCTTTTTGATTATCTAAGTTTAAAAGGTAGCCTACCTACAAGTTGCAGAACAGCATTTTGATTTGTTGGTTTATTAACTTCTGATCTCACAGTCACGATTGAAAATGTCTGATTGTTTTTTACCATTCATGTTTCTTTCTCAGTCTTTTTTGTCCTAGTGAAATATTGTGCTTTTAGGATAATCTTTGCTAGGCAAAAGCTGTCCAAGGAGAGCTTATAAATGGAGCTTTTAAAACATATTTTAGAAACAATGTGATTACATTTCAATTTCCACAGAACAAATAGTTCTTTGGTTTTGTGAAACAGTAGTTCAAGTTGGATACCAAGTTTCTATATCTGTCATTTTGAAAAAAAAAAGGATGTAGGGATGATATTATCCCATTCCTTTCAATTTCAGCAATTCAGAGCAGCACAGAATATTACTTTATCAGTTGGACTTGTGGCCTACATGGAGGAGTGAAGATATGGTCAGTTTGAAAGAACATGGAGCTTAAAAAATATTTTTTAAATCAGTGTAGGCACAGACAGGTAGCCTCTGGATAGAAAAGACTGCAATTATTATTATTTTTTTTTTCTCTTATGAGTAAAAAAATCCCCCCAATTTCAATTGTAATTGACGTGACCAAGTTGATTTGCCCTTGGTTGACTGAGCAAACTGACTGTATTAATCGCAGATGGCAGGATTTTATTTCCAGCAACAGAAAGAATTGTAAACTTTTTCAATTCTTTGTATTTATTTATTTATTTTCAAAACTTTACTGAAGCTTGTACAGACAATATCTGATAAAATATTTGAGTGTCTGTGTAACCAGTGTTGTGCTTGAAGGCAAGGTCACGTCACTGTTTTTGTTCCTTTCAGTACTTTCAGGCATCCTATCAGTATTGCTAGCCACAGGATTGCTATATGAGTTCAACTGAACAACTGTGATTTTTCCGATTCATTCATTTTGAGAAAAAGAAGGAAAAAATAGAAGACAGTAAACAACATTACAGGAACAATATGCTGTATTTTCTTTCTTTGGAGACATATATGGAACAGGAGAAGTTATAAAGTAAATAAAGGGAAAGGGAAAATGTTCCTTTAAGTAGCCATCAATTGCAAGGAAACATTGTAGTTTTCTTCAGAGATTCTCCTTGTGGTTAATGCTGGCTTCATCACTTACTTCAGACACCTCTCTTGAAAATTCTGCTAGTAGCAGTATTGAAATTACTCTGCCTGACCCTGCAGGTCGGTATTCTTCATCTCATTGAACAGTCTCTCATCCTCCTCCCTTTGTTTAATGTAGAAAAGAGTCCTTCCCACATGGTTGTTTTCTTTGTGTGCTCTGATCACTCAAGACAGATTATTATTATTTTTTTACTTTCTTTTTCTTATGAGGAGGTAAATGCTAATGCTTAAACTATGTTTTGAGCTGTGTGAAGCTATTTGATGCTCTGTGAGGCTATTTAATGAAAAACAAACAAGAACACATTTGAATGTTGCTTATCATATAGTATGAAGATTAATATTATAGTCTGAGAATTAAATACTAGTCCATTCTACTTTGTTTGCCTACTATGTTTGCCATACTTGCAGTGCAATGATCAGTAATGACACAACTAGTCATTGATACTGAAAATAATATTCCTTGTCACTTTAATCAGCAAAATAATATAGTCATTGTCCTCAACTTCTCCAAGCACTTAGATACACTACTCCATAGTTTGTATTTTATAATTTGAAATTGTATTATTTTTTTTTCAGAAAGTGTTTAGTCAAAGGATAGATCTCAGAGTCACGGGAAACAAATGTTTTGTTTATGCATTCCTATTTTTCTGGCTACTTAAATGTAATGATGTTTCTTTTTCCTCAGGAGATAACTGCAACATTTTACAGAAGAAAAATATCACATTATAAGTAGTGAAAAATAAACAATTAATTTAATCAAGAATATCTGATTAAATAATTTTCAGAAAATTTCTGATGCAGGATTCAGGAATATTTCCATTAAAAAAAAAAAAAAAAAAAAAAAAAAGCCCTCTGAAAATTTTTTAAACCAAAAACTGCTAGGTTCCATGAATCTAACACAATTAATCTTATAACTATATATAACTCTATCTATAACATTGGAAAAACTTATTTTATTTCTTAGCAAAATAAGTAAATAAGACACTTTTTTTTTTTTTTTAACTGTAGAGAGCAACATTATCATTAGTAGTGTAACACATTAAAATATGGATTATTTATAATTTTAGAAATTTAATTGTTTGACTAATAAATAAATTTTATTTTGGCCACTGCTGCTAAGACAAAACAACTATACAAACCTATTCTATGTCATTTTCTGTCTCATATATCAACAGCACATAAATGGTCAGTAATTCCTGACCGCAAGATTATAATTGCTGATGTTGATGTATAAACCAATAAATGTGTGGCTTGTTTTTCAGATCTTAGGTAAAACTGAAGTTTCAGCAATCATAGAAATCACCCTTTGACTTACAAGGAAAACAGATGTGATGTGGTAAGCTTTGAGAGAAGAATAAATATGGAACTCCATGATGTCGTTGTCACAGGTTCACTTTTCAAAGTACAACAGTGCTCTACTCATAGATACATGTCCAAAGGGCAAGAGAATGTTTGTCATTTTGGAGGAAGTCTAGTTAAGTGCTGTAAATTACTTTTGTTGTCAGATGTATATTACTTTTGTTTTCTGGTATGAAGAATTTTTATTATTATTATTTTACTATAAAATTAATATATTTCTCTTAATTGGTAGGAAATAATAGTAGTTAAAAAAATAATTCCTGGCAAATCTAAATGCAAACAAAATCTTATTATATCAGTGTAATGATTTTTTTTTTTCCTACATATATGACATCTCAAAAATTTTGACATGTTTCTGCACAAAAAAGAATCTGTGAATTTCTCAAATTCTAACAATCTGATTTATATACATATACATGTATTTTATTATTATTTTTTTTCATCTGTGCCATATATAAGACTTGAAGGTATTTTGAGCAAGTTCACAGATGATTCCAAATTGGGTAGAGCTGTAGTCTCTGTCAAGGGTGTTGAGGCCTTGCAGAGAGATCTAGACAAATTAAAGAGCTGAGCAATCACCAACAATATGAAGTTTAATGAGAGCAAGTTAATTTCTTCTCTCTGGTGATCAGCAACAGGACCTGAGGGAACAGCATGAAGTGGTACCAGGAGAGGTTCGTGTTGAATGTTAGGAAAAGTTTCTTCACGGAGAGGGTGACTGGGCACTGGACCAGGCTCCCCAGGAAAGTAGTTATGGCCCCATGCCTGACAGAGCTCAAGGACAATGCTCTCAGACAAATGGTTTGTTTTTGGGGTTGTCTTTTGTAGAACTGGGAGTTGGACTTGATGATCCTTGTGGGTCCCTTCCAGCTCACTATATTATATGATTCTATGATACATTCTTAGAGCCTAGCTACTGTTACTGTTACTGCTACTAAAGTTGCATTGTGTTGTTATCTCTAAACAAGGATTTATGTTAGAGCTTGAGAGCTTGATGTCCTTCAATAGGTAGTATCCACTAATTTCATTATGTTAGGACAAATAATAGAAGATTCCTCATTGTTATTAGAAGAAATATCATCCAAGTCTTTAATAATAATAATAATAATAATTAATAATAATAATAATAATGATGATGCAGTAAGTCATTTTTTTCCTAAAACATGCAGTGGGCATTTACACAAAAAACACTTAAAATTGCCAGTATTTGCTGCATACATGTAGATGTACCTAAGACACTGCTGTTTTGAACTGTGCTGTCTTGGAATTTGGCAGACAGAGAGATGGTAGATGGACAAGCATTTGCTTATTCAAGTTAAAGAGGTAAATCAATGTCATTTAAAAAATATATTAGTTCAATCCCAGTGTTTTGGCCAGTGAAAATCCCTGAGAGTGAAGGAATGAAGATACTCCTTATTACCATAACTTTATTCTGGAAAGCTCTGACTTTGTTTTCCATTTTCCTTGTTCCTATGACAGTCTGTAAGGCTATTCTGGCCCATCGGGCATAATTTTTTATTAAGAACTTCTTGTAAACAGTTCATAATTCTTAGCTGAATTTGAGATTATCTTTATACATAGGAAATCAATTTTATTTTCTCCTTCTGTTTTTATTCTTTATCTTGAAACCAGAAAGAACTCTTAAAAGGTTCCTGGGACTTTAGAATAGATTTTTTTTTTAGAGGTAAAAAAGACAAAAAACAGCATGTCCTGTTTTTCCACTGTTCATATAAATTTTATAACAAATTATGTCAAACTGATGTGGAATGAATGAAAAACAGGTTTTATTTACATCTGGGCTTCACTCCACATCTTTCAGTGGAACAGTTTGAAAATTGTCATTGTTATCTAAAGTTAAGTGTCATAGTTCTGGAATATTGTGTGGCTTGGTGCTAGGTCATTTTCTAGAGAAAAGGGGACAGTAATTTATATTCACATAGAAGATGAAGCAGGACATAGCTTTTCACCTGTACAGATGGGTATTCCACTACAAAATGTTCTTCCTTAGGAAATGAGAGAGTTCATCTGAAGAAGAAAAACTGCTTCAGTATATATATAGTATATATTCAGTATATATAACATGCAGCTATATTAATCAACTTAGGGCTTATCTAAACAACTTAGTCTTGCTTATATCTAGTTCTTGTTGTGATTTTTGCATAGGAGAGCACATTATTGCATATCAAGAACATGAAAATGAACATAGATATGGGATGCCATGAAGTAGAAAGAATCGAGATACCTGTAAGAACATGGAAAAACTGCAGACTTTAATGTAGTAGCAACAACGGTCTAAATAGAGAGTTGATTTTTATTCTCTACTTGTGCAATTGAAGATGTTTTCTTTTAGATGAAAGTTGTGTGCCCTAATCCCAAATCAAAATATAACCAAACAATTCTTTGGGGCTTTTCCCTGGAGATCCTGAGAAAGGTAAAGTAGACAGCAGATCATCTAAGGAAGGGACAGAACAAAATTAAAAAATAGAAATGACTGGCATACAGGGACTTAACTTTTAAGGAAGGTTTAAAAAGTATAAGTGTTTAAAGGTATAATCCCAGTTTTGTCTAGTGGTGGCCTGTCCCTGGAGGAGGAACGCTGTATCTCTTCTGAAAAGGCATCAGATGAGCATACCAAACTGACATACTAGATTGTGGTATGGATAATGAGGTTCGAGAACAATCTGAAACCTTAACACAGCAATTGCAGATAGTCTGAATCAGAGGCAGTGGCTACAGGGGAAGATTAAGAAATGTCTCTGAGAAATTACAGTAATCAAAAAGGTTGGTTACTTTTGGCATCCATCTGCGTCCTCCTGAAAAGAATGTAAGTTCTTGTGTTAGGCAGAAGGTGGCAGTAACACGCACAGAGAAGCTCAGGCTAGGTTGGATGGAAACACCTCCACAGCTGAACACTACTGGAAGAGGTTAAAAGTCACAGTATATCAGAAGATAAAAAGAGAAAGAGTGTCTCAACTGGTAATAAGGAATCTCTTGTCAATATATTTTCTTGATCTTTATCTCATATGCATTTTTCCTCTAATTTAGCCAGAACACTAAATTTAAGTGATCTTAAGCCCTTCATGGTAATTAGAAAACAAGTCTGTATTGCTATCTATCTGATCTCTAATTTGAAACTGTTCAGAAGTTTTAAGAATATTCTTTCCTTTCATTCTTTCTGCCAGTTTTTCAGTATTTTCAAACAGTTCTACAAATCACTTATTTGAAGACTGTTGATCACACTTATTCGGTGTTGTTTCTTTCTGAGGCTTTTAGTCAAAGCAAACTGCCTATAACTGAATAATGGTGAACTTTCTTTCTAAAAATAATATCTACCTACATGTAGTATATGTGATTTTGTGTACTTAAAAGTCATATACATGTCTTCTGCTTTTCCAGATGCTATTAAAATCTTCCTTTCAATGTGGATGGAAGGCCTCTTGACTGCAAGACTTAGGCAGCTGGAAGTAATGAAGCTAACATTGGAGGACTCAAACGTAAAGATTTTTGTTCTTATTTGAGATCACATTCTTCTTATTTTTATACGTGTTGTGTTACTAAAGAATATCTTACGCATATGAATGTTTTACCTGGTGAATATCATTTCTGCTGAATAAATCCATGGCTTGTTTTCACAGTTATTACTCCTAGGAAGTGATATACTGTTAAGTTTAGAGGCAGTTAAAATAATTTAATTGCAGCATGGGATGTGAAATGAATGCTGCTCTAAATCTGCACTGGGGTCTGTAAATGTAAAATAATATGAATGATATTATTTTACATTTCCATAGTTTTTAAAAGATATTCTAAGCAATGCATTTTTCTCACTTCTGGAAACCTCTCCTAAAGTTTTTACAATGGCTGGTTTGTCAGCTTTTCATCTGCTAACAAAACGAGAAATTGTATTATTGCTATATGCAAACCAGCTTTGTACATTGTCTTGATTGATTCTGTTTCTACACCACAGTGCACTAGATAAAACAGTTCAAGAACCATTTTTTTCTCCACAGTTGTTATGAGTTTGGCTGTACTTCTGACCATGGTGTCATGGTTTTGGCTGAGACAGTTAATTTTCTTTGTAGTGTTTAGAATGGTACAATGTTTTGAATTTACAAGAAAGAAAAAAAATGCTGATAACACACCGATGTTTTAGTTGCTGCTGAGCAGTGCTTACAGAGTTAAGGACTTTCCAGATTCTCATGTTGCCCTGCCAGCAAAGAGACTGGGTGTGCATAAGAAGCTGGCAGGGGACAGAGCAAGGACAACTGACCCAAACTGGCCAAAGGGATGTTCCATACCATATGGCATCATGCAGAACAATAAAACTGTTGGGAGTTGGTGAGGGAGGCTGTTGATGCTGGTAGGCTGGGCATTGTTTGGGTGGTGGTGAGCAATTGCATTGTGCATTACTTGTTTTGTATATTCTTTTATTATTATTATTATTATTATTATTATTATTATTATCCATTCCTTTTATTAGACTCCTAATATGACTCTAATATAACTCATATTAGACTGTTTTTATTTCAGACCACAAGTTTAACCTCTTTTTTCAATTCTCTTCCCCATCACATTGCGGGGGGAATGGTTGTGTGGGGCTTGACTGCCTGTGGGGTTAAACCACAGCACATGGTTTCTTTGTTTCATTTTCTTAGAAGAAGGATGTGAACATTTCAAACAGATATTTTCTGTATATGATCAAAGCAAAAGTTCTATTTTGTATGAATGTAGTAACACCTGGTCTGGACTACTATATAAATAATTTTGTAATAATTTCTAGAAATATTCAAGTTGTTTTTATCATGTATAATTCAAGCGTTAGTACTAAGTAAATCAGATGGTTAGCTGTGACACTACTTGGTAAGGCTGTGAGACCTAGACAAATAATGTATGTCTAATGTATGTCTTTAATTTTAGAATGAGGAATATTGATTATTTTATACAGAATTACTATTCTCTACATTTCAACGATTTAAAAAATTAGCTACAACTGAATATATAAAGTTGGCAGAAAAAAGAATGATAAGATACAACAAATACATAGTAATGCAACATAAACTGCCTGCAAACAGTTGAGAAAAACTTAATCTGAATCTATATTATTGATGATCACAGAGCACAGAGTGATAATACAGGAAATATACTTTAAAAGTCAAACATGAACAATTCTATAAGAAAAAAGTACTGATAATGTATCAGATTTTTCTGCTTGGCTGGATCTTATAAATGAAATTCACCACAGAGGGAAGAAAATCCCATTAGCTTTCAGCTGGCAGAAACTTGTGAAACTTGTGAAAGTTGTGTAAGTGAGGTGAAATAAAGCAAAGGACTCACACCTCTAAATACGGGTTTTTCGCACCCCCTCTCCTCTTTTCTTAACCCACCATCTTTTTCATTCCCCACCAAAACCAAAACAAACCAATCCAACAACAAACAAATAAATAAAAACCCTACCACCACAAAACCTGAACAAAACCTCCAACTAAACAGCTATCTTAAAGATTTTTTTTAAGAAGTAGTCATTTTCTTTGCAAAATTACTGTACTATGAAATAATCTTTTTTTCTATCATGCTTTTTTTCCCCACTGAAATTTTAATACTATTCATGTAAAATATTATACTTTATAATTTACTATATTTATCAAAATAAATACTTGCTGTATTAACTGAATTTCCTTCTAATCTGATAATGTGAACTGTTCTGCTGTCTTCAAGCAAAGCTCTTTTAAACAGTTCTTAGAAATCTAAATTTACAGACCAGACATTTTCTAATTTAGATTGACTGATTTGACAAAATGTGGCAAGTGTCATCTTCCAGTTATCTAGAGACAGGTTTATTTCAGCTGTTTCAAAACACCATTTACAGTTCTTTTTCATTTATGAGTCAAATCTTACTGTTTAAAAAAGCATAATATATTTTCCCTATATCCTACCTCTTAAAATTTCTCCTTAATTAAAAACAACAACAAAGCAGCAGCAACAACAACAAACTTTGAGAGCATTGGGGATGACATCTAGTTAATAGTTTAATAACATTACTCTCCAGTTTATTGTGAAAGAGATGCTGTTCTTATTTATAGGAATACTGAATGAAATCTAATGGATTCACTAGTTCACCAGTGGACTGAAAGAGATTCATATATTCTTGTAATCAGTAAGGAACAGTCTATCATCCTCTCTTCCCAGTGAAATAGCTGACTTGTACTTGGTTAAGATAATAGAAAGTTAATTCCTGAGGAAAAAATGTCTTTACAAGAAGATTCAGAAAATTTGACATCTTTTCTTCATCTCTGCATTACCAGTATTAACTTAGCTTTTCAGCACAGACACCTCAGATAAAATATATTTAATCTAAACAGTAATTCTAATAGTAATTCTGCAGTGATATTTGAAAATATCTGCATTTATTGAAGATAATAATATGATAAAAGAGCTACTGCATTCTTAGGACAGCTTGGAAATCTTGACTCTTGAATGCTAATCCTAACAGTGAAAAAATATGCCTTGGTTTTCAATGGGTCTATGCATGACAATTTATCACTGAGGCGCCACAGTAGAAGTGAACCTTAAAAGAGAAATGTATAACAAAAACTCCTGATTTAGCTCTGCATGAATAGGGTACCATCTGTCCAGGTCTGTCTTGACATGTGCTCTTCTCATGGCTATATAGAGTTTATTGCACATGTACACGTGTACAGACCCATAATGTATTTTCCAGATATACTAGTTCCCTTGCCAACACTTTAAAAACAGGCTGGATTCAGAGTTTATGCTCAAGTATGCTTACTTCTGTCCAGTAAATCTCAGAGGAAAAGACAAGACCTCCGTATATGAGGCAGTACTGGAATACTTCAATAATTACTAATGGCTTTACATTATTAGAACTCAAATTTGAAGTACCAGGCAGGTGAGAAAAGGCAGAGATTTTTTTTTTTTTCCCCGCTGAGGTGTTTAAGCTGTTCTCTTTCTGTCCAGTGTCTGAGAGATCAGACTTTTATATCTTGATTGAAAGACAGAAGTGCTATACATTGAGCAAATAACAGAATGTTGAACTATTATTAAGTGTGGGAGATATTTTTATCAGGTTGCTGTATTCATAAATACAGATAATATTTGCATACCGGAAAGAAGAGACTTCTTATTCTTTCTAAACTATGTCTTTCATAAAAATAGGTGAGGATTTAAGAAAATTGTCAGCATTCCTTCGTAAGCAAATTAATATTCTCATATTGTGTTAAACAGAGGTGTGGATATGAAGTTAATTACTGACCAGCAGGTGACTAGTAAAACATTTAAGGTTTTCTTAGCTAAATTATACACTGTGGTTACCTGTACAGCAGAAAAAAAAAAAAAAAAATCCAGATCTTTTTTTTTTTTTTAATTTTTATTTTTATTTTGTGTGTGTGTTTAAATTCCAGATCTTGGAGGCTACACTAAATGAAGACACTAAAGGCTACATTAAATGAAAACATAGTCTTTGAAGTGTCTTCTCCCATCATTAAAGAGTTTAGTATCTATATTCAGTGCAGGAGTTGCTTCTTAGCATATGTTCATATAGTATCTAACATAATAGGATACTTGATTAAAGCCCCACCAGGGCTTTAACTTTAAAAAAGTAAATAAATACTTGATTACACTATCCCATAAAACCTAATATGGAAATGAAACTTGCAATAAAAATTTTACTTATAGTATAGCCTATTATTATTAGCCTATATTTAATGTTTAAATTAGTATGTTGATATTGGAATTAGAATTAAATCAATAATACCCATTTCCTATCTGGGAAGAAAAAAAAAAAAAAAAAAGAAAAAAAAAAGCACACGCACACACACACAAATCCCACCTCCTTTTTATGTCAAAAGGTCAGGAACTGATTGTATATTTATTTTAATGTAATGTAGATACAGTCTGGTGCATATGATTTACCATAACTTCGATGATTTGGTGCAAATATGTAAAACATCTGTTTTGTTTTTACACCCTCACACTAAAAGAAAAATCTGTAATTGTTGCAGGAAGAACAGCTGAAAACACAACAGACACCAGTATGGTCAGATCATGCCCTGCTTTATTACCCGAATAGCCTGACTTTTATAGTGAACTTAACAGGGGCGGATAGTGTCTCACACAAAATTATTGGTCAAAAGCACTCAGACAAACAACTGCACGAAAACAACCCCACCTGCAAGAAAACAACCCCCTTGTGATTAGCAGTCACGTAGACCTTGTCCTTGAAGCCAGCTGCTGGCAACAATATTTTTCTAAATTCCTCAATTGGCTATGTGGGAACACTGTCATGGGAACTTCTCATAGTTGTCCTGGTAGCTTGGTTTGCTCAGCTGCAGCAAGCCATGGGATCTTTGCTGTTTCAAAAATCCCTCAACATGGAATACTGTATATGTTGTAAAAATAGCTTGTTTAATTCCTAGAAAGATTTTACAATACAAAATTAATTTATCCTGGTACATGTTTTCTCTTATGAAAAACTCCTAGAATAGTTCATAAGGATCAAATGAAATGGTCATAGTTAAAGACATTATTTACATAAGAATATATGGTATTTTAATAGAGCACTTTAATTCTGCTGAGAACTGTATTGTTGATCTTTAAAATTTTGTTGAGAACATATTCTTCTCTCCTACTGATGCAGGGGAATATTCTATTACTCTTAAACTTATTTTTCTGTGTTTCATTTTTTGTAAAACTAATGTTGTTTATTCTTAGAATATGTTTGTTGGTTTCATTTAGTTCTGTAAATATAAGTGTGCTGCCCCTAGGAGCAACCTGATCGTGCATAGGACAGTTCTCTAGCATTAAGGCAAACTAGCACAAAAAGCCAATCCCAACACTAGAAACTCCTAGTCAAGGCCAACAAATCAAAAGACTATATTAATCTTCAAAGACATTGCTTCACATGTCACATTGCACTGGATCTGGTTGCGATGCTGTTAATTTTCTCCTGCTGGCCAACCACACAACATGCATACGTGTCTATAAGCACAAAAGAGGAACACTAGACTTCATGCCTTCAGACGTACTCAGTGTGGGCCAATGATGAGCACTTCAGCCCACAGCATGCTGTGTGTTCATATTGTGTTTCAGGATGACCAGATTTCTGAGGCCTCAGTGGTCCTTGTTTTGGTTGTCTGTTGTGTCAAATAGTCTTTGGTATCTTCACAGAGCCTGATTACTCAGGCTGCTGGGGAAAAGAACCACTTCTTTACATATACTATTCTAATGATTTTTTTTTTGGTGTGTATGTGTGGTTATTAGTCATTAGAGCATAGGGTGACTGTGTATCTGTGTGTGACTGCTGACAGCATTTTTACTGAGCTACTGCTTTATGTACATGCCCAGGAAGAAATGATGAGAAGCTCCTTCAGTTCTGTCAAATCTCTCTGCAAATCTGGTGAGAAACATGGTGTCTACCCTGTTATTGAGCAGTAGCCATAAATTCTTTCTACTCCTTCTTTGTAAGCATATCAGGTTTCATGCATTGGCTGTAGGAATATTGTGCTACAGTTAAATATCATATTTTCAGTCTTATTTTGCATCCAAAAGATGAACTTCCTCAAAAGTTATCTGGTATTTTCTCCTACTACAGAATTCAGCTGCTCATAAGAAATCAGTCAAAGAGGAAGTATTTTATAATTTTAACATGTAACTAATTTACATTGAGGTTGGAGTGCGTTGACTCCTTTTTCTTTCCCTGCTTCCCATTCATTTCAGCTAAATTTAACCTTGTTTACATTTTTGTAGTGAACAGTAAGTTGAAAATCCATAAGAGAAGAAAAAGAAAAAAGAGAAAGTGAAAGCGAAAGCGAAAGAGAAAGAGAAAGAGAAACATTAAACTTAAAGTAATTGTGATAGCTGCTTTAGACATTAAAAAAAAAAAAAAAAAAAAAAAAAACAGGAAAAAAAAAATAGAAGCTTTGCAGTTTTCACACAATATGATGTCAGAGTTTATTTTGACTTGTTACCATGACTTAAATTTTCAAGAAATCTTGAAAATAAACTTATAAATAAATGAAGGAAGAAAACAAACAAACAAACAAACAAACACTCTAAAAGTAAATTATTTATTTTGAAGTTACTTTGCAGTTACTTGAAGATACAATGGTTAAACAGAGAGAACATAACAACTATTAATGATAGTTATTAAAGAAAATTAAAGAAAACTGTTTTAGTAAAAACAGTTTTTAGTCCTACTCATAGTAGGACTAAATCATCCTACTCATAGTCCTACTCAAGGACTATGTAGACAACAAAAAAGTTATAGTTGGGATTCTGAAAAGATAAATAGTTGCTGTAAATTAGATGCACTGATATTCCTAGTTAGTTCTGCATTCTAGAGATTTAAATATATATTTATATACATGTATATAAATATTTTGCTCTTTTTTTTTTTTTGGGGGGGGGGGTGGGTGGGTGGGGAGAACACTGCAGAGAATTTGTTCCTTATGCAAAGTTACAAGTTCCTTATGCAAAGTTACTTATTTGCAAGTTACAACTTTTTTATTGCAGTAATTAATTGGTTAGAACTTATGCCTTTTCACTCATAATGACAAAAATAAGCTGAATTACACCAAGTAAAACATATATTTAATTTTTCTTTACATTAAGAATTATTCTCTCTCTCTTTCATAAAGATGAAAATGGTTACAGTAAATTTTCTGTAGGAAATTATAGAAAGGGCTAGCTTTCTCCTCTGCCTGAAATGACTTCAGGTGTGTAAGATTCAATTTGGTACCTCTGCAATAAAAGAGTCTGAGAAGGCAACAGCTTTAACAAACTGGGAGAAGATTTATCTGACAGTTTATGAATTAAGGTGCAGGCAGTCTTAGAAGAATATATATGTTCTTTAAAAAAAAATCAGTGACTTGTCAAGACAAAATGGGCCTCACATCTAGATATGTGATGTAGATTATGTCGCAAGATAAATGACTCTTTTTTTTTTTTTTTTTTTAATTATAATTAAGGCATCATTTACTAACTACAAACAGAATGATAAAAATCTAGACTAACAATCAGAACAACACTTGTACTTTTCAATCAGAAAATTCTGAGAAAAGCTTTTTAAAGTCATCATTAAAAAACAAAACAAAACAAAACAAAACAAAATGAACAAACAAAGAAAAAAAAAGCAGGAAATTACTGGTTTCAGAAGGCCACTAGTTATCATTATTTCTGAGTGAACACATACATTGTTTTTATGTTTAGAAGTACTTTGGAAACAAGCTGCTGCTGCCATCTACAAAGAAGTCTAAATATAAAATTGTGATGCTTTCACTTTGCTTATGGAAACCACTGAATAATTAAATTCAGTAAGGCTAAAATTTGACTTGAATCTCTATGTTGTACATTGGAGTGGTAATTTACTTCTATCATCTAAAGTGAGTTCTCTATCCATGAGAAATAAAGAGAAAATATATCTATAATTTGACAACATTCATTGTGTGTGAAGAGAAGAGATCTGGCAGTGTCAGCAAAGAAATAAGGCCAGTAAATGTAAAATTTATTGATACATAGTATCATGTAGTATCTGGAGCTATTTCCCGACTTGGAATTACTGAACTGAACACTGGGCTTTGACTTCTAATATAGAAGTTAAATATGAAAAAGGGAAACAAAGTGTTAACTGGGTACACTTGTCAAACATAAGTAGGTGTTTTATTTTTTTTCCACAGATTTGATAGCTACTTATTGTGTGTGCTGTGTTGAAACCATGTTTTGTTTCAGCAGATTTTTCTTCTCTGTCTTTTCCTTCCTTCCCTCAGTTATCAGTGAGCAACCTGCCATTTGAGATTCATTACAAAGAAAAGAGTTTTCATGAACTATGCAGGCAGTCCATAGTATTAATATAGTACTGGTACTGTAGGTAGTATAACCTATGGTCTCATTTCTCTTCTCTTAGTTGGAATGGAATGTCTAAAGTTAAATGGAATACAAAATTGGCAATGCTTTAACAACATTGTCTTTTGCTCCCCAATAATTATTCTTAATTCTTAAATAATGCTTCTGGATCCAGAGCAATATAATTCTTTTGAATTTTGATACAATGTAGTGGGTTTATGTGGCAAGGTTTTGGTAGCAGGGGGCCATAGGGGTGGTTTCTGTGAGAAGGATCTAGAAGCTGCCCCATGTTTGGTAAGGGCCCCATTGTTCTCCAGAGCTGAGCCAATAAGAGATGTTGTTTTGCGCCTCTGTGAGAGCATATTTAAGACAGGGAAAAAAAACGCTGCACCACACAGCAGCCGGGAGAGTGAGAGGAGTGAGAAAAACAGCCTTGCAGGCGCCAAGGTCAGTGAAGAAGGAGGGGGAGAGGTGCTCCAGGCACCGGAGCAGAAGTCCCCTGTGGCCTGTGGTGAGGACCATGGTGAAGCAGGATGTCCCCCTGCAGCACATGGAGTACCATGGTGGAGCAGGGTTCCACGCTGCAGCCCATGGAGGAGACCATGGTGGAGCAGGTGGCCCTGCACCAATGGAGGCTGCCGCCTGTGGAAGACCCCTGCCAGAGCAGATTCTGGGCCGGACCTGTAGCTCATGGAGAGGAGACCACACAGGAGCAGGTGACCTGGCAGGAGCTGCTGCCCATGGGGGACCCAGGCTGGAGCAGTTTTCTCCTGAGGGATGGACCCCGTGGTACGGACCCATATCTGGAGCAGCTCTGGAAGAGCTGCTGCCTGTGGGAAGCCCACGTTGGATCAGTTCATCAAGGACTGTATCCCATGGGTGGGACCCCACAGCACAGGGGACAAGAGTGACCGAGAAGGAGCGGCAAAGAAGCACTGTAGACTGACCATAACCTCCATTCCCCCGTTCCCCTGCTCCGCTTGGGGGGAGGATGTGGAAGAGGGTGGATGGGGGGGAAGGTGCTTTTGGTTTCTTTCCTTTGTTTCTCACTTCTCTAGCTTGTTAGTAATGAGCAATAAATCTTACTGTCTCCTTATGCTAAGTCTGTTTTGCCTGTTACAATAATTACTGCATGACTTTCTCATCCTTTTCTCAACCTTTGAGCCCTTTTCACATATTTTCTCCCCATTCCTCTTTGAGGAGGGGGAGTGGTGTGAACGGCTGTGGTGGAGCTCAGGTGGAACTCAAGCGGAACCATGACATACAGTGAATTATTAAGGATACGTTTCTTAGATAAGCATAGAATCATTGAATGGCTTGGGTTGGAATCGACCGTAAAGACTGTCTAGTTCCAACACCCCTGACGTGGTTATGAAAGCTGCCAATTAGATCAGGTTGCCTAGGGCCCCATCCAACCTGACCTTGAAAGTCTCTAGGGATAGGGTAGTTATAACTCCTCTAGGCAACCTGTTCCAGTGCCTCACCACCCTCTGAGTGAAGAATTTCCTCCTAACATCTAATCATAATCTCCCCTGAAATCATTGCCCCTTGTTCTATCATTATCTGTCTAAGTAAAAAGTTTCTCTCCATCTTTTTTTATAAGCCCACTTTATGTCCTGAAAGGCTGTGATGGAGCCTCCTCTTCTGCAATCTGAACAGCCTCAGCTCACTTAGCCTTTCTTCATAGGAGAGTTGCTCCAGCCCTCTGATCACTATACTCTTTGACAAAGAGTCCCTCTCCTGCTTTCTTGAAGGTCTCCTCTAAGTACTGGAAGGCCACTATAAGGTCTCCTCAGCTCCAACTCTCTTGGTCTACCTTCATAGGAGAGGTATTACAGCCCTTTGATTATTTATCCTTGTGGCCCTCCTCTAGACCTGTTCAGATATACATCCTTCTTGTCCTATTGGCCCCAGATCTGGATACAGTACTCCAAACAGGGTTTTATGAAGGCAGAGTAGAGGAGGAGAATCATCTCCCTCAACCTGCTGGCCACAACTCTGTTGATGCAACCCAGGATGCAGTTGGCCTGGGCTGCAGGCACATACTGCTGGCTCATTTAAAGCTTTTCATTCACCAGAAATGCCATGTCCTTCTCTGCCAGGCTGCTCTCAGTGAGTTCTTCTTCCAGTTTGGGATTGCCATGACCCAGGTGCAATACCTTTCTCTGGCCTTATTGGACCTCATTAGATTCAAATGGACTCACTTCTCAAGCTTATCCAGATCCCTCTGGGTGGAATGCCTTCCTTCCTTTGTATCAGCTGCACCACTCAGCTCTGTGGCATCTGCAAACTTGCTGAGAGTGCACTGGATCCCATAGGCAATGACATCTTGGTCTATGTCATTGACAAAGACATAAAAGAGCAAGGGGTCCCAATACAGCCCCCTTAGGGACACCAGCTTCT
This sequence comes from Aythya marila, assembly GCF_965140915.1. NCBI lineage: Eukaryota > Metazoa > Chordata > Aves > Anseriformes > Anatidae > Aythya > Aythya marila. The sequence goes on along the minus strand of NC_139043.1, from coordinate 97,920,953 downwards.
GAATCACCTGGTTTTCACTTTAACAGTTAGAGAATTATTGATCTCATGTATATGGGGAAAAGTATACACCATATTTTTAAGTATTTATTACTTTAAATCAAACTAGGAAGACTGTATCCTTTCCCCAGTGAAAGCTTCAAGACAAAAATTCTGCATAACAAATGTTAGTTTTCTAGGTTCATTTTAAATTGGTATGTCCTTGAGCAATATTGTGGTCTAGTGTAAGAATCTAAATAGAACAGGATAGGCTTGAATCAACTTAAATTTGGGGGATTTAAATATCTATCCTGTCAAATTTAATTAAGAAAAATAAGGTGCTGTCTACAAAACAATATAAATTATTATTTGTCCTTCAATAATGTTGACAGTGAATTACAGACACAAGTGGAAACACCGCTGATTAAACCATGGGTACTTCTGCAGAAAAGGAAACAATATCTCATCCTTCATGTAAAGGTTTAGCAGTGTAAAACAGCAGTAAAGCAGGGGGAAACTGCTGTAAAAAGTACAATGGATGATCAATCAATCTTCCTCTTTTTAAATTAACTAATTTTAATGTTTAAACACAGTATGAAACACTGTAAAAATGGTTTTAGGTGAAGGAAGAAATACCTGTAGCTTTTTCAAGTTCAGACAAATACCTGTAACTTCTTCAAATTCAGAAATTGTTCAGTCAATTTCTCACCGACTCTATTTCAGTTCAAGGAGTTTACAAAGCACGTTTCATCCAAAAATGGATTAAATGAAAACTAATAGAAATTAATGAGATGAGTGAAAAGCAAGCCAACCTCCTGTCTTCTACTTCTAGTATCTATCCCTAAAAATTAACATGATTTAAACTTCATATGACATAGGTATTAAAGGGGAGTGTAATAAGAGCCAGTTGGTACACAAAACTATGTGTGCTTGTGAGAACTGAGCTGGACTGGCATTGCCTTTTCTGCTGTCAAGACCTGACGGTAAATCACCAGAAACAAACTGAGCTATAGCATATTTTAAACAGTGATAGAGAAGGCTCACTTGCTCCAAGGAAATACATTCATTAGAGAGACCCGGAAAAAAAAAAAAAAAAAAGATGTACGTGTGCATAAACAAAATTCTTTGGATTTGTTGATCTTAGAGGCCTTTTCCAAAATAAATTATTCTATGACTCATGCTTGTTGGATCAGGGTGGGTAGTGGGGAGGGGAGCTTATAAATTAAGTTTTTGTTATTTTTATTAAATGACTAAAAGAAGAATTAGAATTTAGTAAGGCCTAGTGAGTTTTGCTGAGTTAGCAGCTTTGGTCATTTATACAGATAGAAAGATGTGTCGATGATTTACTACTGATCTAGGAGGTGACTGGCTTGTCAATGAGAGATAAAACTTAGCAATGTGAGAAATCAATGACTTAGGCCAGGTTAATAAAGTTGGTTTGACATCTACATTTGATAAGATGTCTTATAAAGATAAGTCATTTCGACTTTAGAATAGCTCCTGTGTATTTGCAAGGAGAGGTTAGCTTTAAATCTCTTCTGACATAATGATGTAAATACAAATAGAGTTTATTATCAATAAAACATTGTTCTTTAGATTTGTTTTTCAACAAATATCTTAACTGACATGTTAATGCCCAGCATTTGTGATGTTTGTCATGATGGAAACACAAACATGACAGAACTCATTTGTCTGCTCTGTTGTTCATCTTGACTTTGAATTCTAGCAGATAGTCAAATTCCATTCCTCTTCTATATAATCTTTACTTAACTCTTTGGAGGAATGAACTAAGTAATTAGTTAGAAATGAGCTCTATTCACTGAAAATTGAAAGGAAACCTAATTTATCAGATCAGATTTTATAATAATCTGATCTCTTCTCTTTGGTTACCAGTGATAGGACCCAAAGCATGAAGCTTCAGCAGGGGAGGGTCAGGCTGGATGTCAGGAAAAGGCTCTTCACCAAGAGGGTGCTTGGGCACTGCAACAGGCTCCCCAGGGAGCCTGTTTGGTTCATGGCACCAAACCTTCAAGAAGTTTTTGGACAATGCTCTCTCTATTTCTAGATGAACACCAGGTGATGGGGAAGAAATTCCTACTGACATCCAAACACTTTTAAATCTTCTTTTTTATTTTTCCATTTTATATCTGTAAACTGGAGATGTGCTAATATTTCTTCACATAAATTCTTATAACATAAAGCCAAGCAGAACTTCTGTGAACTCACTGATCTGCAATACATATACTATAAGATCTTTCTAATTGTCTGAATGAACTGCAGTAATTTCAGTCAAACAAATCTTTCAAAATTTTCAGTCTTGATTTTAAAATGTTATCATGGAATAAAATCCAAAGCAAATTCTAATAAATGTTTCATATGTATACTAACCTCTATGATAATTCTTTTATATCTTCTACTCAGATTTGTGTTCCTTAATCTTGTCATTTACCTGCATAAAATGTACAGTATCATTCTAATATATGGCTTCATTTGTTATTTATATCACAAATTCTGTTATCTTAAATCTTTATAATTAATTCTGGTGTCATCAGACTTGCTAATAAGAGTCAGAAACTGTAAGTCCAAGGAATGATTCTCTGAAATATTTCTGCTAAAGAGATTAACACCAGTTTAATTAATGAATTTCAAGATGTAATAATCACCAGTTTTAATTCTCCTGATATATGGTAACTCATGCAGTACCAAGGTAATTTCTGGAAAGCATTGTATCAAAAGATGGAAGCATAGTATTGCTTTTAATTTTTTTTCAGCCGTACTTTTTTTTGTTGTTGTTGTTTTGGTTGGTTGGTTGGTTGGTTGGTTTTATGCATTTCTAATTAAGTTATTCTGACAATCTGTAGATTCTTAGTTATATGGCATTGACAGTATCTTGCTTCATTTCTCAATTAAGGGTTTATGTCAGATTGACAATCTCTAACTGTTCATAAATACTATTTCCCCTTCAAAAAGACAGCACAATAGAGTTTCTAGAGTTTGTTTGGTTGGTTGGTTGGTTTATTTGTTTGTTTGTTTGGTCAGTTGGTTTTGTCCTTTCATACTTCCTCAGGACTCCATAGTTATGGAAAATTACTATTAGTATTTCATGACAATGATATATACAGTTAACAATGTGGAGTACCATGGGAACATTGGTTAAAAGATTATTCTTTCTCCAGCCAAGAGGTTGCCTTAACAAATGATGCTTATCCTTTTAATAGGACTACAGAAAGCAAGTGGAGTTAGTAAAAGGTGTAGGACTGAAAGAAACTATGCACAAATATGACCTCCAAGAGAGAGAACTTCACTGAACCAATGCAAGAAATCAATCTTTTTCAATCAGATTGAGGATTGAGCTCATCAGCAGAAGAAATACAGCTACCATCAATCTTGATTCAATATCAAAACCTCTTTTTAATTTAATATTTAGTGGTAAATAAGCTGTTGCTGAAGTACTTCACGGTGCATCAATACATCAATATAACTTGTCTATTTTTTTCTGTAATGATTTATACTTTACAATTGATAAGAGCTTCTGTATTAATTAATAACATATTTATAATTTATTAAAGTATTACAATTCATTATATGTGGCACAAATAGCCTATTTGTGCAGACAGTATTTTTTTTACTTGGTCAATTCAAATTTGTTTCAATTTCACTAATTTTCTATATACAACATGTAAGGAAGATGTTGCTAAAATTTTGTGAGTCATCTTATTTCCTCATACTCCCAGGTTCTTAACAAAAGCATTGGCACTAAGATAATTAACAAGGTGATTTGCAGTGAGTTAAGATGTTAGCTCCATCCTTGGCTTTCCCAAAGCTTCTACAGCTTTTCTGAAGATTAATACCATGGAGTTCATGGCTCAGCATCTTCTCCAAGGCATCATGCACATCTAGTATTTGCAGCAATTAAGAATCTTCTGCCCAGTGGTTAGGACAAAATGGAAAATTTTATTTAATCTGGCTTCTCAAAATCGTTTTCAGAGCATTCACTTCACTTATTAGCAAAGACCTGAGTTGGACAGTGTTACTGATTATCCTAGTTTATCAGAGCATATCTACTACTACAGTGATATAGTTCAAGGTAAATAACTAAAGGTAAAGTACTTTTGTTGGAAAGCAAAACTATGCTTAACCATCTACTTGCTCACTTTGCATGGCTTTAATGGGGAGGAAAAAAAAAAAAGCTTTAAGAAACAGGCAATGTAGACAAAGCAGAAAGACATAAGAGCTAAAGAGTTGTCTAATCTTTCTCTTAATAGTTATTGTATAAAATACATGTACATAGTATGAATGTAATGACCAACATTATAAATTCAGAAAGGTCTTGCCAAGTGTTCTTTAAATCAGAAATTATTCTGTTGCAATTTTTAACATTTAGTCCTGCTGTTCAGTTCCATTCATAAAGGAAGAAACTTGTTTCCCCCAACAGCAGTAATAATGACCAAAATTTATACAATTCCTATTTTGTACTACTATTGATAGAACATGAAATCTTCCTTGACAGAATTTTGAAGAAGCCTTCCTTCCTTCCTGTGTACGTTAATTCTCTCTCTCTACAGATAAGTTTTAACAATGTGAACTGATAATTAACTGTGGGGTTGAGTTTCTTTGACATTGTAATAGAAGTAAAAACTTAGTTGGAGTTGATCACATGATGACTAAGTGTCTAATGACAGTGTGAAAGTTGTTTGACATTTTATGAAAAATTGTGCTTGGTTGCTTAGAATTTTGTCAGATATTACACTGAAATGATCTGCTAGATGTTTGTCCTAGAGAAATCTTTGTATCATGTGTAATATTTGCTCCTCATCTGTATACTGAAGACATACATTAAAGAAAAACTGAGAAAAGTTGCCTTTTGTCAGTGTTATAAAAATATGGAAACTTTTACTGGAAAATGCTAACATCTGTTCTTTGGGGCACAAAACTATCCTTCATGACAGATTTGGTCTGTTGACATCACTGGAAACATCTGACCATATGGTGCCAAGTTCTTCCTTTTGAAAAATTGCACTCTCTGTACTTCAGCAGCAGTTTCTTACTTTCTTAAATTCCCTTAAGACCTGTCCACACCCATGTGCTCTACTTCCCAATCTGAGCCTAATCTAACTACCAGAAATATTTTTCCCGTGTTTCCCTGTTTGATACTGCATTCTGTCACTGAACAGTATGGGTTGGAAGGGACCTTAAATATCATAGAATTCCAACCCTCCTGCCAAGGCTGGGAAACCTCTCACTAGATCAGGTTGCTCAAAGCCCCATCCAACCTGGCCTTGAACACTTCCAGGGACAGAGCAGTCAGAGCAGTCACAACTTCTCTGCGTAACCTGTTTCAGTACCCCATAACCCTCACAGCAAAATAAATAAATAAATAAATAAATAAATAAATAAAAGTCTTCCAAAAATCTAATCTAAATCTAACCTATTTTAGTTTAAAACTAAAATACTCCTTGTCCTATCACTAAAATCCCAACCCCAGTTTCACTTTAGGCCTCTTTTGGGTACTAGAAGGCTGCTATAAGGTCTGCCAGGAGCCTTCTCTTCTCCAGCCTGAACAACCCTAACTCTCTCAGCCTTTTTTCATAGGAGAGGTGCTCCAGCCCTTTGATCATTCTTGTGGCCATCCTCTGGACTCATTCTAATATGTCCTTGTCTGGTGGAAGAAGGGACAAGCAACTCAGGGAGAGTAAAAGGAAGTTGCCAGCACATGCGGAGAAAAAATCAGGAAGGCTAAAGCCCATAATGAACTCAACCTGGCCACTATGGTCAAGGATAACAAAAAATGTTTTTATAAATATATTAATGGCAAGAGAAGGGCCAAGGAGAGTCTCTATTCTTTACTGGACGCAGGGGGAAAACATGACTACTGAGGCTAAGGAACAGTCTGACGTTCTTAATGCCTTCTTTACATCTGTCTTTACAAGCCAGACTGCTTATCCTCAGAGTACTCAGCCTCCTAACCTGAAATCCAGCTGGAGTGGTGGGGTCGGTATTGGGACCCATCCTCTTTAATATCTTTATTGATGATTTGGATGAGAGAATTGAGTGCACCCTCAGTAAGATTGCGGATGACACCAAGTTGGGGGGAACTGTTGATCTGCCAGAGGATAGGAAGGCCCTGCAGAGGGACCTGGACATGATGGGTCAATGGGCAGAGGCCAGTGGGCTGAGGTTCAGCATGGCTAAGTGCCAGGTCCTGCACTTGAGGCACAGCAACCCCATGCAGTGTTACAGGTTTGGGGGAGAGTGGCTTGAAAGCTGTGCAGAGGAAAAGGACCTGGGAATGCTAATCGATGCTCACCTGAACATGAGCCAGCAGTGTGACCAGGTGGCCAGGAAGGCCAACAGCATCCTGGCTTGTATCAGGAATAGTGTAGCCAGTAAGACCAAGGAGTGATTGTTTCCCTGTACTCAGCTCTGGTGAGGCCGCACCTTGAATACTGTGTCCAGATTTGGGCCCCTCACTACAAGAAGGACATGGAAGCCCTGGAACATGTCCAGAGAAGGGCTACGAAGCTGGTGAAGGGCCTGAAACATGTCTTATGAAAAGTAGCTGAAGGAACTGGGGTTGTTTAGTATGGGGAAGAGAATGCTCAGGGGAAACCTTATTGTTCTCTACAACTACCTGAAATGAAGTTGTGGGGACCTGGGGTTCAGCCTCTTCTCATAGATAACTAGCAATAGGACAAGAGGGAATGCCCTGAAGTTGAACCAGGAGAGGTTCTGGTTGGAAATTAGGAGTCATTACTTCTCGGGAAAAGCAGTTAGACATTGGAATGGATTTCCCAGGGAAGTGGTAGCGTCACTGTCCCTAGGGATCTTTAAGGAAAGGTTGTACGTTGTGCTTAGGTACATGTGTTTGCAGGTTATATTGGTGGTAGGGGGATCATTAGACCAAATGATCTTGGAGGTCTTTTCCAACCTTTATGATTCTATGATTCTTGTGCTGGGGGCCCCAGAGCTGAACATTGTACTCCAGGTGAGGTCTCATGAGAGCAAAATAGAGGGGAAGAGTCACCTCCCTCGATGTGCTGGCCATGCTTCTTTTGATGCAGTTCAGGATATGGTTGGCTTTCTGGGCTGCAAGTGCACATTGCAGGCTTATGTCAAGTTCGTCAAGACCTTGCACTGGGCCTTGCTGAATGTCATGAGGTTCACACAGGTCCAGAAATAATGACAGATGTAATTTTAAATCCCTTTATTATGTGTATATATATATGTGCGAAGAATTGACATGCTCTAGATATGAACAAAAACTATGTAAAGAAACTGCTGTTTGTAGGAATTCTGCTTTGCTTCTTCAGAAAGTTGGAAATTGGAGGAAGAAAGGGAGAAATGGAGGTACTTCTGGGAGGGTGACATTAGTCAGACTTATTATAGGTCATTAAATTGTCCATCTTTCATTTTCTGAGTGTCTTAGGATTTGATTTGTCAAAAGACTGTTCAGTAAGGAGCAAATGTAATTAGAGCTTATTCCTGAACACATGAAATGCCATATAATGTCACACAGCATAAAAACTCATGCCACAATAGGAACTCCAAATTAATAGGTTAATCTGCCCCTCTGTGTTTTCTCTTTGCATGTGTAAAGGAAAATAACATTTCATTCTCCAAAGGTATTGGGAAAATCAAGTGATTTGTTTGGGCCACACTGTACTATCAGCAATAAATACTGTGGAAAAGCCTACAAACAAATTAGTTTTGGCTTCAAGGCAGAGTGTGAGTAGTATTCAGTAAACAAGGTTTATGGCCACACACTGAATAATGAAGATAAATATGTTGAGTATGAATAGTGCAGAGAATGAAAGCTACCGTGAATGAAGCTTTGTTGTATGAAAGTACAACAAAATTACACTACATATAAAGGGACTAAGTTAGGACAAAAGTTGTATTATTTCTAGTAGCTTCTGACTTTTAAATGCTTGCATTTACACTGTAATATTCTTAGCATAAATTTATGAATGTTAGATATATAATGTAGTGTTTTAACCCGTCCAGCATCTAAGCACCGCATTGCTCACCCTCCCCTCTCCTCCCTCCTCCCCCGCCCCGATGCCCAAGCAGGATGGGGGAGAGCATCGGGAAAAAATGAAAGCTTGAGGATAGTTTATTAGGACAGGAAAGAAAGGGAAATAATAGTAGTAATAATAATAATAATAAAAACAACAACAATATCAATAACAGTACTACTACTACTACTACTGTGTGCAAAACAAGTGATACACAACGCAATTGCTCACCACCTTCTGACCAATGCCCAGCCTATCCCCGAGTAGCTGATCCCCCCACCACAGCCAGCCCCCCTATACTAATTGTTTAGCTTGATGTCAGATGGTATGGAATATCCCTTTCGCCAATTTGGGACAGCTGTCCTGATTCTGTCTCCTCCCAGCTCCTGCTGCACTGCCAGCCTCCTGTCTGTCAGGGTGATGTGAGAAGCTGAAAAGTCCTTGGCTTAGTGTAAGCACTGCTTTGCAACAATTAAAACACCAGCATGTTATCAACATTATTCTCATCCTAAATCCAAAACACAGCACCATACTAGGAGGAAAATTAATCCTATCCTAGTTAAAACCAGGACAGGTATATTTGAGGCTGATGTTTAAATGTTGCAGAGTTCTGATCACTGGCTTCTGTTCATATCCAACTTTAAAATTAAAATTTATCCGACAATCTTTGCTCCTTGGGCTGCTCACACATATCAATGATAGCCTTCAGGCTAAGGCTTGTAATGACCCGATCCCAAACAAAGAGGTGATTCACTTGTCACCTGTTTTAGAGGAGTTAGATGGACATAATTGTAACACACAGGAATGTAAATGCTGACCCACTTGATCCCTTTTTGAGAAATGCTGAGCACCAATAAATAAATAAATAAATAAATAAACACGATTTAAAGTCAACAGGTATATAATCACAGAGTCACAGAATGTTAGGGATTGGAAGAGACCTTGAAAGATCATCTAGTCCAATCCTCTTGCCAGAGCAGGAACACCTAGATCAGGTCACTCAGGAACACGTCCAGGTGGGTATTGAATGTCTCCAGAGAAGGAGACTGTACAGCCCCTCTGGGCAGCCTGTTCCAGTACTCTGTCACCCTCACAGCAGTCTTTATGTACATGCAAAATGGCATTAGTTATATAGTCACTATTCTTGACTAAGCCGCTCTGAGCTAAAATCACTCTAAAATTGATATCTGTTTAAACTCTGACAGCAGAGTGGCTTTTTTTTTTTTTTCAATTGCTTACAACTCTTACATTTTACTGTGATTATTCTCTTGAACCAGATCTAAGGAGTGTGCCAGAATGCAAAGAAGCTGTTCAAATACAAAAAAATGTGAATCTGCACTTCCAGACAATTATTTCAGCATGCTGTCCCAGTGGCAATTAAGACATCTCTTGTGGGCTTGGTGCAAAAACTGGAAATGGAGTTCTCATTCTCACATATATTCTTTAATCTTTATAATAGACCTATTTCCTGTTACAGCTACATTACAGCATCTTATTTTAATTTGGAAACATTATTCACTTATTTACAAATTTCACTGTTGAGTCACACTGTTGACTAGTACCTCCATGAACATGGAACATGAACATAAGAGAGGCTATCCCGGATCAGAAAAAGATCTGTATATATACTATATACACGATATAGTATATATACTATATACTATATGTATTTTATATATATAAATTTATATATATATATTAATATATATAAAATACATATAGTATATATACATATTTGATATATACTATATATAATCTGAATAGTTCATCTCCATCAAGAATACATGGCTAGGAAATATGAAAACAAGCACACTTGTTTTCCATCTAGTTTCTAACTGAAGTATTCCATCTCTAGAATACTCTTGTACCCACCACCACCTTTGAGTTCCCCAGAGCCACAAAAGGGTTGGAGAGTGGAGTAGGTATAGTAGACCATGATATAATTTCCTACTATGAATTTGACCTCATCTCGTGAGTCTGACCTCAGAACTGACACTGATTTGTGTAGGAGTCTGGACAAGAGACCTTCTTGAGCTTGTTTTCCAGCCTGGAATGGAATGAGCCTATGATGCTGAAGCAAGAGATTCCACAGCTTCACTATACACCTAGTGAAGAAGCAAAGTTCTTTTATTTTGAACCTGTCACCTCCTAGTTTTACTTACCATATGAGTGCAAAGAGTGAATAATCATTTTCTATTCAATTTCTATATATGTCTCATTTATTTTATAAATATCTATCATTACCTATTCAGTCATTTCTTTTTTTCAGGCTGAAGAATCTACTCTGCTTAATCATTCTTCATCTGGAAACTTTTGTACAGGTGCAATTGTCTTTTTCCAATTACACAGCATGCTTTTTGGAGACAGGAGGGGTCTGTGATGAATCTGCAAATAGTATTCAAAATATCACTGTACCTTAGATTTATGAAGTGACAGAATGATTTTTTTTTCCTTTATTTGGATTGTTTCTAATAACTTTTAACATTCTATTTGTTTTCTTGGCAGCTATGCATCTCTTCAGGTTGAATTTAATTCACCCTTTAGTCATTCAGTATTGTGATGTTCTTCTGCAGTACCTCACAACTAGCCCTTGTTTTTAATGTACTGAGAAATTTAACACTATAATTTCACTCTCTTCCACCCCAATCATTTCTTAATATATTACATGTAGCTCATTCCAGTACAGTACCTGTGAGTCTCTTCTGATCATACATGTGATATCTGAAAAATGGCCATTTTTTCTTATTTTCTGTATCCTCTCCTCACAAGTTATTAACCCATGTGAATATCCTTTTTATTCCTTTGCAACTTCTTTTCTGAAGATGAGATACGTTTGCACACTTTTCATAACTATATCAACAGAATTGTACCTGTGTGCTTTGATTTCTCTAGACTGTTATTTGGAGGGGACAACTATCAATCAATCAAACAAATAAACAAAAATAATGTTTATAATAAAAAAATAGTGTATTTTAAAGTTGAAAACATTTTAAGGTTGGATTTGATAAGGTTTAGCTGTCTATAAATAGTTGAAGAACACAATAATTGAAAATATCAGGATTTTTACTTCTTTAAAATTCAAAATTTCTGAATATTTATGTCTCTTGCATTGCTAATATGGGATTACCTTTCTTACTTGTGGTACTACAGATAAACTGGTTTTGCTATTCAGGACCTCTTAATACATGGAAACAACAATTATTTGTCATGGTCAAAACTTCAGTTATTATCTCTATACAAGGAATAAACTGAAGCTTTCAATTCTGATAACTTAATGATTAAACTACATATTGTTTGATTACCTCAGGTTTAGGGGTAATTGATACCACTGTTTTGCATTAAAATAGGAAACGGCTCGCTGTAATATGAACTGAGAGAGTGATATACTTACTACTAAATGAATTCTATGAAGCTTTAAGAGAATGTTCCTTTTATTTTATTTCAGCTCTCAGGCTGTCTTGTACTTCGTCAGGGTAGTTAAACCACTTGAGCTGCATCATTTAGTTACTTATTTCACCCTTCATATACTGCATTTTTCCTTCAAAGATTCTGCATGATTTACATTGATATTTACATTTGGATCTTCTTAACACTTAAACACTTCTTAAAATTTAGAACTAAGCAAGTTGTTTAAAAGTATTTTATTATAATGTAATTAAAATACATTATCATATTTAATATACATGCATCACATATTATATCATAAATTATGCATATCTTAATATACATTATATTATTTAATATCCAGTAGCTCCAGTTCAGGGCACAGCTGAGCCCAGCAGCCACTCTGGTGGTGCCTTGGGAAAGAGGTATGTAGGAGAGGGAGAAATCCTGTGCAGCAACTGTGAAAGAGAGGAGTGAGGAGAATGTGTTAGAAACAGCCCTGCAGAGGTCAGAGAAGGAGGAAGTGCTTCAGGTGCTGGAGAATAGATTTTCCTGCGGCCTGTGGAGAAGACCATGCTGAACTAGTTTGTCCATCTTCAGCCTCTGGAGAGGACTACATGTATGCCAGAACACACTGAAGCCCATGGAGAGGACCCCATGCTGTAACAGATAGATGTGTCCTGAAGGAAGCTGCAGCCTGTGAGAAGAATGCATGCCGGAGAAGTTCATGAAGGACTGTATCCTGGGGAAGGGACCCCACACTGGAGCAGGGGAAGAGAGGGGAGGAAGGAGTGGCAGAGATGAAATGTTACAAACTGACACAAGCTCTATTGTCCTGTGCTGCTCAAGAAGAGAATGAAGAGAAGATAGATAGAAGTTGGGAACGAAGGAGTGAAGTTTAACCCAGGTACAAAGGGTCAGTGGGGGAGGGTGTTTTAGCATTTGTCTCTGTTTCTTATCATACAAATCTATAATGATTGGCAATAAATTAAAGGATTTTTTCCCCCCAGCTGACATTGTTTTGCCCATGACAATAACTGGAAAGTAATCTACCTGTCTTTATCTCAAACCACTATCTTTTCCCTTTTATTTTCTCTCCCTGTTCTGTTGAAGAAGAGCAGAGAGAAAGCAGCTGGGTGGACATCTGGCAAGGTCAGCCCTCCACAATACAATATACATAGGTAGAATATATTTTAGGCAGTGAATATATTTGTGTCCAAAGAGGCAATTCCTATTTAATTGCTGTACTTAAGATTATAAAATTATAAAATTATCAAATATATTCAAAGAAAAATGCCATTGATATTTCTATTATAATGGAAAGGATAAAAAAGGCATCCTTACATTTGGATATGACTAGGTTTTTACTGTTTAGAAGTGGCAGTATGGTCATTACTCAACATATACAAATTGCATGCAGTCTTACAAAAACTGTCCTACAGATTTACTTATAAAATTTACAAATTTAGATAGCAGTACTAAAATGAGCTTAATATAAAAACTCATTAAAGCTATGGGATGCCATGAAGACTTGTTGTTGATGCTGTGAAGTTGATTTATTTTTACTTTGTTTCCTTCAAAGAAAATAAACAAACAAATAAATAAAGTGGTAGAAAATGAAATATATTCAATGAGAGAAAAAAAAAAATCTCATTGAAAGTCATGACTTGTCTTTATGAGTTTTAAAAGGGAGTAATCTGAATACTCAGCTTCTCTGAAGGAGTGAATTCCAAATCTGTCTCAATAGGGCAGTTTGACTAAGGCCACATCGGAAATATCAGGCCCTGAAAAATAATTAAGGGTAAGTGTAGATACTCAATCATAACATCTTTAATGCCTGTTTAATCTGTAGCCTGACTTAGCTGTAAGGTAACTTCTGTTAGTCTAAAATCATTCAACCAATTGACTGGAGTGTACTTAAAGGAAAGATAATCTGCTATTACAACTCAGCTAACCAACAGTAACTTAGTGACTCATGGCTGCTTCAGTATGTTAATTTGGATGGACTGAATCCCCAGTCTCCTGATTAGCAAGGGCATTCAGAGGCTACCAGTCTAAATATCTATTCCAATGCAAATATGATGTCTTATAAATGCAAGTCTTTGTTCCAATTTAATTCTTCAATTAATCTTTTTGTTTTGTTTTGTTTTGTTTTCTACTGTGTCAGCCAAACAATATTACATATATGAACTACAAAAACTGATGCTGATAATTAAGATCTGAGTCCATTGTTATAGAATGAGATTACTTACCTGGTGTTAATAAAAAACTGATGAATCAATAACGAAAATGGCAACTAGGACTATTATGATGAGAACCAAGCATTTCTGCTATACTCACCCAATCACTCAATCTATCAAAATCGATTGCATCTCAAAGTGGTCAGTTTATTTTTCCAATTTTTTTTTTTTTTTTACAGTTTTAAAGCACAGATCAAGTGAATTAATTATGACAAACATAATTAACACCAGTTCACAAATGCTTCTGATTACACTTAGTCAAACCTACTTTTATAAGCACAACTGAAATGAAATAGTGTGTTAATTGTAGCACATAGTCAATCTGTCATCATATTTTTGAATGTTGACTATACATAAGCTTGATAAAAGGTACTGGTCACAATGGATAAGCTATTAAAGGTGAGCACTGTAAGATTTTCTGCAAATAGTCTTGGAAGAAGTAAATGTTTTCTGGCTAATTGAATATGGCCCGTCATCCTTACTGTGGCATGCTTAGACATATAGACCTGCTGTGATTTGTAACTTCTCTATCAGGAAAAGCATGACAAACCTAAGTCTTAAGATCAAATAAACATCTGTGGCTCTCACTTGTGATGGGATATTGTCAGGAAAGACAGCTTAAAATTAATGTAGGTATGCCTCTGTTAGCATAGATCAGCTGAAGCATTACACTTAGAATGGAAGACGGTATTGCACAGAACTGCATGGGGATCTTAGAGTTAGAAGTGAGCAGCTAATTCTAGTTACCCTTGCAAATCTACTGTGATAGCAGATTAAATGTAATATAAATAGAATGCATCAATAGAAATGAACATAAGTGTAGCCAAGCATGTGGGAAGCATACATTCTGCCTGATGTTAACAAGGACACACAGTTCTGCCTGTCATTTTAAGAAGAGAGCTGGGACACAAGCAAATGTGGAATCTACTGCCTGTTTCGTTACAGTAGGGTGGGAAATAATCATCTACTCGTATCTTATATAAAAATAACCTATCTATCAACCAGTCTCATACCATCCCTTTGGGGAGTTAAACTAAGAATACAGTACATTGCCACGATCACCAAGCTATAAATCTAGTTCTAAGTCTTCAAGTGTTATTTTTGTGTTGAATTTGGTCATCTTCTTTGAAACATAGTTTATATTTGTAGGGTCATTTGTCTGCTCTTTGCATCAGTGCATATATGTCTGGAGACAACACCTGCAAACATGTTTTCAGAGAGTCATATACAGGGTAATTGTTTGACCAGGATAAAAATAACTTTTTGCTTCATCAAGAGTAGAATGAACCTTACTTTATGGACTGAGTCTAACATGTACTCTGAACAGCACACTTGCGTTTAATCGTTCATTTATTCAAGAACAATCGGTAGATAAGACCCTCAGTCTGTGTTTCAATTAAAATTGTAAGTGATCATGTAATGTCTGTCCTAGGCATAACTGAAAAATTGCTATTCTTCAAATTGCTTTTCTTCAGAAGTTCAGAAACTTTGGAGGGCAGTGGAGATTGCAAAGCTGTGTTTAGAGGATGCACTTATACTAGGCCTCTAAAACACTGCATGCTTTCAGAAATTGAATTAATAGAACCTTTCATTGTTCCAATTTATTAGTGGGACTGCACTGCAAAAAGATATCTCCCTTCTTTGTGTGTTCAACTTCGCCAGAATCCCATAGTGCATTTATGTAGGGAAAGAAAGCGTCTTCACATTCCTTTCTAACATTCTGCCTCCTCCAAAAATTGGTTTGGAATATATGCGGTTAAAACAGTCTAGACAGGTATATAAGTTGATTGACTGACTGAATCTAGATTTGAAGGAGAAGGTGTAAAAATAATAGGATAAGGTCATAGAAAGGAATAGAATACTACATAGTGTTTACAGATAGCCATGTATAAAAATACAATATGTCATTAAGCTTTGCTTGCTGATGGCTTCGATGAGGTGCAGCAGTAAGTTTCACAATAATGCTTTATACCTGCATCACTCTACCAGACATCTGCTTGTTCTTTTAGACTTTATGCGATGCAAAGATAATAACTATAGCAGGAGCAATTAAGATCAGATTGCAAAACATGTTTTATGTTTTCTATCTCCAGCATATATTCATAAATCAAGAAACAAGGAAACAAAAAATATTAATTCCATCCACTGTGTTTTCATAAGACCTATAGAAGATGTGAATATTTAAGCTACTTTATTAAGTACCAAATACCATGTTAATGTAGATTATTTATTGAAGTCTACCTGCAAGTTGGGTAGGAGGGGTCCAGTGGAATTTTTCAGACAGTTTTTAATGCACAGATTGTAAAAACTACTCCTGGAGACAGTTCTCTGCTACATGACATATATCACTCAATTTATATTCTATAAACTATATAAAACGAACACATTGCCCTTCAGTTTGGGTAAAGGGCAACAAAGCGAAGAAGGCTGGAACTTTCTGTCTTAAGCATTCTGGCACAGCACAGGGCACTTCAAAGTGCCTTACTTGGCTGCAGTAAAAGGGGTCGTATTCTACCTCTGAACAGACAAGTTACAGTATTTGGAGCACCACTTGCATAGCAGGCAACAGGCAAGGAATTGGGCATGGTGAAAGAAGGAAGGGAGAACCTGAAGACGGGTTTCCCAGCCAGCCAAGCCTCCGGATTATCTGGGAGCTGCAGTGTGAGAGGAGAGAGCCTGTTTGAGAACCATCCCAAGCTACCAGGTGGCCTCAGGACACTTGAGACTTCATGATGGAAAGTAAATATATTTTCCTACTTAAACAATTCCTTTGTTTAAGAATCCACTGTAAAAAGAATCCACTTATCAGAGAATCACAGAATTACTAGGTTGGAAGGGACCTCAAGATCATCGAGTCCAACCTCTACCTAATGCTAACAATCCCCACTAAACCATATCCCTAAGCTCTACGTCTAAACGTCTTTTAAAGACTTCCACGGATGGTGACTCCACCACTTCCCTGGGCAGCTTGTTCCAATGTCTAACAACCCTTTCAGTAAAGAAGTTCTTCCTAACATCTAACCTAAAACTCCCCTGGCGCAACTTTAGCCCATTCCCCCTCGTCCTGTCACCAGGCACGTGGGAGAACAGGCCAACCCCCACCTCACTACAGCCTCCTTTAAGGTATCTGTAGAGAGTAATAAGGTCACCCCTGAGCCTCCTTTTCTCCAGGCTGAACAAGCCCAGCTCCCTCAGCCGCTCCTCGTAGGACTTGTTCTCCAAGCCCCTCACCAGCTTCGTCGCCCTTCTCTGGACCCACTCAAGCACCTCGATGTCCTTCTTGTAGCGAGGGGCCCAAAACTGAACACAGTACTCGAGGTGCGGCCTCACCAGAGCCGAGTACAGGGGGACAATCACCTCCCTAGCCCTGCTAGTCACACTGTTCCTGATACAAGCCAGGATGCCGTTGGCCTTCTTGGCCACCTGAGCACACTGCTGGCTCATATTCAGCCGACTATCCACCATCACTCCCAGGTCCTTCTCTGCCTGGCAGCTCTCCAACCACTCATCTCCCAGCCTGTAGCTCTGCTTGGGGTTATTGCACCCCAGGTGCAGGACCTGGCACTTGGCCTTGTTAAACTTCATGCAGTTGACCTCAGCCCATCGGTGCAGCCTATCCAGATCCTCCTGCAGAGCTTTCCTACCCTCGAGCAGATCGACACATGCGCATAGCTTGGTGTCATCTGCAAACTTACTGAGGGTGCACTCAATGCCCTCGTCCAGATCATCGATGAAGATATTAAAGAGGACCGGCCCCAGCACCAAGCCCTGGGGGATGCCACTAGTGACTGGCCTCCAACTGGACTTGGCTCCATTCACCATGACTCTTTGGGCCCAGCTATCCAGCCAGTTTCTAACCCAACGAAGCATGCGCCAGTCCAAGCCAAGAGCAGCCAGTTTCTTGAGGAGAATGCTGTGGGAAACAGTGTCAAAAGCCTTGTTGAAGTCAAGGTAGACCACATCCACTGCCTTTCCCTCATCCACCCAGCACGTCACTTTGTCATAGAAGGAGATCAGGTTCGTCAAGCAGGACCTGCCTTTCATAAAGCCATGCTGACTGGGCCTGATCGCCTGCTTGCCCTGCAAGTGCTGCATGATGACTGTCAAGAGGATCTGCTCCATGAGCTTACTGGCACTGAGGTCAAACTGACAGGCCTGTAGTTTCCCGGGTCTGCCCTCTGGCCCTTCTTGTAGATGGGCGTCACGTTTGCTAGCCGCCAGTCAACTGGGACCTCCCCCGATAGCCAGGACTGCTGATAAATGATGGATAGTGGCTTGGCCAGCTCCTCTGCCAGTTCACTCAGTACCCTTGGGTGGATCCCATCTGGCCCCATCGACTTGTGCACATCTAAGTGCCGTAGCAGGTCACCAACCAGTTCTTCGTGGATGATGAGGGCCACATCCTGCTCCCCATCCCCTTCCACCAGCTCAGGGTACTGGGTATCCAGAGAACAACCGGTATTGCCGCTAAAGACTGAGGCAAAGAAGGCATTGAGCACCTCCGCCTTTTCCTCATCTATTGTAACTAAGTTTCCCCCCGCATCCAGTAAAGGATGGAGATTCTCCTTAGTCCTCGTTTTTGTGTTGATGTATTTATAGAAACATTTTTTGTTATCTTTAACGGCAGTAGCCAGATTGAGCTCCAGATGAGCTTTGGCCTTCCTAATTTTGTCCCTGCACAGCCTCGCTACATCCTTATAGTCCTCCCTAGTGGCCTGTCCACTTTTCCAAAGCTTATAAACCCTCTTTTTTCTCCTAAGATCAAGCCACAATTCTCTGTTGAGCCAGGCTGGTCTTCTTCCCCGCCAGCTCGTCTTTGGGCACGTGGGAACAGACCGTTCCTGCGCCATTAAGATTTCCCTCTTGAAGAGCGCCCAGCCTTCCTGGACCCCTCTGCCCTTCAGAACCGCCTCCCAAGGGACTCCACCAACTAGTGTCCTGAGTAGCTCAAAGTAAGCCCTCCGAAAGTCCAATACAGCGGTTTTACTGGTCCCCTTCCTGGCCTCGCCAAGAATAGTGAACTCCACCATTGCGTGGTCACTCTGCCCAAGACAGCTCCCGACAATCACATCCTCCACCAGTTCTTCTCTGTTTGTGAAGAGAAGGTCTAGCGGGGCACCTCCCCTGGTAGGTTCACTAACCAGCTGCGTCAGGAAGCTATCTTCCACGCTCTCCAGAAACCTTCTAGACTGCTTTCTCAGGGCTGTGTTGTGCTTCCAGGATATGTCAGGGAAGTTGAAGTCCCCCACGAGTACAAGAGCTAACGATTTTGCAACTTCTGTCAGCTGCCTGTAGACCTCCTCATCAGTCTCCTCATCCTGGTTCGGCGGTCTATAGCAGACCCCGACCAGGACACTATCCTTGTTGTCCCTGCCAATCCTAACCCAAAGGGACTCGACCTTGTTGTTCCCAGCCTCGAGTTCTACAACATCGAAAGACTCTCTAATCTAGAGAGCCACACCACCACCCCTTCTGTGCTGCCTGTCCCTTCTGAAGAGCTTATAGCCAGGCATTGCAGCACTCCAGTCATGAGACTGGTCCCACCACGTCTCCGTGATGGCAACCAAGTCGTAGCCTGCCTGCTGCATGATGGCTTCCAGCTCCTCCTGTTTGTTACCCATGCTGCGTGCATTGGTGTAGATGCACTTCAGCTGGGCCATGACCTTATCCTCCGGCCTTGCCATTGCTCCCCCTGGCACAGCCCCAACAATCTTTGCTTCAGCCCCATCCCCCTTCCTACCTAGTTTAAAGCCCTCTCAATGAGCCCTGCCAGCTCCTGGCCCGGGATCCTTTTTCCCCTAAAAGATAGGGACCCGTCTGAGGCCATCAGGCCAGGTGCTGAGTAAAGTGCCCCATGATCGAAAAACCCAAGATTTCTGCGTTGGCACCAGCCCCGGAGCCACGTGTTTAACAGGTGGGCTTTCCGTGTCCTCTCTGTACCCCTCCCTGCCACTGTAGGGATGGATGAAAACACCACCTGCACTCCCGTTCCATCCACTAACCGACCCAGCCCTCTAAAGTCTCGTTTGATAGCCTTCAGGCTTCTCTCTTTAATGTTGTCACTGCCCGCCTGGACTATCAAAAGAGGATAATAATCAGAGGGGTGTACCAGGTTGGGAAGCTTCCTGGCAACGTCCCTGACCCTGGCCCCAGGGAGGCAGCAGACTTCCCTACGGGTAGGGTCAGGCCGACAAATAGGGTCCTCTGTTCCCCTAAGAATAGAGTCTCAAACAACAATAACCCTTCTGTCTTTCTTGATGGAGGCAGTCCTGAGGCATGGAGTCGACCTCCTCGCCCTAGGCATCCTCCTGGGAACACTTGCTACCTCTTCCTCAGCTACTGGTCTGTCGAGCTCCAGGGCCTCAAACCTGTTGCGTAAGGGCACCTGGGAAGGCGGGGCTGGAAGGGGAGGGCATCGCCTGCGATGTCGAGCAGGGACCTTTTTCCATTCCTCCTCAACTCCCAGGTCCCCTCCCTCTGCCCGACGGCTACAGGGCAGGGGGTACACCCCCATTTGAGGAGTCTCACCTCGGTACCTCTCCTTATGAGTCTTGCCAACTTCTGAATCATGCAGCCACATATGATACTGTAAAACTGTTTTCCTTACTCCAATGTCTTTGTGGATTGATTTTTTTTGTTGTTGTTGTTACTGTAAAATATTCTCTTTGTAGCCACTCACAGTTACAAAAGATGTTTCTGCGAACAAAGCTGCTTCTATCTTTGAAAGCATTCCTGCTCTCTTTCAGTGTTAGACATTGCAATCCTTTCTGCTTCACAGTGGGCGATATGGAAATGAATTCAGGAATAGTAGCAGAGTGTAGACTTGAGCTGAAAAGTTAGACTTTATGTCAAGTGTAGTCTTACTATGTTAAATGTACATTAAATTAGTCCTAGGCAACTAATTTAACTTCATCATGTCCCAGTTCACCAGAGGAATACTGGCAATATTACATAGCTCTAAGTAATTTGATGGAGCTACACTGCATCTCATCTCTGTTAATTTTATTAATAAAATGGATCTGTTTCTAAAAAAACCTATAACTTTCCCACACAAAAATATGACATTTTTACATACAGTATTCAAACTCCCACCCCATCCCCAAAACAATACAATTTATTTTTTAATCTGTTATTTTTAACTCCAGTCGCATGATTCTTAATAGCTGCCTTCTTCTGTTTGTTTTTTGCTGACATTATACAGTATATTCTTTGGAAGATGGTTAAGTTGTATTGCCTAGCACAATAAAAATACTAATCCCTGATTTCCACATGCAATTGTATATATTCATCAACCTATTTAGATATCAAGTGGGTGTAAGGAGAATGTGCCCTCTTTGTTGTAATTTCTTTAATCCAATTTTGCAATGGATGTTGGAATACATGGTACATCTGCAAATTTATTTCAAAGAAACAGCATTATTAATGGGGTGCAGCATTACTAGGAGGGATATTATATTTGTGAAGATACATTACTGAGATCTTGAGTTGATAGGTCATCTAATAGGTTGGTAACACAAGTTCCAAGCAATTTTTCAGCTGCAATTTTTCATCTCAAGTAAAGTCTTCTTGAGCAAACAGAACTGCTATCCAACTTCTCTTTATAGTTGTAATTAAACTAAAAAGAAATTAAAAAAATCTGTAAAGGCAGAATATTTTTCTCCAAATGGAATAATTTAGAGAGTTATAATCTTTCATGAGATTTCCTGATTCTTAAGGGTTGGAAGACATGTACTGTTTATGCAGAGTAAAGTGACATGCACATATGGTTAAGTGGATTTATTTGGCCATAACAGTGTACTCTTATTTAGTAAACGTAAATGTGCACATTTAGACCAGAACAACAGCTCTTTTAGTACAAGAGGAGTATTCCAAAAGGGATTCTATTCCCCACTTAAGGTTTCTGCACAGGAGGCAGCAAACACTTTGCAAATCCAATAATAGTATTATAACCACTCACACAGCCCTACTGGCTAGTAACACAGAAGGTGTTACTACTTACTTATGTTGATTGTGTTCATGCCTTTTGTCTCCTTCTGTTCATAAGTCACTCTTTAAAGCGGAATTCTCCAAGAGTTATGCCTTTTACATCTGCAGTGTCTAATGGCTAAATTTGAGACTCAAACCTGTAAATTCTCCTTTGTAAATTGGAACAAAAAAAAATAATTCTAACTTCTGCCACAGAAAAAAAAAAAAAAAAAAAGTATGTATCTTCTAAATTTCTCCCAGATGACACAGCAGGATAATTCATTTTAAAAGAGATGCAAGTAACAGCTAATTCTTCTGCCTTTTTTATGTAACAGATCTCAACATCACTGCATCTCCATTAAGCCACATTTGATGAAAATACACTTTTTTTTTTTTTTTTTTGATAATACATTATATTCATAATCCATTAAGTATTAATTCAGATCAGTTTAAAGTAGGAAATATATTTTACATGTATAATGGAAACTAAGGGGAAAAATCACTTTTCGTTTTTAATATTAAAGTTTTATAATCAGTAAACAACGGGGAGTCTGATTTTGAATGACGTTCTTGCCTTTCCATACATTGCCAGTGAGATATATATATTAAGGGCATTGATACATATATATCAATATATAAACATATATATATAGATAAGTATATAATTTGATAAAAATGAAAAATATTTATAAATATCATCAAATATTTAATATGAAATTTGATAAGTATTAATATATATATCAATATATATACGTATATTTAAATTATCATTATTTACATGTATTTATTTATTTTTGAGTGGTTACACACATCATGTATGGTTTGAAAGAGATATATTATTCCTGTAATCAATTTAAATAAATTATCTTCCAAAAAAATTAATCCAGAGGAATGTGTCTTTTTTCTTTAAAAATGTAATCTGTATTTAAATACAAGGGGGAAAAAAAAAAAAAAAAAAAAAAAAAAGTGTTGGTTCAAAGAAAAGGAATCTGACTGAGAAGATGTCCAGTTCAGTGTCCTTCCAACTTTGGGCTATATTGTTTTGGGGACTGGTAAGATAAGTTTGGGTTTGATGGAGATAGGTATGAGAGCAAGATAAAAAGGACAGGGCAGAAGAGAATCATTTAATAAAGTGTAAAAGGGTCCTGGAAGAACTGAAAGGAAAACATTATTTAAAAGAAAATTGGATGAGAATCTCATTTATTATTAGTTAATAATGTTTGCAAACTGATGCTGAGCTGTGTTTCTCTTTCTCTCATTTCTCTGTTAATACCATATTACATCTTCCCCTCTTGGATAGTAAAGTTTTATTATTGTCAGTCAGTACCTGCCAGAATGATTGCATTTCTTTTCAAGAGGTTTCAGTATTTTTACTTAAACTGGATTAATTTTAAGCATGGCAATTCCAAAATAGAAAAATAAATAAATAAATAAATAAATAAGTATAAACTAAAAACATTCCTGTAAATTTTCAGTTTATGTGTTTATACAGCCATACTAGTGTGATCACTATGCATACATACATATTTTATACATTATATTTATATTTATTATACATACATATTTTATCTGGGGAAAAATAATTTTCAAAGTGTAAAGGTAAGGACACTGGAAAGGCAGGGGTTGCTTTAGGTTATATTATTAAATTAATTTTATTTAACTTTTTTATACATACCATTCCATGATTATTAAGTGAATTAATTTATTACTAAATAGTCTAACATACAATCTATGATCATGGCAGTTCCATGGTTCTTATCTTTTTCAGCTATAACTATTTTCTTTCTGGGGAGAGATGAATAGCTTCACTATTCACCTTGGTAGATCTAAATTATATTGCTAACTTTTTTGTTTGCAAATATATCACTGATGTGATTGGAAGTGCATCCCTAAACACTTTCAAAAAGGCTCAGAAATTATTTAGTTAAATAAAAAGGAACTTGTTTTCAGAACAAGAGATTTTTTTGTGAAGCTGTGCTATGCTACTTACACACCTTTCTGTTCTCATTCATTTGCATTGCTCTCAGTAGGCTTTTTCCTATTGGTACTACTCAAGTAATTCATGGAGCTATTGTAAAGCTTGTGCTAAAAGAGTTACAAACATAAAGTACTGCATAGATAGTACTTATATTTTATGTCTGTTATAAAACTTTAAACTCACAAATGGATCCAATAAGCTCTACTGGACAGCTTTGGTGTATGTCCAATACATTTTAATGCTATATTAAGGATCTTATGTCAAAGTTCTTCAGTTATTTTTCTCCTACCTTTCTCAAATGAGCTGTATTAAAATAATATATTTTCAACATATTTTTACATGATTCTGTCTACTTCAGAGCTGAGACCTAGATCTATTATTTTTAAACATTTTGATAACATTTTCTGAAAGTCTTTTACCAAATATTTATAGCTACTGCCTATGAAACACGACAAGCTCATACAAACAGTACAAGCTGCCAGCTCGTACTTATGATAAATGGATACTGTGATGTTTAGACTTAAAAGTTCTAGACCCAGAGGACAATATAACTGTCTTTCACAAAATACTATACTTCCTAGTTTAAAATGTCCAACGTATAGTTTCTGTGACTTCAGGGGTAATGAAACTGATACTAAAAAAAAAAAAAAAAGGCAAAAAATATGAAGTTATCATTGTAAAAATGTCAGTGATTACACATGTTGTGTAGTGATAAGAAATGAGTAGGAAATGAAGAAATGAGAAGAAAAATGGAGAACTGGAACAGAAAATGACTTGGAGTGAAAATCACAGTAGTTCAGATAAATCTTGACTGTAAAACAATTAGAGACTTGGCCAGATGAATGAGAAAATGGCATTTCTTTCAATGGTACATCATATTAGTTGAAAAGGAGGTTACTTTCAACAACAATCACCATATGTTGGGTTATGTTGTGTTTTTTGTTGTTGTTTGTTTGTTGGTTTTTTCTTTTTGTTTGCTTGCTTTGGAAACTCAAACCTCTCTAAACAGCTGAGACTGATCTTGGCTATATTGACAGCAATATGGAATGAAATATCCAATGTTGTATGACGAATTTTGTTCCCTACCTTCCCATTCCCCTAACAACTCATCTGACAAGTTTAAAAATAGATACTTTGCTCCCATTGCTCTGTAAACAGGGCTTCAATACAGTAAAATAGGAAACCTGAAGAATTGTATGTTGATAGTAATTGAATTTATTTTTCTTGTTGGATTTTATATAATATATAATGGTATATAATACAATCTTGACATGTACTGTAAGATTCTCATTTTAAGATTTTCCTTGTATATGTAGTACTTATCACCTAAGACTGATTGTGAATAGGATTTATACACACTATTCCAGATCATGTAATTTCCACAATAAGTTGTTAGAACAAAACTGAACTTTCTTTTTTCTAATTGTCTGAATCCAAAATTCAGGAAAAAAAAAAAAAATCGTATTTTTAAAAAAATTGCTCATTCTGCTGTGTCCAAATAAAGAATTATTAGGGAAAGTATGCTGTCCTTTGAAAAGCAGAGGTACTATCTAGATGTGTGTATTTTTCTAAATGACTCTGAACACTTATTTATGTCTGAACACTGAACATCATATTTTTGCAAATCATAATTAATAACATATAATTTTTTTAATATAATTGGTTGTCTAGAAAGTGTTCATGATGTAGGGAAATCCTCCAATAAGGGGGACACAAAAGAGAAGATATTTCTTAATAAGAAGCTTAATTTAAAAGCTTTCTGGTGATTCTACGAGTAGATATTTTTCTATTGGAAATGATAAAAAAGGTTATAATCTTAAAAAGATTTATAAAACTTTTTAAAAAAATACACTTAAAAGAAGATTTATAAACTTAAAGATGCATGGCATTATGTGCACTAGTGTAAAATTGTTTTCCTGGACTATAAATGGTGAAAGAAAATAGAGAAAGAAAGAAAAGAAAGAGAAGGAAAAAAAAAAAAAAAGAAAAGAAAGAAAGAAAAGAAAGAAAGAAAATAGAGAAAGAAAATCCTTTTCTAAATAAGCACAAGAATCTTTTGACTACAACTGAGGGGAGGAGAATTTGTATAAATCCATGGCATTTCAACATTAAACAGAAATAAAAGAGAGACATTCCTCACTTGACTGAAAAAAAAAATAAAAATGAAGCAATCAATCCACCTAAAGAACTATCAAGAATTAGGAGGGAAAACAAACAAAACTTTACTAATTAAAGCTTTGCTGATATTTAATATTTCTACAAAGAAGCTCCAATTAATTTGCCTGTCTTGACCAAAAAAAAAAAAAAAAAAAAAATCTTACTGAAAAATTCCTGATTTATGCCAGTTGATACTGGTTAGTATCATGCAATGAGAAACACAGCCCTGAGACATTGTTAATAATAACAGTAAAGTTGCAAAGCATGCCACAGAGATCTGGTAGTAAAAGAGATTTGAGTAACTTGCTACTGTATGAATGCAATAGATTGTTTCCAGACTGAAACCAGTTTGAGCTGATTGGTTCAAGCACCTTTGTGCTCACACTTAATACTACTGTCACTTCTAATGCTGTAACTTTAGGTATCCCATATTAAAGCAGTTTTTGTCAATATGGACAACTGCTAAGCTGTCAGTGTCTAGAAACCAGACACCATCCATATGGCATTTTCTCTTAGATTCTCGTGAAGTAGAATGATAAGATTTAGGGGGCTAGTAGAAAAGAAAGTTATGATCTGTAATCAAATCATATGGCTATAGCTGATGCAGTTTCTTTGTGCTTATTTGGACCCTGCCTGAACATTAAAAAACAAAACAAAACAAAACAAAACAAAAAACTGCCACTGCAATGTGAATTTCCATTTACCTGACTCCGTTAATTTCATAGCTACACACCATATGGAATGCAGAGATTTTAGACATAGGAAAGAATTAGAAAATTACAGCTCTGCCTGGGGATTTGATAAATTCATAGAAGCTGCATAATGGCAAATTTAGGACAGAAGGAGTCAGCACATTTCCCAAGCAAAGAACAGCTCTTAAAAGTTTCCTCTAAGAAAAGAAAAACAGAAGAGGAAAAAAAAAATCCCACCCCCCAAAAAAAGGAAAAGAAAATTTAAAAATTGCAATGTACTTTATATTATTATTTGTATTGTCATTATCATTATAATTTATTTTTAAAAAGTCTTACACTAAGTTTTTATTAAAGGTTTAGCTTAATTCAGACTTGTTACATAACAGAATCTCATTTGGCAATATATTCAGTTTGCGTAACTTGGATAATCACCCATGTTGAACTGGTCCTGTGTGCCTGAGACATCATTAGAATATGCACAGGTATTTTTCTGCCTACTAGAGATATGATCAAAAGCCTTTCTTTCAGTAATCATGTGATTGCCTTTATATTATTGAAATATTTACAAGCAGAGCAATATCTTCTGTGTTCATTTGGTAGGTAAAATAAAACCTGGCATTTTTAGAACCATTTATAAATGTTTTATAACAAATTATTATTTATCACATCCACTTTCTCTCGCTGCCCACCCCCCCCCACCCCTCCACCTCAGTAAATTTCCTGAAAGGATTTTCAAAATCAGCATATGCAACAGGATAACAGGATAACAATTCAATCTACAAAAGTAGATTTCCTGTTTGTTACTTTTCCTTTCTTATTAAACACCAGGAAGTCCTACAGCCTTTATATGCCTTTGGAGATGAACTATGGATCTTACAGATTTTGTCACTGAGCTATGGGGAAAAATGACTTGCAGGATTATCATGACTGGAAAAAAGAACATCTGTTGGCAAAATAAGCAGCTGTCTGGCTGACTTCTTTAACGAGTAATCTGCTACTAAGCATTTTTCCTCACAAGTAGGTTTAATTACAATTACTGTATCCTACCACTTAATGTTCTTTAAAGACTTAAGAAATTTAGCTTAAAAAAAATAATGATGGGAATGTCCTTTTGACTATCCCTGTGAAAAGGTCTTTCACTGTAAAAAGCAAATAAAGCTTTTTGCACTGCTTATTTTGTATTATTTTTATTCTGCTTATTTTAAGAAATTTCATTAATTCTTTATCCTATGAATGCTAATAACAAATGGGTTTACTTATTTTTTGTACAGTTCTCTGTGCAGATTTCAACTAGGATAGAGTTAATTTTCCTCCTAGTAGCTGGTAGGGTGCTGTGTTTTGGATTTAGGATGAAAATAACGTTGATAACACACTGATGTTTTAATTGTTGCAAAGCAGTGCTTACACTAAGCCAAGGACTTTTCAACTTCTCACACTGTGAGTAGGCAGGCTGGGGGTGCAGCAGGAACTGGGAGGGGATAGACCAAGGACAGCTGACCCAAACTGTCCAAAGGGGTATTCCATACCTTATGGCATCATACTGAACAATTAATGTGGTTTGTCGGGGCTGGGGGACTGGCTGATTGGGGATAGACTAGGCAGCAGGTGGTGATCAATTGCATTGTGCATCACTTGTTTTGTACACATTAGTAGTATTATTATCATTATTATTTTCCTTTATTTATTGTCCTAATAAACTATTTTTATCTCAACCTACAAACTTTCTTTTTTTTTTTTTTTTTTTTTTTTTTTTTCCAATTCTCTCCCCCATCCCACTGTGGGGGAGAGCGAACAGCTATGTGGTGCTTAGCTGCTGCCTGGGTTAAACCACAACATTCTCCTACTGCTAGTGCAAAAAAGAATGTTCTTCTCCTTCAGATTAGCAAAACAGTAAATGATGTTTGAGTATGATAAACATTTGTCTTTAAGTGAACTCTGAAGCCATATGTCAGCCTACAAATTCTCCCATCTAGCAAAGTTTTTCTTTCATCATCTTTCTGTAGCCTCTGGTGAATAGGAAGCCTACTGTGAACAGGAAGAACTGTTATGCTACAGAATTATTATCTATTTTTTAGTTAGAAAAACTTGAAGTTAAGCTCAGCACTGAAGAAAAAAGTTTATATGCCATGTTCTATGTTTTATTAGAAATCAGCTTGTTACTCAAAACATTCAAGAAAGTCTGGTGGTCCATTTCCTGTTGCACTTATATATTTGGTATGCTCATAACTCTGAGTGAAAGAAATGATGACCAATGAAATTCATATGTATAAAAGAGAATGCTGAGCACCCATATTTCATGTCAGAAAGTGATAGCTTGGACTTCAGATTTGACTTGAAATGTTACTACAAGGAGAAATTCTGTTGTCAGTACCGGGCTTGATAACCACAGACATCTGTTGCTAATTCTCACTTTGTATAGAATCACATCTAATGTCCAGCTGCAAACCCAGAATGGGTCTCTAGAGTCTATGTCCCAATTGCCTGCTACTGAAAAATAGGCTTTGCACTATATGTCGTTTCAAATATCAGGAAGGCCTCTGGTCAGGTAACAGAGCTAGAATAATGAATTTAGTACTTAGTGAGCTGTTTCTTGTTTGCATTAATATGACTGTACTGAATTTATGTGTCAAGGCATTGGGGGTGGATGGAGGGGTGGCCTCTGTGAGCAGAGCTCAGTGGCTGCCCCACATTAGATCAGAGCCAGCTCCGGCTGGATCCAAAAGGGACCTGCTGCTGGCCAGAGCTGTGGGTAGTTAGGTCTGGAGCTGAGCAATGAACAGCTGTGGTTGGGCCTCTTGGAGAGCAAATATAAGAAAGGGAAAAAACAGCTGCACAACTGCAGCTGGGAGATTGAGTGAGAAAAAGCCCTGCAGACAACAAGGTGAGCGCAGAAGGAGGGCTGGAAGTGCTCCAGGCCTCACAGCAGAAGTTCCCCTGGTGGAGAGGCCCATGGTGGAGCAGGTTATCTCCCTACAACCCATGGTGTACCGTGGCAAAAGAGATCTCCACACTGCAGCCCGTGAAGTAGCCCCCCCATAGAGCAGGTGGATGTGGCCTGGAGGAGGCTGTGGCCCGTGGAGAGTCCCCACAGGAACAGACTCAACAGACTCCAGGTCAGAGCTGCAGCCCATGGTGCACACACAGGGGCAGGGGATCTGGGGGAATCTGCCACCCGTGTGGGACACATGTTAGAACAGTTTGCTCCTGGTGGATGGACCTCATGGTGTGGATCCATACTGGAGCAGTTTTTGAGAAGCTGCTGCATGCAGGAAGCTCACACAGGATCAGTTCAGGAAGGACAGTAATCTGTTGGGAGGGACTCCTTGTTGGAGCAGTGGAAGAGTGACTATGAAGAAGTAGCAGAGACGCAGCATTAGGGACTGACCACAGCCCCCATGCCTCATTCCCCTGTGCCGCTTGGGGGGAGGAGGTAGAAGAAGGTGGATGGGGAGGAAGGTGGTTTTATTTTGCTTTTAGTTTCTTATTGTTCTAGTCTGCTAGTGATAGGCAATAGATTATATTAATCTCCCTGTTATGTCTGTTTTGCCCGTGACAACGATTATTGAGTGATCTCAATAATTATCAGAAATCAGAAACAAACAAACAAACAAACAAACATAAAGTGTATTTTTAACATCAAACACCAGAGGAATGGTAAAAACAAACAAACAAAACAAAACAAACAAACAAAAAAGTGCACATCAGAAACAATTCAACTTCTCTTCATTTCTACTTTTTTTTTTTTTTTTCCTGTTCACATTTCATCTGCATGAATGCCGAAGCTCTGATCTTTTGGACTGTGATTGAGCTGTGCTAAATTGTGCAACAAAAATTTGATTAATCATGAATTGAGTATCCTTGACAAATACCATTTATTTTACTAGAAAAAAAGGTGGTAAATTTTTACATCATTTTCTAAGTCACTTTTTTCCACCTCATTAAAATGAATTGCATATCTACTGAAGCAATCAGGGGAAAAACAAGTAAGAGAGCTATATAATATAGTCTACACCCTCCATTTCATATATATCCCAGCCCTATTACACTATTGATGTACACATTTTGTTATGGTGAGGCATCTATTTCATTAACACTTTGCTAACAGTATTTTAAATCTATATAATAATAAGCAGAATGCTGTCTAGTTGATACTTCACATAAAATTATTTGATTAAAATTTGAGAAGTAAGAACACTGCAAGAGTTTCCCCATTAAAGGAAAAGAAGAAGAAAACAAAACAAAAAACAAACAAACAAACAAACAAACAACCTTCTGGTATTGAGATTTCATATACATTTTTTTAAAGGATTATTGTAGTAGCTTCTGTTTTTCCACAGTATTCCTGAGACAGGAATATATTGTAGCCTGTGGGTTTATTTTAAGGCTATACTGCTGGAAAACTATTTGAGTCTTTCTGGATATCATTTTCCTATAGTCACCTTTGAATATACATCTCTAGCAAACCTTGTTTCACTGTCAAATAGAAAATAGTTTTTATTTTATTTTATTTTATTTATTTTATTTTATTTTATTTTATTTTATTTTATTTTATTTTATTTTATTTTATTTTATTTTATTTTATTTTTTAATTTAAATGTAGTTCCCAAATGCAAGTTCCCAAACATGTTTTCATTATGTAAATAACATTTAATGTATTTCTCCTGTGTAACATCTCACCTCATCCTCTGAATAAAAGAATGTGAAAGTATGTCTACTAAAAAAATAAATTCCATTACTTTTTTATATAGATTTATAAAATATCTATAAAAAGTACCCTGTAAAATTCACTATACAAGTTCCACTAAATTTAAAATACTTCTTTTTCTATTTAAGACATTGCAAGGAAAAATATGCAGTTAGAATTATGCATTTCAAAAATAAATAGCTATTGTAAAAGTATTATTTTTCCTTTGCTTTTCCCAATTATTTCAGTTTATGCAAGGTTGAGATGATGGAATTGAGAGAATTATCAGCTTTCTAGTAGATGCTTCTGCTCTCACATTTAGAAAATCTATGGAAACTCTTTCATTGGGATCTATAAATGTAGACAGATGTAGAATGTTAAAGAATGCAATGAACTCAGCCTTTATCATAGAATCATTGAGGTTGGAAAAAACCTCCAGTCTCCTAATCATTTTCGTAGCCTTCCACTGTAGTCTCTCCAGGAGCTCCGCGTTTTTCTTGTGCTAGGAGCCCTGAACTGGACACTGCATTCCAGATGTGGCCTCATGAATGCTGAATGAGGTCTCATGAGGGCTGAATAACGTCTCTTGACCTACTGGCAACACTCTCTCTAATGCACCACAAGATTCTATCGGCTTTCTTGGCCACAGGTACACATTGCTGGCTCATGGTTAACTTGGTTAACCTTGGTCCTTCTCCACCAAGCTGATTTGCAGCAGGTCAACCCCCAATCTGTGCTGGTGAATAGCTGGAAGGTTATACCTTCCCAGGTGCAGATCCCCGCATTTGCTTCTGTTGAAGTTCATGAAGTTCATGATGGCTCTGGATGGCAGCAGAGCCATCTGGTCTATCAGCCACTCCTGTATCTGCAAGTTTTGTATCATCAAGAAAGTCACTTAGTGCTCTCTGCCCTGCCATACAGGTCACTGATATAAGTTGAACATTGGACTCAGTACTTTTAGCCCTGGGGGACACTGATAACTACAGGCCTCCAACTGAACTCTGTGCTGTTGCTCACAACCCTCTGAGCTCTCTTAATCCACCTCACTGTCCACTCATCTAATCCAGACTTCCTGAGTTTATCTATGAGGATGTTGTGGGAGGCCATGTAAGTATTTTGAATTTTGATTAGGATCTATACCTATAACTATATATCTCTATGTAAATTTCTATATACACACACCTGTTGCCATGGTGAAAAGGGAGTGAGCATATAAAAAGAAAAGCAAAGAAAAAGTATGAAGGCTTTTGGATTTAAAAAATGGGTACACTTGATGTCAAGGAGTCAAAGCTCTGGGTTGCAGAAGACAGAGCTGTGGCTGGTGATTGAAACACCAAGAATACATGTACATTCAGAATCTTCCTATAACAAATACAAATTCTTTTCAGCACTTAGAAAAATGTGTTTTATTAAAGACTTGCGTAAATATTTTCATTGAAGAATGTACCATCTTTTCTTCTAGGTATGTCACAAGACTTCTTTAAATAACAACTTTCGAGCTAAAGAGCTTTATTTTTTCCCAGCATTTGGCAGGCAGAATTTAGCTGGTCTCTTAACACTCTAATGCATTTTTAAGAAAACAGGATCAGGGATTACATATCACTCCCAGATTAAACCTCAGTATAAATGAATTCATAAAACAACTGCTGTTTTTAAAAATAGGAACTGTCACATTTGGCTACTTCTGTCAATAGTATCTCAACATCTGCAGCTGGGCCCCTTTGCTGTCAATTTAAAACAAAACAGAACAAAGCAAAAACACTTTAATGAATCACTTAGCTGTAAAGCATATTTATAAACAGAAATTTGTGGGAGTGTGGCCATGGGGGTCGACAAGTCCTATGGTTGGTGATAACATCAGACTCTTAATGATGAGGTCATCAGGAATATAAAGAGTTTAGAGGGAACAAAGAAGGGTGATTCAGGAGACTCCATGCAGTCTCAGGTTCCTTTTCTCCATCCATTAAGGCATGGAAGTTTCTGGGTGTTTGCTGTTGCCGGTCAAAGTTGTTGACCAATGCATAATTAGTGGAAAAGGACTGCTATGGGGCAAATGGTATAATGGCATAATGGCCTGTCCTCAATAAGGGAGGGTGATAATGAAATTATGCCCTCAATATGAGAGATGAAGTTAGGCCCTTAGTAAGAGAGAGATGAAGTTATGTCATCAATAAAGAAGTAACAGTTACTGATCCTAACAGAACACTGGTGTCCGCGTGGTCACTACACCACAGAAATTAGAGCTCCAAAACTGTTGGCACATAGGTGGCTTCATAACAGAAATTTGTGCTAAGGCTGATGCATTACTACAGGGCAGGTAATAATATGTTGGAATAGTATAAGTTGGAAGAGAGTGTAGAAAATAGTCTGAGGTTTATAGCTTTGAGCTTTCAATATAGTTACATTGAAATATACTTCAAATCATAAAAAAAAAATAGATCTTATTTAGTGTAACAAAGCTTTGAGGAGCTTTGAACAGCCATCAATCTAATTCATTTAGTTTTTTTTTATATTTATTTCAGGAAAACCTTTGGTTTCCAAATCGGGAATTATTAATAATTGAAAAAAAATATATTAGTAGTATAAATATATTATTATTGTTGTTATTGTTATTTGTTATATATGGAGTGGTAATTCGTGTCGAGAAAATGGTTGATATTAATAAAGTAGGGGGAGATGTGGGAGTGTGGCCATGGGGGTTGGAAAGCCCCGTGGTTGAGATAACATTAAACTCTTAACGATAAGGCCATCAGGAATATAAAAGAGTTTAGAGGGAACAAAGAAGGGTGATTCAGGAGACTCCATGCAGTCTCAGGTTTCTTGTTCTCCAGATGAGTTGCTTGTTCTCCAGCCATTAAGACATGTTCCTCACCAGAGGAACCTTCTCTACTCAGAGATGTTGTGGCCATCCCATCCCTGGAAGTGTTTAAGGTGAGGTTATATGGGGCTTTGAGCAACCTGGTCTAGTGGAAGGTGTCTTTGCCAATGGCAGGTGATTGAAAATAGATGATCTTTAGGTACCTTCCAACCCAAAACATTCTATTATTATTAATATTTCATACTGAACTCTGGCAGATAGAAAACACTAGAAGATTCTTGAACTCCTTGTGAAAGTAAAAGTTTCATAATCCTTCAGTACTACATAAGTAATGCTTGTTTGGGAGTGTCTAGTCTGGTGGTAGCAATATGCTTAACTTCTAATAGAAGTACGCCTTGATTACCAGGTAGAATTCTTGAGGTATCTCATTCGATAATAGCTCAAGCAAATTGAGCTCCATATTTCATTAGGACTGTCTGTATATTTGTTACGAATAGCTGTATAGTTATTTAGGCTTGATCAGAAAGATTAACATTTTGCGACTAGGCATAGACTAGATAGGCCTCAGTCTGCCAAGTGTTATCCTCATTCTTAAAGCACTAAGTGAAATGTTTTTTGTATAAAGTTTCAGTGGCATAATCTATAGGAGTGCAGTCACCGTAATGATTGTTGTGGTTTAGCCCGGCCAGCAGCTAAGCACCACACAGCTGTTCACTCCCCTTCCCCCTCCCTCTCTGGGATGGGGGAGAGAATCAGGAAAAAAATAAAAGTCTGTGGGTTGAGATAGAGACAGTAAGGATACAAAAGGATAATAATATAATATAATAATAATAATAATAATAATAATAATAATAATAATAATAATAATAATAATAATAATATGTACAAAATAAGTGGTGCACAATGCAATTGCTCACCACTCACAGACTGATACCCAGCCTATCCCCAAGCAGCCAGTCCCGCCCATCCCGGCCAGCCACCTCTCTATGTTGTTTAGCATGATGTCAGATGGTATGAATACCCCTTTGGCCAGTTTGGGTCAGCTGTCCTGGATCTGTCCCCTCCTAGCTCCTTCTGCACCCCCAGCCTGCCTGCTGGCAGGACAGAGTGAGAAGCTGAAAAGTCCTTGGCTTGGAGTAAGCACTGCTCTGCAACAATTAAAACGTCGGTGTGTTATCATGACTCCTAATCCAAAATATAGCACCCTACCAGCTACTAGGAAGAAAAATATCCTAACTGAAACCAGAACGTGATATAATTGCATGTGGTAATTTTCAGTGCAAATTGGACTTGCCATTTTGGTCTACCTTTGACAAGTATACTGGCTTTTAAAATGCCTAACTGTTAGTATCTCTTAATCTCAATATTAATGCTTCCTAATGTGGTGGGCTGACCCCAGCTGGTAGTTAAACCCCACCACAGCTATTTGCTCATTGGCAGGATGCTTGGCAGGATGGTGGTGGAACAAAATTGAAAGAGCAGAAGGTGAAAAGCCCCCAGCTTCTGTTGTTGACTGTGATGTCGTATGGTATTGAACATTTTTAAGTCAGTTTGGGTCATGTCCTCTCCCAACTTCTTGTGTATTGCCAGCATCCTCACTGGCAGGGCTGTGTGAGAGGCAGAGAAAGCCTTGAGACTGCAAGCACTGTCCAGCAGTAGCTAAAAGACATGTATGTTATCAGTACTGTTTTAATTGCAAATCTAAAATGAAGGACCACATGGACTGCTATGAAGAACATTAACTCCACCCCAGCATATATTTATTTAGTTTTTTATTTTACACAATATATTTTGTTATACTGCCATAAATAATGGCTCTATATAGATAATAAAATTCTAATTATCTCTAAATGTATTTATTGAAATCAAAGTTTACCACATGATCACTTATGTAAACTTTTGATCAGCCTAGTAGATACAGTGTGCTAAAAAAAAAATCACCAACCAAACAAAAACACAACAACAAACAAACATATTCTTATGTTAGAAAATAGATGCTAGTTGAGAAAAGAATATTAAATGAGCTAGCAACTTTATTTATTTATTTTATTTATTTTTCCTTAACATGGACTTATGACAGCACAGGAAAACTAAAACTTCTGCAAACTTATTTAACATTGAAGCCTTTCTGAAAATTGTTAATGTGGCTTCCAAGCATTCAGAAATATTTTGTATTACAGAATTGGGTTGTATGTCCCTGGGGAAAGAAATTAATGGACATAGAAGATTCTCTATCTTAATCTATATATTTATAATATGTACATACTTCTTGTCATTGCTTTAAGCATTAATGAATATTAAACAGCAGTGAAATTACAATTTGCAGAACCAACCTTCTGGGACTTTATTAAGTAGTCATGAATAAAGCCAGTGCCTTCTTTCTCTGTCAGGAGCTTTGAGCTGCATCTTTGACTGGTAATGCATCTTCAGTTACTGCTATTGGTCATACACTGTTGGAAATGGGCACTGGCTCAGAATTTGTCCCTCTGAAATTAGCATGATATACCAGTTCTGAAACGCTGTTTTGTGGTATGAAGATCACTTAAAAGTGTCAAATTCACTCATGAAAGGATGTTACTTTTCTGCCTCATTTGAAGTCTGCAGTTCCCCTCACCCTACTACTACTACAAAAAAAAAATAAATAAAAATGCTTTTAAAGTACTAAAAAATTGTGGCATCAGCATAGCAAAGAGACTTTAGCAGGCTTTCCCCTGTCTTGGACAAATGACTGCTGGAAATTCAGCTTATGAGAGGATACGGAGCTTTACAATGATCTGTGTAATATTGCATGGGCACTATCAACCATAAAATGACCCTGACCACCTAGTAACTGACACTGAAAAATTAATTTGATCCTCTTGATATTTCTTTTTGCTGGACACTCTTCTGATATATAGGAATCACCCATATGGTTTGTACAAACAATATAATTTCTGTAGTTTTTTACATTTTCTCTGCAGGCATTTTAATTGCATGGACTTCGTTTCTTCCCTATTCATTATCACTTTCATTCAGGACATGCAGTTCACCAACAATGCAAGTATATACTTCCTTTTGTAAAGTTATGTTACTCTCATTAGAAACATAGTTATCAGTTATGCCACACATTCAGTCTTTAATTAGTCCACCTGTTAACTCCTCAAATTCTTGACGCTTAGCTTTGTTATAATAAGCATCTGATTTAACCAACCAGTCAAGTTCCTACAAAAGAGGGATGATGCTATCACTAATTAACTTCTTCCGTGCATTGAAATACTTGTAACATTTTTGAAAGATGTAACAGAAATTTATCATATGCTTTTGTACTTCTATTTAAATACTTTGCAGATGTCCTGAGGCTGTGGATCTGCCTCATATATGGGACTTTATCAACTCTGGTTTCTCAGTAGCTACGGACTACGAAAAAAATCAGAAAGTATTTAATTGCTTCCTCCAATACTCTGCCTATTGTCTTTCAGGACTAAGAAGTCTCCTTGCTCAGTTATACTCTATTAAAATTTACTTTTTATTTGACTTTCAATTTCAATTAAAAATTTAGGCTAAATTATTTATATTTATAAATCCAACAAGAAACACTATACAATTTTTCATGATGTAGCATAATTACTCCTTCTGGAGGTGTAGGATCATAAGAAAATGTATATTTTTACTTTTAAATAGTAGTTGCTCTTGTTCATAGTTGCAGGGAAAAAAAAAAAAAAAAGAAAACTTGAACTTTCAGATTCCAGTGAATGAAGAAAATAAAACCCCAAACTGTATCTTGTAAATGTATTCATTCTTTCTCCTGTCATCAATTATTTGAAGTTAGAGATACTTGTAGTTAGCAATTACTCAAAATATATGCTATTTCTTTACATGAAATTTTGCTTAGAAGTTTTTACTGAACCTGATGTATCTAAATAAGAATAAGATGTGGCTTAGCTGATTAATTAACTTCTCAGGTTAGAAAAACAATTTTTCCAACTAAATCTAACTCAATTACCTCAGAAAATTCAGGGTCACAAAAGACTGATGTTACCAGTGTGATATTATTGTAATTAATCCATCTCCTCTTAAAATCCTAAATTACATGCAAATGACACACAATGAAAGCACTCACCACAGACTTGTGGCATTTCAAATCATTAATTATGTAGATTCATAAATAAATTTCCAGTTATTTATTCATCTAGTTATTTAGATCTACTTAAGATGTAGATCTACTTAAGTATATCTATAACTAATTTTATCTTATTTAAGATATATCTTAAATATCCATAGATAAATAAATATAAATGAATATTTACATATTAAGAAAAACACTAGGTACATTATCAGATGCAAGTCTGAGGACAAAGGAATGTTTGTCAACCACTTCCCATGCCATTTATATCTATTGTCTATTTCCACAAATACTGTGTAAAAGAAAATGAAATCTTTTGAAGAAACTGTGAATCAAGACATATTGAAAATCCATTTTGATATATGGCATGTTCTGTTTTTTGTTTTGTTTTGTTTTTTGTTTGTTTGTTTTAGTGAGGTGAATTCTCAGATTTCCTGGCAACTATTTGAAGCAAACACATTTAGTAACTAAATTTCAATAATATATTTGAACTTAATATATATCATTATAACATCATTATTTACACATTTTCTTCAATTTATATAAATTAAGCATGATTTTCTACTGTTGTTAATAGGCCTCATTTGACTGACAAGACTAATGTTAATAGGCTTTATTTATTTAAAAGACTAAAACACTACAGAAGTTAGAAAAAATACAATAAGTGATGGTGGCAGCACCACAAAAGTAAATGAGTACTGCCTTTTCCATAGTTTGACCTTTAGGCTAATTATATCTATGGTTACCTTTGCCAGGAGCACACAACATAGATTAAGCCATGTAACATTATTAATACTGATTAATCCTGATGGTTTGTTTAGTCCTAGGGTATGCAGCAGAAATGTTGGTGATATCTGAGCAATACTTAAAGTTCCCTTTGATGTGAGCTAAGAGGTGCTTGTGGTTTGTCAGGTCACAATGTGAGAAATACCACATTGTTGTTATTTAAAACTGACCATTGTTTTCATGTTTCTAAGTAATCCATGAGACACAGATTTTGAATGATTCATCCTGGTCATTAAAAACAACAACAACAGCAACAACAACAACAACAAAACAAACATAAAACAAAACACAACCACTTGTACAGCAAGCCTAAGAAAGATTTTTTATTTTTTTGGGGGGCAGGGGGGGAGGAAAGGGCGGGATAGAATCTGCCTGCAAGAATTGCTCATCTTTAATCAAACTTCTTCCTTTAATGAAGACTGGTTGGAAGATGACTTGTAATTTGACAAAATACAATAAAACTGCTTCTGTGGCAAGAAGTCTTGAACAATGCAGTAAAAAAACCATGGAGCCCTCATCTCTCCTGTGTCTTTGACAGTGCAGAGGTTAGGAGATGATTGAACTGTGGAAGATGTGTTATCTCCTGAGCAGATGTAAATAAACAGTTTGGAAGCCAGCCTACAGAACACTAAAATCTATTTCACGTGAAAGCAGTACCCACCAATGGAACAGGTCATAGAGGTGCAAACAGAACAAACAAAATATAGCTAATGGGAGTAAGTAATGAAAGAATGGGAAGAAGAAGCTGGAGCTACTGGTAGAGCAGCACAAAGTCTAAGGAAGGTCAGCAGACACACATCATCACAAGCAAGAGTGCAAGAATCAATAGTAGCATGTCAGGAACAGCAGGGAGCTCATGCCAGGGATAAGACAAGTCTAAATGGCAAAGGACCATTACATCAGGTGGGTGGACAACAGGAAGCCATCAGAAGTTGTCTGCCACCTAGGCTGATTGAAGGGAAAGCTGAGATTAAAGCCTTATAGCCAAATTATCTTCTTGTTTAGTCACCACTTGCACAAATTCAGTTCTACTGAGAGGTGACATACAAATATAATGAAGCATGCCATTGCTGGTCTCACATACATCCCATCAACATGATTAGTAGTAGTCTTTGGGATAATAGGCCATTAGAGAGTTAAGTATTCTGTGATAAATACAGTTGTGTTTCCTAGGTTCTTCCTCTGTTTCCCCTTTGACTGTTAAAATTCTGTGGCAAAATTTTATTCCCATGTGTCTGAATCTTGTCTTCCTCTGTTTTCTCCTTTACCCCTCTATCCTTTTGCCCCATACCTTCTTGACACTGTCTTTTTTTTTTTTTTAAACTCTTTTTAAACTCTTTTTTTAAACTTTTTTTTTTTAAACTCTTTTTTTTTTTTTAAACTCTTTCTCCTACTCTACAATTGTCCTCTTACGAGGACAATGCTATTGTCCTCGTAAGTCATTTATTTTTAGCCTTCTCTTTCATACATATTTGCTGTCATGGGTCTGTGGAAGTGATCAAATACAGCAGTATTTTTTCCTGTGCAAACAGGCTTGTTCCACTCTCTTCAGCCCCATCTACAGTATTGTAGATACTCTTCACTGGGACTTTTTTTTTTTTTTTTTTTTTTTTTTTCATTCAGAAATTATGTATGTATCTAAGAAAATAAAACTTTTTTTTTTTTTTTTTTTTTTTTTTCAATATTGCACCCTGAGCCAGAAAATTAAACACTATTTCTGGGGACACTGTTTTGAAAGCAGGAAGTAAATACCCAAACAGAATCACAGAATCACAGAATTTCTAGGTTGGAAGAGACCTCAAGATCATCGAGTCCAACCTCTGACCTAACGCTAACAGTCCCCACTAAACCATATCCCTAAGCTCTACGTCTAAATGTCTTGTAAAGACTTCCAGGGATGGTGACTCCACCACTTCCCTGGGAAGCCTGTTCCAGTGTCTAACAACCCTTTCAGTAAAGTTCTTCCTAACATCCAACCTAAAACTCCCCTGGTGCAACTTAAGCCCATTCCCCCTCGTCCTGTCACCAGGCACGTGGGAGAATAGACCAACCCCCACCTCACTACAGCCTCCTTTAAGGTATCTGTAAAGAGCAATAAGGTCACCCCTGAGCCTCCTTTTCTCCAGGCTGAACAAGCCCAGCTCCCTCAGCCGCTCCTCGTAGGACTTGTTCTCCAGGCCCCTCACCAGCTTCGTCGCCGTTCTCTGGACCTGCTCAAGCACCTCGATGTCCTTCTTGTAGCGAGGGGCCCAAAACTGAACACAGTACTCGAGGTGCGGCCTCAAACATTTGGTAGCCCAATCAAAACCACCACTGTGAATGACATTTGTGACAGAGAAGTGTAAGATAATAGTGGAAAACCAATTGGAATTGGAATTCAACAGCATTTATACTGAAAAACTAATAGCATGAGTCTGTTCATTCAGAATACTTGAAAAATTCCTGCATGTTCACTCAAAACAGATGAAATTTCATGATGTAAGCCAAGGGACAAACAGGGCCAAGAAATGTTTGAAAGTAGATCATTGAATGACAAGAAAATACAGAAAACCTGTAGTTTGTTCCACAAATCATTCATGAGAGAGAAAAGTAACATTTTTTCCTGTTGCAAATGGTTTCCTAAATTCCAATTGACTGCCTTATGGTGCTTGATGATTATTTAAATGGCCAGTTAGCAGTGCTCTAGAGGTTAGGCATTTCATAAACGCTGAGTTTCTTATGTCCCTGTGGTGTAATTGCCTGAAGTAACTAGGAAAACAAAACTAACATTTCCATTTTTAAGGAAAAGGTACAGCATTGAAGAGGCTTTCAGAGTAGGGCATAACCGCATTACCTGAGCGTTCCCTAGGCTCCCAACCTTAGATACTATCGCGCTGGGGAAACTTGGTGTGCTAGCCCTAAGGA
Source organism: Aythya marila (assembly GCF_965140915.1). Lineage (NCBI taxonomy): Eukaryota > Metazoa > Chordata > Aves > Anseriformes > Anatidae > Aythya > Aythya marila. The sequence continues at coordinate 97,879,252 of NC_139043.1, read as the reverse complement.
ACAGCATGGAGTGTAGTGGAGACACCATGGCTAGGCTCTGTAATCAGGTGGGGACTCGACTGTTCTTGTGCACAAAGCTGCACTTTTTGCCACCCTGAGCCAAAGACCTGTCATGTTTTGACAAATGCTGTACCCTAGTGTACTTTTTGCTCATTATAATATCATTATAATACCAAAACACACCTCCATCCCAAAAGCTACCCACCTCCAAGGTGCGACCACCCCTCACTGAGCATGCGCCCTGAATTTCTCGGAGTCTATTACTTTAAACGGAGACAGGAGAACTTTTCACCAATCATAACAAAGATATGCTTGACTAGAGCCACTCAAGCTCCACCTAAAAGATAGAAAATAGTATAAATTGGCCTAAGAGAGAGGGGATGTTAGGGAGATACCATCCCGAGGAAATACAACATCCTTAGGACCTCCTGACTCCTGGGATCAGTCGACGGGCTGAGCCTCTCTTCCCCCCCCATTGGGACGACTTTGGGTGAGATCTGAATACTTGCTTATAAATCTCTCTAGAGTCTTTGATCTTTTTAACGCGTTTATTTCTAGGCCATGCACCTGTAACATCTGTAACACCTATAACACCTGTAACACCTGTGTATTTCATGCATGCTAGCTTGCTTTTGCAGTCACTATTGCTGGCAATCCAACAGAACCTGATTATCTGTTGCTGTAATAAACCATACTTGATTGCATTGTGATAGCTCTCATTAAGTGCAACTAGGGTAAGGGTGGTTATCCATGTTAGTTCAGTGTTCTGAATCCAACCAGACCCCCAGACGGTTAATGCGTTTTTGGTGAATGTCTGAACAGACCCCCAGACCGTTAATGCGTTGATGGTGAATGTCTGACTGGACCCCAAGACAGTTAATGCGTTTTTGGTGAATGTCCGACTGGTTCAATACCCTGAATCTGACCGGGCCCATAATGGTTAATCAGCTACACCCCTTAACGCGACAGTCCCAAAAGTTCTGAAACAGACCTTTGTGTATATTTTTTACAGCTTCCCATTCTTACTGTGATTCCTTATGCAGCCAGATTGTTTTCCGTAGAGCTAGAGACTTCATCAAAGTGAATTATACTGATGGAGTGCTTACTTTCTGATGCTGTATATGTCAGCTGTTATGTGTAGTTTGCACACTGCATAGGTGTCAGTGCAGGTGGCTAGAGTTCATATTGGTAAGAACTCATCTTCTGGTTATTATGAATGACAACTTTTCCCAGTAAGATGATGACAAAAGTGAATTAGGTTCATGTCATATGGCACCTAGATCTGAGGAAAATGAAGAATAAGATGAAAAAAAAAATATAAGGGTCTGGGAAGCAAGAAGAAACCTACAGAAAGTATGGACTTTATCATTCCTTTCTATTCATTTAGGTGTGGTATAACATGAACTAGGAAATTGGAGCAAAAGCATCTTTGCCTCATTCCTATTTCAGTTACAGGATTTAGTAATAAATCGCTTCTCCCTTCTGCTCCATGGTGTTGTTTTCTTTAGCTCTAACAGCTATTGAACAGTACATGTAATTACATGGAAGATTCTAAACTGCCCCAAGTTACAGAAAATATTTATTTGATCAGAGGGTTTGGAGTTTGTTTTATTTTTCTATTTTTTTTTCTCTCCTGCTCACAGCTAACCCATCCTTGGGTATATCATTGGAGCATCTTGGCTACAGAGATGACTTTTTTTTTTTTTTCCCCTTTTGTTGCTTTCCTGTCATTTTTAGCCTTGAAGAAAATAAAAAAAATAAGGAAAAATGCTAACAGAACTTCAGCTTCAGCAAATAAGCAGAGGAATGACAAATGCCTTACGACAACTAAGATCTTCATCTTTTTAAGAACAGAGTAGCTATACTTCAGGCATGAAGACTTGGCATGAAATTCAACATTTGGAAATCCACTGAAGATGGTAGGTTTTTGTTTCAAAAAATACGTTAGGGAAAAACAAACAAACAAACAAAAAACAACCACCACCACCAATAACAACACCCAACAAGAAGCAGATTTTTTTTTCTTTTTTTCATCCATAGCATACAAGGAGAAAAATTAATGCATTTTAATCAATCCTAGGTTAAAAAGCTAGTAAACCTATCTCATTTTTAAGCATATGTTATAAAATATATTATAAAATGTATTTTATTGATACCTACCAAACTGTTCACTTGAATCACGTTATTAACACAGTGTGGATTATGGTGAATATGCTGAATGTTAGAATACAACAATCAGAGGTGTTGTCAAAACACATTTAAAAGTAAACCTTAGTGACCTAAGTCACTATTTCTGGTAGTTGAATTTTGGATTTTTTTTTTTTTCAGGTATGAATACAGGGGAAAGCAGGCATGCACTAAGTAGAAGTAGTCTGAATTTGAAGACATTTGTCTTGATACATGTGGCTGTTTGTCTGATTTTAAGATTAATTTTATAATGGTAATAATACATGTAGGAGTCAGATATCCCCCCAAGAGCACTATTTATTACTTTTTTTTTTTTTTTAATATAATTGTACATTACCTGAAAAAATATGCAATGAAGGAAAAAGTAAGATTATTCTACTGAGCAGAAAGTTCCAGCTTTCTGAGAATTTCAGTTATTCATGTTATTCAAACAAAAATCAGCTATTTGCATATTAATACAACATTCACATTTAAAGAATAAAGCTTGGTGTCAGATACATGCTGTGTGTGATTGGAAAAGACCCAACACACTTTGCTGGTCTATGAACAAGTTTTAGGAGCATAAGAAAGATTGTATGTAGACAGATCTTTCAGCACATAAAGCTGGTGGAAAATGGAATAACTGACCAAATTATCTTCTCAGGCAATGATAGGTTGCTTTGAATTTGAGCAAAAAATTGAAAGGTTGGTAAATCCAGTACCTCAGAAGTTCTACAAATCTTGTCATGAGAAAGAGTGAATGTAAATATACCAACAAATAAGTAAATACAAATGGTAAAATGGGCAACATTTATAGCATTGCTAAGGATCAAACATGTAAACCAAACAGGATTTCTTCTCAGTGTAGAAATGTCTCTTATTTGTCTCCTGCACTGTTTCAATGCCAGAATACTAAGAATAAATTGCTCCTGTAGACCTTTCTTGGATGGCAGCACTTCCGACCCAACTCTGAAACACAAATCTAAGGGAAAAGGGAAAATGCCAGCGTGACTTTGAGAATTTAAATTCAGTTCTGTATGAATCACTGAACTTAAAAACAGACACACAAAGAACTTTCATGTTTTTCATGTTTTTCCCTTATGCGGATAAAGCTATCCCTTCTGTATTAAAACAAACAAAAAATCCAAGATATTTTAACAACTGGATAAACTAAACAGGTAAAATAGACAAGTGTATGAGTTATAAATCTCTTTCCAATGTCATTTGAAAAATTAGCAAGTTTTTCAAGTGAGTTTGACCACTATTAAAAAGTTTAAAGTAAAGTTAAAGCTCATATTCATGTATGCCATGTTATTGAGATTTGTTACATAGGGTGAATTGATGCAATGTGCAGGTGTGGCTGTGTGTATGTGCAGAAGAATTGATCTGACAATTTAGGAAGCTGCAGTGTGATATGAGGAGTTAGTAGGAAAGATATTTAAATGGTACTTTAGAGTGAATACAAATCATTTCACCATGTGTTAAAATGTATGCCTACATGTACAAAATACTTTTTCAGTACTTTTGTTATTTTTAATCATTTATTTGCATCATATAATTTTTGTAGGTTGAATTATTTTAACCTTGAGTGACCTCAGATATGAATATGGCAAATCTGTGGTTCGTGCTGCAAACAGGTTATATTCTGACATGTGCAGCTTCCACAAAAATCAAAGCACAAACTGTAGTTCAAATAGTGTATCTAATTATATGCAAATATTATACATTAGTGTATATATATAGCTTCAAAACAATCTATATATTTTAATGAGTCTTTGTGAGCATTTTATCTTTACAGAGCATTACAAAATCTTTTTAAAAGACTGTTAGAATGTTTTTTGTTGTTGTTTTTTGTTTTGTTTTTTAAGAGATACATCATAACAAAAGGCTGGTAGCCAGTTACAGTAACAGTACAGTTACAGTCAGTTACTAAACATATAAGGTTGTTATATATTTAGTTAATTAGGCTAACTTATGTGGAATGTATCTGATTGGTTTCTAGGAACGAGCGTCCTCAAGGAAGCTTAATGACAGAAACAGTAGTTTTAAAGAAAGTGAAAAGAGTTTTAGAAAGTGGAAAGAAACAATACAAATCAAGCATTCAAATAAGTTAGGAAATAAAGATGTAAAGAGGAAAATTATCAACCATACAGGCTAATTCTGTTGTATTAGCAATGGTTACTAGTTTGTGAGTCCTTAATATAGAGTAACAGAAAACTAAATCAAAGACTGTCTGAGTTCTCATGGATAATTTAAAAAAGGTACCTGAAACTGTGATAATCAATGATATTTAAAAGGAAGAATGTAACTGCAAGAAGTAAATAAATGTTAGGAGACAATATAAAGTTACTTAGAAAATGGCAGCTGACCAAATAGTAGGCTTCAACTAGGTTAGGGGCAACTCAATCTGTGTGTTTTTGTGTGGTAAGTTTGCTTTCAGAGGCAAAATGAAATGGCTACCAACATCAGCCATGAGATATTGCCAGAGCTGGAGTGAATGTTCAGACTATTCAGAAAAGTTTATCTGCCTAGCCTAAAAGAAAAAATTCTGCCTGGTTATCTACCAACTTACCTGTTCACTAGGGAGAAAAGCCAAGCAATACTCTTGCAGCAGGCAGTTTGAATAAAAGTATGAAACAACAAAAGTTTAACTACATTATAATTCTCATATATAATTATATTATTACTCTTACAATTATTATTATTACCATATATTTTTATAATGAAATATTATATACAGGATGTTATATATTTACAGAGGTTGAAATAGGGAAATGAAGCAGGAAGTTTACTAGATAACCAAAACAATGTAATGAATGGACAGAATACAGAAGTGAAGTTAGTCTTGGGGCAATAGTTGAGAAAGGTGTTAAATTAATTAAAAGCGTGAATAGCATGGGAAATATTGTGATTTGAAGAACTTCTGTCACTAAACTGAGAAAACACTGAATAGAATCTGAAGTGCAATTTCAGAAACTGATGACAGCAATATTTTTTAAAAAACACTGATCAAGAGAGATTACAGAAGTAAATAGTTTTCACTGATTTGATAGGTCATGAGACCACACAGCCCTTATATGATGTCCAAGTCATAAAGTTTCCAGAAAGGGGAACAGTTGTAATGTTCAATAAAACTGGACTTTTGAGCACCCATTTTGAGTCTTATCATTCACCTTATGGGGAATGTTTTTCATCTGCCAAACCCTTGAAGTCAAATTCTTTGAACATGTCCATCTAACTTAACAAGAAAACCTTGAAAAGATTTTTGGGAAGAGTGAAAATGAAGGAAATTATTTTTCATATTTATATTATTTTATAAAAATGTCAAAATAATTTGGTAATTTATACTTGCATCTTACCTATCTTGTTTATTCTCCACTAATCTCCTTTATTAATTTTTAATTCTTTAAACCCTGTTTTTGTGATCAACACTTGTGATCAAGCTACCTCAAGCATTGTGGACCACATATTTTCTTCACTTATTTTATTAATATACTCAGCAACATTGCCCTGATAAGAAAATCTTGGTGCAAGTAAAATTGATTTATGTGGCATAGGTGTCTCAATACCTTGAAAAGAGAAAATAGAGACTGAGAATCATATTTGTAGGAATAAAGTGGCATCTGCTGCTGCAGAGCCAGTAGATATCTCCCCTTTATTTTTGACACTTGACTAGACCTTGAAATAAAAAATAATGAGCACCTTTTCAGTTAAATGTTTGAAGTAGAATTTAAAGAGGAAGGGAGAACTGTGAATGTGAGGGTGACTAGAACAATGTAACTGGAAAAAGAAAAAAAAAATCTTAAATCCAAAACAGGGAGAAAAACAACAGAATATAAAAGGCATAAAAATATTTCTATATAAACACCACACATAAACCTTCTTTGCCCTGCACTTTCTTAAGAAAAAAATAATAAAAAAAAATATTTTCCAGCGGCAAAACAAAGAAGAGAGACTGATATCAGAAGAATAAGAAGGAAAACCGTATTAGGAGACACACACATTCCCACCAAGATTGGTACAGAACAGTAGAAATGCATTTGAGCTCAGCAGAAGGTGTTAGTGAACTTCCTTGTGATGGTAGTTTAGAAACAGCAGCTCTCTCTTCTGTCACCTGAGTTCAAGACACAACTAATAACTAGCTAATCTTAATGGTTTTCCTCTTTCAAAATGTGTAAATACATGGATCTTACATGTATTGATGGAGTTGTTTTGTTGCCACTCTGATACAGTGGATGCACCTGAAAAGACTTGGATGGGGTCCAAAATATTCAGATGCATAGTTAAGTGTTTTGTCGATAAGTAAAGCTTATTACGGTACATATGCACTTTTCTCACAGGTAGAAAGAGCATTTAGGAGTTAGCAACAAATGGCAATATCATCCAATGAAGTACACTTGTATGTAGCTTACTAAACCCATGGCAATATATCAGTTAAACCATGCTCTGTATCTGTGCATGGATACTGCACCCATTAGTGGCTGCCATTTATGAAGGGCTGAGGGTGAGTATCCCCTCTTATTTCTAGGCTTTAGAGCAGTACCTTCTGTTTTATGAAAATAAATTTACATTTTAGTGTTATCAGACTGAGAGAGAGGTAGCGTGACTGAATGTTGTGGGATTCTACACCTCATGCTTGCTAAACAAGACTCTCAAAAGGAAAGAGAGAACAGCCTTGAATATAATATGAGTAATAATGAGTATGTAATTATTAATAATCTCATGGATTGTATTTTCCTGCTTTTTTATCATCAGAAAAAAACACTTCTGTTCAGAAATTCTCACTTCTTTAGATCCAATGTTTGCTTAATAATGTTGATTATTTCAGCATCAGTACTGCTAGGCATCGGGTTACCCATTAGGCAGAAAGCTTTCCATTAGTCATGTAGTCATGTGATTTTTTTTTTTTTTTTGTGTGTGTGTGTTTTTTTTTGTTTGTTTGTTTTGTTTTGTTTTGTTTTAACAATCCTGGTTTGTTTCTACATGTGAACTTGCCTTTAATATATGACTTTAGGAAATGTCATTTGTTTTATAAATACCTACCTCTTAATTTTGTTCAGTTTGTTCAGTGTTCCCTGCTGTCTTTGGCAAAAGCTGTTAACTATTCCCAGAGCTGCACTGACATTGTCAATGATGTTAGTACAAAACACCAACAAGGAAATAAAAATAACATGATTCTCCCTTTGTTTTAGTTCAGTTGGAAGTCAGGGTGATAGTAACAGGTTGGGAAATCAATAGATGCCAAATGGAAGAAAACAATGTGGCTCAGGGGAAATGTTTTGCAATTTAATTGTAGGTATTAGTAATGAAAAGATTAAGACTGTTAGGTACTGAACAACTGAAATCAGTAGGAGTTGAGGGCAATAAGCACCTCCCTAAGCTATTCACCACCTCTTAAAATCAAACTACAAAACAGGACTGATGCTTTAGGATGATCTGTCATGCTCCGGGATAAAGCAACACTGCTTTAAAAAATAAAAAATAAATTGAAGTAACTGTACCTGTACCCTCAATAGTTATTAAAGCAATCACTTATTTTACAGGGGAGTACATTACAAGTAACTTCCACTTCTCAGTAGTATACATTGAAATTTGCTCTTATTGCTCTCCATCTTATTCCCATTTCAGGGAATTATGTTTCTTCTTTAATCCCTCTTTTGGTCACAAATGTTGATGTATTTAAAATCTCCTTTTAATAGGGTAAAAGCTAAAGATGGATGACAGCCAACATACAAACATAAGATATTATTTCACACACATATTTTGAGAAATCATTTGTCTTGTCCTTCCTCTAATCAAACACTACATAATACTCACTACTTTTATAAATTTTTACTTTACAGAATTAAATTATGAAGTTTTAAATTACAACAAAATTGAGACCAGTGCATACACCCCTGACCTTACAGTTGATTTTTGAGGTAAATCTTTGTTTTTATTGTTTATTGTATAGGACTCTGTGAAGATTCTTTTTATATTTATTACAACATGTAGTTTAAAGATGGCAAAGCATAATTTTCAAGATTTTATTTTTAATCAAGGCATGAAAATCATCCTATCTTTTCAGACTTTTTTTGAGTGCACAGTTAGATTGCTCTAGCTCTTCTTTACCAAATACTATAGGCATTAAATACATAAATAAAATTTCTAAAAACATTTCACTGAAAAAGAAATAAAGTATGAATTATGGATATGTACTGGCTCAAAAGAGTTCACCAGAGATGATTGTGGTTACCCCTCTCTTCTTCCTCCCAGTAATGCCTGAGGCACACATCCTGCCTATTTTTCTAGGTCTCTACAGAAAACCCAACTATATTTTTGTTCAGTTTACTCTAAAGTGTTCAGGAATAATGGAACAGTAGAAAGCAACCTGACAAAACTGAGCATTACAGGCCATTTAAATTACTTTCCTTGGTGAACAGAGAATTATTTTGTACTGGTAATATCTAAAGGAAAAAAAAAAAAAAGATTCATAAAGAAACAGAGATCTTTTATAGTTAGTTATAGTTGAAAGACAAGGCCTTCTCTGGAGCATGAAGAACAACTATTTTTATTTATACACCTATTCCTTTTGTAAGTAAAATAGATTACTTCACTATACAAAATAAATATCATTGATAGTTTCTGTTTGTCTTTGCAGTAGAGACTAACTGACCTCTGTTATGTATGACACTGGAATATTTACTAGTAGTGCCATCAATTTTTACACAATCTGAGGAAGTTTTTGCTTGGATTTAGATTACTATCTGCAGTCTTCCTCAGAGATGCTTGGCTAAATTTCACAGTAATGAATCCCAGCTCTTGCAGCTTTAGAAAAGCTGGACCCATTTTTCAAATTGAAAACTTGTTATGATTGTCTTAGTATATTCAATTCCTATCTTCTTCCTTCTCTTTTCCATTTATACAACGTGTCCTCTAGGTCTCAGAATGATTCATAATTAATTAATTGCTGAATACTAAGATTTTAATTATTATTTTATTATTGTTTGCTCTTTTTTTTTTTTTTTTTTTTTTTTTTTTTTTTTTTCCCAATGCTGGATATCTTAAGAAATCAAAACTAAGATTAAATTGTTAATAATTTTGAAATTTAGACTTCATAGCTATTGGCTATTAAAGTTTCCTGAAAAATTCTCATTTTTACACTAAGAAAATATAATGTTCCAAATGTTTTCTAAGGCATAGACATTACACTATTTAGTATAATTTTAAATTGCAAAAATACCCTATGGAAGCATTTTTGTTTTAACAGAGAAAATCAAGTATCTGTGATAGAGAAAGAATTATTTCACAATATGTTGCTTTTGTCACAAGTCAAGTTCTCTTAGAATCATGGAATCATGGAATGGCTTGCTTTGGAAGGGACCTCATAGATCCTGTACATGTCTTTCATGTTTTTTTCTTTAGTCACCGTATATGTTGCCTGCAGGCTGTACAACAACACAGCTAATGGAGGCATCAACGTGCAGAATGAATATGGATTGGCCATATTATCTTTACAAGAACACTGAGAGACTGAGAAAGAAAATAATCAAGAGAAAAAGAACACCCAAAGAAGCAACTGAATTTTTGTCTCTGAATTTGCTACTGAGTTTCATGAAACGCAAAATCTGTTACTTTGACTAACAGAAATTCTGGTTTATTTTGATTTGTAATCTTAAACTTTAGACCATGAGAAACATACATATTTAAGCAGTCTTGTGTTTATTGTTGTTTTTCTTTCCTTTCTTTTTTGTTTTTCTTTTTTTTTGTTTTCTACACACACTCATGATAATTCCAACAGGAATTATTCCAAGTTCTATTTCTCTATGGTGAGTTCCCAGTATTAAAGTACAGGAGGTAATAATAATACCTGTTGCATAAACAAACATATAGGAATTGAAGACTAGATCAACTACATATATGTCAGTCCAGAAGCTCTGATATTTCTGGCCTTATTCAAACAGTTTTAAAATGTTAAATGTTTCAAATGTTCAAGTGATCTATTTAATCTTTCTTATTGTTACATTGGACTTTTTTTTTTTTTTTTGAGGTTAATCCAGCTCTCCCTTGTCATTTATGCCCCAGAGAACCCAGCACCCAAATATTGAGCCATTTCATTCCTTTGCCTCTTATAACTTTATTTTTGCTATCCATATATTTATTTTGTTTTGTGCCTTTGCCCTTGAAATTTTATTGATTTGCCTTATTTATTATTTTTTTTTGACACCTTGTATTTATTTGGCATAATTTCTACTGTTTTTCCAGTCATAAAGATCATAATTCTCCTTGACTTGCCTTATCATAAACCTTCTTTTACCATCTTCTCTATTGTACGAGTTCCCACTTTTGGTCTTAGTATAATTTTTGATGAATGCCTTGAATAACATTTAAACATGTCAATGACACTCTTAGATGTAAGAATTTTTGCAGATGCTTGTAGCTAGTATGCTGCAGCTAGTAAAATATATTAAATACTGCATTTTTAACTTGACGTTCAATGTCACAAATGACTCTCATTTTTATGTCAAAATATAATCTGATTATAGCTGGGGGTAAACAAACAAACTAACAAAAACAACCAAGCAACCAATAAAGCACGAATATTATTCTGAGTTGACTTGAAAGCAACAGATTCATCCACACCATATACAAGGTCTGACATTGCATGTAACCTTGAGCAAACATATGTGATCACTAAACTTCAGATTACATCTTCATAAATGAAACAAACAAACAAACAAACAAACACACACACACACATACAAACCTCTGAACTTTATAATGGGACTTCTGCAAAAATAACTTCCGTAATGTTAAAAAACTTCTGTATTTCATAATACACTCTATAGTCCCATTATGAAGTGCAGAACAGTAACATCTGATACAAGTTTTAGAATTTCCAAATATTATAATTTTTAACTACAATATGGTATGGGTATTGGATTCTATATAAAATATTTTCCCTCTCCTCAGAGACCCTAAAATCTGATGGCATTCCTATCTACTTTCTATAGCAAGGAACACTTGAAACGATCGCTCTTCTATTTATTTGTGAAAGTTAAAGGTGTCACTGACTGATTAGCAATAATCAATATTGGATTTGTAAAGCTGAAGTGTGCAGTGGTTTCAAGTGGCAAGGTTCGGGGGGGGAGGGGGGAGGAGGGGGCTGGAGTAAGCTGACCCTTATGTTAGACAAAGGCCCTGCAGCTGTTCAGAGCTGGGCAAATAAGTGATGTTGTTTGTGCCTCTATAATGAAATATTTAAGAAAGTGAAAAAAAAAAAAGAAAAAAAAAAAAAAGAGAAACAGCAGGGGGAACAGCAGCTGTGAGAGTGAGGAGTGAGGAAAAGCCTTGCAGACACCAAGGTCAGTGAAGAAGGATGGGGAGGAGGTGCTCCAGATGCCAGAGCAGAATTTCCCCTGCAGCCTGTGGTGAGGACCATGGTGGAGCAGGCTGTCCCCCTGAAGTCCATGGTGTACCATGGTAGAGCAGGTTTCCATGCTGCAGCCCGTGGAGAAGACCACAGTGCAGCATGTGGACTGGCACTGAAGGAGGCTGTGGGCTGTGAAGGACCCCCTCTGGAGCAGGCCCTGGGCTGGAGCTGCGGCCCGTGGAGAGGAGCTCATGCAGGAGCAGGTGACCTGGCAGGAGCTGCTGCCTGTGGGGGACCCAGGTTGGAGCAGTTTTTTCCTGACAGTTGGACACCGTGTTATGGACCCATATTTGGAGCAGTTCTTCATGAGCTGCTGCCTGTGGGAAGGCTACGTAGGATCAGTTTGGGAAGGACTGAATTCCATGGGAGGGACCCCATATTTGAGCCGGGAAAGAGAGTGATCATGAAGGAGCAGTGGTGAAGTGTTCACAATCAACGATAATTGTTGAGCGAAGTCCCCAACCTTATCTCAATACTTGAGCCCTTTCCATCATATTTTCCCCCCCTTCCCCTTTGAGGAGGGGGAATGAGAGAGTGGCTGTGGTGGAGCTCGGCTGCCCACCTGAATAAAACCACCACATTCATTATATGCTTTTGATATAAAAGTAATGTTAAAAGAGAAAGAAATGTAAAGTGCCAATTAAGCTGACTGTCAAGCAATTCCTTTATCTGTAGGTGCTAATAGTATGACTCTTAAAGAATAATTATGGGAGTGGCAAGGGGGGAATGCCATATTCCTTAAGACCCTGTGTATGTGAAGGTCTTGCAGACAACCTGCAGTTCCAGATGTCTGCTGATATACCAGTAAATTTAACCCTGTAGTAGTCATGCACTTTCACTGCCTGGCCTCTGTGGGCAAATATGTTCTTGAACATCATCCCTTGCTGCACCTTGCACCATGCTTGCATATTCACTATTTATAGCGATAAGAAATCCAGCCCTGAAGACAGCTTTGAAACATACCTATGCAGAATGCAGTCATACTCTGGTGAATATATTTTACTTTTAAAACAATTACATACAGAGGAAAGCAGCAGAGATTGTGTGCACCCTGGCATGAAACTGAAATTAAATGCTCTTGCTACTGGAATTATTTGTCTAGTGTGAGGTGACCACCAACAAATGCTATTGCTGTTGCTAGGAGCTATCAAAAGAAATGTCACTCTTCACAGCAAGTGATGAAATATGACATATGGCATCAAAGCATCATTAAAAGTACACCTGCTGCAGAGTAGGTTGTGTTTTTCAGGAGACTTTCAAGCAGAAAAAGGTTATTCTAAGAATGCAAAAGGATATGTCTTATTTTCTTTATTTCTTAGTAGGTAATTAAGAAACAGTAAAAATAAGAAAAATAGAGAGAAAAAGAATATGAGGCAACATTCGAAGTTCATATTTCTCTATGATTTAAGGAGCAAAAAGCAAGATAACAAACAAACAAAACACCCCACCAAGACTATTTCATTATAAAGTCCACAATAATAAATGCAGTTGATGATGAATCATTCATTCCCTTAGCTGGAGTGATTTGATATTCTTTTCATAAGGATTAAGTACTATATTCTCTGGCTGTTGGTTTAAAGATTGTCCATTAGTTTTGATAACATTTTAAAGTGTGAGTATTGGAGCTCTTTTTCACAAGTCTGAAATAGTTTGACATTCAGGAAAATATATGAGTGGTCTGTCACAGACACATCAGCCCATATATGAGAAAACTCCTGTTGATTTCAGTACTTCATTTTCTGTGTGGTGGAAAAAGAAAAAATTGAAAATGAAAAGGAAATGGAAAAAAAAGGAAAAAAGGGACAATTCTGTGTATTTCATGGTGACAGAAAAAAAATGTATCTATGAACTTTTACTTTCTTACTCTGCTGAAATAGATATCATGATATCATTGACATTCTTCCCTCTCTTCTGCTGTTCTGCATGGAGTAGCTCTTGAAGGAATTCTGAACTGTGAGTTTTAATACTGGCTGTGCCATAGCTTCCCAGGTAACTGTGGCCAGTTCATTGCCCCGTATTTCATTTTGCCAGTCTGCAGAACGGTGGTAGTATTACGCAAAAAGTTCAATGAATTACTGTTGGTGTTTCAATTTTATTCCTTTAAGTTAGTGTATTTTGAATCTTTCCACAGAGAAAGTTGCATTTGTTTGCAATGGGTTTGACTCTGGTTAATATGTACATGCCATAGGCAGTGAGTGACAATTAATTAGATAATTTTCCTATGTGCATTACATTATGTTAATAATAACAAAGCCAGTAAGAAGACGGTTGATTTGCACAATTCTGCTTTCTCACAAGAGGAACAAAATGGAATTCTGTCTTTCCACAGATCTGTCTCAAATGCTGAATTTTAAAAAGGGATGTTTAAAAAGTTCTAAAAAAAGAAAGGGAGGTTCAGATTCTAGAATGGATTCAGTCTGATTTTGCCTAGTCAAACTTTGGCTAGAATAAACAGGAATTTGAACAGGGTTTATTTATAATATTGCTATTATGTAGTTAAAATTTATTTTTCTATTAGATACACATAAAAAATCACCTTTCAGACTATATGCATTCTATTGTGAAAACTCTCTTAAAGAAAAAAAAATATGAATACTAACCTAAAAAAAAAAAAAAAGTGGTTACTTGCTTTCACAATGTACTATTTACTCAAGAGCAGCTCTATCAAAGCATTTATGCCTTTGTTTCTTAACATTTAAGATAATGTCTTAAAAAATCACCTAGTTCTTCAAAAGAAAAATATTTTGTTCTGTACTTCAGGAGACAAGAGAATAAGAAACAAGGTTTCTTAAATCTGAATAAGCTTATCAAAAAGACAATATGATAGATACAAATCTAAAGGGGACACAAATGATTTTGTTACAGTGGTAATAAAAAGAAGTTTTCACTTGATCTTTCTCTTTTATAACCAGCAAAGATGTAGCTACAGATAGTGACTTGTTAATCATACTCTTGAGTTAATTTACAGTGTGAGCTTAAAAAGAGCATGTATTTCAATTACATGACTGGAATGGGAATTATATGGCTAGCAGAAGAATACACATACTGTTTTAGATGGCTTGAGCAAATGTGCTGTCTGGGTTTAAATGTAGACATTGGGAAATAAGTATGTTAAAAGAATATATAAAACTCAAGGTGTTTTATCTCTTTTATGTTATTTTCTTCAAACAGCATTATTTCAAGGTCAGAATTGGCTACAGCCCAATAAATATGTAATTCTGAGCAATTATGTTAAGATTAATAAAGGCTTTGAGAACACTTATTAATTTCTAATTTGACCAAATCAAGGACAGATCAGATTAACTAGATTTGGAATTAAACTTCTACAGTTACCATGTAATTCAGGCAAAGAAGGAAGATATTTTTTTTTAACTCCTGTTGCTCAGCAGTGCAAATAGTTAAACAGCAACAAGGTTGATTTGTTTATTCATTGTCATTTTAAAGAGTACTGCCATGAGACAGTGGGTTGCAAGATGGTTTGGTTTGATTTTGTTTTGTATTTGGCCTGATGAAAAACCTAAAACTATTCAGAACCACTTTGGCTTTGGTTTTCCATTTGTGAATGTCCATTCGCTACTTTGAATATCAACTGCTTCTTTGAGTTTTATGTCTTGATAGAAGAAAACCTCATATTTTTAAAGATGTTATTCCTTCTGCATTGAAATGAAACAGTCTGAGTTAAAATTCTGAAAATTACCTT
Organism: Aythya marila; assembly: GCF_965140915.1. Lineage (NCBI taxonomy): Eukaryota > Metazoa > Chordata > Aves > Anseriformes > Anatidae > Aythya > Aythya marila. The sequence goes on along the minus strand of NC_139043.1, from coordinate 97,863,974 downwards.
CTAATTTCTTATTATAATTGAGCTATGCTTCTTGATGGACTAAATCTATAAGATATCATGTTATATCTTAATTTGCACATTCTCTGACCTCTTTTCTGTCCTTAGGGATTCCATTACTGATGGAAGATACTGTTGGCACAATGTATCATTTGTTTTCCAGAATTTTGAGTCTGAAACCCTGAACTTTATGTTTCAGCTTAAAAAAACTCAGCCCCGTTCTTTCATTCTCAGCTATCTCTGAGGCCCTTTCCTGAGACAGCTCTGTAATATAGAAGTACTTCCTAGATTCTAAATCTAGATATCACGAATAACCTATTTCCATCTAGTTTATATTGGCATATAATAATTTTTTCTACTTCACCTACTCCATATTCTGTGGGAAAATAAGTAAATAAATAAACAAACAAACAAACAAACAAACAAATAAATAAATGAGTAAAAAGGAAGCAACTGTGGGACTGTTTAACTCAGGGACAAAGACATCCAGATCATTTTGCAGGAGGATAGCATGTACATTTTAACATACCATACAAGATAAATATCTTATTGTGGTAAGGGCCCTAAAGAACTTGAAGCTAGTTTAAACCATTTCATGAATATGTTCTTTTCTGTGAACCGCAAATGGGATTGTTTTTCCTTTGATTTTCTACTTGAGTCTGTTGAAAAAGGATGACTTAATTTTACCTAGACCTTAAGTTCTAGTGAAGTTTTGAGTTATGTAATCATTTTATATTGTTGGGATTTGTTTGAATGAATCTACTGGTAATGAAATGTTTCAGAATGATAATCCAGAAAAACAGTATTGTGCTAATACACCTTTTTAAAGATTTTTTTTTCCTTTTTTTCCCCCCTTTTTTTTTTTTTTTCTCCACTCTGCATCATCAATATTCCTGACTTGATGCTGGAAGAACTAATTGAGTGACTGAGATATGCATTCATAAAACTATCTACTAAGGCTGACAGGAAGAACACAAATTGTGCAAGCTATATATTTACTATAAATACAGTAATTTAACTAAAAGAGTCTTCATTCAGTTTCTTGGTCTGAGGAAGTCATGAAATTGTAATAAAATGTTCATTAATAGTAACCAGGATCAAGTTTAAAGTTGCACTAGTTAAGAACTGAAAAATTCAAAGCCTTTGATTGCCTCATAAGCCATTCAATCTCACCAATCTCTCTCTTTTTTTTACTTGCTTTGAATATTTTGTTCAGCTTACTCTCGTTATTTTTGCTCATATTGAGAGTATATCTTTAATTTACATTTTGCTCAACCACTTGATTATATTTGTAAATATGTGTTTGTACTTTAAGAAAATATTTTCATTCAGCTGAATCCCAGCATTTGCAAGTGCAGTGTGTCATCACTGTACTTTCTTAGGGACACACCATATAACTATCAAGACTATGCATTCATTGGTTTCCCACATAAGCAAAATTTCATTGGCCTTCTTTCCAGTATAGGTGTGATGTATAGAAATTAAATACTTATGAAGAGCAACATATAGTTTCTGTGGGTCGTGAGTGAAATTTAAATAACAAACACAACATTCAAATTTCCATTAAAGGAAAACAAACAAACAAACAAACAAAAGATAATCTGAATCTGCAATTTTAAAATTCAACTTTTAATGTGAGCAACTACAAAAGGAGAAATTGATTATAAACCTAGAGATGATTTTCTTACCAGTATGGGCTTTTTTTTTTTTTTTTTTTTTTTTTTTTCTCCTTGGGAGGGGAGCTATTTTAAACCAGTTTAGATAGGCACTATCATTTTCAAGCTGCTAGTTTCAATTGTGTCTTGAAGTCATTTGTTGTTGTCCAGGAGGGATAAATGCAGGAAATGATGTGTAAAATTCTGAAATGGATAGTAGGCTTTTATTCCACACACATAGGTATTAATTTCACTGCAATGGAAGTTCTTCAGTAGCTTGTCTCTAGAAGTAAATTATGTACACTTCTCTGATGTACAATATATGGCATCTCTTACAATATGGCTATAATCAGGATACTGGAGTTCAGTTCTTTTCATCATAAGTTTTGTTTCTTAGTGGGTTTCATTAAGCTTAGATTACACCTATCTGTATTACAATGCCTGTAACACTTCTCATCAAATGTCTACAATAAAGTCACAGAAAAAAATGCATCCATAATACAGACTTTTTTGAGTTCCTTGCTATTATGGATAGAATGGATAGATGCTCAATCACACTTTTAATATTTCTGTTTGTTCATCCCATGGAACTCATAGTCTTTCATGGCTAATCTGCACCAAAAGAAGGAAAGAAAAAAAGTAGTCAGCAAAATACAATACTCTGTAAATATGTCTCAGTATGTATGTTTAGCATCCTGAGACTAACTGTGATATGGAAATCATGACAAAGATGAATCTTCTTTGTGCTAAAGACAAGTACGTGTGGTCTTGATACAAAGAAAGAAAGAATGCTGAAGACAGGAGACTGAATTTGTTTTGCCAAAATCCACTTTTTCCATTGGACAATGAACCTATATTTTTCTTTATGTTTGTCTTCTAATATCTTTACAAGACCTATTCTTGTTTCCACATGTGTGACTTGATTGCTGTTTGCCTTAATGTTTCTAAATATATTGTATTACACATGAGTTTAAACCTAGACCACTCACACCACTTAAGTAATTCAAAAACATGTACTTTGATCCAAACCAGAATTTTTCAAGGTGGTTTCTTTTGAAAGAAGTAAGGAGGATAAGTCAGGATTAGAAGAAGAATTGAACAAAAAATTTTGCTTAGTTCATAGCCCCCACCCCTTCTCTCAAATAAAATAAAATAAACAAACAAATACATTCTGTCTTATGGAAGACTATCCACCATAAAGCTCTCCACTTTCTACTCAACATTTGAATGATATTTAATTCCTGTGAGGAGTAGAAATACCTAAAATTTTATTATTAATATTATATATATATTATAATATATTATAATATTATGTATTATAATATTACATATTATGATATAAATATTATTAATTAATATTAAAGTCTGACAGTAGAAATGACTAAATGAGAATAAGAAGGTCTATAATACAAACTGTTCCCTTAGGCCAGGAATGAGAGAAGCAAATGTTTTCTGAATGATTTCTTGAAAATCTCTCAGAAACATGGATAAGAGGGCTTGCCATCCCACAAAAATTCCATAAACAGCAGAAGAAAACTTTATATTCTTTTGCCCATGGTTTCCAAATACAGTAAATAAAAATATAGAAGCATACTTTTTTCTCCTTTGCAGCTTTTGGTAACAAGTTAATAATGAAGAATATGTTTACTTTGACTTTAATGTTACTATGGAATCTTAATAACATTACTCAGATTTACTTTATTAGATCCCATTATTCTCTCATTACACTAGCAAATACAGCCTTTAAAAGTATGCAAGGGAAATTCAGGTGCCCAAGTATGCGTGTAATAGTGATGCATGAAAAAGATAAAGGCACTAAAGATCCATACTTGCAATTCATTATATTAACTACTAGTAATAGTTATTACTGGATGTTTTATACATAATGGCTTATTTATATTGAAACATATATCTGTTTTTAATTCCAGGTAATCTTTCAACCACCATCATTTCACTTTGTAGAATAGTCTACATGGTTTTCATCTTCTATTTTCCAGTAATGTCTTCAGGATCTTTAAATAAAACAATAATTTATTTACAAGCATTCCTATATCTACTTAACAAAGGCAGAAAAATATTTCTTTTTATGCAGCTTTTAAAACAAAATTACTAACTACTATGTTTCATTATGACATTAGTGACCACAGCAAACATAATCCCTATCCATTTGTAGGAGATGACATATAAATGTGGTTTTGAATGACTATGATACAAGACAAATTGATTGAATTATGCCAGCAAGAATTGAAGTTTCTATCTTTCAAAATATTTAACATGGTTATTTCAGAAGCATAAGAGATTACGGTTGCAACTTTATCTACTTTAAAACAGCTTTTCCATCTGGCTGCAAGTTGATTATGTCTTTCAAACATGGCAGTAAATTTGAATATATTAATGTGAAATGTAAGCATCAACACAGCTGGTAATTACAAATTCACACAATTTGGATATTTCATTTGCATCATGCTAAATACTTTAGTGTTTTAAGACATCTTACTTCAAAAAAAAAAAAAAAAAAAAAGAATGAAAGAACGGTGCTTTGACTGTAATGTAAATCTTTCGGTTTTGAGCTCATCATTCAAAGCTGCATTCAATAGGTGTGCTGTAACAGTACCTACTAATTCAACGTTGAAGTCATGCTTCAACATTTCCTTAACCTTTCTTATGAAGTGTATTCCATCTGAAAATTTCCCAAGAAAGCCAAAAATAATGTGGTGTTTGAAGAAAATAGGCTAAGCTGTTTTCAAGTTATAGATAAATAGTGCGTTTCTACCAGTTGATATCTCTACATCTTCAACAATCCTTCTCCCATCCTCCCTTTTCACTCTTCATATTATTGACATAGCTTTGATTTCAAACTGTACTTATTGTATCAGACTTTGAATTGTAATATGTGTTGTTACTGAGCCACTAAACATTGTTTTGATTTCAAAAATATTTCTATTTTACATTTTTATTAGTGGTATCTTCTGGCTTGGGATTGCTGGTGCTTTGTACTATGAAATGTTAGCATAAATGACACGTTGATAGCTTATTATCACTTCCTTAATGCATGGCAAACAGTGGAAATTATATGCTTATTCTTCAGAGTCAACAATGATTTTATGTTTTGTATTTTTATGGTGTGTATTTCTGCTTCTTTCACTCACTGCCTGCCACCCAACATTGCAAACAGGAAGAGTCAGTAATATTCAAAATGTATGGAACATATGCATTCTTTTTGCCTTCCCTCTACATGTACTGTAAAACAAAACAAAACAACAACAAAAGTCTGTTTACCTGCTATCGAGTTTTATTAACTCTCCTGATACTCTTCATTGAACAGCGTCTCCATGTAATCCTGACACTGGTTTTAGTGCTAATTTTACTTATTTAATGAGTAGAACAATATTAGGATTAAATTCAATTTCTGAATATCCTGAATTAGTTGAGAAATTCAGGCTTAAATCTTCCATGCTGAAGGAGAATTGAAACCCACTCTCTCCAAATTCTGCATACATGTTCTGACATCTCCAGCGTATGAGTATAATATCCCTGCTATAATCAAAACCATGACAAGGAAATGACTTGTAAAAATATTTTTAGAGACAAAAAGTTTGATGACTTCTGTTTCTAATTTGTGAAAAATATTGTAAAGAAATAAACTGCAAGTTCTTTCATTGCAATTCGATAATTTACTGAAATTATAAACCTGTCCAATCAGTTTCCATTAGTTTATGTTAACCTTTTTTAAAACTGCTGGAAAAGAAATCTATGCAACATTGAAGAAATTGCATGTTTACTTCCATCTTCCTGAAAATAAATAAATTCTTTCTGTGTAGTACCTGCTGTGAAATACATTATCCTTAGTGATGTTTCCTTTCTTGATACGCTGCTATTAATGGTATATACCATTTTGTTCTTTAATTTTTCCCAATTAATTTGTTCAGACTGGGAACCAATATATTGACTTCAGCACTAGTGTGGATCACTAGTGTTTCCTTTTCTTTACAATTTTGAAATTGTCTTATTCTCTATTTGAAACTCATAGTTCATTGTGAAATAACAGTGAATACAAATTAGCAGTGAATATTCCTAAAATTGTAGAAGTACCATTGTGGTGGTTGTTCATATTTTATAATATGAACATATTATAAAAAACCACCACATAATGTGGTGGTTGTTCATATTTTATAATTGTCACTGGAAACTATAATAGGACCGGATAGGACCAGTGTTTCTGGAACTAATAACAGCCAAATTTTGATATTTATCTGATTTGATTTGTTTTCTTGAAGGATCCAATATATTCATGTATTGTAGGAAGCACTCCTAGGCAAATAGATCACTTTGGAATCCAAAAAAAAGGAAAAAAACAAAACAATACAAAACAATACTTTCAAGAACTAAAAAATTCTTTTAGTTAGGAAAAATGCAAGAACATCTGTTATCCTTTAGCTCTGAGTCAGCACTCATCCTAGCACTCATCCTGTCAGAGGCTGACTCCAAAGTACACTTTAATCTATGCACAATGATGAGACAAGATATCCCATTTGCTTTGGCTTTCTTTGGATAAAAAATAAATAAATAAATAAATAAATTCTCAAGAACTAGAGACATTTCTCCATGTAATGAAAAGATAAAATTGGAAAATAAAATTACCTCAGAGAATGGAATAGTTATTCATACTTCAGAAGAGTTGGTAATCCTGAATTAAACCAGTGTCTTAGTTGTACTACTCTCTATAGCAATCTACAAAAGTTTTTATCTATTTGATAGGATGTTACCGTACTCCATTAAAAAATATATTTTTTTGATGCATTATAATTGCCTAAATGTAATTCCTGTAAAGCAATTTTTGACATACTGTTGAAATTAAGACGAAGATTAGGAGATCTAAAAACAAAACAAAACAAAATAACAGCAACAACAAAAAAAAAAACCACAAAACAAAACACAAAAACAAACAAAAAAAGCACTGGACTCTTCAATATCAAAATGAAAGTATACAGCTGTTTATACTGCATTCATAGAAAACCACAAGATTCTATTGCATGTCTGTTCAGCAGTATGACTATAGATACAGCATTTATGGTGTTTATACTTTTCTCCGAAGATACACCAAGTGTCTTGCTGCCCCAAATTTTTATCTGTCAAGCACTGCTCTGCTTGAATGGATGTTACATTTACCCAAGTAGTATTATGGTTACTTTGTCATCTTGATCTTACCTGAGAGATGATACTGTCCATTTTTGACTTTGGGAGATTCTTCTTTTTCTTTTTGAAAACTGAATCCCATTAAGAGAAAAATTGAGGGTCTATGGAGTAAACCACACTGTTTTCCAATAATGTATACTACAGCAAATAAAATATAATAGTTTTAAACGTAGTAGCGTTTTGGCTTTCATGTCTTATCAAAGGTTCTGAAGAGAGAAATAAAAAAAAAAAAAAAAAAAAAGAAAGAGAGAGAGAGAGAGAGAGAAAGAAAGTGTTTTGTTTTGTTGCCAGATATAAGATATTTCTCACAAGTTTGGAATAAAAAGAATCATAGAATCATAGAATCATAGAATGGTTTGGACTGGAAGGGACCTTAAAGATCTAGTTCCAAACTCCCTGTCATGCGCAGGGATATCTTCCACTACACCAGGCTGCCCCATCCAATCTGACCTTGAACACTTCATGTGTTCATGCATGGGGTATCCATGGCTTCTCTAGATAACCTGTTCCAGTGCCTCACCACCCTCACAGTAAATAATTTATTCCAAATATTTCATCTAAATCTACCCACTTTTAGTTTAAGACCATTACCACTTGTCCTGTTACTACACTCCCTGACAAAGAGTTCCTCTCCTGCTTTATTGAAGACTCCGTTTAACTACTGTAAGTTTGCTATAAAGTCTCCCTGGAACCTTCTCTTTTCTAGGACTTCTGGGCTAATTAATCCCATTTTCTTATTCTTTCTGTGTAGGAGATGTTCTACAGCTCACTGCACTTCTCTGAACCTGGAACAGGTCCATGTGTTTCTTATGCTGCATGTTCTAAGGCTGAACTCAGTACTCCAAGATGGGGTCTCATGAGAGCACAGTAGAGGGGATGAGTCATAGAACCACAGAATCACAGAATCACAGAATGGGTGGGATGGGAAGGGACCTCCGGAGATCATCTAGTCGAAGCCCCTTGCCGAGCAGGACCACCTACAGTATGTTGCACAGGCTGACATCCACGCGGGTTTTAAGTATTTCCAGAGAAGGAGACTCTACAACCTCTCTGAGCAACCTGTTCTAGTGCTCTGTCACCCTCACAGTCAAAAAAAGGACCCCCTCATATTGAGCCGGACCCTCCTGTGCTTTAGTTTGTGCCCGTTGCCTTGTCCTGCACAGCTGAAAAGAGAAATGGCTCCATCCTCTTGACACCATCCCCTCAGATGTTTATATACATTAATGAGGTCTTTTTTCCAGGCTAAACAGGCCCAGTTCTTTCAGCCTGTCCTCATACTATAGGTGCTCCAGTCCTCCAATCCTCTTAGCAGCCCTCCTCTGGACTTGCTCCAGTAGTTTCATGTCCCTCTTGTACTGGGGAGTCCAGAACTGGACACAATACTCCAGGTGTGACCTCACCAGGGCTGAGTAGAGAGGGAGGATCACCTCCCTTGACCTGCTGGCAATATTCTTCCTAATGTAGCCCTGGATACCATTGGCCTTCTTGGCCACAAGGGCACATTTCTGACTCATGGTCAGCCTACTGTCCACCAGGACCCCCAGGTCCCCCTCTGCAGAGCTGCTCTCTGGCAGGACACCCCCCAGTCTGAACTGGTTCTACAACCTGCTAGCTACACTTCTTTTGATGCAGACCAGATTATGGTTGACTTTCTGATCTACAAGAACACAATGCCTGCTCACAATGAATTTTCACCCACATGTACCTCAAGTCCTTTTCCACAGGCCTGCTCTTTATCCACTGATTGACCATCCTGTATTAATGTTTAGGATTGCTCTGACCCATGTGCATGACCTTGTCTTGTTGAACTTCATGAGGTTCACACAGACCCACCTCTCAAACCTGTCAAGATCTCTCTGGATGGTATCCCTTCCCTCTGGTGAGTTGACCACACCACACAGCTTGGTGTCATCCACAAATTGGTTGAGGGTGCACTCAATCCCACTGTCCATGTCGCCAGAAAAACATGTTAAATAGTAGTAGTCCCAATACAGACCCCTGAGGAACATCACTTGTCACCATTTTCCATTTGGACATCAAGCTGTTGACTGAAACACTTTGAGTGTAACCACCCAGCCAATTCCTTACCTACTGAGTAAGTAATGACCATCCATCAAATCCATGTTTCTCCAGTTTGAAGACAATGGTGTTGTACAGGATAGTATCAAACACTTTGCACAAGCCCAAGTAGTTGAATTGTACTGAAAAGTGTTGAATTATACTGAAAGTCTCAAGAGTCAAAGCCTTACTTCAAGAGTGATGTAAACATAATGGTGACACGATGGTGACACCATTGCCTGGATAAATGTTTAAAAACATATTTCTATATTAAAGGTGAAAAGTTGTATTTCCTTGGATAATCTCAATATTGTATTTCTAAAATTGAATAGGATTTAGTTAACAACACAACTGAAGGCAGACTTGTGTCAGTCAATAAATTACAGAAACTGATAACACTTTAATACTGGGTTATACAAGTTGAGAGAAAACAAAACAAAACAACAACAACAACAACAACAAAAAAAAAACCACAAACAACACACCTTTTATTCTTAAGAAAAAAAGAAAGGACAAAATTTCCAAGATGAAAAGAAAGCATGTAGTGCTGCAAGAAACTATCATAATTAGGTATTTTTAAAAAGCCTTAGTTTGTCCTTCTTCACAGAGCAAGTGTAGAAAAATGGCAGGTAAGACAATAACTGTATATCAGCTATTTGGAGGGAACAACAAAACGAAACAAAACAAAACACTAGGAAGGAGGATATGAGGCTTATATCTAGAGGCAGAAACTTGTATCATGTCATAGATTAAAACACATGATCAGTTATAAATAAGGCTTTTTCAAAGAGAAGGTCAGTTAGCCTAAATAAATAAATTAATTAATTAAAACATGAATGTTCTATCTGGAATGCACAAAAGCAAATGCAATCTCATTTAGTGACATTTCCAGAATTACAGCAGATTCCATTAATCTATTAGTTATGTATTTGTATTAAGCTATAACAGAACTGTAACAGAAACAAGTCTTTAGGGAACAGGGTTTGAAGAATCTGTACACTTGAATTTTGGCTATCTTGAGCAAGTTAGACTTGGCTTTTTTATAGAATATTCAGGACTTTTTTGTTTCAAGTCTTCAAGTCTGTAAATGTTAACATCTCCATCATGGTAGCAACCTTTTTATTATTATTATTATTATTATTTATTTATTTTTTGCATTGTCTATGTATATACAAAATTCTGGGCCTGGAAATAAAAATTTAGATTATTAAGTGAAAATAAAGAATGACTAGAGTGAGTGTGACTGCCTCCTCTAACTGCTCCATCCCAGGACTATTCCTATCTCGTTGCTGGGGCCCATCTCAGTGGTGCCAGGGACCCAGAGTCTAGGCCAAGGCTGGTGGATGTTGCTACCACTTTTCCCTTTGCAAGTTCAGCCAGTAGGAAAGCTGAGCACATGTCCCAGAGACACTTGGACAGAGATAAACACTGACATGACCATCTACAAAAGCTGCCAAAAGGACTGCCTTCAGCAGCACTTGCACACAGGACTCACATAAAACACACAGATAGCTGAGACCACTTCCTCCTCTCCAGCTAGTACAGAAGAAGTTCACCAGTGAAGTTCACACACACACAGGGCACTCTCTAGGTTCACAGATGCTCTGAGTAACAGTGCTGCCCTTCTGTCCACCAAGCACCCTTGCCTGGATCCCAGTCCCCTTACCTTCTTCACAGGTCACCTACTCACTGGGTAATTCACTAGTAGTTCACTATAAGTCCACTTGAAGTTCACTGCAATCACATGCACTTACACACTTTTCCCTCAGGCACACTGCCGTTGGAAGTCCCTGTGGGAGTACCAAACCCCCTAACTACATGATACTCCAGCCCAGATCCCCAGGCCCCTGCTGCTTGCCAAATACTCCAGCTAAGAGTGTGCTAGCAAATACACGTGCACACCTAGTTTGGGGAAGATACAGACAGTTGCTGCCCCCAGCAGATGGCACCAGGCAACAGGCTGTGTGATCCATGGCCCCACACCAGCCACTGGTGTAGAACCCTATGTTTGCCTTACTCACACTGGTCCTCCCCTGGTAGACATTCTGTCAAGACACACTGTTCCTACTCAGGTGCTGGGAGTAGACGACTCCACTCACTCCAGTAGTTGATGCTAGGACCCCACTCACTACAGTAGTTGGCACCACAGGCTGTGGATATCCAAACTTCTGGCCTGGCTCCAGGAGCTGGCAGCCACTCCACTCACACTGATCCCCCAGTATTTTGGCAGATCCCCCCAGGTTTAGGGTCCATGGGACTCTCACTAGGTATACAGAAGATCATCCAGCTGTTGATGATAGGGCCCTCACCTGCTCTCTTAGATGACACCACAGGCTGCAGGGCCTACATTCCCAGTCTGACTCTGGTAGCTGGCAACCAGTTCACTCACACTGATCCCCACAGTAGCTGGTACTCCAGACTCAAAGTCTGTAGTATCCCTTTCAGAGAGCTATGGCCCTTCCAACTACTGATGTTAGGACTCCCTCCAGTGCCTAGTTACTAGATAATACTTACTCCAGTATTTAGTACCACATCCTGCAAGCACCTATACCTCTGGCCTGACTCCAGTAGCTAGCAGAAAATTCACTCACAACCCTACCTCCATCCCCACCCGTAGCACGCCTGCCCCAGTGGCTGGGAGGAGGAAACTCCATTCACTCCAGTAGTTGACACCACAGGCTGGAGGGCCTACACCTCCAGGTCTGACTCCAGTAGCTGGTATCAAGTTCATTCATGCCAGTCCCACAGTAGCTGGCACTCCAGGCTCAAAGTCTGCAAGATGATTTTAGATCAAGGGAGCTATGGCCCCTCAACTACTGACACTAGGACTCTCACTCACTCCAGTAGCTAGCACCAATTCTGTTGCACAAACACAGGTCCCACCAGCAACTGGTGCTGAGACCCCCAGATTTGCTCCAGTAGCTGGCACCACAGCTATGTAGCTGGCATCAGCTGTGGGTGCCCACATCTCCAAACTGACTCTAGTAGTTGTCACAAAGATTCACTTACCCACATTCAGTTCTCACCAGTAGCTCATGCTTAACCCTTGCAGCTCATATACATGTAGTATAGAAAGTGCAAACACACAGATAGTTAAGATTTAATAAGAAAATATAAGATAGGGCAGACTGAGGTGATCAGGCACAGGGCTTGGCCACATAAGTGTACTGATCAGCTCCATCGTACATACGAACAGCCCTTTTCTACCCTTTTCTACCTATCCCCTCTTTGTTCCTTCTGCTCTCCCTTCCCCCTGCACAGCCTTTGTATGTTTGCAGAGCTCTGCAGTTCCTGCACCCTCTCAGTCCAGGGCCCCATGGTTTACACACTTATCAGTTGCAAGGTTCACCCTTCCTGGAAGAGGTATCTGTAGCTTGTTAGCCCACCAATTATTGTGACTGGACAGATTTTTTCTTGTGATTATCTCTCACCTTACAAGTCCTCAATCAGATAAACCTGCTGGAATAAGCATGCTGTCTTAAATTTGTGTGACTGACCAGACTTGGTTTATATCACTTCTTCCTTTCTTATTATCCCTTGTTACATCAGAAAATGTCCTTTGTCAGATACCCTTAAAGGAGCAGACATTTTTCTTCTATGTACTCTTACAAAAATATTTTTGTGCTCCTAATATCATTGATGTCTGTGTTTGGCACACCATCAGTGTGTGCTTTATATGTGTAAAAAGTGTATAAAAAGTACTGACCATTTATAGCAAAGTGTAGTGGACGTCTTTTTTCCAAATGGCTTCTGTCTTTTCATCCTGTCCTTGAAACATTCTTCTTTCTCTGGTACTGTAACCCAGTTCATGAGTTACGATGTTGTGTTGGGTCTGTCTGAGCTGGAGTCACCTTTTCCCTGCAGCAGCCCACACAGTGCTGTGCTCTGCACTCGTAGACAGAACAGCACTGATATCACTCCAGTGTTGTGTCTATTGCTGCTTAGTGCTGGCACAGCATCAGGACTCCTTCTGAGCCCCCAAGAGCCAGCAGGCTAGGGGTGGGCAAGTGACGGGGAGGGGCATTGCTGGGACAGCTGACCTAAACCAACCAAAGGGATATTCCATGACACCTGATGTCACACTCAGCAATAAAAGGGGGGGCTCTTGTGGGGGAGGGGCTGTTCCTCCTGAACAATCACTATGCGTTTTGAGGCCCTGCTTCCCAGGACGTGGCCGAACATTGCTTGTTGATGGGAAGTAGAGAATAATTTTTTTTCCCTCTCTCTGTGCTTATGTGCAGACTTATTGTTTCTTTTGTTTCTTTTTTTCCTCCCCATTCCCTTTCCCTTTAATTAAACCTTTCTCATCTCAAACCTCGAGTTCTCTGTGTTGTATTTTCTCCCCCTTCCTCTTTGAGGTTGTGGTGGAGCTCGGCTGCCCACCTGAGTAAAACCACCACAGATGTTAGCTGGGTGTTCTACAATTTGTTTTAGGTGCTCTATAGTAATTCTACAGTAAAAAAGAGATATTTTGTGATTTGTCTGATTTGGGGAAGAATTCTCTGAGAAACTAGGAGCTAAGGCTTAAAAGATATTTATGGACTCAGACAGAAAATCCATCCAATGTCAGTTTCTACAAATGTGTACCAGAAGATTTGTAGGTTTTAATGTTTTTATTTGGTTGTATGTGTGTTCGTTTTTTGTTTTGTTTTGTTAGAAACAACAACAACAACAAAACAACCAACCAACCAAAAAGAAATTGGTTTTCTTCTAGTCTAAATCTGAAAACAAAGCCTGGGGAGCAAGACTGTATAAAATGAAATATCAAGGATGGATGGGGAAAACTGCTGTGGGCAAAACAAAACTGATATTGGGTGCCTTCCACCAAAGAGTTTGATCTACGTCATTTATCTCAAATACTTATCAAATTGCATCCCTTCTATCCTTCTATTCTCCAGCATTCTTTTTTTTTATTTTTTTTTGGTCATCTTGTGTCTCTAATGTGTTGTTTATCATTATTTTACCATGTCATATCAACAAGAAGTATGTGTTCTCTACAGCCATGGTCCTAAAGAACCACCCTGCCCATGTCTGCCCACCCTCAGGGCATCCTGCCCATGTTCCCACATCAGGCTGTTAGTCCCTGCCTCAGAAAGGCTGCATCAGGGCCTGGCTCTAGCTCCCCACAGCCCTATCTTGCTTGACCATGGGTCCCAACAGTCTGAGCCTACCCCCAGGACCATGTCCTAGTCCAGCCTTGGCCTGGGCCTGTCCCTGTCCCCAAGGAGGTTCCTGTGGCTGGGGCTACCCTACTCCTTGCTTGTGCAGTGGGATGGGGCCTGGCTACCTGCAGTTGCCCTGATGGACCCTGTGGTAAGCCCCTGCTGCTCCTGGTGCCCTGACCCACAGGACGTGCCCTGCTCTTTCTGCTCCCTGACATCCATTTTTCCCTAGTGAAAGATTTTGAAGTTATCCCTTGTAAAAATAAATAAATAAATAAATAAATTAAATAAAAAGGGAAAAAAAAAAAAAAAAAAAAAAGGAAATAATCTAAATTTCACCTGAAATGAATGGTTAATTGAATGGTTAATGCAGCACTTAGATACTCATGGGGCACTTTTCAGAGTTACAAATAGTTAAGTATGCAGCTCAGATAAATGTATATATCATTTATATATCAATAATATATCATATTACGGGCCTGTCAGTTTGACCTCAGTGCCAGGGAAGCTCATGGAGCAGATCCTCCTGAGAGTCATCACGCAGCACTTAGAGGGCAAGCAGGCGATCAGGCCCAGTCAGCATGGCTTTATGAAAGGCAGGTCCTGCTTGACGAACCTGATCTCCTTCTATGACAAAGTGACGCGCTGGGTGGATGAGGGAAAGGCTGTGGATGTGGTCTACCTTGACTTCAGCAAGGCTTTTGACACCGTCTCCCACAGCATTCTCCTCAAGAAACTGGCTGCTCTTGGCTTGGACTGGCGCACGCTTCATTGGGTTAAAAACTGGCTGGATAGCCGGGCCCAAAGAATCGTGGTGAATGGAGTCAAGTCCAGTTGGAGGCCGGTCACTAGTGGCATCCCCCAGGGCTCGGTGCTGGGGCTGGTGCTCTTTAATATCTTCATCGATGATCTGGACGAGGGCATCGAGTGCACCCTCAGTAAGCTTGCAGATGACACCAAGTTAGGTGCGTGTGTCGATCTGCTCGAGGGTAGGAAAGCTCTGCAGGAGGATCTGGATAGGCTGGACTGATGGGCTGAGGTCAACTGCATGAAGTTCAACAAGGCCAAGTGCCGGGTCCTGCACCTGGGGCGCAATAACCCCAAGCAGAGCTACAGGCTGGGAGATGAGTGGTTGGAGAGCTGCCAGGCAGAGAAGGACCTGGGAGTGATGGTGGATAGTCGGCTGAATATGAGCCAGCAATGTGCTCAGGTGGCCAAGAAGGCCAACGGCATCCTGGCTTGTATCAGGAACAGTGTGACCAGCAGGGCTAGGGAGGTGATCATCCCCCTGTACTCAGCTCTGGTGAGGCCGCACCTCGAGTACTGTGTTCAGTTTTTTGCCCCTCTCTACAAGAAGGACATGGAGGTGCTTGAGCAGGTGCAGAGAAGGGCGGCGAAGCTGGTGAGGGGCCTGGAGAACAAGTCCTACGAGGAGCGGCTGAGGGAGCTGGGCTTGTTCAGCCTGGAGAAGAGGAGGCTCAGGGGAGACCTTATCGCTCTCTATAGGTACCTCAAGGGAGGCTGTAGCGAGGTGGGGGTTGGTCTGTTCTCCCATGTGCCTGGTGACAGGACGAGGGGGAATGGGCTTAAGTTGAGCCAGGGGAGTTTTAGGTTAGATGTTAGGAAGAACTTCTTTACTGAAAGGGTTGTTAGGCATTGGAACAGGCTGCCCAGGGAAGTGGTGGAGTCACCATCCCTGGAAGTCTTCAAAAGACGTTTAGATGTAGAGCTTAGGGATATGGTTTAGTGGGGACTGCTAGCGTCAGGTCAGAGGTTGGACTCGATGATCTTGAGGTCTCTTCCAACCTAGAAATTCTGTGATTCTGTGATTCTGTGATCAGTTAAGCTACACCACTTAACCCCATCCTGCACTGAAACAAGTTCCTAAATGTTTGCAACACTGTGAAGAACCAAAAGGTGTTCCATGATTTTGCTTTGTTATCTCCCATTCAGTATCTTCCATGGAGTTGTAAACAGCTTTGCCAGGAGCTCTGTGCATCATCTGGTCCTCCAAGCTCATGGTCGTCTGGAGCTGGTTGCCTAGGACATTGTCCAGATGGTTTTTGAATATCTTCAACTAGAGAGACTCCATAACCTCTCTGGGCAACATGTGCCAGTGCTCCAGCATGTGCACAGTATGTAAGTGTTTCCTGATGTTGAGACTGAGCCTTCTGTGTTTCACTTAGTGCCCACTGCCTCTTGTTCTGTCCCTGGGCACCACTGAAAAGAACCTGTCTTTGTCCTCCTTATAGAATCATAGAATACCCTGAGTTGGAAGGGACCCACAAGGATCATCAAGTCTAACTCCTGGCTCCACACAGGTCTACTCAAAAATTCATATCGTGTGACTGAGTATAGTCCAAACACTTTAAATCCTTAGGCACCCCTTCCAACTGGGATGGGCTTTTGTCTACATCATTGTTTTGTTGACTGTCAAGTTCTAGAACTTCATACCTGTATGAAGACACAGTCCAAGCTTCTTGCTTCAAATATTTTCACCAAAGCTGTTCTGAACATCTCGATTTTTTCCCCGAAGTCTTCATCCAAAAGTCTGGCTTCACTGTGGTCCTGTAAGGGGGCTATCAGGCAGTGACCTTCAATATGGGGCTGGTTCCTTGGTAGAGACAGGTATACCTTGGTACCAGTTGCAATGAACCTGGAACATGGTATTTTACTATCAGATGGTGTTTATTTCTTCTCGGGGTATTGGTTGCGTACTCTTCTTGTGATTTCTCTTTTTCATCAGTTGGAGTTTCACCATCAATTTTTGCCACAACATCAGAAGACTTTTGATCAGATATTAATTTTGTTGTTATTTTGTGTGTGTGTTTTGGTCCACAATGCAGTATCTTCATTAGATTTTTTGGAAATGACTGTTCAAAGAGCTATGAGCATGCAGTTTTGAAGAGGACTACTGTGACTTGTAGTCCTTATGAACACTGTAAGATGATAAATCATCTTCAGAGGGTTTCAGAAAATTGTGTTTTATATCACTTAGGTTGTTCCTGCACCTGGGAAGGAACAACCCGAAGTATCAGTACAGGCTGGGGGATGACCTGCTGGAGTGGAGCTCTGATGAAAAGGACCTGGGGGTCCTGGTGGATGACAGGTTGACCACAAGCCAGCACTGTGCCCTTGTGGCCAAGAGGGCCAATGGAATCCTCGAGTGTATTAAAAGGACCGTGGCCAGCAGGTCAAGGGAGGTGATCCTCCCCCTCTACTCTGCCCTGGTCAGGCCTCACCTGGAGTACTGTGTCCAGTTCTGGGCTCCCCAGTACAAGAAAGATCTCCTGGAAAGAGATCCCTGGGCCACAAAGATGATACAGGGCCTGGAGCATCTTCCCTATGAAGAAAAGCTGAGAGACCTGGATCTGTTCAGCCTGGAGAAGAGAAGACTGAGAGGGGATCTCGTCAATGTATATCAATATCTGAGGGGTGGGGGACAGAAGGATGTAGCCAACCTCTTCTCAGTGGTTTGTGGGGATAGGACAAGGGGCAATGGCTGCACAGGAAGTTCCGCACTGACATGCGAAAGAACTTCACAGTAAGGGTGACAGAGCACTGGAACAGGCTGCCCAGGGAGGTTGTGGAGGAGTCTCCTTCTCCGGAGATATTCAAGGCCCATCTGGATGCCTACCTGGGCAGCCTGCTTTGAGGAACCTGCTTTGGCAGGGGGAGTTGGACCCGATGATATTTTGGGGTCCCTTCCAACCCCTACAGTTCTGTGATTCTGTGATTCTGTGATTCTGTGATTCTGTGATTCTGTGATTCTGTGATTCTGTGATTCTGTGATACTCTTTTCTTGACTTTGTTTTTCATCCATGTGTTTTTCTGCTTTGGAGCTGTAGCCTCCCAGTTCCAAGTCTCTGGTACCGTGTCCACATTTTTGGTCTTCTCTTGATTCAATTCTTTTATAACCTCTGTATTCTTGCATCCATCCTTTGTTATACCTCTCTCTCTTATGTCTCCCAAACACGTTCCTATCATCTTTGTGTTGTGTGTTGTTTTTCATATGCTGTTCTTTCTTCTCACTTTCTGAATAAAAAGTTTGCTTCAATCTACCACCACTATAATAATTTTCCTTTGTGGATGCAACTTTTTCATCCTCTTCTAAATGTGACTGAAATGCTTCAATTGACTCATATCTCTCAGCAACATTTCCTCAAAATTTTATTTATCTTTCTCAGCCTGCTCCTTCATCCTGAGATAAGATTTTTGTAACCAACTTAATCCAGCATCTTCTACCACCATAATTATTTTTTTTTGACTGAAACTGATTCACTGTCTACTGGTGGAAAATGTACCACTGTCTTTCCAATAGGGATTGAGTTCTCTCACAAAAAAAAACATAACCTGCTCAATTTATTGAGCTTTCTGTCATATCAGTATTTTGTCTTTCTGTCTTTCACCTTTGAGAGATGCTAGTGACACAGTTTTCAAAGACACAAAGTCTAAATTCACTCATTCTTCTCTCTGCAAGGAGGGTTCTTTCACAGCATCTGATTGCTTGTTGACCTTCCAAGCCTTTTCTCTGTTATCTGACTGGGATACATTTGACTCAACCCATTCAACTGAAGAATCTGAAAAAACAGCAGTGAAGTCATCCTTCTTTTCAGATTTTATTTCTATTTCTATTTATTTATTTATTTATTTATTTTGCTGCACAGAACATTCCTTTTGCAGTTGTTTCACATGTTCATTCACATCAGGAAGCAGCCACATATCTTCACCTCACAGATGTTTTTTAACTTGTGCTTCTTCTTCTTCTCATAATTAATTTTGGCATTTACCAGCAGCTCCTTCCCCTGCTGCCAGCATTGCTCCTTTCACGCCACCAGACTCACCTCACTCTGCCAGCCCAATGCCGTCTTGGACCCCTGCAGAAAGTGTAAGTGACTGCTACCCTGCGGAACCAGGCTGTGCAGGGAGGCAGGCACAATGTCACAAATGGGGAACCAGGCAATGGCGGGGCTCCTCCCTTCAGGTATTTATATATATTGATGAGATTCCTTAAAGCCTTGTCTTCTCTAGGCTAAATAGTCCTAGCTATTTAGCCTTTCCTTTCCTCATAGGAGAGATGCTCCAGTCCCTTCACCATCTTTGAGGCCCTTCATTGGACTCTCTCCAATATGTACATCTCTCTTGTACTGAGGAGCCCAGAGCTAGACACGGTTCTCCAGAACAGCCTCATCAGTGCTGATTAGAGGGGAAGGATTTCCCTCCACTTGCTGGTAATGGAGCAAGCCTCCATTCCTATCCTATGAAGCCTAGGATACTATCTGTCTTCTTTGCAGCAAAGGCACATCGCTGACTCATGTTCAACTTCATGTCCATCAGGTTCCCCAGATCACTTTATACAAAGCTGTTTTCTAACTGTGTGACCCACAGCCTGTACTCATACATTACTGATACATTACTGATACTGATACAAGGTTGTTACTCCCCTTGGGCAGGACTTTAAAATTCTTCTTGTTGAACTGCATGAGCTTCCCGTTGCCTCATTTCTCCAGCATGTTGAGGTCCCTCTAGGCTTTGGGTCACTCCCAGCTTTGTGCAATCCTCAAACTTTCAGAGTGTACACTCTGCCCCAAATATTCAGAAATCAGTGTTTTATTCTTTGTAAGTGTCAACAAAACTGGAAGGTAATCCCTGAGTTTAGAACATATATATTTAGAACATATATTATTGTTTACGACTTTGTGAGTCTAAAAGTGAACATTATTTTAAACTTTGTTTGTAACTGTTATTTTGCATTTATTCTTAGCGCTAACATTAATTTTAATGTTATGATGGCCCCTGTAAGGCTAGGTGCTGCAATCTATTTACATATTCATCATAATTAACCAACGTACAATCTACTTCTTATTTATCGTATTCAAGAGGCCCAAAACATCAATCCTTTCAAAGAAATCAAACAGCTGCCTCTTAAGTAAACCAGTTGAAGTCATGGTTTCTATTATCTAAACCAAATAGACTTTTATAAGAGACAACAACTACCAGAAATTAAAGATGCAGATTTCCAAGCAAAGTAGCTGACTGAACAAACTAACCATATACATACCAATACATTTATGTATAATACATAAAAGAAAATTTAGACAATAAATAAGAAAGGAAAAAATATCTCAGCTTTTTTTACTATCCACTTTTATACTATTTTAAAGATTTCTGAACACAAAGGGAAAATGTGAAAGCTTCATTCTTCTGGAGATAATAATGGCATTGATTTTTCATTAAGATGTATCCCTTTTTGATAAGTTCACATGCCTCTCCACTTCCTGGAGTTTCAAGACTTCTTCCCTCCTCTCCCTGCTGAGTTTATGTTAGTGATGAAGAGAAATTCTGAAATGTTACCACATTTTTTATTTTTCTCACATTTTTTGGAATCCCATATGGTTTTTGAAAATAGCAATAATAATAATAATAATAATAATAATAATAATAATAATAATAAAATCTTTCTAGGTAAGTCTTTTGTAATGTAACAACAGAAGCCTGAAAGATGACTCATCCTATTCTATGACCTATGTTCTAGTCCTCCATCTAGGACCTCTTCCAAAATCAAGAATGATTGCTGGTTCTAAAACAAATCCTATTCCACATAGTATACAATTGCTGAGTTCCAAAACGTCTACAGAAGAAAGTAAATTGTGTTGTTACTACAGTCACATTTGACTGTTTATGAGTCTATTTCCTGGAGTTCCTGTGAAGGCCATGTCTTGCTTGAAAATACTGTCAGTGGCACTATTGTCAGTGGCACTAACAGAAGAAAGAAGAGGGAATTCTGATTTCTTCATGTTTTTATTTCTCTCAATCTTCTCATACGTGTAACCAGAAGGAAAGACAGCTTACTTTCTGAGTACAATACCTTTCTAGTTTGCATAAAGTTAAAAGGCCAACTCATCTGGGAGTTATTGAAAAACACCTAATGGACAAAGCAGTCATTTGTCAGAGTCAACATGGATTCTCTAGGGGAAGGTCATGTCTAACAAACTTAATTTCCTTCTACAACAAGATCACCCAGCTAGTTTGACCAAAGGAAGCCAGTTGATGTAATCTTTCTGGATTTCAGTAATGCTTTTGGGTCTTTCGCAGTATCTTTCTGGACAAAATGACCAGAATATGTTTAGATAAAAGCATAGTAAGGTGGATGAACAATTGTCCAATGGGATGTGCCTAGAAGATTCTGGTAAATAGGGTTACAGCAGGTTGGTGACCTATCTCTAGTGGGGTTCCCCAGGGCTTGTAGGACCAGTCCTCTTTTTTTTTTTTTTTTTTTTTTTCCATAAATGATTTGAATGAAGGACTTGGAGCTTTTTTGGTACAACTGCATGGATGAAACCAAATTGGGTGGAGCTGTTGACTCCAACGAGGGTGGTGAGGCCTTTCAGAGAGATCTTGATAAATTAGAGAGCTGGGCAATCACCAACAATATGAAGTTTAACAAGAGCAAGTGCCAGATTCTGTACCTGGGAAGACACAACCCTGGTTATATGTACAGACTGGGGAATGAGATGCTGGAGAGCAGCCCTGCAGAAAGCCATCTGGGAGTTTTGATCTGTCGATCAAGCAAGCTGAACATGAGCCAGCAGAGTGTCCTGTTGGCGAGGAGGACAGATTGGGGTGAATCAAGAATGGCATTGACAGCTGGTCAGGGGAAATCATTGTCCCACTCTATTCTGCACTGGTGAGGCCTCACTTTGAATATTGTGTGCAGGTTTGGGCACCGCAGCATAAGAAAAATATAAAACTGTTAGAGAGTGTCCAAAGGTGGGCAACAGAGATGCCAAGAATCTAGAGGGGAAAAGGTATGTGGAGCATTCAAAGTCACTTGGATTGTTCAGTCTGTAGAAGACGATACCGAGGGGAGACCTCATTGCGGACTACAACTGCCTAATAAGGGGGAACAGAGAAGCAGGCACTGATGTCTCTAGCAACCAGTGACAGGACCCAAGGGGACAGTTTGATGCTGTGGCAGGGGAGGTTCAGGTTGGATATTAGGAAAAGGTTTTTCACAAAGAGTAGTCAGGCACTGGAACAGGCTCCCCAGAGCAGTGGTCATAGCACCAAGGCTGCCAGAGTTCAAGAAGGGTTTGGCCAACACTCTCACATACATAATCTGATATTTATTTATTTATTTATTTGGGTGGTCCTCTTTGGGGACCTAGGAGTAGGACTCAATGATCCTTGTGGGTCCCTTCCAACTCAGATGTTCTATGATTCTATGATCTATAATTTCTTCCCCATTGTGCTGTACTCAGTGTAGTCCAAAATATTTGTGATACTGAGTTTTTGGCTGAACAAGACTCTCACGAGCAATTACTATTCCAAAAGGTCCTCTACTTTGTTACTGTTGAGTGGTATACATTTAAATCTCAGATGCATACTCATTGTTATGCATTCTGTCAATTAAACTAACCAGATACTAAGAAAGAACTGCAACGTACCTAAAAAAAAAAAAAAACCTTTTGAATTTGTGCATTTTTGTTTTCATGTTAATTGATAATGTCATGATTTAATTAAACTTTCAGTTGTTAAATTTTCAGTTGTTCAGTTTAGTTAAATTTTCAATATTTAAATAGGAAAATAAAAGCAAAAAAGAAAAAAAGAGAAAAAAAAAAAGAAAAAAAAATAACAAAGTATAAACAAGCGAAGAAATAGAACTTTCTAGCTTCTTTGTCATTTTATAGAGATGCAATTCCACCTTTCATTCATCTGGTTTTGTTTGAGTCACCTTTATGGTTTCTGTCTTCATGTGGTACAGCTTTGAAAAGCACCCTTTTAAGAAACAAATCTACTTATGTTCACAACACATATTGACTGTATTTCATTTCCATTATTCGGTATTGCAAAGGACATTTGTATGAAAACCTGATTTCTTTGTTTTTGAAAAATTAATATGCTTTATCTGCTTTCTCTCACCTGAAATAATAATCCTTCCTTCGTGACATCACTCTTCATTGTGCTATGGTTGATGCCACAATCTGAGAATCTGACTTCAGGTGGGAATAAACAGTAGCAACAGAAGGAATAATAAAGAACAAAGACTTAGTGTTTCATCACCTTAGAAAACTGTCAATACAAATGTAGAAATTAAATTTTGAGCAGAACCAGGATAACCTTGAGAAATCACATGAAATCCTTATATGCATCTTTAACATACATCTGTGATGTAAATCTGTAATGTAATTCAGTCACTATTCAAGATGCTCCTACTTGCTATGAATTTCAAGCAGTTATGCCTCTAATCTAATATTTCTTATGTTACTTCAGCTATTTAATATCTGTAATTTAGGCATCACACAGAAATTTCAGTGCAAAAGAATACTGCTCGAGTGACTTCTAACCTTAGTTATAATAAACAACAAAATAATACACTGATAGTACTCACTGTCTCTTCACTTTTAAACACTACAAGAATCATCTTATACTATTGTAAAATCTGAGATCATTCCTCTACACTTCTGTTAGAACAAAGACAAGTCATTCATACACATACAGTAGGGTACTGTGAGGGATGGGGTGAGAAGAAATCATTTAGTTGTAGAAAATAAGCGAGTAAAATAAAATAGAGGAAACTGAAGTTTGCTTTATGTGCTTCAGCTTAATTTGATTATTTGAAGGAGATAATTTTGAAACCTGCATACTTAAAGCATTAACATTTACATATGTAAATACATTGGTAAAACAATTATAACATTTTAACAATTTACATATATCAATATTTTTAAATTTATAAATTATATAAAATATATACATTGTCAGTGTGCATATACATATAATTGTCTAAATATATCTATTAACCTCCTGACATACTGAATTCTTTTTGATGATTCATGTAACTTTCTTTAAATTTGAACTTGCTTCACAGAATGCTAAAATAGTTCTATTAGATTTAGTCCTTAAGAATGGGAATCTTTCATCTGGGTAGTCTAGGGCTCATCAAGAATAAGTATGGTTTGAAAAGTCTTCTTATATCTAACTTTATAAATGCTCCAGAAACTTAATATAAGGGAAACTTGAATAGGTAAAATGATGAGGATCATGAGAACAATAGGACAAAATTGGAAACTCTCAGAGAAAAAGTGATATGAGTTTATATTTCCCACTGGAAAAGGCTTGTTTAGACTCTCTAGAAGGACTGGTTCAGTTAGCAAAAACAGAAAATCAAAATATGTGAGTAATAGCATATTTATGAAAAATAGGAAGTCTTTTGTAGTAGAAGTATATCATAAAGTCTCCTTTCTAAATGACAATCCCCAAACCGTTACTGGTCAGCAAACAATAAATATATTAACAGGGAAAGACGATTTTATTTCTAACCTGCATATTTTTGGAAAAGTAATGTATTTATAAAGAATCAACAATTGGTATAATAAAGATCAGAGAAAGTAAAGAAAAAAAAAAAAAGGTCTTTCCTCGGGCCATGTGACAACTGAACCAATACATTGTCAAGTGCAAGCAGGAGTTTTATACAGTTACAGTGAGCAAACATGGGCATTTTACGAACGTATGTATATGTGTGTGTGTGTGTGTATACATATATATATATTTCTTGTTGGCTTCTCTTTTTTATCTATGAACTGGCCCATAAGTTAAAAATAGAATCTGGATAGTTAAGATGTAAATCTTAAAGTATTGCAGATATTCATGTCTCAATTATACTCTGAATTATTTTGTTGGTAGTAAATACTGCATGTCTCCTTCATGTCAGATGTAAAGAAGATCACATTAAAGAAAAAAAAAATATTTAAAATAGTTATAAACATGGAATAATTGTTCAAAATTATTTAAAACAACAAAAGCCAAACATACAATACCTTTTCTCGAGTTGATTTGTCTCTCTAGGAGGAAAAATAAATAAATAAAAAGTCTTAAAAAGTCTTACTGTCATCTTTTACCATTTTTTCTCCTCTACATGGTTTGCTTTTAGAACCAGTCAGTACCAAACTTAAGCTGAATCCGAAATTAAGTTTACTTGTATCCTGCAGATATCATCACTTTTTTTTTCTGTTATTTAAGAGTACAGGACATATTCATAAAACAAATTCAGGTGTTAACTCTGCTAGGTCTCTGTTGATAGTATGTGGATGCCTTTTGCTAAGACTTGAACAGTCATTATGAAAATTTCCTCTATGATCTTCTATGGAAAACAAAAATAATAATGTTTTTCAAATATGTCCATGGAGCTAGGAAACAACAGCAAAGAATCACAGAATCACCAGAATCATAGAAAATAAAGAAATACAAAGACATGACCCCTGTACAAAGATCATGGAATAATACAATCACAGAATGGTTTGGGTTGGAAAGGACCTTAACGATCATATAATTCCATGGGCAGGGACACCTTCCACTAGATCAGGTTGCTCAAAACCCCACTCAAAATGGCCTTGAAAACTTTGAGGGATGGGGCAGCCACAACCTTTCTGGGTAGTGCCTCACTACCCAGAAAGAGTACAGAAATTTATCCTTATGTCTAACCTAAACCTACCCTCTTTTACTTTAATGCCATTACCCCTTGGCATCTCCCTATACTCCCCAACAAAAATTCCCTCCCCAGCTTTACTGTAGACCACCTTCAGGTACTGGAAGGCCACTATATGGAACCTTATCTTGTACAGGCTGAACTACCCCAACTCCCTTAGCTTGTCTTCATAAGAGAGGTGTTCCAGCCCCTTGATCATGGCCCTCCTCTAGCGCAACTAAATTTCTCAGAAAAATATTATTCTTTATCCTGCAAGCTGTTAAAAAAAAAAAAAAAAAAAAAAAAAAAGTATTCCTTTGCACCTGATGGCATTTTAATGAGGAAGATATCAGTTACGCTGCCATACATACACACACACATACATCTTCGTATTTTAGTTCTGTCAGAGAAGCAATAATAATTCAAGTACTTCAATAGCTTTAAACCCAGGTTGGAAACAAGTCATATTTCACAACAGAACAACAACAAATTATTTTTCATTCTATTCTAGTCACCTTGAAGGCCACTTGTGCTCCACATCTCTGAACTACTGGGAGAGCTCAGCATGTTTATAGTAATATAGAGCAGCAATAAAGATGGAAAGTACTGGCACAAGCACTGATTGAAAATGAAGCAGATAATGCCAACTGAACACTTTGAGGGTAATTTCTGGAAATCAGACCTTAGAAGTAAAGAATCAATTTTGGATAAGTAAATAGGCTTGTTTTAAACAGGTCACTTCTGTACTGTAAACTAGTTAGCTGTGACATGAGATGTAATTGGGCTTATGCTTACAGTGGAAGACAACAGTTTAAAGAGTCAGTATGTGAATTCTCTACACAGGAACTTATAGGTTGAATTTCTGATGGTGACAACCATCTTGTTTTCTCCACTGTCCAGAAAGTAAACTCATTGCATACCCAGGATTCATAGCCTCTAATGAAAATTCCAACAAATATAAGTGCCAGTTTTGTAAGATAGATAGATAAAGTTTAATTGAAACTATAGGAAGTAATATATAATATAATATAATATAATATAATATAATATAATATAATATAATATAATATAATATAATGTAATGTAATGTAATGTAATGTAATGTAATGTAATGTAATGTAATATAATACATAGGTATATTATATTATATTACATTATATTATATATAATATTATTACATTAATTATAATTATTAATTAAAATCATATATTAGGATCACAATTACTTATAATATCTAGATATAAATAATTATTATTTTTATAATGATATATAATAATTATATAAATATAATAACTTCTGGCCTTCTGGCCTGAAGAGGAACAGATAGATGTATTTTCTAGAGGAAAACTGAGAATGCAGTTGCTATTCCCATACTGTATGTAAACAAAGAGAAAGACATTGCTTAGTGGAACAGTACAGCTATTTTCCTCTTGCTCTTTTGGGGACTATGCAGCTGAAATTCTAGTTCTATGAACCTTTCTGTGCTTTTCAGCAAAAGGAACTAAACCCTCTCTTTTTATGATAGAAAACAATGGATGTAGAATGACCAGGAAAATATTATTTATCTGAAAATATGTGTCCAGGGCAGCAGATATTGTTATTCTATTTCTGTAAGGAATTTAACCCCCCTTTTTCATGATCACCTCCTAAATAAGCTACCATTCATTACTAACTTCTGTATTTATTGTTTCTGTGTTATTGGAAAGACTATAACATGCTAATTAAACAATCACAGCCTCCATCTATGACCTCCCTGAAAAAAATCATCTCAAATGGAGACAAACTGATTTGAAATTTTATTTGATGCACTGGCTCCATACTAAGAGGAGATTTATTCATATTTTCAGTTTATCCTTTGATGCTGACCTGATATGACAGAAGAGGATCAAACTTTGAGACACGCTGAACATTCAAATTCCAAGATTTCCTCTAAACTACCTCCTGTGCAACACCTTCACCTCCTGGAACCATGTTAAAGTGAATTTAATATATAAGACCAAAGTAAAACATAAAATACATTGCAGTGTTTGCACTGTAATGTACAAGAAAAGCTAGCTCAGTGATGTAGTACCACCATTTTCCATAGAACTGCTGAGAAAAGCATATTTTCTAGTTGTGTAAATGAATGACCAGATTGTAGGAAGTTGTGCACAGCCAAAGCATATGTGGTAATTCTGAATGAAGGGGTAGAGAAAAATCTGGTTAACTCTAGGATTAAGTTCAATTCCTAGTACTGTTAAATCAGAATTAGTCAGAATTCATATGTGTATGCCTAAGGAATCACAAATTTCTTCTTAAACACTGATGAATTAAGATCTCCTTTATCACAGAATCACAAAATGTTTGAGGTTGCAAGGGACCTCTGGAGATCATCTAGTTCAACCCCCCTGCCAATCAAGATCACGTAGTGTATGTTGCATAGGATCACATCCAGGTGGGTTTTGTATATCTCCAAAGAGACTCCATAGCCTCTCTGGGCAGCCTGTTCCAGTGCTCTGTCACCCTTACAGTAATGTTTCCTCATATTTAGCTGGAATTTCTGGTGTTTCAGTTTGTGCCCATTGCCTCTTGTCCTGTTGCTGGGCACCACTGAAAAGAATCCAGTCCCATCTTCTTGACAACCTCTCTTCAGTTATTTGTATATGTTGATCAGATCCCCTCTCAGTCTTCTCTTCTCCAACATAAACAGGTCCAGCTTTCTCAGCCTCCTGTCATGAATGCTCCAGTCCCCTAGTTATCTTCATAGCCCTCTGCTTGACTTGCTTCCGCAGTTCTATGTCTCTCTTGTACTAGAGAGCCCAGAACTGAACACAATGCTCCAGGAGAGGCCTCACCAGGACTGAGTAGAGGTGCAGGATCACTCATCTCCCTTGACCTGCTGGCAATGCTTTTGCTAATGCACCCCAGGATACCATTAGCCACCTTGGCCACCAGGGCACACGGCTGGCTCCTGGTTATTCTGCCTGTGCTGGTGCATGGGGTTATTCCCCCCTAGGTTCAGGACCCTACATTTGTCTTTGTTGAACTTCATGAAGTTCCCCACCACCCAATGCTCCAGCCTGTCCAGGTCCCTCTGAATGGCTGCACAGCCCTCTGGCCTATCAGCCACTCCTCCCAATTTTAGGTCATATGTACATATGTCATATGTACATTCACTAGGAATGATTATTCTTGGTATTTAGATCCTACATAGTAATCAATTCTGATGTCATTAAAACTCTGCTGAAGTCAAGGTTGTGTGTTTATGTATTTATTTTTTCCCCATCATACTTACAACACTAAATTTACCTTCCTTAATATGGGAGATTCGTTAGGGGAGAATAAGGCAAAGTGATATGTTTCAGAAGCACACAGAAATAGCCACAATATTTTCAAAAGGATTAGATAAATACTTTTGCTAAATAAAATATATTAAAAAATGTTTGGGCATGAAACAATTATTCAAGACTTCTTTTCTTTTTTTTTTTTTTTTTTCCATGAAATGGTAAATAATAACAACTTTTATTCAAAATCAATTATCAATATAGGAAAAAAAAATGACAGGCTATTAATGTAACTAATTTAATGGTTATACAATAAGAAAGAAAAGGAAGTCACTTTGAAAGAGCAATCTAATTTTGTTTCATTGATTGTTTCTGTTTTATTACATTCAAGTTGTTGTAGGCATGCTGTAGTTTTATTCTTTGCATATACAGCTTCAGATAGAAACAAACAAGCAAACAAATCTGGAAATGTAACACCAGAATCTAGCCAACTGTTTTGATATATGCAATTCTTCAGGACCCATAGCATTGCACTTGAGCAATACCTTAGAACCTTTTAGTTTTGCTAACGTTAGCTTATTTGTTTGTTTGTTTGTTTTGGGTATTTGTTTTATATATATATATGTATGTATATATATATAGTTGTAATTTGCTGGACAGTATTCCTGTCTACATCACCGAAACTACCTTCTCTTATTACTGTACTTTTTATATATATATTTTTTTCATTTCTTTTCTTGACAGAATTATGGCAGTTGGTTTACTTTTCAGTAGTATAATCTACTTAAAACAAAACCACTACTTAGATCTGCTCTGCTTATTTGTTAGTTGGCTGTGATTTCATATACCTGGTAGATCCTGGTATAAAAAAGGAAAACATGATGAATTCTGGTAATTTCTATCACCATAACTGGCTTAGACAACTGTGCTGGACTAAGCAGTACAATAGTGTTGTCAGAAAGGTAAACCACATGGATTGAAAAACTTGTTTTAAAGATGTACACATTTACCATATTTGGTGATGATTAGGTACTTTATTATAGATTAGTGAAAAAATGGATAGTATAGAATTTCAATGCTTTCCATATCAATGTCTTCCCTTTCCATTTGTTCCTGCCATTTAGATACTACTGCCTGCATATCTTTCCCTGTCTTTCATCCAAAATCCTAATTATCTAAAAAAAAAAAATCTCAAAACATAGGCTTTATACCTAAGATTGGAACAATTCATGCCAACCATGTCTTCTCTTTCTCTTCTTAGAAACTTTTTTTCTTATCTTGCTTTCTTGTCTCTTCAGATCCTAAACTTTTTGGAATAGGGTCCATCTTTTACACTGTAAGAGTAAACAATGCACAGTGGTGCATTGATCCCAGCTGGAGTCTTTAAACACTAAAGAAATACAAATAATTGCAAAGTGTTGCCATTTCCCGGGTCTCCAGCAGCTGGGAGCTCTGTAACATGGCTTTGTTGTTCCCAGTCTCCCTCTTGCCACCTCTTCAATCCCGCAGAACAGTATTAATGGACTCCACTATTCCTCCTGTGCCAGCAGAAGCTATCAGGGGGTTTATGAAAGCTTTGAAGTGCTACTGGGGAGGGACTGCAGACCTACATATCCAGAAGATCAGCATCTTTCCCAAGCACAGATCATCTATTAATGATTATTAAATATAACTAGGAAAATTTGCAACAATGTGTATGAGACATTGACATTAACCCTATTTTATTTTTATTAGATACGAAATGCAAAGCAAACAAGCTTAAATTTCTGTGTCTTCAACTATAGTTGAGGAGCTTCTAATTACCATACATATTCTTGATGTCTGCCTTCAAAATGCTAAAGACATTTTGAATATTCTTAAGTTTCAGGAAGCTTAACAAAATACATTTCAACAATTCAACATTCTAGCAATTTGAGGTTAACTATTTGAGTGCTATCACTTCACATGAAAGACCAGAAAATAAAAGTCAACATATCAATCTACAGACGGAAAGTCAAAAGAACTGAAATAATATTTATTTATTTATTTATTTTATCTGAAGAGTTAAACAGTAAATCTTTTGTAATGGTAGCAGTAAAGGTTGTCATATCATAGACAATAAGATTAGTCTTAAAATGTGAAAGTTCTGGAATGAAAATACTTCGATACATCTTTCCAAATGCATGTTTAATTTTCTCTGAAATAGACATGAAGTATTTAATGTATATCTAATAGATTTGAGGCATATCTTAATAAAGGAACAAAAGGAAAACATACATGAGAGAAAATGGTGGCATAAAAATGTATGTATTTCTGTGAAGACTGTAGGTACCACTTTGCTAATAAAACCATTTAAATTATACCTTTAATATTTATCTATGGTAGCAATAAAACCTGATCATTATTTATAAATGAAAGTGTATTACATGATAATGAAGAAATATACTACATATTCATGAAGTATAATTTAACCTGGTTAATATTATTTGACAGCCAGAGCTTTTGAAAAATGTCTTGCATATAGACTACAACTACATGGCCTCAGAACTAAAGTCAGCTTAGGTTTTGTGTTGCTTACTTTTGTTCATGAATTTTGTTTCCAGACATTTGTCTGGAAACGGAGAGAGAAGGGAAAGAAGGGAGAGGAAAAGCAGGGAGAGAGCAGGATAAGGCAAGGCAAGGCAAGGCAAGGCAAGGCAAGGCAAGGCAAGGCAAGGCAAGGCAAGGCAAGGCAAGGCAAGGAAAGGAAAGGAAAGGAAAGGAAAGGAAAGGAAAGGAAAGGAAAGGAAAGGAAAGGAAAGGAAAGGAAAGGAAAGGAAAGGAAAGACCCTCAAATAAATATATATATCTATATTTTATTGAATACTGGATACCACCAAGTAGATAGTTGTTGGTTTTTTTTTCCTCTCTTTTTTTTTTTTTTTTTTTTTTTTTCCTGGGAACCTTTCAGATTACACTAGGGAGCTTTTCTTAGAAAAGAAGCCCTTGAGGTTTGAACACAGACTATTCAAGTAGTCTTTTATAGAAGTATTACCTAATAGTCTTCAAAAACTCCGTAGCTTACATGGAAAAAAAAAAAAACAAAAAACAAAAAAAAAAAAAAAAACATTTATAACTTCTCTATGCAGCCTGTTCCAGTATCTCACCACTCTCTGAGTAAATAATTTCTTCCTTATATCTAATCTAAATCTACCCCCATTTAACTTGTAATCATTATTCCTTTTCCTCTTCTTACACTCCCTAATGAAGAGTCCCTCTCTATCTTTACTTTAAGAAAAGGTGGTGATCCAGTGGTCCTGACAGAATTATTAAACTGTTACTTAAACATTTCTATTTTTTCTGGCTCAGTGTTTTGCACTTAATGGTAGAAAAATCTGTGTTATACTATTTCAACACAATGTAAAATACTAGCTTCTAGTTCTTTAGTTGTAACAGAAATCTGCATAGCAGAGAAGAGGTGAAGACAAAGATCAAAGATTATAGATATATATATATATTTACATATATATATATATATATATATATATATATATATATTTTTTTTTTTTTCAGAAATCCCAGGTCCATTACTGCTTCTGGTGAAGTTCAGTGTAGTCTCAAGGATACTCTAAAATCTGCTGGTTTGCCTCCAGGGGCCATTATGCTAAAGTGCAGAACAAATGAACCATGCCCTTGGCACTTGACATGTAGGAAGGAAGATGAGAAGGGTAAGATGAAAATAAAGATCAAACACTTAATGCAATGATCAAATATCAGGAAATTCTTAATCTGTATCAGAAGGGGAAATATGGGGAGAAAGATAGAAAGTATGCCAGAGAAGTGATGGGGAAAGGAAACAATTAGAGATATCAATAAAAAGTGAAATTTGTTTGTTAGACTTTACCACATCCTGTGTTTAAGAAGTTACTTACCTTGTACTTCTTTTTCTAGTAATAAATAAAAAAGCCTAACAATAAATTAAAATAAAAGGTGTAGATACAAGTCGATATATGTGTAATTTAACGTTGGTATTACATCTCTTTAAATTTAGTTTCTGCAGAAGCAGAGCAACTAGGTTGTTCAGCTGCTAAAAATATTTAATTTTATATTAAAATTAAATAGTGTTCTTAAGAAGTAAATTAAGTGTTGTTACTGTATTTTAAAATGCTGTTACAGATGATCCAAGCAGCTACAGATCATTAAACCCCACTTAAACACCTGTTGAAATTGTTTGAAATTATCTTTGTCAAGAGTCATATTTTAATAAAATATGAAAAATAATTTTACTGATATCTTTTTATTTATTTATATTTTTTTTCAACAAGAGGAAAATCATGCCTCAATCCTTTCTTTGAAAGCAGAAGGCTGCTCTTCTGGGGTTGATCCTGCTTAACATCATTACTGTTTATCTTAGAGACACAGTTTGATAAACACTTTTTCAAAGCAGAAAATAAAATAAAATAAAATAAAATAAAATAAAATAAAATAAAATAAAATAAAATAAAAATAAAATAGTAAAATTAGGAGAGCTGAAGGAAAATGCGAAAAAACATTGTTTTATTAAGTACCTCTGCAGTTAGACCTCTTGCATAAAGTAGGGCAGACTAAGGTTACCAGAGGGATTAGGATGTACAATTTTCAAGTTCTGTGAAAATGCCCTGACTACTAAAGCAGCCAAAGATTTTCTGTTGATCAGTTTCAGTTTGGAGTTTTATGTTTTACACAAAGCTGAAGCTTCCAGAGGAAGGTTCATTTCAGAATATATTATTCCTCTTGGAAGAAGGCCACCCTGGCTTAAACTTCAGACAGTGTGATATGAAACCGAGTCTTTGGGGAAATGATATAGCCATCAGGCTTCTAAGTTAGAAGGGTTAACTGCAGGTATCCCACAACATACACAATAAAAGGCAAGTGCACCTGATGTTATTTGACATGAAAATGTCAAATCAAAACACCCCTTGAAGACCGAGAATATCCATCCAAAATGACATGCTAAAGTTTATTATTATTCTAGAAAAATAAAAATGTTATATGTATCTAAAAGTTTCTTTTTGAGATCTACATTTCTTAGTCTTGTTTCATCCCCATACGATTCCTGTCAGAAAAATAACAATTTATTCTCCACTTGAAAAGTGTAGATGTAGAATTTAGCATAATTTAGTAGTGGACTTGCCAGTACTAGTTTAAAGGTTGAACTAGATGACAAAGGTCTTTTCCAACCTGAATGATTCTATGTTTCTATGATTCTATAATAATAAATTCAGTAGAAAGCAGTAACAATCCGGCTGTGGGGCAGCACCCTTTGATGTTATATTGCTAATTTCTGTTGATGGTAAATTGTAATTTCCTACTCTTTGACACCACTAGCTTGGTTTGTCATATGATTCCTGTACTCAGAAACCATGGATTTGATGGTACTCTGGAGTCTAGCTCTGACCATAGCTGCTGTTTTCATAAAACAAAGAGGTGATTGTTTTTATTCACTAGATTAAGCTAGAAACGCTTAAATATATCACTTAACATTTATTACCTCTTTTATACATATTTTTGATCAGTTATATTATGTTAAAGTTACTGAAAAAATCCTTTAGCAGAAAACAGGTGGTAGAATTAATAGTCATTGCTAACATCACAAGAATTTCTCACCTTACTTGCATTAATAAAGGTAAAGCCTAGACAGAAATATATGCCGGGGAAGAGATATCTTCAATATGCCCTTTAATGTATTTCCTCTAACATATATTTGCCATCTGTTAGTGATATTGCCTATTACATTAGAATGCAATTCTCATTGACCAGATAATTTACTTTTGACAAATTTAAATAATACTTATTATGTTACCACATTTATATTATCAACACCTCCTAAAAATGAACTGCATTGCTAACCAATATCAGGCCTATCAAATGGATAAACATTCCACTTAACAAGAAAATTATGTCTTTATTCTTCTTTTCAATTAGCAAAATCTGGTATTAGTATTCATCTTGAAATATTAAAAACACACCATTTTTCTACTAATTTCTACACATTCACTAACAGTTCTGGGTCCTAAGGGTTAAATTCTGTACAAGGGGTGGTAACCATCTTTCATTTTGATCTTCTCCTTTTGTCCAACCAATTCACTTTATTTAATGCAAATATTGATCTAGAAGTATCACCCAGTAACAAATTTAAAGATTTGGGGCAAAATCTTCTCTACTTCTGACCGGGTCATTTATTTTTTGAAAAAGTATCTACAAAAGATAAAGCACATAGTAACAGAAAGGAAAAGAAAGAGCTGAAAACTTTTAATGGGAATCCAAACCTTCCATTGAGAGGTTGGACAGGTCATCTCCCTTAACAAGACAGATAGGAAGTATTCATTTCTTTTAAACTGACATTGGCAAGTACAAAATGTGAAATAGTTTTATTAAAAGAAAAGACTTGAACTTCCACAAAGGGAGTCATTAAAAAGAAGACTGTGATACCTGGATAGTAGTTAAATACAGTGCAATTGGCATTATAATTCACAGCAGAAGTCCGCTGAGTACAGTCAGATATGTGATGTCATTTCCTGTAATTAAACTGCAAGAGTCTTTTGATAATTATTATGCTTATAGTGCCTTGCCACATTGTGCCTGACCACTCAAAAGGTATTAACAAGATACATCTTCAAAAATCTGAAAAATGCTTTAGATCTTATAGTTTAAATAGAGCATATTTTTAAACCATCTAAGGATTAAAGAAAAAGGATTAAAATATATATATAATAATAATCAAAGTATCTCTAATGATTGGCAACCTCACAAGTTATGAGATATTTATTGAATAATTTCACAGTTTTTTAATGGAATCCCTTTAGAAGGAAATCAGATGAAGATCTAGGAATACTGTCTATTTGTTCCGAAACATCTGAACTGATTCAAACTTTATACCTGTATAAACATGCAAAGATTTCTATGCAAATGATGTGGTAATCTGGGGCTTTATTTTTGGAGATGTTGCAGTTGCAGTTCTATTTCTTTGCTTCCTCAAACCTGAGTGCTTCTTGGCTTTACAGTAATAATACAATAAATAAATAAATAAATTTATATATATATTTATA
Source organism: Aythya marila (assembly GCF_965140915.1). Taxonomy (NCBI): domain Eukaryota; kingdom Metazoa; phylum Chordata; class Aves; order Anseriformes; family Anatidae; genus Aythya; species Aythya marila. The sequence goes on along the minus strand of NC_139043.1, from coordinate 97,828,130 downwards.
TATATCCTTTCACTAAAGCAATTTCTTGCTCTTCATCAGAATATGCAATATGTCTTGAATCCTGGGAGCATTGCTATCCAAGAACACTGTCTTAGGAAAGAACTCTTCATTTGGGCGCTCCAGTATGATCCAGAAGGAGGCACTCAAATGTTGCTTGGAAATGACAGATGTTGCCAATAATGACAGATGCAGTAAATTCACCGACAACATACAAATTTAATTATTATATTGTCATATATCTTTATGGAATTCAAATTATGGTTGCTGTTGTTTTTTTGTTTGTTTGTTTTTTTCTTTTTCCAACTTTTGGAAAAAATATATTTTCAACCTCCTTGAGGGGATAATAAAATGAATATATGAAGCATAGGGCTCCAGATGGAATGTCCTGCCATTTATAGTGTGAGGTGAACTAAAAACCCTTCAGTGAGAAAGCTCAGATCTTTTCTTTGAAACTCATCTAAATGATGATGGACTACTTCAACCACTGAATTTAAGCTAAAAGGAATAATCCAATGATTTTGTCATGGCATTTGGAAATTCTATTCTTATTTGCAGTCTTATTCTGTAAAAATGACCCACTATCATAATATTTCTCTGTTTGTTGTTGTTGTTGTTTTTCCTATCAATGAAGATAAGATTTTGCTACTGAGCTACCTGAAAAGCTACCATAAACAATAGGGATATCAAAGTAAAATAAACATATGCTTATCAAAAAGTTGTCCTTTATTATGGCATTAGCTTCCTGGCAGCTAATACCATGGAAATTCTTCAGAGCAAGGACTCAGGCAGGCAATACAGATTTCTACTTAGGAAGGGAAACAAACAAACAAAAAAAAAGCCATACCAAAACATTTTAATATCCCCATATTGCAGACTGTGAATCCTACAGATTCATACCAGTGAGCCTTGTTTAACTCTGTTTTGGTGCTCAGTGCACTGTTGAAAGTTGACCATGTGCATACTATTACTTGCAACTCTGGTATCCACATCTGCCAAAGACTACAATAAAACTACAATGAGAAAGAGAAAAGTGGGGTGGTGGGGGGGGAGGGGTGTGTGTGTGATCAAATCTAGAAATGCTTCTGTAGAAGGAGATATTAGATTAGAAATCTTTAACACAGAGAAGTAACTGAAGGGATATGATCTTGATATATAAAATTATATAAGCCATGAATAAGCAGGTTATAGAGCAATTATGCACTATTTTTGTAAAACAAGAACACGGGACACTAAATGAAATTATCATCCAGAGAATTTTCAACAAACAAAAGGAAGTGCTTTTTCACACAGAGTGTAATTAAATTGTAGAACTCATTGCCACAGGATGTTGTGGAGGCCAAACATATAAATGGATTCAAAAAGTGATTATAAGTATGAAAGGAAGTCCATCAAAGACAATTAAGAAAAGAAGAGGTGATACCCCATGTGAGTCAGAAAATACTTCCACACTGCAGCACCAGAAGCTGTAATTCTGTGTTTGCTTTGTTCATCTACTCCGTTTTTCCAAAGCTGCTGCTACTGATATCTGTCAAGGAGAGGGAGAAGGAAGTTAGTTCTTCCTGAATGTTTTTTTTTGTTGTTGTTTTTGTTTTGTTTTGTTTTGTTTTCTGAACATGTCTGCCTGGAAACACTAGGGTGGAGGAAACAGAAGTACCAATCCATTGCTGATGAAAAACACACCTTATTCCTTCTCTGCAGGCATGCACCAGAGGGTCCGTCAGGCCTCTGTCAGACTCAGGAATCTGGGATAGTGCTATTGTAACTCAGTATGGCTGTTCTACCATAGCCACAGCAGAAAAAGCTAAGCATAAGATAGCGTCTGCCCAGAATTTTGGACAGATTTTCTTAACAACACTGACTGCAGTAATTGCAGTGTAGCTATGGCATTAATATGGCTGAAAAGTACACTTCTCTTTCATTATGTCCAGACGATCAGCAGCCTCTGAGGATAACCAGCACACAGAACTTTTCTGAAAGGTTTTTCAACTGCAAGAAGTATAACAGTTAGCTGAATATTTGAGCACTAGTCAGTTCTTTGAAGTACTTTTATTTGATCCAGAACTCATTGTAGTGCATTGGAGTCTCAGCTTCCTTCAGCAGACTTTGTGTTGAACCAGCAGCACTGATGAGCATTATTCCAACTAAAACAGCCATCTAATGAACAGATAAAGTTACTTTTGTAACATCTGAAAGAAATGTATTTATTTAAGATTAGTTCTCAGTACCAAAACAATTCCTCTCTGAATTTATTTTTCTTATAAGATGGCACCATGAAATCTAAAATAAAGACTATTCAGACAGATTGAGATGTGATTTAAACAAGCTGACAGATCAACAAACCTTAAAACTATTTCAGGTGTCTAGGAATTTTTATCATAAACTTTATCCCTTGTAGGCTTGAGAAGATATATCTGGAGCTCACTCACATGTGCTTTCTAATATCTAGCTCTTTGTTGCTCCCAATAACACTTAGAAGTCCTGTCTCTTATTGTAGAAGTAATTGCATAACTGTCCTTACAGAGTATGCCAGAGGAGCAAGGCCATTAAATAAATTAACCACAAGATTGCTGGATGAAGACGGAGCTAATGCTTTAACAGGTGCCTATTGGTTGCCATAAAATTCTTCTGATATCAGAGTAGATTATTTGTATACCAAAGAATTTCCTAGCAATCTCATCTTCAAAATGTTCATTTTGTTAGCCTCTGACTTCGTTATTGGGCCCTCAAACTGGGAAAGTAGATTTTACAAAAAACACTAGAGGAGATAGTTTGTCTCTTATGAACAGAAACTGAATTCCCCGGATGAGAAGTTAGATGCTGGTTAATTTAATCTACTGAAACATAAGGGAGAATGTTGTATAACTATACCAGCAAGTGTCTGAAATGGTGTTGTTCAAATTCAGCTTATAAGGTTGTAATGGGTTTACGTGGCAACGTTTTGGTAGTAGGGGCTGCAGGGATGGCTTCTGTGAGAAGAATCCAGAGGCTGTCCCATGTTAGATAAGGGCCAGTTTCAGCTGGCTCCAAAGGGCCTGCTGCTGCCCAGAGCTGAGCCAATAAGCGGTATTGTTTGCACCTCTATTAGAGCAGATTTAAGGGAAAAAAAATGCTGAACAGCAGCAGCTGGGAGAGTGAGGAGTGAGAAACAGCCCTGCAGACACCAAATTCAGTGAAGAAGGAGGGGGAGGAAGTCCTCTGGGCACCAGAGTTGAAGTTCCCTTGCGGCCTGTGGAGGGGCCCATGGCAGATCAGGCTGTCCCCCTGCAGCCCATGGATCCCACAGCGAAGCAGATCTCCACACTTCAGCCCATGGAGGAACCCCCAGTGGAGAAGGTGGATGTGGCCTGAAGGAGGCTGCAGCCTGTGTAGAACCTCTGCTAGAGCAGATTCTGTGTTGGAGCTGTAGCCTGTGGAGAAGGAACCATTGAGGAGCAGAGGATCTGTCAGGAGCTGCTGCCTGTGAGGGACCCAAATTGGAGCAGTGTGCTCCTGATAGATGGACTCCATGGTACAGAGCCATATGTGGAACAGTTCTTGCAGAGCTGCTGCTTTTGGGAAGCTCATGCAGGATCAGTTCGGGAAGGACAGCATCCCATGGGAGGGACCCCACATTGGAGCAGGGGAAGAGAGTGACTGTGAAGAAGTGGTGGAGAAGCGCCATAGACTGACTGCAACCTCCATTTTGCCATTCCCCTGCACCGCTCGGGGGGAGAGGGTGGATGGGAAGAAGGTGTTTTGCTGTCTTTCCTTTTTTTTTTTTTTTTCTTTTTTTTTTTTTTTTCTCACTTTTCTAGCTTATTAGTAATACATTATAAACTTTACTGTCTCCCTACTCTGAGCCTGTTTTGCCCATCACAATAATTGTTGAGTGATATCCCTGTCCTTAAACCTTGAGCCCTTTCCATTGTATTCTCTCCCCCTTTGAGGAGGGGGAGTGAGAGAGCAGTTGTGGTGGAGCCTGGCTGCCCAACCAAGTAAAACCACCACAATACCACACACTCTTCAACAAAGGCTTTCTGATGTGTGAGCAAACATGAACATGCACTGACTTTGAAGGTCTTCCTGGGGATATAGAAAATAATCACATGCCTGTGTTGCATTAAGCAACAACATGAAATGGATTGTCATCTGAAACAAATATTACTGGCCCTGAATAATTAATCAAAGCCATTTTGTTATATAACCAAATATAAATGCAGATTGTAATGAGCCCTTTAAGGAAATGTGCTTACATTCCTTTAAGGGAAAGTACTTATTATGCCACAGAAATATTTTAGAGAGAATGCGTAGGAGTATAATATTCAATGGAAAAATTAAGGGGCTTTTAACATAACCCTATTTAGTTAAGCGACAGGAAAAGTAGTATAGGAAAACCATAAAGACTATGTAAATGGTAGAGACTGGGACAAGAAATTTTAATTAGAAATTGAATAAACACAGTGAAGAAATTGAAAACGTAGACTGGAAAAAGTATTACCTTTTATTTGGTTCTCTGTGTTACTCCATCATCATAATGCTCAATTTTCAGAGTTAGTCTCCCTAAGAAGGATGCATAAATGGGACACAACTATCATTCTCAACAGACATCCTTAAACAAAAAATAAACTACAGGATTTTCCAGTGGGAAAGATGCCCATCTCTGTTTACGCATTTAGATAAAAATTCTTATAAGCTATTTAAAAATCCAAAATTACATTTTAGATTACATTTTTGATTGTTTTAATAAAAAGGTCTTTAAAAAGACCCTTGCCATTGCCTGTAGATAAGTAAGAACTTTCCCTCCCACAGCCCACACAACAACTGTACTTTCCCATCTGCAAAATGAGTTTGGGAATCTCATAAATCTGCAAGTCTCCACCCTGCATCATGACAAGCAACTTCAATACAAATGACAGCTAAATGACTGATGGAAAAAAAAAAAAAAAAAAAAAAAGTGAGTAACACTTTGGGTAGACATTCTTTAACTTCTGTTACTAAAAGACCACTTTGTTTCCCCATTTATGAAGTTTTATATATATTATATAGAATCATAGAATCAAAGAAAGGTTTGGATTAGAAGCAACCTTAAAGATCACCTAATTCTAGAGAGGGATTAGAAGTTATATTCTAATCTAATTTCTAGAGAGGAAGCCACAAAGGTGATTAAGGGATTGGAGCATCTGTCCTATGAAAAAAGACTAAGCAAGCTGGGTCTGTTTAGCCTAGAGAAGAGGAGTTTGAGAGGGGATCTCATTAACCTCTACAAATACCTGAGAGACGATGTAAAGAATACTATTCTCAGTGGTGGCCAGTGATAGGACAAGGATTAATGGGTATAAATTGAACCACAGGAGTTTTCATCTCCATATGAGGAAGAACTTTACAGTTTGGATGATAGAACACTGGAACAGACTGCCCAGAGAGATTGTGGAGTCTCCTTCCTTAGAGATATTAAAAACCCACTTGGATGTGATCCTTTGTAACATGTTCTAGGTGACCCTGCTTAGTAGGGGAGTTGGACTGGATGATCTCTGAAGATCCCTTCCAACCTCAACCATTCTGTGATTCTGTGATTCTGTGATAATTCCAACCCGCCTTCCATGGGCAGGGACAACTTCCACTAAACCAGGTTGCTGAAAACCCCGTCCAACGTGGCCTTGAAATCTTCCACAGCTTCTTGGGGCAACCTGTTCCAGTGCCTCACCACCCTCAGAGTAAAGAATTTCCTAATATCTAATCAAAATCTACCCCTTTTTAATTTAAAACCATTACTCCTTGTCATATCACTACACTCCCTGATAAAGAGTCCATCCCCAGCTTTCCTGTAGGTCCCCTTTAGGTAATAGAAGGCTGCTATAAAGTCTCCCTTGAACCTTCTCTTCTCCAGGCTGAACAACCCCATCTCTCTCTCAGCCCTGCTTTGTAGGAGAGGTACTCCAGACCCTTCGATATCATCATGGCTTTTCTCTGGACTTGTTGTAATACGTTAATGACCTTCTTGTTCTGGATGACTCAGAGCTGAATGCAGTGCTACAGGTGGGGTCTCAGGAGAGTGGAGTAGAAGGGGAGAATCTCAACCATCCACCATGGCCATGGCCATGCTTCTTTTCATGCAGCCTAGGATAAGGTTGGCTTTCTAGGCTGCAAGTGCGCATTGCCAGCTCAAGTTGATCTTCTCATCCAGTAATAACCCCCGGGTCCTTCTCCTCAGGGCTGCTCTCCATCTATTCTCTACTCAGCCTGTATTTATGCTTGGGATTGCCCTGACTCAGGTGCAGGACCTTGCACTTGGCCTTGTTGAACTTGATGAGTTTCACATAGACCCACTTCTCAAGTCTGGCAAGGTTTATCTGGATAGCATCCCTTTCCTCCAACATGTTGACCATACCGCACATCTTGGTGTCTTCAGCAAAAAATTTTAAACAGTGTGGGTCCCAATACCAACTCCTGAGAAACACCACTCATCACTTGTCTCCACCTGGACAGGTGTTGACTGCAAGTTTTTGACTGCAAGCATCCAGCTAATTCCATACTCACTGAGTGTCTGTCCAACTTAGAAAGAAGGATCTCATGTGGAGCAGTGTCAAATGCTTTGCAAAAGTACAGGTAAATGAAATCAGTTGCTCTTCCCTTATCCACTAGTGTGGATACCCTATTGTAGAGGGCCAACATATTTGACAGGCACAATCTGTCCTTCATGAAACCATGTTGGCTCTCACCAATCACTTCCTTATTTTCCATGTGCTTTAGCATAGCTTCTAGGAGGATCTGCTGCATGATCATGCCACTCACAGAGATGAGACTGACTGGCCTGTGGTTCCCTGGGTCTACATTATTTTTCTTTCTAAAAATGTTGGTTGCATTTCCCCTTTTCTCTGTTGGCTCTTCATCCATCCCCAGGAATAGCTCCACACACTCTATGTGCTTGTTGATCCTATGTCCTTGTTGATTCCTTCCATTCTCACACTTCAGTCATGGAAGCCATCCACATTTCCATAATTTCAATGATGTCACAGCACTGTAGGCATGTTTACATCTCTAGAGTGAGACATTTAGATGTAGAGCTTAGGGATATGTTTTAGTGGGGACTGCTAACGTTAGGTCAGAGGTTGGACTCGATGATCTTGAGGTCTCTTCCAACCTAGAAATTCTGTGATTCTGTGATTATATATATACTATATATATATATATAGTATTATACATATAATATTTCCTCTAATTATATGTGTTTTTGTGATGTCTTAAACCAGTTGTCCAGTAAACAAATTGCAGGAACACCATCAGCTGCTTCAGTGTTTTGTCTGTTAGTGTATACTCTGTAAGGCAAACAAGGCAGATGATCCACTATGTACCAACATACTTGCATTTCCTATATCAATGTCACCTTTCACTGGTCACAAGTTCTTCAGAGTATTTCATATAGATAGATTTGAGTATATATATGTGCCTCCGTGCACAACCCATATCCTCTAAAAGATTAGTGATGAATATGTACAGCTATTTAAAGTAGTACTAAATGAAGATTCACCTGTTCATACCCATGCTATAGTCAGGAATGGTTATGCTTTCAGAAGGAAAGAATGGAACATGAAGAAAAACTTTATCTCAAAGTCTGCTATGCAAGCCATCCTCTTCTATCTAAAATATAGTCATTTAATTACCTTCTTGAGCTCTTCAAACTCTACACTGTCAACATGTAAACAAATCATAAAGCAATACATGCTACTTACAGGCTGTATTTTTTCAAAGTTGTGAATCCAACTAGGAAACACATTCGATGTTAGTAGTATTTTGAACTTTGAGAAATACTTGCTGAATGTCTAAAGCTTATGTGAGGAAAAAGTCTTTTTCTCTCTCTCTCTCTCTCTTTATTTATTTATTTATTTGGTAAATAAGGACAGAAACTTTTGTTCTTGTCCGATCTAAAGACTTTCAAATAACTACTTTTAATCCTTTCTTTGTTTCTCCAGGAAGCTTTCTTTGCTGCTTTTCTGGGGGATTTGATTGGGTTGCTTTTAATGCCCAGATAGGAATCCGTCTGTCTTAGTAGTTGATTGAATGGTCTCCGAAATACTGCATAGTTACAGACTTCAATAAATGAAGCATTAGGCTGTCATAGATTTCAGTTTCTCTTAAGAATGAAGCTAGCTTTTCTGGCACTAAAATGCAGTAAAATTGTAGCTTGCAGATGGATATGAAAAGTTTTAAAATACATTTTTCAATCTGTTTCAGAATAAATGATGCAAAAATGCATATATTTAATAACTAGCAATTCATGTGATATTGCTATATTCTTAAAAAGATTTCCTTTTAACAATATTCTTAAATTTGCTTTTAGATAATATTGCCGGGGGAAAAAAAAAAAAAAAAAAAACACAAACAAACAAACAAAACAAAAACAAAAACAACAACAACAACAACAAAACTGCATATCAAATGTAAGCTACTATAGTTCTTTATAGTCTGTTTATGGTGATTAAGTGAAAAAGTATATTTACAACATATGTGGTAATAACAAGCATACAAGTAGTGTAAATTTGAAAGAGGCAAATAGTCACAGCACTTTTCTGTTAATTGTATATAATGTCTGCAGATATGTGTTCAATTCTTGGAAATATACATATATATATATATCAGTATCACACATATTGTGCCTTAGAAGATGAGGAACATACAAAAGAAAGGGGAAAAAAAGTATTTTGATATTTATATTTATTCATGTTAATGAATTGTCAATAGTTGTAAAAGGTTTTCAAATGGTTATCTGGAATAAGTTTATTTATTACACAAATTTAAACACTAAGGTCATTTCCAGTGCCTTTACTGACCTTATTTTGTCTAATTGCAATATATATATACATTTATACAACATAAAAAGTAAAATCTATTTAAGCAAAATGACATGTAAAAAAATTATATGTAATATAAGCTAAATGTTCATGAGAAGTTTTTTCATCATGTCTATTGTTTCTCAACCACATGAGAAGAGAAGGGTTGACTGGCTTTACAGAGGTTTGGTGTCATATCAGATGTCTCTCATCATTCATTCTTGCTAGGATACTGATTTGAAGAGATGGGTTTCCTACAGGTCCTTTGACTTGTCTGTCAGCTGCTTGCTAGCAGATAGGGAACTCTTAAATACTCTTAGACTTTTTAAATGGTGCTGGAAACCTGTCTTTACACATGTAAATCAAGATGGATAGTGACAAAGAAAAAAAAAATGTATTTAGATATCTAGTTACTTATTTTCTTCATATTTTATGTGTGCAGAAGGCCTGGAGGTCCAGAGGGGAAAAGATTTTCAAAGTATAGATGTCAAAGTTCTCTGCTTGAGATTAGTGATTGCCTCATTTTGTCCATTATCTTGGAATAGGATAATGGACTATTCCTTGGAATAGGAATATTTATTGCACAATTTTCTCCTAATACCTATTCCTGAATTAACAAATCAACAGATATATTTGCCAATGACGGGGGGTTGGAACTATATGATCTTTAAGGTCCCTTCCAAACCAAGCTATTCTATGATTCTATGATTACCAGAGATTTATTTATTTTTTTTTTCTTTATGTGTATCTATGGGTGTGTGAGAGGATCTCCTCTAGGACTGTTGTTGAAAGGATGTCATTATGATACGCAGAAAATGTTTTCTGATATTTGTCCTGAGATCACCACTGCCATAGAGAGCACCATGCACAAAGACCTAGTACTTTTAAATATTCTCTGTAGGAAATGAAATGTTTTTTTTTGCTATGAATGTACATATTTGTCTATAGAGGATCACACTTTCCAAACTTGAAGAGTAATATGAGATATTTTTAAGTGAAATGACTTCATTTATCATTTGAATAATAAAAGTATCTTTTTGCATAAAGTCCTGGAATATATTTTCTGAAGTAAGAACTTTGATCCAGTAAAGATCGTACACTGCTTTCCGGTGTGGAGAAAATTGCAAGTGTTCCTTGAACACTATTTTCTCTGCAGATGAGAGGGAGATGTGAAATATACAGTGTTGTAAGTCAAAAGTGAGGTATGTGTGTACAACACAATACACGGGTGACTTGCTGAAGTGGTAAAATATATCAGTGCAATGAGGAAGAAAAAAAAAATAGTGTTCCCTTCTTGTATATAATTTACTTCCTTGCACCGCTCTGACTTTTCATTCTAACAAGGAAAGAAATACAGGCTTTCATTCTTAGTGTAACTGATGAATACATTGATGTACACTTACTATCAAGTGCCCTAAATGGAATTCATTCAGCCAGGTCAGCAGCAGGAGAGCCTAAAATATGCAACACAAATCATTATTACCGAGCAACTAGTAGAGTGAACTACTCTAGTCATAGACCCTGTCTTATGGAAAAGTTAATGATGCTGTTGGAAGAGGACTATAAAATGAAACAGAGCAGGAGCTGTACATAGTGATGGTAAACCCAGATCAATGCTTTTCTACACAGTTGTATAGTATCTTTGTGGACATGTAGCACTACTGATAGCTTAATCATGTTTTCATTTAAATTGGTTTTGTTTGTTTTGTGCAATAATTATTCTCAACAGCATAATACTGCATTTTCTAGGTTGCAGAAAAGACAGAGAAATGCAATGTTTACCTATGGTGTCTGAATAAAGGATGGTATTATCATCAGAGCCCCTCCCATTGTCTCATCAAGCAGACAATTAAACCTTAAATATAAGACTGCTGTAATTGTCATTCTATTCCAAATGACTGACAGGATTTTCATGAGCAAATTCCTCTCCTTTTTCTTTCTCTCTCTTTCTTTTCTGCACATTTTCTGCACCAGCTATGTTTCACTATATGCAGCTTTTATATGTGTCCATGTGTGCATTACAACAAGGATAAGTTTTGAGTGATAATGATGTCATAGTAGCAGCATAACAGAGGACTCAGAAATCTGTATGCCTCTGGAAAAATGCCTGGAGCTAAAATATTTGCTTCTCATAGATTGAGACCTGCTTCATTTTATTATTAATGCTATGTCAAATGCAGAAAGCGGTATGTATTTTCATCTTCTGATTCATCTCATTACACTGTATATAGCTGAAAATAAATTACATGCACCTAAACAGACTTTTCAAGGGCAAATATGTTATCACAGTACCCAAGAAAATGAAAAAAAAATAATTAAAAAATGTCAGTATGTCCGTCATTAAAAAAGGTAATGTGTACTTTTTCTCAGATGGTACTGACATTTTACCAATGTGGAACCTTAAACAATTCCCTATTAGACAAAATTACTTATGCTTTCTCTTGTAAAATATCAGGAAAAAAAAAAAAAGTCTGTCAATCCAATAAAAAACATTGGTTTGTTGGGAAAATTCCAGGCCAAGGCTGCTTTACCTTCACTGCAGTAGAAGCTTCATGCTGAGACTAGAGGTGTCTGATTGACCCATCATCCCTGCTGGAAGCCTCTACTCCTCTGCTAGCCTTGACTTGTGCGACCTGAAAATAAGTGCTGATATTTTACAATTCATGACACAAAGGAAAAAAAAAAATAGAATATATTATCAGGATTTTTTTTTTTTATAATGATTAGGATTTTTCAGTCACCACTGTCTCCTGAATGCTTTGACTCCTGGTACAAGCAGTTTGAAAGTGTCTATATTTCATTGAAAACCTTTTTTGGTCCAATAGACTAACAGACTAATGAGAACCTTTATTAAAGCCCCCCCCCACCCCACCCCCTTTTTTTTTTTTCCTCCTTAAATGGCATGTAAAATGTAAAGAAAAAATTCTATGAATTCTATGTCAAGTATGAGTACTTGTCCTACAAAAACCCATAGTGAATTTAATTAATATATTGCAAAGATCTTTATCAGGTGTGACGTAGCTCCATTATCACTACTGGAACAGTGGATTTGCATCAGTTTGCTCCAGCTGAATACCTACTCCAGCAGGTTGAATTTGAAGATGATTGCACAAAGTGCTGGAATTTTACTCCATTTCAGAACTCGGAAAATGCAAAGCCACTTAAAATCTGTATTAAAATAAACTAATGAGTGGATTATGTATAGGTTTTACTCAATCTCTCTCTCTCTCTCTTATGCATGCACACAAACACAAATTGCTGTGCTATATTCCATTAAGAATTATTTTTCTTTAAGGTCTACATAGTGCTATGTTTGTGGTATTGAGATTTATCTTTAGGAAGAGTAATGCTAAGAATGTTACTGTTTCAGAAAAACAAGTTCATTCTAGATAATAAGCATATATGTAGATAACAGAAGCTACTTCTCTAAAATACCTATTTCTGAGAGACCTATTTCTGAGTTAGTAGTCAGGTTCAATCTCTTCTCAGTGCTGTACCATCACCAATGGAGTTTTCCTGACTAAGCTGGCTCCCAGGAAATTTCTGCTTAGGCCATGGTGTTACAAACACCTAATTCTGGTCTTGACATTCTGCTGAGTTGATATTGCCATTGATATTTTATATACATGTAAGTAATCATGTACTTATATAAAAAAAACCTTCCTTTAATGGCAACCAATTGTATGCTAGCCACCTGCTTTGACACTGTCCAGAAGGTTTGCAAAACACAGGCCTACAAAACAAAAGTAAAAGCATACCTTGTTCTCTCCTATACTGTTTTGATGAGTTCCAAGGTTTCCTTTTTCTGAGCAGAGCTGTTCTGACAAGGTTAGGAATTCAGAGCTAAAGATCCAGTTCACAAGTGACATTACAGTCTATCTTACAGATGAAGAGATCTGAGTTTGGAATGCCTTTAGGACTAAAAACCCAGCTGAAGTATTATTCAAATTGGTGATTTTTATTTCTTCTCCTTCTTTTTCTTTGTTCTTTTTCTCTTCACTTTTAATACTGCCACCTGCCTTGATGCAAAAGAGGAAAAAATTCTTGGTCTTTGTTGTCAGAGTGAAAAACAAACAGAGAGCCTATTCTGAGGTGCTGCAAATAGAGACAAGTGTTTAAAACCCAGACTGAATTTTTCATTAAAATAAACGTTATTTTTACTTAATACAATTAAATGGCTCAGATCAATGCATACATGCATTATGAGTTCTCTTTTAAATATATAAAATATGTAAGTCAAAATATATATAGCAGTAACAGCTTTTTGGTGCTAATAAAATTGAAAAAAAAAATGATTATCAACCTTGTGACGGGCACCGCCCCTGCTCTTCTCTTGGTTTTTCCTTTCCAGACCACAGTTAAAAAATAATAAATAAATAAAACCTAAATAATGCTTCTACAAGTTCTTAATATTGGAGTGTTTTAATGTTAGAATGGAGTGAAATACTAGACTGGAATAAAAAGCAGAAGCCAACATACCTTATTCTGTATTCTGTGTCTTATATACTTCCAATATATAAATATATTCAATAAATTTGGTGTTTAGGCACTTAATTCAAAGTTCAGGATTCTTTCATTATTAAATTTCCTCTAATGCACCAATCTGTTTTTTGTTTGTTTGTTTGGTTGGTTGGTTTCTTTTTATTTTCCCCTCTTATTTATTTATGTCTGTTCTTTAAACCTTCAGTACTAACTGTACCTACAAAGTGAATTCCTTAAGTTACTGGGTATTTCTATCACTATAGAATCAATTATAGAACATATCACACATTTCTGTAGGGTTTACATGGCTTAAGGGAGCTGATATTCATTTCAAGCCTGCTTCAGCCACAGTTTTAAATATCACTCTTCATCTTAGTAATAGATATGATTGTTATTACTTCAGATGTTCTGGACAAATAGGTCTGGAACAGGTTATCAAACAAGCAAGCAGACAAAATGTTTTTGTCTTTGTGAACACAAGCTAGACTCTTAATTAAGGGATACTGCTGTTTTTATCAGTCTTAACTGACCATTTGTATGTTCTGATTAATTTCTTAATCTGCTGTAAGGAATTCTTTGCTGCATCACAGTTTCCAGAAGACATTTAAGTTTCACTTACATTCAGCTTTGCAATGTCCTCATCCATGGTGTCGTACTCTTAACCTCCTGACATCTCAGAAAATATTAAAATTCAACATAAAATGCAACAGCATTCCTGGGGCAATGCCGTGTGTCTTGCTTAGGTTGAGTAGGCAAAGCAGGACCCAGGGCAGCAAAGTACCAGAGGCAGCTGCTTTCGCTGGGTATACACTTGACTGATGTTGGCTGACAAGAATGAATGGTTTGAAGCATAGTGCTCTGACAGCAATAGTAGCCCACCCTGGAGACATCAGTTACTCTCATCTTGCCAAAAGGAGCAAGATGCCATTTTCCAGCTCTCAGCTTAACTCCCTTATTCCTTTGAATTTATGTCCTTTCCCATAGGAGCAATAGTCTGGACCTGGGCCTCATACTATGGTGTAGTGACTCTCCAAATTACATTTTGCATTAATGTCCTATAAGCCTTAGGGTCTATATAGTTGGCTCTTGATTATGGCAGAAACTTGATCTTGATCTTGATCATCTGCGGAAACTAACTCTCAGTATCTTCGGATAATTTTTAACATTACTTTGTCCCTCTTAAAATAGTGGAGCTCATTGGTCTATAATACACTAAAAACTTAGTCTCCACTCTGAGCTTAACTTTGCATCAAATATTTTTTTTTTTTTTTCATGCGTACCTTAATGTTAACATGCAGTATTCTGTCTATTACTGCAGAAAGAAGAACACCTAATGTGAAAATAAAATAAAATAAAATAAATATATGCATATATATGTTTGTTTTCTTTAGTTGGTTTGATATCTATGATATCTATAAAACTCAGGGATTATTCATTTCTCTTGCCTTTTTGATACTAGTATTTTGCATTCCTCCTTTCTTACCTCCGGGACTTTTTTTTTTTTTTTGGCTTCCTCAAAATATGCATTTGAGGATTAAGTGTTGACTGTTTGTTGTGACCATGTGTAACAGAAAATGCCCAAATGGATGTGACAATACTGGCTTGCCAAGCCCCACTGTAACATCTAAATATTTTATATACCCTGTGCAGGCAACACGAAGTAGTGTAAAGTTCTTTCACTTGATAGCTGTGAATTATAAAACAGTCCCAGTTTTCCTGAAATCCTAAGTGAGATCTAAAAATGCTTGCCAAGATGTGCCTTGTAAATAAATCAGCTCTACCTGTGCAATGAGAGAATTTTAGACAGATGGCCATTTAGAATTTGCTGTTTTACTGAGGAAGGCAAAGACAATAAAATGGAGAAAAGGCAAAACTTATGATAAAATATATAATTTTGTTTTCTTTAATGAATTGTGAATTGAAAGCACTAACTAACTGAAAAGAGAAAATAGACTTTCATAACTATAATATTAAAATTTAGAGTAATACCTTATTAAGGTGACATTTTATGTATTCATAGTAACAAGATGATAAATAGCCATTGCTGGATTCTTTGTAAAAATGCCAGCACATATGTGGGAGTAAGTACACTCCTAATAATACTATAAAATCATGCAATAGACTGGCAATCTCGTTATAGCAATTGTTTGCCTACCAGATAGGTCTTACATACTGTACTAATATAAGAGCTAGGATATATAATACTTACATTCCTTGGAAGACCTGAACAAAAATGTCTTCTCATTCACTAACTACATATTCTTACAAATGCAAATGATGCCACTTGACCTGAAAACTCCACTTCAAAAAGGATATTGCTAGATCATGTATTAATTGCATCTGAATTCCCGAAGTCATCTATATATCTAGAAAGTAGAATGAGAAAAAAAAAAAAAAAAAAAAAAGAAAAGAAAAAAGAAAAAGGCACTTTGCAGTAAGTGTATTTGAAGGAAACAAAGTGATGAATAGTTTTGTGCAAGCTTCCCTATAGGATGTAGGTATGTATGGTAAAACTTGTTCAGTTCTTCATATAAATTATACTTTAAAATGTGTTTGCTAAGTCATGTCTTATCAGGGCAACTTCCTGTACCTGTTTTAAAGGAGATAATTACTGTTGCCTGCAGTGTGTTTCCAGTTGGTAGGTAACCTGAAAGAAAGTAAAACTGTAGTCCAGATGTGTTTTCCTTCCACTGAAATTGCACTAAAATCATCTTTAGACAAAGATTTAGACTAAGGAAATCTTTAGACAAGCCATCTGCCTCTCTTGAAGTGGTGCTGCCCGGCTCATTGGTGCTGTATTCTCAAAGCGTGTGTCTCTGTTTTTGCAGCTTGTACATGGAAAATAAAAAATAATAAATAAATAAATCAGATGCATTTGGAGAAGAATTCCAAAACAAGATAGGAGGTTTGAACTCAAAAATCTCACTTCCATAATGCAACATGTTCAGAAGTTTCTCTGTACCTGAAAACACCCCTGTTATCAAAATGTCAGCTTGCACTGTTCTGGCCATAGGATTCCTGTAAGTTCTTCTTTCATAAATTCAAAACCATTAATTCCTGCTTTCTTACCAATGTTCTGACTATCTCTTATGAAAATATGAAACACAATATACATAGGGTCTGAAGTATTCCCTTCAACCAAAACGTAGTTCCTTGTAATGGCATTACATCATTGATGTTATTTTTGGGATCATTATAATGACAATTTAATCAGTAGAAGTAGTAAAAAAATGAGCACATTTCACAATTAGTTTTTAGAAACAGAAAAGGAAGTTGCAGGAAAAGGATGTAGGGTAAGAAGGAAAACGTACTTCATAATAATTTTTTTGACATGGTCTTAAGTTATGCAAATTTCAAATAGCCCTTGTATCCATTAGATTGATGCATTCAGTGAAGGAGCATTTAATTCATTTCAAAATACAGCCCAAACCATGTTAGTCAGACACCATGTACTCTGAGACTGCTCACTTATCATGTATATAAAATTTAAAACAACAACAGTAAACACACACACACGAAATAAAATTTTATAGGAAAAACAAAGAAGTAAAAAAACAAGAGAAGTATTCATTGTAAGACCCCTTAGAACAACTTTTTTCTTAAGATTAGATATGTTTGCATAGAATGCTTCCAAACTCTGGGATATCAAAAATAATCTCATTTTAATGAAAGTCTCAAGCCTTCATTTTTCTGTTTCCCATTTATCTTCAAATTAGCAAGGCTGTGAAAGAGTTCCTTTTTCTCATCTTTAACTTGTAAACTTTGGTCTCACCATAGTGTGCAAGTATTTCTTACAGTAAAATCCTATTAATTACAGTATCCTGGTGAGTACCCAGTATCTTTTCTAATTAGGAGAAATGTTCATCATACAAAATGCTTGGAAAGATATAAAATGAAATAAAATAAATTCATAAGTTAAAATTGCATTCATAGTTTATTTATATTTTTAATATCTTCTTTATATATTTTATTTATTTTCTGTCTTTATAGTTAGATTATGTTTATGATTTAGGTACCTTCCTGGTTTATCTCTGGAGTCTTTTCTTGTCTATGGCTTACATCATTTTCCTTCCGTGTATTTGGCCATTTTCCTCACCTGCATTACAATATATAATTTCCTTGTCAGAATCCTAGCTAGTAGTATTTGAGATTGTTTCTTTGTAAAGATCTCTTCAATTATGTCTACATTTATGATCTCGCTTTGTGTCATTTCCCTTTCCACTTCACTATTAATGATAGCTTTAGTAGCTAATATCATACGGCAATAAATGTTATTTTCATTCCCAGTTTAAAAATAAATTTAATATCAGAGCTCTTTTGCTCTCTCGCCACTGTTTTTCTTTACCCATGCTTAAAATTTTAAGCATTTTGTTAATATGATTTTCTTTACTACTATAATCATTAATTCTTGGAACATTGTCTGTACTTAATGATATTCAAAATATTTATAATTTACCAAACAGATATTTTTTTTTTTTTTTTCTTAATCAAGCAAATGAAAAAGTGATTAACAACACATGGTGCACATAACACTGCTGTATTGTACTTTCTCATTACAAACTTTATTCATATCTGTTTAGAATTTAGTCATTTCCAAGGTGCAAAATAATGTTCTTATATCACATATGTAGACTAATATTTTCACAAAACAGTATAAAATTATTAAATAAAATGTTTATACATTTCATCCACTAAATTTTATCTAAATATTTATTATTACTATTTATGTATATTATATCTACATATTTGCATTACAATGTACCTTGTAACAGTGGTACAATTGGTATGACTTTTAGTCTATATGGTCTCTCAAATCCTGTTCTTCAAGTTCTTTTGCCATCTAAACTTTTTACTGGTTTTATCTTGTTGTTGTTCTTGTTCCCAATTTCAGTAGTTAAAAGTTAAAATTTAAGTTGCTAATATTGAGAATTTCCTTTGGTTTTGAATTTTCCTTTTGTGAAAATTGCTACTTTTTCTTGCTCCTTCCATTGCTTCTCAGCTCTTAATGGTATTTAAAATAAAGTAGAAGTAAATTCAAAAGAAATTCTATCCAGATATTTATTTATTGGTAATGGATATCCAACGGCTATGTAATGTTTTGATATTCTCATTGCTATTAGACAGTATAACTCTGGTGAGATACCTCCAACACCCTAATATTTTGTGACTAACACAGCTAACAACTGCAATGAATGTCTGGTGGTGCACAACTTTAATTTAGATTATTACTAGGGGTTCACATTATAGCCCAAGCTGAAGCTATTGCTGCTGCCTCTTGCCTGCTGTTCCAAGTGTTCCACTTTCACTGCTATCGTCATGGGTGAGAGAGAGGTTAAAGTTGACTCTCCTTTATGAGGATCAGTTTTAGATATGCCATTCCTCTTCCTATGAAACTGTACATCTGCAAAGCACTATAAAGGTACTATGGCTCATGGTATTCCTGTGTGGGTAGGGCCACTCAAGGAAGACTCGGATGTATATATAGATAAATTAAAACTTGAATGAGTTGTTCAATTTATCAATGTACATGTATAAAGACTTCATTCAGAATGTGTTGAACGAGAAAATAAATGTCTTCGAATTCTGTACTTCCACAATATAATCCATCTCTTACATATCACATTCAATTCTTTTCAGAAATTTACTACTTTCTATTTCTAGCCATTCTGTCCTTTTATCCTTATCTCACCTTTGTATTGTCAGTGTCTTTCATTGATTTGTACAGATGGAATTACAAAGGAACTGAATAAATCATTCTGATTCTGTAAATCATCTAAACTCATTACTAGTGAAGATCTGTAAGTTGGTCTTGTTTTTATTCAAACAAGAATTATATTTTTCCAGAGGAATGAAGTTAGTATGCAATACCTGAGTGTATTTTAATGATTGCAGGAAGAAGACCTATGAAATCTGCATGGTTTGCATGAAATCTGTTGGTTTGTTTTGCATTTTGCAAAACCTGCATTTATATAGAATAATAACATTAAAAACAAACAAACAAACAAACAAAAAGAGCCTTCTTTTTAAGGAAATGCATTTTTATAGTACTATAGTAACAGGGAGTTATCCAGATATGTACGTTCAATCCACACAAATTTAGACACCCCCCTTGACCTAGATATACCGTCACTAAGTTTCTCCCATAGGCAATAGAGACAGCTAGACCTCTCCAGGAGACAGTTCAGACCACCAAATACTTGAACTGTCTTTCTTAGGGCACTACTCTTTCAGTCTTAGTTATGTAAAAGCGTAGAATTAGATACGTTTGAGCTATGACAATGTTTGGTGAAATTAATGTATGCAAGAACAAAGTACACAGCTATTTAAGATTTATTTACTATTTTATTTTATTTTTTCTTCTTTTTTTTTTCTTCACATGTAGCAGATGAAGAAAGTTCTGACTTCCTGGTACAAAAACACATGAAGAGAGAGAACCTACTGTTACTTCATCAACTGTTTTGGCAACAGAGACACAAACCAAAAGCAGTTCCTGTAGAGGGTATCAAAATACACATTCTGGGCGCCTCTATCAAAATTTGAATAAGGGAGTCATCTCATAATGCAGAACCCATCTGGACCCAGAGTCTAGATTTTCTGCCAAATGAGCACCTTGCCAACGGTATGACTTTTTAATTTTATGGTATCATATGTTTATTAAATTTTGGACATGTGGCACTGAAACTACACGGTGCTTTACAAGTAGATAATAAAATACTGTCTTCCCTCTGCCCCCTCCATGTCCTACTGTAAAGGACAAAACAAGACATGGGATATTATTTCAATTAAAAAAGTAAGGAAATAATGAAGAAAGCTGTAAAAGGATATAATTTGTTTTCAGTGGACCATATTTGAAGAGAAAAGACTCAGACTGTCCAAAATGCAGTGTGGAAGAAGGCAAAAATATTACTTTGGGAGAAAAAAAGTCAGATTCACACAGAAGAGAACAGAGAAAGAGAATTTGATTGAAAAAATGTTGGTCTCTACCATGATCATGATCTATCATGATCAATTCATATCATGAGATGTTTCCAGAACTCCTTCATTAACTTCAGTTTGTGTTATCATAAATATATTTGTTTCATTTAATGTCAATCTTCTAATAATTAATGCTTTATGGATGTTTATAAATGTCTGATCTGATAGCAGGTCATCAACACTAACTTCTCTCCTTCATTTCCTACCTCTTAGTTGGTTATTAATCAATATAAATATCTTACATATTAATCAATGTAAATATTTTCCATCTTTTTCTTGACAGTTCAGATTTCATAGCAAGACTTTGCAAAGCTCAGTAGGTTAATTGGATTGTGTTTTGTCTTGTACTCATTCACTCTAACAAAGAACTCTGATAACTTTATTAAGTATGATTATGGTTACAAGAACCAGACTCATTTTCTTTCTGGGACACATAGATGTAGACATAATAGATATAAAGTAGGCTGATAAAGTCAGAAGTAAAGGAGAAGACAACAACTCTGGAAAAGATAGTCTGGATACTTGGCCAGAAAAGAGATGGTGAGATATGTGTCTTAAACAGAACAACCAAACAGAACAACATTGCCTGAACTTTC
The DNA here is from genome assembly GCF_965140915.1 of Aythya marila. Taxonomy (NCBI): domain Eukaryota; kingdom Metazoa; phylum Chordata; class Aves; order Anseriformes; family Anatidae; genus Aythya; species Aythya marila. Next base: position 97,807,270 of record NC_139043.1, on the reverse strand, counting down.
AGTCTACTGAAAATTGAAAACACAAAATTGTACCAATCTCTTGTATCAACAGTTGAAAAGACATATTGATGGGTGAGAAGGCACAAAATTCTTTCCCCCACTGACAGAAGTTTCACTGGAGCATGAAAAGATGTTTTTCAATGTAATGAAGATCAAGGAGATCATCATCATCACCATCACCATCAAACTTTTATTATAAATAATCAATACAATTAATTAGTGTTTTTTTTTTTTTCATAGTTATTTACTATTGCTAAATTAGTAATTTAGAAAAAAAAAAAAAAAAAGTACCATAAAGGATTGTGTTTTGTTGTAGTTTTGTTTGCTTGTTTTGTTTTTTAAACTCTTCTTGCATGCACAAGTTTTACTAACCAGAAGAAACTGAAATTAGAAGGAAAATAATTTATTAGAAGGAAAAAAAATTATTCCATGGTAGCATGCTCTATCCACTCTTCCAAGAAGACAAGTACTTAGGAGAAACAACAGAAATCTAGGCATTTTGATTTTAATATTAATTAAATTAAATTGAAAATATTAGGAGCACAAAAGTAAAGAGTGGCTGTATGACTGTACAGAAAAGTCATGTAAGACTGTAAATACTCTACTTTGAAATGAAGTTTATCTGACAAGAAAATTAAAAATATCTAAGTATAAATATCTAAGTATGGATAAGCTTTTTTTTTTTTTTTTTTTTTTTCTGCTTTTAATTAAATATACTTAAAAAGAAGTAATAATATTCACAGTAATCCTTTTTCCTAAATAAAACCATACCTGATTCATAATACAAAGTTCTATGATTACTAATATCTGATTTGTTTGTTTGTTTGCTTAAATTTAAATTCTTAGTGGTTGCTTTGTTCATGTACATAGTGAGGAAAATACAGCCCTAATAAAGTTGGAAAGGAATTCAGCTCAATGCTTTACTGACTGTAATATTCAAACACAAGCAGTCATATAAAGTGACTTTAACCTGGACATTACAAACTATACCAATGTAACTGGTGTGTTTATTTATAATGAATCCACATAAGATGAGATGGTACTTCATCTTTCATTATTTCTGTCCATTATGTCCATCATTGAACACTTCTTTTATATACCATGCTCTGGAAGGTGTGATGGATAAGGAAAAGCTAAGACATCCAGCAGGTGACATACCAATACTGCCAGTAACCTTGTAAGTACATGGCTTTTCATGGCTTCGTGTTATGCTTTCTTGCAGTCAAGATCACCCAAATGAAGAATATCTAGTCAAAGGTTTTTCTGAGAAGGTCAGGCCTTTAGGTAGCTTCACAAGATAAACTGTTAAAATGTCCCATTATATTTTTTTGTCAATAAACAAACAAACAAACAAACAAACATGATGCAAAATTGCACCATGGTGCAATTAAATGCATGTAGGATTTTTAAAGAACCTAATTAGAGTTAATTAAAGTTATTTAAATGCACATTTTTGTTGTTCTTAAAACATCAAAATGTCACTGACTGAGAAACAGATATCTTTTTCTTCTTCGTATTTCTTGGCAGATGAACTCTTTGAATACTGATAGCTAGTTGACAAAGTGGTTAGATGAAAAAAAAAAAGTATATAAATATACAGATTTTTTTTCTTTCCTAGACAGACATATTTTTAGCAGTTATTCTATATAAATTCAGTGAGTTTAAGAATTTTAATGTGATCTTTTAATCAGATACAAGTACTTGCCAACATTGTTAGATAAGAAAAGAATCTATTACATTTAGCGTTTTTATATAGTTTATGTTGCTTACAGAAAAAAGAAAAAAAAAAAAAAAGAATTATGAAGATTAAACCTATCTCAGGGAATGTAACTAACACATTGCACTTATTGCACTTATAGAGTAAAATGTGCCAAATAGGCAGCTTATGAAAGCAGAAGTCCCGGAATGAAACACTTTATATTAATATGCATGCTTGTGTAGGAGAAACCACACAGAAATAGGCAAAAAGCAAGATTTTTTGAAACCAATGCTCTCACTCTAACATTTAGGAGCCCTTCCAATGGCTGAAAGAATAATCCAGTCTTAATAGATATTTATTTCCTTGGCTTTTCTGCTAAAACTGTCAACATAAGTGACTAACAATAACAACTATAATTTTTAATGTACAGATGTACTTACTAGGAATTGGACTGATACTGTGGTTTGTTTTTTTTTGTTTGTTTGTTTGTTTTTTGTTTTGTTTTGTTTTTTAATTAATGACAAACGCTTACACAGCCATTGTGAATAACATAAGGTGCCTAATTGCCTAAACAGCAATGACTTATGAAGCAGGGAAAGATACTGTATTTTATTACCATGCCCGAAATGTCTACTCCTCCTCCTACTGTGTCTGTTGGGATTGCCAAGGATAAAAACATTTGTTATTTTTGTAGGGAATCCTTAACACAAATGGTATCCTAAAGAGCTTTAAAGCATTAAGTCACGCAACATGAAAGTGAGGTTGACACAGACAGTTAAATATGAGTGAGTGTTTATCACTGAAATGAGGGCCTGGGATGTTTTTCACATCATGGGAGCTAGGATGTGGTTTATAAAACAAACATGGAATGTAGCTAGAAGACAACCACACTGCAGGGAAGGAAAGCCACCAGATCAGTTTCAGTATGTAATTTTTATTGCATTTTGCATATTTTTAAGTAATAATTATTTACTGTTTAGCAAGTCACATACATGTTGCTCTCTGATGTCTGTTGAAATAACCTTTGACCTGAGCTGCAAAATGTTACAAAGATATTTTACAAAAAAAAATGCTTCAGTGGTTTCACTCTTCCATCTGGAAACCCAATATAATGTTTTAACAAAGGAAGGATGAAACTTAGAGAGAAAAAAATTAATTGAGGTGATATCTGAAGGAAGCTGAATGGGTTGATTCACTCTTTACATCCCAAAGCTTGAGTTTAATTCATACTTAAATGATAAGTATAATAAAAATATTAATAGCTGTACAGTAAGCAGGATAAGTTTAATTTCATCTCTATAATCATTCAAGTTTATTACCTGGACTCCTTCTACCATCAAAGGAAACGGACAGGAATCTTCAAAGGAATACTTGCCATTTGTTTAGGACAGGATGATTCAGCCTTCACAATGCCTGTCTGTCCAGTCACTAAAGAGAAAACTTGTATCATTGGCATAACTTTAATATATTCATAGTTACTGTGGAAACTATCATCTTGCCTCTTTGGTATCAAACTGAAGAGATTCATGGGATACTTAATCTAACTGCAGTGAAATTTCAGGGAGGAATAGCAACCTACTAGGTACTGTGAGAAATAAGGAAGTTGTTTCTTGCAAGTTAGGAAAATTGCAAAAAGATCTAATACCTTTCAATTTGTCTTCCAAATATCTGGGCCTACTTGTAAAGTCAGTTTTTGTGTATGAATGACAATTACAAAAAAAAAAAAAAAAAAAAAAAAAAAAGAGTAGATGAGTAGATGAAGTAGAAGTTTACTAACAGCTGCTGATACATAGACACGTAAGATGTTGAGGACAGACAATACAATCATTGGATATTTTATGGAATGAATAATAGTTACTTGCACAAAGAAGGGCTGTTTTCTTACTATGCTAAGACCAAATCCAGACTGAAAAAGATGAACAATAACCATGGAGCAAAGTGGTTTAAGGCTAGATCAAAGTTACTTTCTCAAATAGGTCTATGAGAAAGTGAAAAGTCATGGAAAGGTCAGAACAATACTGTTAGTGTGTTTAAAATGAGGTTTTCTAAGAAGGAAAAAATGGTTGACATGTTTTAGAGAGCTGAGAAATGTAACTTGGAAACAAATGGAGAGTAAATATCAATTCTAACAAAATTGTTAATGTAGAGGATTCCCAGAAATATTCAAGCATCTCTGTCTTGTACATAACAAATGCTATAAACCTAGTTCTATGGGCTCTTTTAAAAAATCTGTTTCATCTCTAAAGTACTAATAAAGAGAACAGTAATAAAAGATATGTTATGTATTTATATTAATCTGCTCTATTTCTAAATGATACCACAAAAGAAAAATCTATTACATTTTGCAATAACATACAATATACATACAAACAACAATACAATATATATATAAACAATATATACAAACAACATACAACATGTAATCCACATACAGATCTACACAGATTAGACAGATAGATAGATGGATAGGTAGATAGACAGACAGACAAAAATACACATTAATCTTAGATAAGTTAAAAGCAGCCTCCATACAACATTTCTCTTAAGAGTAAAAAATAGATTTTACTTTATTTGAAACTACTAAGAGAAAACATTACTTGCAACTTTTCATCCCATTTATGACCTGAAACTTTCCATAAAAAGGGATTTTCCAGCATACAATAGATCTTGATGTACATGTACATAACAGAGATCCATATAAACTTCTAACAGAAGTTTAGATTAGTTAGTTAGTTATTCAGATATTATGCATTATGCTACTAAACAACGTATTTCTTTATTTCTGTATGTCAGATTTCCTGTGTACAGTTTCTTCCAGCATATAGATCACGCCTGATCTAAAATGATCATTGTCCATGGCCTGTACTGTTCTTGGCACTCTGTCTGAATCTAGAAATTGGTGCAAAGGGTGATTTTGGGTTATTATGATTTTTAGTTAACAAAACGTCTAATTTAGGAGCTACCATTATTCACTGGATAATTTCCACTGAATTGAATCAAATTCTTGAGGGTGATCAAGAAGTAAAAGACTTGTAAGTTTATAAAGCCCTATAAACTTGTAAGTTTATAAAGCTATAATGATCTCACTGTAAACGATGTCTTGAGGAGCAGAGTTTACTCTTTGTCCAGAACAACACTGAACATTTTTGCAGCATTTCAGTTATCTCCTTTACATTTGCAAACATCTCTCAAGAACAGCTCTTAATCCCCTATCAGCAACACCTGTGTGTGTACTAATAGGAGATTAAATAGAGTAGCAACTGGATCATTTTCTTATTGCAACATAAGGATTAAATTAGGACTGGGCATGCTTTTGTGTGTACAATACCATGGAGTAGAAGAAGGAGAACGTTGAGAAAAAAAAAATAAGTTTAAGATTAAATTTGCCTTTTAATAATTACTCTACTGTGTATGGGCAGCCATAGCTTTCTGGATATGTCGGAATGGGTAGGAACCTGTTCACCACTGGCTGTCATTCATAACCTAGGAACAGCTGCTGTCAAGACCTAGTCCATTTTAGAAATAATGATCCTGATTATTTTAAACAGCTTTAAAAATTAAAATTTGCTGATGTGACTAAGTTTAACTGAAACTGATTACAGAATGGTCACAGTAGCTGTTCTACAGGCATAGAGAGAAGGGATGACCTTCAGTAGACGGGAAACTGCTGTCAACCAAAAATAGATCATTGTTCTTGGCCTTGTTTGCAAGTTTCATATATGCCTGTAGTTGTATTACTTTGCCAATGTCTATAGATTCTGAAATGCATTAGCAGTTGATAAGAAGGCTCAACTCAGTTGATGGTGATCTCTTCTTGCTTCTTTTTAAGTACTTTTTTTGTTATTGTTCCCCTTCTATCCTACTTATCTCCCCGCATCTCCTTATGAATGCAGAAGAAAACCCAATAAGTTTTTAGGCTTCTGCATGTAATTGTTTTTTAAATAACATTTCCATACATTCTGACAAAGGGCAAAATAAAAATGTTTTTAAAGCTCTCAAAGCATTAAAATGTTTATCCAAATCTATGCTTAAAATAAAAAAAAAAAGTGTTAGTTCTTTATGTTTAATGTGTTTTTAATTCTTTGAAGCAATCATGCTTAATGTATCATTTAGTAAAACAGAGATTTATGCTTACTTTCACCACCACAGAAAAGATAGATCAATAAAAATAATAAATCTCTAAGAGCTTCTTAACCTTACATATTCTTTATAGGTTGAAAGATAATCAATAATCATGACAGAAAAACTGCATATGATTCATCTTTCAAATCGACTTGCTTTTTTATGACACAATGCCAATAGATGAGAATGTAAATGCCATGATGAATTTTCTTTATAAAAATACCTAGACTTGAAAGGCTATTCATAAGGATTGCTTTCCTAGGCACAATTAACACTAGATGGATCTTCCATGTTCACAACACTTAACATGCTGCCAGGTTGCACTATCCAATTACGCAGTCCTTGCTGTATAGTGCAAAGTACTTTTGATGGCAAATTTAGCTGCAGTTATACTTTTATTCTGACAGTGTTCTTTACTTCCAATACACTAATGTGTGTAAGTTCTAGTGAGGGTTTCTCTTACTCAATGTAATCAATTATTGTTGAATAATTCAAAAGTCTGAATTTTATTTTAAATAAGCAGTTTTTAGTTTCTGGTATTACAATGTCCTAAAGTGTCAAACTGTTCTTGCTGAATCAGTGCTTGAGCTCAGACAGCCTCTGAGAGGAAAGGTGTTTGTTACTGTGGTGACATCATTTGCAGTATCACTTCAGGAAATGCAAAGAGTCAAGCAGTCTGAAATTTAAGTTTATCCTTACAAGTATAATTTCAGACAGGACTCTCTGAATGGGGATTTTTATTTTCATCACTTTCTTTCCTACCCTGTAAATATGAATAAAATGTAATGGAAAAAGTAGTGACAAATATTTCTATGTTTTTTTTTTTTTTTTTTAATATTATTATTATTCATAACTGTTATTGACAGTCCTACCTGAAAAATCACTCTGTGGGTCTCACTTGAGAATTTACTGTCACTACTTAAAACTCCCATTGCCTGAAGGTATTGCAGTTTTGGCCTGACTCCATCTAATGTAAAAATTCTGCAACCATGATTAGTGAGATACTGAACAGCTAAATTGTGATTTAATTTAACAGTCAATCCCATTGGATGTAGGAACAATAAGTAATTGTGCTTGAACTACTGAAAAGGAAAACCAACAGAAATTTGATTTGTAAAATCCAAATTTGGTTCAGAATGAATCTGTGTCAAGTGAAGATTACAGAATAATTATGTTCTCAATATCATATCCTATTCTGAACCATTTTGAATACATTTTGAATACATTATGATTACATTATGATTACATTTTATTTTATTTTATTTTATTTTATTTTATTTTATTTTATTTTATTTTATTTTATTTTATTTTATTTTATTTTATTTTATTATTTTTGGCTTTGTTTTGTTTAATAGAGTGCATAAGAAGACAATCAGTTTGTAATTAGAAGTTTTGAAGCAAGTAGAATTAAACTGCTTAGGAATGTTTAATTAAATTAAAATACCGATTAGCTTCATGTACGATGAAATATATATTTAATATATTTCCTGTTTTTCTCCTCCTCTCACTCTAGAATTAATATTGTATGTACAATAAATTACTGAGAGAGAGTAAAATATAGCAAAACATAACTTTATCAGATGGAGCTAATTCCAGATATTAATTTAATATATATTTGTTCAGTGTTTAATAATTTATATTATGCACCTCATAGATTGGATTGGTGACATTGTCATGGGATTATATATTCTGGAATACATTATTTATTATTAATTTATTATAGATTATTAGTGCATTTAGGGAAGGAGAAAAGAAATGAAATTAAAGTAGTAAAAAAAAAAAAAAAAAATGAAAATATTTTGATGAATAGAAGTTTATCTGAGATCATGTTCAAATACCAATATTTGTATCAGCTGATCTCAAGTTCAACAATCATCAATGTGTTTTAGACTATGTGACAGTAATAAAAAAATAATTCTACCATGGATGTTGTATTGAGGTTTTCTGAAACTTAAAATTTTCCTTGTTCAATATATATTTAGCACTCATATTCCATCCAAGAAAACTTAGGACTGTTCAGAAACTCAATGTCTTAGGCCAACTTGATAATACTGCAGAGGAGGTGTGTAAGAGTGAATAAGAGGAGAGAGAAACACCTTTTACAGCATGAACAACCTGCCTATAACTCTTTGAAAGATAAGGGGTTTTGAAACAAGTTCCTGTTTTTAATTGAGGTAGGCAGTTTGTACTCAGGAATAAAAATCTATGTGCATTTTTGTAAGCAAACTGATTTTTTTAAATGATGCTTGATCAGCACAAATTGTTCTTCCTAACTGAAATTCACAGAAATATTCCATCTTTGGTTTACCTCACATGTAAAAAGGAGAAAATTAGTGTTATCTTGGAGGCTTTTTTGCAGGCTGCAACCTATGCTGGTTCGGTATAGTATATGTTGGTACATATCTATGGCCATACCACCCTGGCAAAGCCTGATTTCATCTGATTTTGGAAGCAAAGCATGATCAGGCTTGAATAATACCAGGGAATACCAGTTGCTGTAGGAACAGCATAAGAAGAATGTTCCATTAGAACAGGTCCAGAGGAGGGCTACAAAGTTGATCAGAGGGCTGGAGCACCTCTCCTATGAAGGAAGGCTGAGAGAGATGGGAATGTTCAGCCTAAAGAAGAGAAGGCTCTGGGGTGATCTTATTGAAGTTTTTCAGTACTTAAAGGGGGCTTATAAAAGAGATGGAATGAAACTTTTTGCTAGGGCAGCATGGCATGACAAAGAGAAATGGTTTTAAACTAAAAGAGGGGAGATTTGGATTAGATACTGGGAGCAAATTCTTCACTCAGAGGGTGGTGAAGCACTGGAACAAGTTTCTCAGAGAGGTTGTAGATACCCCATCCCTGGAGGTGTTCAAGATCAGGTCGGACAAGGCCGTGGGCAACCTAATCTAGTGGGTGGCATCCCTGTTCATGGCAGGGGTATTGGAACTAGATGATTTTTAAGGTCCCTTCCAACCCAGGGCGTTCTGTGATTCCATGATATTGTACTTCTCAGAGGCTTCCTTCCAGTTAGCCAAACCAATACTTGTTCAAAACCTATGACAGTAGCTCCAAGCTATTCCCTTGGAGCAAAGGAATGGGTGTTGACGGGAAAGGAGAGGAAGAGCACTGGTCCACATTTGGGTCTTGTCATAGTATGAGGTTGAGGCATCTCAGGTTTAACACGTACCCAGAAGACGTACTCTGTGTGAAGTAGCACAAATAGAACCATAGTATGGTGGATTTCCACCTTTGCTGGAGTCCAGCAGATCTGAACATTAAGCTTTTTAGGGTCCTTAAAAATTGCACTGCAAGTACTGCTACTACTCAGGTAAAAGTAATAAAACAATTATTTTAAAAAGAGAGTTCTAGATTTCCTTATGAATTGAAAATTATCATTTACTTTAGCTACAATCTGAACTAGCACAGCACACAAGTTTTCACCTAACCTGGCCTAGGAAACTTTTTTTTTTTTTTTTTTTTTTAATCCTTTTATTTTCAGAAACACCATGACTCTTCAGTTGCAGCTGTGAAGCAGGATAAGGAAAGATTTGCCAAAGAACATCAGAGTATTTTACAAGCATTAAGCAAACCTCAAAGCAACCTGGAGAAGTACACAGTAAATATTAATGTTCTTGTTTGCAAATAAAGAGAAGTGCAATGTTTTCACTTTAGTCTCCCTGTAACAGTGAGAGAACTAGAAGTAATTTCTGGACTCTGCTCTAAAGCAGAAAAGTGCAATGTCTCACTTCTGCAACTTTATCAAGTAAGTATGTCTTATTTCTTGGGGAGGTGAGGGTGGGAGGTAATGGGGAGTAAGTTACTTAGCAGTTCATATATTAATTATTTCTGTCCATCTGTAAAAATATCAGCTTATTCTTCAGTGATATTTCAGTACTGTGGACACAGGAATGAAACACAAAAACTGACATATATTTATAATTTTTCCCTCTGAGGTCACAATCAATTTAAATATTCCATATGATCTATGGTAGCCTGTTCCTCATTTTAATTATTTTTATTTTCTTGGCAGTCATGATAACTGTGGCAGGTTAGAAGTAGTCAAAACCATAAATTCAAGATAAAAAACAGCAAAAATACTTTGCAGGTATTGTTCAGCATTAATAAATAAATAAATAAATAAATAAATAAATAAATAAATGATCTAGATTTTGAATTTGACTCAATATTTTGCCAACAAAGGAGTACTGTGTGAAAGAGGAACCTGAAAGAGATTGAAAACAAATAAGGATGAAAATAATTGATAGATATTACATGAATCAACTGTTATGAAATTCAATGAATATTTTATAGTTAACAAAATTTCTAAATGAGATTAATTATTTTCATTCATGGACACTTTTTAACAGTCAATGTTTGTTTTGATCAATGTTGTGAACTATTCTAAAATACTATTGAAGAATTGCAATCTCCAAATATTTTTAACAATACTTGTAACATATCTTGTTTCTGAACAGTATTGAGTATTTTCAATGTAGGATAGATACCACTTAATTTAGAAAAAAAAAGCTGATATAAATGAGTTAAGAAGGAAGTGAAATCAAACATTTATTTGGAGAGAAAATATTCTGATCAACTGGGCTTTTACTTTGGTTGCACAAGTAGGGATAGATTAATAAGAGTACTGATGGCTTTCAGGACTTTTTCATTTCATATTGTATACTGTGTTACAGCCAACGTAGTGTACTACATTTTATAATAATCTGGTATATATTTATAATAATAAGCTTTAAAGAACAAAACTGCAACATGAGTAAATTTTTGAGTTCTGTAAACAATCTATGACACTGTACTGAATCAGTGATGCACATAGTGTTTCCTGGACATTAGTCTTCCTATTAACTGTGGTTGAATTAATTACATTCATTTTAGGTCCTCTGATGTGTCCAAGTCCTCTTCAATGGTGGATAATTTCTAACTTTACATTAGAAAATCATAATGTGGAATTAAAACATGTCCTTGCTCAACAATCTTAAGGGTTTATATCAGTAGGGAAAATTTGTAACAAACTTATTAATGTATCAATAAATATATATTAAGTATTTGACTCTGAAAGAGTTTTTAATTACAAAAAATTTGTTTCCCTCTCTGCAGTGTAGAATGCATTGTCCATCTTGTGATGCAAAATTGGACAACACAGTAGTTCAAGGTAGATGGTAAATCAGTATATTCACAGTACACCAGGAATTTTGATTGCCAAAATGAATAATCAAATTTAGAAAAAAAAAAAAAAATCTTAATCCTGTACACTATATTACATATATAATAATATATTATTTAGTGACCTGATTCATGGCATTTCACTACATAAAATACATGATTGTGTGAAACTGGATGCACACCCATGGAATACTTACTGTCATGCTTAACTCTGCAGATGTGCAGTCCCAAATATCTGAGAACAGATAGATACTGGTTTTTAAATGTTCCATCTAAGCAGATAAATATACTATCCAAAGGCCCTGAAAATCTCCACATTGTCTGTGTCATTATGAGCTTAGAATAATAAGGAATATTAATCAACATATGAATATTAATTAATCATTGCAATGAAATCAAAACAGAAATCAGATGAAAAGAATGTCTTCTTCCCTAGGTGTCTGTTTTAAGTTGTTTTGATATATTTTGAATTTAATTGAATGATTGACAACCAAACAGAATGATTCGCTTATACATGAAAGCCCTTAAAAAAAACTGTATTATGAGTTAGAATAGCAGTATCTGCTGAAGTACTTATTCAGGTTTTGGGAGTTACTATGCATTCAAATAGTGATCATTCACTTCCTGATTTATCATTTGAATTTGAATTGTATTAGAGATTGTACTGGAGTGAGAGCTGGTTCCTTAAACAGCCTTTTACATTGAAGTAGTTCAAAATCATTACATATTTTTAAATCTTAGTTTTTCAAGTTAAAACTAAGAACTACTGATATAAATCAACACGAAAAATTTCCCCACAGTGGTGAACTAGCTAAGTATTCTCTGATCATACTGAATAAAATATGAGGTAGTGGTGTAAAGTTTAATTGTCCATTTTCCTCAATTTCCTTCCTTCCTTTCAACAACAGACACTAGGGGAACAATTCACTTTTCTGCTTTGTGGAAAGCTTAGGCTAAGGATTTTCTGAGCTCTTTTAATTACTGAGTTTAAGCTATAGATACCAAAGGACCCACTGAGCAATAATAAATGATGATGATTTATTCATGGAATATTGAAAAGTGTTCACCTTGGAAGAACAAAGTAGAATAAAACAGAACAAATGGCAAGTAAAACTGAAAACAGGAAGAAAAAAAAAAAAAAGTGAACTGTATAGTTGTAAAAAAACAATCCAACAATCTATAACTGCAGCTAAGAAGCTATGCACAAAATCTGTTTTTAGCTCTTTAGAGGAATCTGAAGTCACAAGAGTATTTCAGAGTATGGCACATACTTAATAGATTATTGATTTTCATAGAAAAGTTGGTAAGACATCTTTCATGTACAGTTGAGGTATCAGTGACATATCTGGTGCTCTTTTTTTGTTTGTTTGTTTGTTTGTTTTGTTTTGTTTTTGTCACCCACTCACCTCTCTCTGGCATCTCATGGCTTTTCTCCATATGTAAATCCCTGCAAGAAAACCTGAGCAGGCTGAGCAGGCACTGGGCTGGGCTGCTTCTGTATAGCACTTCAATGGACCCAAAAGTTGTATCCAGCAGTGCCAGGGAGGACCAAAGCTTGTCCAGCAGGTAGGGCAAGTAGGAACACTGACACCCTGTGCTAATGTCCTGGTGCTCCAGGTCCTCAGGAGCCACATCCCATATGACCGTGGAGCAGGAGGGCCGGCTGGAACAGCCAAGGCTGCTGGGGAGCAGAGAGGCCATGCAGAGCACAAAGAGCCCCAGGCTGAGCATTGTGCTACCCCCTCCCCAGCTCTGACCTCAAGGAAGGCAAATCTCTGGCCGTCACCCTGGCCTGAGCTCAGCTAGTCACTAGCAGCACCACTGTCTGCACGATGAGTGGGTGATGGTGTCAGCAGCCCCACAATGCTGTCCCCAATGGCCCTGTGATGTCACAGGCCTTTGTGGGGCACCCCGCAAGAGGGGAGGGTCTTGGCTGGGATGCAGGGCCTAGGGAGCTGAATTTCTCCTCTGACTGCTCCCACAACCATTCCCCCCCTACTGCAGGTTTGTCTTGACACTGGGACCTGGGCTGGAGCCCTAGGGGCAAGGGGCTGTGCAGTAAAATGCTCAGTGAGGAGGAGTTATGGCAGTGCAGGGTCATTGCCCAGGCCCCCTGGACACGTGCTTGCCCTTCCGTGTTGTTCCCACAGGCTGTGGGGCAACTGTGACATTGCCCACAGCACTGGTGGGGTGCTCAGGGGCTTTGGTGGCACAAGCAGGAGCAGATTCTGGGCCCAGCTGGGGTCTTCCAGGGTTGGAGTGGCTGCAGGGTCTGCTGTGGAGTTGGATCAGTATTGAGTGTGTGAGAAAAATCTCAATAATTTTCTTCAGACAGGATCTTCTGTGAAGCTATTTTATTCACGATTGCAATGGTGGGCATCCTGACAATTAGGAGCGCATTATAGTAAACAAATCATAACCTTTTATTCCCTATTACCTGACACCTTATCACCTCCTCTGTTTCCTTATTGGCTTAGTACTACAGGTTCACAAACTACTTGATGCTCCTCTATACCATATGTGTACATTTTTTTTTTTTTTTTCTTCAACCATTTAATTTCTCCATTTTCCTTTTTTTATGTTTTGAGAACTTGTGGTCTTTGTTTTACTGTTCTCACACTGCTCATCCTGTTTTTCTCAAGCTTCTACCTTATTTTGGAACAGTGAGGCCTCCTACTGTCCACTTACCTACTTAGCATTTCTCCTTGTTACGACTACACAACTACCTTTGAATACAGAAAACTGGTTCTCTACTGCAAAAACAAAACTTAGTTTCTCACAAGTGCATCTCGGTAGGCATAGGCCAAACCTCAGCACCTTGCAGTGCTTTGTGTCTCTTGGGAATTGCCAGTGTGCTGGCTAGTATGGGCAGATGGCCAAGAGGACAACAGCTTCTTGGCTTGTATCAGAAACAGTGTGGCGTGCAGGACCAGGGAAGCCATTGTCCCCCTGTACTTGGATCTGACTCTTGGTTGCACCTCAACCTGTGTTCAGTTTTGGGCCCCTCATTACAAGAAAGACATTGTGATGCTGGAGTATGTCCAAAGAAGGACTATGAAGCTGGTGAAGGGTCTAGAGAGCAAGTCCTGTGAGGAGAGGCTGAGGAAACTGGGTTTATCTAGCCAAGAGAAAAAGAGGCTCAGAGGAGACGTTATCGCTCTCTACTGCTGCCTCACAGGCAGTTGTAGCGAGGTGGGGGGTCGGTCTCTTCTCCCAGGCACCAAGTGACAGGACAAGAAGAAATGGCCTCAAGTGGCACCAGGGTTGAGGTGGGATATTAGGAAGCACTTCTTCACTGAAAGGGTTGTGTGGCATTACAACAGGCTGACCAGGGAAGTTGTTGCGGTGCCATCCTAGAGGCTGCATCCAGCTGGGCCATGGAGGCTGATGAAGTGTGGGTGGAGTCAGCAGTGGCAGTGGCAGGCCCTTTAAACTGGTTGCCGCCATTTAGCAACCACCAAGGCGGTCGGCTCCGGGGCAGACACATTCTGCAGTGGAGTGTGGGATCGAGGCAGGCAGGGCTTTTTTCTCAAGGTACTAAGAAAACTGGTGGTGGAGGATCTGACCAGGCTGCTTTCCATCATTTATTAGCAGTCCTGGCTATCAGGGGAGGTCCCGGTCGACTGGCAGTTAGCAAGTGTGATGCCCATCTACAAGAAGGGCCGGAGAGTGGACACGGGAAACTATAGGCCTGTCAGTCTGACTTCAGTGCTGGGGAAGCTCATGGAGCAGATTATCTTGAGTGTCATCACACAGCAGTTGCAGGGCAAACAGGCAATCAGGCCCAGTCAGCATGGGTTTATGAAAGGCAGGTCCTGCTTGACGAACCTGATCTCCTTCTATGACAAAGTGATGCGCTTAGTGGATGAGGGAAAGGCTGTGGATGTGGTCTACCTTGACTTCAGCAAGGCTTTTGACACCGTCTCCCACAGCATTCTCCTCAAGAAACTGGCTGCTCATGGCTTGGACTGGCATACACTTTGTTGGGTTAAAAACTGGCTGGATAGCCGGGCCCGAAGAGTCGTGGTGAATGGAGTCAAATCCAGCTGGAGGCTCGTCACTAGTGGTGTTCCCCAGGGCTCGGTAGTGGGGCCAGTCCTCTTTAATATCTTTATCGATGATCTGGATGAGGGCATTGAGTGCACCCTCAGTAAGTTTGCAGATGACACCAAGTTAGGTGTGTGTGTCGATCTGCTCGAGGGTAGGAAGGCTCTGCAGGAGGATCTGGATAGGCTGGACCAATGGGCTGAGGTCAACTGCATGAAGTTCAACAAGGCCAAGTGCCGGGTCCTGCACCTGGGGCACAACAACCCCAAGCAGAGCTACAGGCTGGGAGTTGTTGGAAAGTAGGTTGGAAAGCTGCCAGGCAGAGAAGGACCTGGGAGTATTGGTTGATAGTTGGCTGAATATGAACCAACAGTGTGCTCAGGTGGCCAAGAAGGCCAGCGGCATCCTGGCTTGCATAAGAAGCAGTGTGGCCAGCAGGGCTAGGGAAGTGATCATCCCCCTGTACTCAGCTCTGGTGAGGCTGCACCTTTAGTACTGTGTTCAGTTTTGGGCCCCTCACTACAAGAAGGATATCAAGGTGCTTGAGCAAGTCCAAAGAAGTGCAATGAAGATGGTGAGGGGTCTGGAGAACAAGTCTTACCCTTAATCCAATTCTTTATCCTCTGAATAGTCAACCCATCAAATCCATTGGAGACTAGGATGTCATGTGGAACTGCATTAAAAGCCTTGCAGAAGTCCAGGTAGATGACATTGATTGGTCTTCCCTTGTCAACTGATACAGTCACTCCATCATAGAAAGCCACCAGATTGGTCAGGCATGATTTACCCTTGGTGAAGCCATGCTGGCTGTCTTGGATCACCTCTTTGTCTTGCATGTGCCTTAACACTGCTTCCAGGAGGACCTTCTCCATAACCTTGCCAGGCACAGAGATGAAGCTCACTAGTCTGTAGATCCCCAGGACCATCTTTCTTCCCTTTTTAAAAATTAGATTGATGTTTCCCTTTTTCCAGTCACCAGGGACTTCACCTGACTGTGAGAACTTTTCAAATACAATGGAGCAAGGTTTGGCAACTGCATCAGCCAATTCCTTCAGGAACCAGGCATGAATGTAACTAGGCCCCATAGACTTATACCTGTTTATTTTCATCAGGTGGTCTCAAACGTGCTCTTCACTTACAGTGGATGGGAGTTTGCTCCCCCAGCCTCTGTCTATGGGTTCAGGAAAACGAAAGATTTGGGAAGCCTGATTGGCAGTGAAGGTTGAGGCAAAGAAGTTGTTGAGTATCTCAGCCTTCTCCATGTCTGTCATTACCAGTTCTTCCTTCTCATCCATCAGAGGGGGTACACTCTCCTTGGCTATTCTTTTCTGATCAATGTACCGATATAATCCCTTCCTGTTATTCTTTGCATCCCATTTGTGCCTTGGCTTTCCATATCACATCCAGACCATATCACTATACTCATTCCAGGCCATGTTTCCACTACCTGTGCACTTCCTTCTTGCACCTCAGTTTGACCAGCAGGTCTTTGTTCAGCCATCCCAGTTGTCTGCCCTCCCTGCCTGCTTTTTTACAAAGAGGGGTGGAGAGTTCTTGTGCTCTAAGGAAAGCATCCTTCAAGAGTTGTCAGCTCTGCTCAGTTCCTTTGTCCCTAAGGTTAGTGTTCCAAGGGATCTCAGCTACTAGGTCTTTAAATAGCTTGAAGTCTGCTCTTCAGAAATTTAGGGTCCTGACTTGGCTCTTTGCCAGGCCCATATTCCTCGAGATCACAAACTCAACTAGGGCATGGTCACTGCAGCCCAGAATGCCTCCAATCTTGACCTCTTTAATGAGCTCTTCCATGTTGCTGAGCACCAGGTCAAATAACACTTCACCTCTGGTTGGTTTGTCTAGTACCTGGACCAGGACATTATCCTCAACGCACTCTACAATTGCTTACAGCATTCTGTGTATTTTTCCCAGCAGACATCTGGGTGGTTGAAGTCCACCATCAGGATGAGAGCATGTGAGTGTGATGATTCTTGTAGTTGAAGCAAGAATGCCTCATCCACAGGCTCCCCTTGATCAGGCAGCCTGTAGGAGACCCCAACCACAAGCTGTCATTCATTGATGCGGTCTTTAACTCTCAGCCTTGAGCTCTCAACTTGTCCATGGTTGTTTCTCAAAGGCAACTCTTCACAATCAATTCCTTCCCTAATGTAGAGAGTTACATCCCCTCCCTTCCTTCCCTGTCTTCTCTTCTGAAGAGTCTGTAGTCCTATGTTCCAATATCCCAGTCATGTGATCCATCCCACCAATTTTTGTAATAGCCATCAGCTCATATTTGTCTAATTGCTCCATAGTTTCATAGGATCACACAGAATTGTAGAGGTTGTAAGGGAACCTCCAGAGATCATCGGGTCCAACCCCCCCTGCCAAAGCAGGTTCCCTAGAGCAGATAAATTTCCAGTTAGAGCAGGTAAGTTTCCAATTCCTCTTGCTTGTTTCCCATGCTGTGTGTGTTAGTGTAGAGGTATTTCAGCTGGGCATTCAGTCATATCGTGTTTCTAGAGTCCTTCCTGATTGCACTGGGACAATTTGCAAGTATTTCCCTGCTGTTGCTTAGAATGATAGTGTTCTCGTGTATGCTTTCTTTGCTCAGAGGTGCTTCCCTTTCCCCAACAAAGTTGAGTTTAAAGCCCTCCTGATAAACTCAGACAGCTTACTGCCCAGAACACTCTTGCCTAATGTGAACAGCTGTGCCCTGTCCGATGTCAGCATGTCTGGTCCCTCAAAAGCACACTCAAGGTCATAGAACCCAAAACCTTAGGCATGGCACCAGTTTCTCAGCCAATCATTCACTAGTCTCATTTGTCTCCTTCCTGGGTCCCAGTCACCAAATGGGAGGATTGAGGAGAACAACATAAAATCATTTTTGATATTTAGGAGTTTCCTCGTTACAGCTTCATTTGATCCTACTTGAAAAAGTAGGAAGGGGTGGTAGTCTTTGGGACCTACCAGACTCGTTAGCCTTTTCGTAATATCACAAATACAGGCCCCAGACAGGCAGCAAAACTCTCTGGAGAGATTGTCTGGAGAGTAAATGGGAGCCTCAGTGCCTCTCTGAGAGAAAACTCCAATGACTAACACCCTTCATGCCTTCTTGTGGCACTGGCTTTATTGCAGTTGTGAGACTGAGCCGACTTTGTGTGGTCAGTCTTTCTGAGTTCCATGTGGTTGGTCTTTCTAGGGTCTTTACTAGTTCCCTTGGAGTCACTTTTCTCCTGCCTGAGAAACCCGTATCTACTGTGCAGGAGCACTTCAGGATCAGGGGGAGACCCCTCCTCCATCTCAGATCAGAGACAAGGGTCTGCTCTCCCTCATCCTGTGAGTCTTTTAAATGCGTTGGGCTGCACACTTGTTTCCCTACTCCTTGCCTGGACTTCAGGCAGGGCTTCTGCTCAGCCTGTGTCAGCATATAATACCATTTGTCAATCTCCTGCTCAGATTCCCAAATGGTATGCTGCCTGGTGAGCTCCTATTGCAACTGAGCCATCTGTTTGAAGAGCTCATCAAGCTGGGCACACTTGCACCCATGACATCTTCCTCTGCCTTCAGACCCTAGGGGGACCTCCAGAGACTGGAGCTCCCTGGAACTGAGGGTCTGGGCTGGTCATACACAGATATGACTGATCCTGCCCAGCCTCACAGCTCTCCCTGCCTGTGTGCACTGCCATGCAAACTGCTATACCAAGTGCAGCACAAGGCCCTGACTGACGCACCATGCCATGTTCATCATGCTCCTGGTTGCTCACTGTCCCCAGGGGCTGCTGTAGTGGGAGGAACTGTTGGTTCTGCCAGTGCCTCATCATCCACCCTTGTGCTGCACCCGAGGGAGCTGCTGCCAGGTCAGCAGCTCCCTCGGCTGCCTCAAGTGGCCTCAATGCAGGAAAAAAAACCTGCCCGCCTTGATCCCCTGATCGGCTGAGGAATGCATCTGCCCCAGAGTTGATTTTCCTATTGCTGAAAAATTTTCTACAGATGTGGGTTATTAGTCAGTGTTTTTTTTTTTTTTTTTTTTTTTTTAAGATATTTTCCCCTTCTCCCCTCCCCTCCCCTCCCCTCCCCTCCTCTCCCCTTCCCCCTTCCTCCTTCCCTTCCCCCTTCCTCCTTCCCTTCCCTTCCCTTCCCTTCCCTTCCCTTCCCTTCCCTTCCCTTCCCTTCCCTTCCCTTCCCTTCCCTTCCCTTCCCTTCCCTTCCCTTCCCTTCCCTTCCCTTCCCTTCCCTTCCCTTCCCTTCCCTTCCCTTCCCTTCCCTTCCCTTCCCTTCCCTTCCCTTCCCTTCCCTTCCCTTCCCTTCCTTCTCTCATATTTACTATTCATATCATACTACTATTCTCATAGGCAAAAGTGGTTTATGTTTCTAATATGACACCCCAGAACAAAAAAGTCTGTATCCCTCTCCAATCTTTTATTGTTACTCTTTGATTGTGAAAGAAATCAAGAAGCATTAAGGGTATCATTATATTTTAATGAAAACCAAAGCATCTTTTCCTGAATTTGAGTCTTTGTTCTTTAGATCTTTCAGATCTCAAGGGGATACAGGCTAATTAAAATTGCAGATAGTTTTCATAAAAATATATTACATATAATAGCGTTCCAACAGAACGTTTAATTTTCTTTATACATGTATAAAATATAATATAGATGTAATTCTCTTTCTCACTGTTAAAATCTAACAGTGCAGATCAGCTCATGGGTAAGACTACAGACTTTGTCGTGTTCTTGATAAGTTGTTCCATTAGATTCTCTAAAGTGCAAGACTGTGAAATTAAATCATTTTACAATAAATATACTTCAAAAGACTCATTAAGGACTAGATCATAAACCTTTCACTCCCTTGATATAAAGGTATTTAAGTTCTGTCCCATTAAATCAAAATATTATTTTAGTAACACTGGATAATTATTATTATTTACATTACTTGTTTTGAATAACCACAATAATATTAAAATATATATTTTTCTAAGTAAAAAATAAATAAAAATATTAGAATTATCAAAATATATTTTGTGACTTAAAGGAATTGAGAAAAAGAGAATGTTTTACATTAGCTCTCCCATGAGAAAGGAAATATATCCATGGGGTTATTGAATCTGGCATGGCAGCAAGACTCCTAACTCTAATATTTTCTGACAAATAAGTGCACAACTTTTTAAAATAAAATGAAGGATAAGACAGATAAATCTATAAGGACTAGATTATGGAGACATTTATATTTTGACACCTAGAATTAATTAAAATGTCATAAATCTTCCATTTAAATGTAGAATGGCTCCAATGGAAAAGAGAATCGTCACAGAATCATAGAATCATAGGACATTGTTGTGATTTAACTTGGCCGGCAGCCAAGCACCACACAGGTATTTGCTCACCCTCTCCCCTTCCTCTCTGGGATGGGGGAAGAATCAGGAAAAATTAAGCCTGTAGGTTGAGATGGTGATAGTTTATTAGGACAGAAATAATAATGTAATAATAATAATAATAATAATTAGTAATAGTAGTATTAGTAGTAGTAGTAGTAATAATAATGTGTACGAAACAAATGACACACAATTCAATTGCTCACCACCTGCTGACCAATGACCCACGCGATGACCAATGACCCACAAGGATCATCATGTTCAACTCCTGGGTCCCCAAAGGACCACCCAATAAATAAATAAATAAATAAATAAATATGTGTTTGAGAGCATGCTTCTCGAATTCCATCAGGCTCGGTGCTGTGACTACTTCTCTTGGGATCCTGTTCCACCTGACCACTCTCTCAGTGAAAAAACTTTTTCTAATATCCAGCTTGAACATCCTGTCACAGCTCCATGCCATTCCCTTGGATGCTATCACTGGTCACCAGAGAGAAGAGATCAGTGCCTGCCTCTCTGCTGCCCCTCATGAGGAATTTGTAGACCACAATGAGGTCTTCCTTCAGTCTCCTCTTGTCCAGGCTGAACAATGCAAGTGACTTCAGCCACACCTCATACATCTTCTACTCTAGACTCTACCATCTTTGTTGACCTCCTTTGGACACTCTCTAACAGTTTTATATCTTTCTTTTACTGTTGTGCCCCAAACTACTGCACACAATATTCAAGATCAGGCAGCACCAACACAGAGTGGGACAATCACTTCCCTTGACCAAATAGCAACACCATTCTTGATGATGCACATAAAGCTATTGTTCTATATCATATCACCTATTAGTACTACAGTGGTTTTCTGAAGGATTCGAGAGCTCATTTTCTATCTCTGTACCAATTCACAACCCTTTTTTTTTTTTTTTTTTTTTTTTTACTCAGCACATGGGGATCACAGAATCACAGAATGGTCGAGGTTGGAAGGAACCTCTGGAGATCATATAGTTCAAGCCCCCTGCCAAGCAGGATCACCTAGAGTACATAGAGTATATAGCACAAGAAGGCATCTAGATGGGTTTTGGATATCTCCAGAGAAGGAGGCTCCACAACCTCTCTGAGCAACCTGTTCCAGTGCTCTGTCAATCTCAGTAAAGAAGTGCCCTCTCATATTCAGATGGAACTTCCTGTGCTTGAGTTTGTGCCTGTTGCCTCTCATCCTCTCACTGGGCACAGCTGAAAAGAGAACTGGCTCCATCCTCTCAACACCCTTCCCTCAGATATTTATAAACATTAATGAGGTCTCCCCTCAGTCTTCTCTTTTCCAGGCTAAACAGGCCCAGTTCTCTCAGCCTGTCCTCATACAACAGGTGATCCATTCCTCTAATCCTCTTTGTAGCCCTCCTCTGAACTTGATCCAGCAGTTCTATGTTCCTTTTGTACTGCGAAGCCCAGAAAAACACTCCAGGTATGGCCTCACCAGGGCTGTGTAGAGAGGAAGGATCACCACCCTTGGCCTGCTGGCAACATTCTTCTTAATGCAGTGCAGGATACCGTTGGCCTTTTTTGGCTACAAAGGCACATGACTCTTGATCAGCCTGTAGTTCACCAGGACGCCAAGGTCTCCCTGCAGAGCTGCTCTCCAGCAGGTCAGCCCCAAGCCAACACTGGTGCTTGGGGTTATTCCTCACTAGGTGCAGGACTAGTGCAAAAAAAAAAAAAAAAAAAAAAAAAAAGTTTTCTTTTTCTTTCCCAGTCATTTAGTCATTTCACATGCACAAGACAGTAAGAACATTCCCCTGATTATTTTCCTACAAGAACTCTTTATAATAAAAAATGTAGAACGCAAGGCTTCCAGATGGAAGACAAATTTGCTTTTATCTAGTAACAATGGCTAATACAGACTGGCTATGAAATAGAGGAAAAATAATATAACAATCAGAATGAAGCAAATAAGGCTATGTTGGGAAAAAAATCTTCCTCCCACGGGATGTCATCCTTCCCGAACTGATCCTGCGGGGGCTGCCCACAGGCAGCAGCTCTTCAAGAACTGCTCCAACATGGGTCTGTACCACGGGGTCCATCCATCAGGAGCAAACTGTTCCCACACAGGTCCCCACAAGTGTCTGCTCCCCCTGGATTCCCTGCTCCTGCGTGGGCTCCTCTCCATGGGCTGCAGCTCCAGCCTGGGTCCTGCTCCTGCAGGGGCTCTCCATGGGCCTCAGCCTCCTCCAGGACACATCCACCTGCTCCACTGGGGGCTACTCCACAGGCTGCAGCATGGAGATCTGCTCCATGGGCTGCAGGGGGACAGCCTGCTCCACCAGGAGCCTCTCCACAGGCTGTGGGAGAACTGCTGCTGCATGCCTGGAGCACCTCCTGCCTCCTTTCTGCGCTGACCTTGGCGTCTGCAGGGCTGTTTTATCCTCGCTCTCCCAGATGCTGTTGTGCAGCAGTGTTTTCCATTTCTTAAATGTGCTCTCACAGAAGTGCAAACAGCGTTGCTTATTGGCTCAGCTCTGGCCAGATGTAGGTCCCTGTGGAGCTGGCTGAAACTGGCCCTTATCTAACATGGGACAACTTCTGGATTCTTCTCACAGAAATCATCCCTGCCTCCCCCTGCTACAAAAACCTCGCCACGTAACCCCAGTACACAAACATGTAAGTTATGCGTATGTTCTAAATTAACAACAAATAGAATGATTTTCAAAGTTTTTCATGAGTCGTCAGTGGGTCTTTTGTTACTAACAATTAACTCTGTACTCAGAACTCACTGGATAGAATACCTCATAGACTATGTTTCAGATTGAAAACAATTTCACAAGAAGAATAAAAGAGAATGAGCCAAATAGATTTAAATGCCACAGAATAATTACAAGTATGTATTAAAACTTTGGCAATATTCCAAAGAGACACACATTCAGCTAGAGAGTTTAAAAGGCTCTTCTCCTGCATTTCCAAGGCCAAGTAGTCATAGCTCAATCAGGAATCAAATTATACTAGGCAATTCAGCAAAAGTTGAATATAGGGAAAGCTTTACTTAAATTCATTTATATTCCAAGTAAAGATGAGATGCCCTGCCTTTCAAAATGTAACTCACACAACTCAAAGAGGGAGGCGTTCTCAGGAGAAGAGCTCTTGTGGTGACAGTCAGATCTGCAGCATCCCTTCATGCTCTCTACAGGTACAGTTTTTGGAAAACACTTAGCAAATTTTACAGCCACCTCATCACAACAAACATCTCTAGAGAGAAAAGACAGCAGAAAAACTACTTGCCCTTCTTCAGGGTGAATATCCGTTAAGGATGCAAAATGCAAATCTGGTACAAGGGGTACAATTTATTCATCTTTAAACCAGCTTCAGTCAATTTAGCATATTCTACCAAAGATACTAATATACTAACCAGTATATTTCTTAGGGAGAATAAATGAATTTTGTACAAATTGTAATCAGGATGGCATAACCAGCTCAGACACTGTAATATATATATTTTTAGAGTACTGCTTTTATGAAAGCTGTGTGGTTGAGGGACTTATTTTTAATATTTTTATTATTTTTTTTTTTATTTTATGCACTAAGTATCTGCACAGAATCTTAAAGTATATCTAAGCCACCATGTTCTTTATTTCAAATAAAAGAACATTAAAAACAAACAAACAAACAAACAAAAAAACCTTATAGATGCAAGTGTTTTTATAAAGAAAAATAGACTTCAGAAAAATTATGTAGAACCTTTGGTATAGATTCATATAACAAAAGCCTTTGGAGAGCTCAAAGAACAACAACAACAACAAAATAAGATTTTTCATAAGTGGAAGAAATGAGACAAACAGAACTCTTTTCTATTCAATATCCTTCCCAAAATGTTGGGCAATATTTTTAGGTTTTAAAAATGTGTACATGGCATGGTTTTACTACATGCATATACTGCAGAGTTGTGGTGTGTTTGAAAAAGTATTGAATGGCCTCTCCATTCCCCCCCATTTTTGAAAGCTGTCAATGGAAATCTCCATAAGAGCAAGTGAGTTATCCTCTGAATTTAACACAGTGGAAGTGAGCAGGCTACCTCCTTGAGAAGTATGCGTCCATGTCCTAATAGAAGGAGGAGAGTTACTACCCATATCAATTTACCTCTAAGTAAATTTTACGCTTCACTATCTCACTGAAAGGTCATAAAACAGATGACAGGTCCCTTCTTTTCTTGTAAGTTTAACTATGTCAGTATAAGTCCCTCTGAAACTGAAGAGTAAAATAGATGAACAAACCAGTACTGCTGCTTCTCTTCCAATCTACCAGTTTTCTCCATCCTTGTGACATTGAACATTTCTGATCCCAGCAGTATGAATATTCCCATAGGAAATCTTTTAATTTTCTCTTCATAGATTCGTGGTGCATGACATCCCTCTACCACCGTGCTACTGTAATTCTAAACATAAATAATACTTAGCATTACTGCTAAGCATCAAGCACTGATATTAGTCTGGTGTACAGTCCTGTATTGTCCAACTCTGCTTTGACTCCAGAACTGCCTCCTTCCCTCTTCCAGAGTTTTCTTCATGGTTTTTGTGAACCAGGAATGGAGTGAGTAGGTGAA
Source organism: Aythya marila (assembly GCF_965140915.1). Classification (NCBI taxonomy): domain Eukaryota; kingdom Metazoa; phylum Chordata; class Aves; order Anseriformes; family Anatidae; genus Aythya; species Aythya marila. The sequence goes on along the minus strand of NC_139043.1, from coordinate 97,782,289 downwards.
GGTCTCTGGACACTATCCTTCCTTTCCTGCAGTGCTGCTTGTTTCTCATGCTTGTAGGCAAGGAGTACCCATGCTGTGCATGTGAGAAGATGAAAGATTAGTACTGCCATGAGGTGAGGAGGTGAAGCATGGGAAGGAGTGTCTCCGGCAGTGCTGCAAGTCACCTGCAGGGAGAGAAGTCCTTTTTCCAAAAATTGACAGGAAAAAAAATAAAAGATTCTTAGAGGTACTTTTTAAAAAGCATGCCCTGCCCTGGAATGTTTGCCTAAGGGACATATTCTACCCTCCTATAACACACCAGCCAAAAGGAGGAGGTTAATGAGGTAGAGTTCAAACCCACACTTACTCAAATACCCAGTGAACTGTGTACTGAAATTTTAATAGGTTCTTTTCACTTAATGTCAGTCTGTTAGTACTTGTTATGCATATCAGAGATTCAGATAGCACTGTGTAGCACTAATATGAATAGAGTTAATATATACATAAATCAAATTTCATCTCATTGGTCCTTTTTTTTTTTAAAAAAAAAAAAAGTTTGTCTTTGGATACACCTGCATTTGCCAACATTGACATCTTTCTGAGAGTGCTTGTAAAGATAATAATAGAAATTAATAATAATAACAACAACAACAATAATAATAATAACAACAACAACAACAATAATAATAAAATCATGCTAAATATGTATTAGTACCTTGATAATAAATTATAGGGTAAAATTTCTTTGGTCTTGTGTGTGAAATGTCATGGTCAGCCATTGACCAGATAATTTTGTTAAACAAGCTCAGACTGGGAAATAATATAATTGGTGAAATATTTAAGGATATAAACCACGTTCTGATTAGAATATTTTTCTAATTTAAAGCTGAAAGGCTATTAAATCTACTAACATTAGTACTAGGTTTAAAAATAACACTTATTTATGTTATAGTCTAGTTGCTAATACCTGATTGCAATATCATTCCCCCTAGCCTGAAAATGTGTAAGGTGAGAGAAGTATTCTCACATCAATTACTGATATTCAAGGTGTTAACTCCCAATGCATGCACTGAAAACCAAACAGAATTAGGTTAATAATTATAAACAGATCAGGAGATACAGAGGTAACAATTTTAGCATGGTTTAGAAAAGCTAGTGAATGCATCTGTCCTGCTGAAATTATTATTTCTTCTCTCTTTTTTTCTAATTTTTATACATTAATAATAATTAATAATAATAATCTTGCTTATAGCTTTTAAAGAAAGCCAGAGTACATATAATCCCTTTTTACCTACTGTCAAAATAAGAGAGTGTCTAGAAATAAATAGCCCCAAGGATAAACTTATCAATAGAAAACCTGGACAAAGTCGATTCTGCTATTTTTTATGGTACGGATGTTAGTCTTTAAGTTCCAATATCATGAATTCAGAGAACTTTTATTACCTGTACTGTTTTCTTGCTGATGTTTATCTAGTCTCTGACAGAAAATTTACAATCTGAGATTAAAAAAAGTACAGAATTTCTTATGAAGATAAATATATGTGGAGATGGAGGTCTACAAGCTCCAATAAACTACTATAGCCTGAAATGTAATGCCATTTGCTGCATTAGTACCATGTTCCCTATAAACATTCTTAAATCTTCTTAAATCTAAGTGCCTGTCAGTAGTGCATTTACTAAAATAGCTGACGTTTTTCACATTTTCAATGCATTCTTACTCTGATTCCTTTTCCAAAGGGAGAGTAGTGCATTGCACAAAGCGTTTTGTTCTGCTAGGAATGTTTTTACTGTGGTTTTGTTTTTGAGCTGCCTTTCTATGTATCTTTCAGAAAATTCACCCTGAAATAGAATGCAGTTCTATGATCAGAGCTGTGTTTCCATTTTAAATTGCTTCCCAGGAAAGATCTACTTAATAATAATAATAATAATAATAATAATAATAATAATAATAATAATAATAATAATAATAATAATAATAATAATAATAATAACAACAATAATAATAATAATAAATATTGATTCTCGGTATCCACTAGTTCTTCCCAGTAAATAAAAATCATGGTTAATCCACAGGACAATCGTTAGTAATTGTCAAATAACAGTTGTACGATGTTAAATACTACCTGCACAAAAATCATTGGGAGAGAACTTAATGAAGGAATGCGTAATGATAAAAAATCTAGTAATGATAAAATCAAGTATATGTAATGTTACTTTAAAATAAATTAAAGTTATTATCTTGGAGGTCTCATTTTGAACACATATATTTGAACAACATCTTATTATGTTGTGTTTGAGATATCTATTAAAAGTACAAAAATCAGCTAAAGTTGATCTTTACTGGCAAAAGCAATATAATATGTTAAAGTGTAATTTCACTCTGTTTGTTTCCTTATTCAGGTCCTAGAAACATCAAAACCTCAGGCCTTGAATTTCCTTCTTTCAGATAACAGAGAAAGTAATAAGACATTTAGTCGCTGTACTTGGAAGTTTTCCCTTGCTTAGGATATACATAATACTGGTGAAATTATTCATTATTAATAACAAGCCAATCATTTCTACTCCTCTTAATGACTCAAAATCAAACATTGAAATGTTTAACATCAAATAATTGGAAATGTATTTATTCAGCACAACAATTAAGAGTGGCTTTAAATCTCTACAATTTTGAGAGGGTTTAATGTTAATGTTGAGCAGGTGCTAAATTCTGGGCTTAATCAAGTCAATGTGTGAAATTATTTCTGTCTTTTCTAGTGTAAATATTCATTCTTATGGCTATTTCTCTCTCTCTCTCTCTCTCTCTCTCTCATTTTTTTTTCCCTGCTACATTTGATGAGCTGATTGACAATGTGATTTCTTAGATAGCTGTTTCAGAATGATATAAATATACATTCCCAAAGACATAAATATTCAGCTCTAGCTTCTACAAATGTTGTACATTCGATTTTGAAATTTTGTTTTTGAGTAAATTCTTCATTCTAGTGCAGAAAAGAACACAAAGTGTATATAAAATATAGTGAATAACTTGTACTTTAATGCAAATATTTGTCTGTATTTTATTTAATTTTCTTCACTTTGGACCTAATTTCAGTAGACTGTGTGAATATGATACTACCAGAGTGAGTATGAATGATGCCATGCATGTTTAAAATTAAGCATACTACTAACAGCCTGTTCTATGATGTCTTCACAGAGACCAGAACTGTTTCTGCTTTTAATCACTAAGATATCGAGAACCTCATGCACTGCTCTGAGGTCCATCAAAGGTAACCTCCATCCACTCAAATATAGTTTTCCAGCAACATTTTACCCTTTAATCTTAAAAGTTTATAATTTTCACATGTTTATCAATGTCAAACCGTGTAAATGGTCTCTATATCCTTTATGCCCTTTATGCACATGTTAAACTTTATAAATGCTTATTGCTTTCAGATATTAGAGAAATAATAAGCTTGCAAAGCAAAATACTATATTATAAAGTATATGTATAATAACGTGTAATGCCATTGTAACCTGAGAAAAACATCTTGCTGATCTCTCTGGATACGAATTAGTCTTCCTGAATTAGCTAAAAAGTACCTCTGTGTGATGGTGAATGCTCATGAGGTGAAAAAATACCATGGATAATGGAGGATAATGCTAAAAAATTGACATTTTTGATTTCATTAACTTCAGTGGGATTCCACTTTCAGCCAATAACAGCTATACCTATGTCAAGTTGCTAGTGAGTTCATAAACACAAGTTCTGTTCACAACACTGCAATTAATCTCAACAACATGAAGTAAATCCCATCAGCTTTTAGTTGCCCATCTCTAAATGAAGACTTTGAGAGTGCTTTGATAAATGTGAAAAACAACTGGTGTTAGATTTTCTTTTTACTTTTGTGAACTGCATATAACTCTCTTTAAAGCAAAAAATGTGAGAATATATGTTATGAACTTTTATTTTTCATACATAATTGCTGACAATAGTGTACATCTCATCCATCATAGTAAGCTATGACTGCATCTGATTAACTTAATATATTGTTAATGTAATAAGGGAGAGGTAGCCCTCATTCATCATATTGTGTTATAGCAATAATATAGTAGCATTGTGTCTGACTGATGTAATAAAGTTTTTAATAGGAGGCAATAAAGATATTATCAGAAAACCATCATTAATACCTGGAATTTTTAAAGGCTGTTTCTAAGTCTTTCACTCACCAAGATGCAATACGAAAGATCCTCTGAGACTGCAGAGGCATTTGAATATGCAATATTATGAATGTGCTATTTTTGGCATTGCAATGGTGAAGTATATTTTGTACTACTTAGTAAATCTATGTTGTGAGTTAAATAGAATATTTTTCTGCTGAATACGAGGGTGTAATAGAATAGAGACTCATTAAAGGTCACGATAAGTTCTAAATATTTACTCTTTTGGCTTTGTCATCAAGACCAATTCTTTTTGCTCCTGTAGGAACACGAGGATATTTTTTTTTCTTCTTTTTCTAATCATTATGTAATGTATAAGACATATTAGATTAATCAAAAAATCTTTCCATGATCTGTAGCTTCATTCTAAAAAGAAACAGCCTATATTAGTGCTTGCATGTGCTTTGTGTTTGTTAAATGAACTTGAATTGAACAAATTCAGGGGACCAAAACAAACTGTTTGCTTTCATTAACAAAAATCTCTCTGAAGGTGTAATTTCAAATCATTCCTCATTTGTCTTCAGAAAGATACCAGTTACATTCTTAATCTTGGTGTTTCGTTTTTGTTTGTTTCTTTGTTTGTTTGTTTTCCTATATCTGTTGACAGAGATTTATAGTGTAACATAAGCTTGTGCAGGTAAGTTATTTTTGTTAAATCATACTGGATTTGTATAAAAATCTAAGTTTCAAGCATTATTTTTTTAATCTTATTCGATTTAGTTTTACATGACAGTACATAATGCACAACATTTATATTAATTTGATCAAGAATCGTGTGTTAAGAAAATGAAAAACAATATTCATTTATTTCATCTATTTTTCATCTAATGCAACAACAATCGCTCTAAAAATAATTAAATTATCTGTTCCAGATAGAGTAATTGTTTCTCTGTGATGTCAAATCATAAATGACAGAATGTCAATTTAAAAAAGGAATGAATATTTCCACAGTGCTGGCCAATTCCTATCTTCACCAATAAAGCACAAATTTTCTTTCATCCAAGTAATGCTCTTATAAATACTGCATTTGTATACCTTGATAAGTTTATAGGACTGATAGCATTTGTGTCCAAAATGATTTTATTTCAATTTTAGTTTGCACAGAAACTTTGTACAAAATAAAAGGACATTACTAACTTTCTCTTCCCACTAGGCTGGATTACTTTAATTATATGTAAAGCTGAATGGCTAGGCTTCCTGAAGTACAGAGTGCTACAATCCATATCCAGCCCTTTTGCTGGCTCCTATCAAATTCCTGATGTATTTTAAGGCCTTGGTTCCAATTTTCCAAGCTACTAATAATATACTAATAACATCAATTATTAGTTGTTATCCTCCCGCCTTCACTCCCCTTCTTCACTCTCCTCCCCCCCCAATTTATTTAGAAATCTGGCAAATTCACAGATTAAGCACATAGTTGCAGTTCATTCTTCTTCCTTAAGGATTCTTCAAATCCTTACAAAATTCTCACATTCCATTTAGTCTCAATCCTATTCCTGTCAGAAATACAAATATATCACACCTGTATCACATTTCTGGCATTAAAAGTAGATATTCTAAAGATTCCATAAATCTGTCCAAAGGCTAAACTTTTTATATTGAACTGATAATTACTGTAGAGAAGAAAAAAAGAAAAAAAAAGTATTTGCATTGTGACAGAGGATATTTTTTGAATGCATTTATCATAAAAATAGAGAAATAGATAAGTATGAAACACAATAATATTAATCAGAATCTGTTGTCTATTCTCTTTATTGGTTGCTAAATATGATTTAGCTGGAATACCAAATATTTGTTCATGTTATTCTTATTATGCTTATGAAAGAAGTTTTACAAAATTATTCGGAAATACCTTATTTACACCAAACATGGACTAAATTCAATGAATGCAGTAGTACGTCTTGCTTTTTGCACTGTGAAAATCAAAATGTGAATGCTTCTTCTCATGCCTTACAACGGAGTAACTCTGGAAGGAAAAAAAAAAAAAAAGAGAGAGAGAGAGAGAACATTGTAGAAAGTCCTTTCATTATCTGGGGGGTTCTTAAAATTAATAATTTTTAAGTATATAAATATATGTCAGAGTATTTAATCTGAGATTTTTATCTCAAAAGTTTTCAAAGTCAGCAGCATGTGTGTGTGTACTTGCTTATGTGTGCAATCATTCACATATTTTACATTTCAAAAGTTATTGCACTAAAGTCTTTCCAGGATGAGGCCCAAGGAAAAATAAACTAGTATCCTTGGCTTTGATTCAGGAATGCATTTAAATTCATATCTATTTACGAAGGGAACACAAGCATTCTCTTAACCTTAAGGAAGTATCTCAGTCTTCCCTGATCTGGGACTTGAGTCATTTGAGTCCAGTTTCAATTCTATCTGGAATCAGAGATATATGTATCAATTTTCTGTATCCAAAAGTACCTTTTTCTCTACTAAAATCCAAATACTCTCTAAGTAACTTTCCCTTTCAATACTCCTCATAATCATAAAATATTCTAAACATTATTTTTCCCCAAATCCTGCTCATGTGTCCTCTTCATTATAAGATAGCAATATACTGTTATAATGTGACGTTCTTTTCAAAAGTACAGACATATCTCACTGAAAATCATCCTTTTTGTGAAGCAAGGCTGTATTCACTGAATTCCTGATTCATTTCACAATTCACAACTTGAAGCTTCTTTACATGCAAGCATTTAGTCTAGTGATAAACAAATGCTAGCTCAGGTGCTATTTTTCATTCCTTGCATCTTAATTGCATTGTTCTAAACAAAGAGTCTCTCCTCTTCTATACATCATTTTGCAACAGCTGCAGAAGTGCCTTTGCAATTAATCATCCTTTCTTATTTCACTGTGTTTGATGGTACTGGAGCTCAGTCCAAACTCTGTGCTCTTCGCCAGAAAAATCTATAATATGTTTTGGATCAGTCCTAGAATAACCATGACTATTTCACGTATTATAGACTCACAGACTTGTCACTGTTTTCAGAGGTAACTTCACAGCTTAGATTATATATTGGTGTTTTCTGATTCTAAGTAGTAGCGTATATACAGGAGAGGAAGTTTAAAAACATTGCCCTTGCCTCAGACTCAGAATATTATTAATGTCAACCAATCTATATCATAATAGGAAAAAGCTAAGCATTGCTAGTTGTTTATAAAGCATTATTGCACAGCAGAATTACTACAGCCATATTTATGTTGTCTAATTGTGAACCAAACCAAGTAAGTAAATTATTCATTGTGTTAGACACAAATCTCCAGTTTTCAGTCTAGTTTCTCTCATGTTTGAGCTTCTTGGATCTTTTTTTTTTATTATTATTATTATATTTTTTTATTATTTTTATTTTTTATTATTTTTATTTTTTCCCCAGTCTATCAGACCTTTTTCTCAGTTGCCCTTTCATTTTTCACCTTCACAATTTGTTCTCTACCTTGAACAAGATTCCTCTTACAGACCTTGATTCAGGAATATTTCCCAACTCAGGGTCTGATCAAAACACACATTGAAGTCAACTGCAATAATCTTTGGACAGACTCCAGGCAAGTAATATAGAACGGGGTTAAAGATTAATACAGATAAATGCTTCTGCCCGACCCCTATTAAATAAGCCATATATTGAAAAAATGCAGCTTTCAGGAAAAATGCAGCTTTAAGGAAGCAAATTTGTTCTCAAATTGGGTTGAACTGGCAAAGATGATTAGTTTAAAAACATGGTGTTTACTATTCATTTATTTACTCATATTTGGAAAGTCTTTTTTTTTTTTTTTTTCATATTTAGAAACAAAACTAAACCAAAATCATTACTTTTAACATTTTTATATTTATAGTTAATTTTACAGTTACATTTTTAAGCTGAAAAATATTTTTAAAAGGTAGAATATAGAAGATTAAATGAACTTTGAAAATAATTTAAAAAAAAATGTTTTGCTTGAAATATACTTGTTTTGGTTTCCACTTAAAATTTACTATTTGTACAGCTGCAGTCCAGAACATATTTGTGTCCCAATGAATAAGGACCATTATAAACCACCCCCAGTTATCTTTTTAATCTATTTTTTAGTCTTGACTTCCTCCTTTGTTGCATCCACTGTCTCTTTCTGCATCTTTTACTGTTATCCTGTTGTAGCATTTTATTTGAAATTCTTACTTAATTAATAAATCATGCATGTTTGCTCTATTATACTGTTTTGAGATGTTTATCAGCAAAAGTCTGTATTTCTTTGCTACTTAAGATGGTTACTTTGTTACCTGTGAAAGACTATCTAGCAAAGTATTCTGAATACTTTTGTCTATATATAATACTTTTAACATGTGTAATCTGATTTTTTTTTCACATTAAAAAAGGCTTTTTTTAAAAAAAAAATAATCAATCTGCTTAAATACTAACTTGTGTGCAATCCCTCGTGTTATTTCTACTCAGTTATATTCATCTGAAGCTGTGTTTTTTCTTCTTTATATATTTATTGTTAGAGTTTTATAATTATTCTCATAGCATTCTTGAATAAAATAGATTACCATTGCTTACCATCCCAGTCTAGCCCAAGTGCAATGATAAAGACATGGAGTCAAAGAATCTGCATAACTCATTGCTTCTCTTTGCACATATATACATATTATAGAAGTTATACATGCACTCTTTTTCTCTTTTTAATAGTTAACACAGTGATGCTGAAAGACGCAGTGATCCCTCTATAGCTTCTTCTTGGGTTGACAGACAGTACTAACATCATATCACTCTTCAAAGCTTAATTTACCAATTCCTGCATTGTTGAACAAATCTATTGACAGCTCATTCATTTAGTTTGTTGCTTTATTTATTTATTTATTTATCTATTTTGGTGGGAGGTATTGGATTCCATGCTTCAATGTTATTATTGAACAGTAATAAATGGGAATGAGGCTGTGTTGAGCAATGTTGTTCAAACAAAAAGACATGTAAACTTTTGAAATTTGTTTTAACTGACAAGTTATGACAGTAACATATCACAGAGAAAGGAAATCCGTAATCATTTCCGGTAGATATACAGGTAACCACCTCTCTCTGTCTCAGATGCATCTGTCAGTCTCTACACACACACATACACACACCGATCTGTCCATCCAACTGTCCATCTTAGACATGGTTATTACATCAGATAGCATTGATTATTTTTCTTGGTGGGCACAAGTTAACAAATAATTCATAAAAATATCTGTGTATCTAAGTTTTTTATTCATAGAACCATAGAATGTTTTAGATTGGAAGGGACCTTAAAGATCATCTAGCTCCAACCCCCGTAGCACTAGACCAGGTTGCCCAAAGCCCCATTTAGCCTAGCCTTAAATACTTCCAGGGCTGGGACATCCACAGCTCCTCTGGGCTCACCACCATCACAGTAAAGAAGTCTTGTCCAGATATAAGACTTTGTATAAGGTTTTGGTAAAATGCTTTACTTTGTTATTTTAGTTATTGTTATTGTTAAGGGTTTATCTTGTTACTTACTCACATTTTATTTGCACGTTTACTTATTCACATTTATCCACATTTTATTTGCATGTTTTACCCACATTTTATTTGCATATTTCCTCTCTGAGTATGTCTTTTGAACTGTGTGATATATTTGATAATTCAGAACCCCTGTAACAGGCAGTGGTTTCTAAGCTGAAATAAACTTTTACTTATGAAAAAGAGTTTTATTCCAGACTTTTTTTGTCTGGAAATAAAATATCCAATATAGTATAGGTATTTTACTAATATACCAGTATAATATCAAGTATTTCCCATGACTTCAAATATTTCTGTAATTTTATACAGTATTATATAAAAGAAAAATCACATGAGCTTTACTCTATTGAGAGAAAGTTACAGACAGAGAATGGTTATCAATGGGAATCAGACTTTTAAAAGTGTCTTATAAAAATATATGTATGACACAATTATAACCATTTCTGTAATAACCTCAAACTGAAACCCTGGACTGAAGGATTTCCACTGACCTCTTGGAAGAAATTTACCACTTTTAAATTACTTCTTTCAGCTCTATTTTATGCAAAAGTTACAAAGACCTGGGTTCTGCTGGCCTCCAAATCACTCTGAAGTAAGGAGACGAGTTGTGTTTACCATCTTTTCTAGTTAAAGAAAATATAAGCTAATTTACAGTATGCTGCAACAGATTATCATTTCAATAGTGACAGCATTCGTTATTTAATCATTATTTAATGTGCCACTGATAACTTTGATGAAGTGGGATGAAGCAATACCTGGTACTTTGCAATATCTCTTAATTACTCTTTTCAAAATATTTAACATATCCTTTGTGTGACTCTGCCTTGTGGCCAAAGCATTGCCCCAACCTAGCAATATGAGTCTTAACATAAGACTTCAGTGAAGGAATAATAATCCTAAACTGATTTTAAAACACACAAAAGCAAAACTGCTAGAGAATGGCCACTACCTAAACCAATGTCATGAAAAAAGAATTAAATACACAGTTAATAACTTTATTTTCATTAACATCCTGCTTGTGAGACCTTTTGCTTTGTATTTAGTTAAGAGATCTAGTGAGTGACTTTTAATTTTGTGCAGCTGCAGTAGAGTACATAGCCAAGACCCTTGAACAGTTAATGCTACCTTTTATCCTTTATCATTTTCTTTTATGAGCTAAGGGATTGTTCATTCAAATTCCTTTAATCCGTATAATATCTTGGCCATTATTACAAATCCTAGCTTTCCAGACATCGTCTAATTTCGTATGAATCTCACGGGTACAGAAAGAATCTTGGTAAACAAAAATGGAAGTAATACATTTTGCCTAGGTTTTCATTTGTAATTCAGTACTTTAAGTACAAAGATATAGAGACGATTAGCTGTAGATTCAATCTGCATACTCTAGTTATAGGCCTATTTTTTTTCTAGGTATGTGCTGTATACTAATGCCCATAATAAGTTGCAAAAGGCAGCAAAATGCTGCTTATTAAATAAAACTTTCTTCCTGGCAACAAAAAATAAAATAAAATACTCACAACATAATAAACTATTTTACAACACAGCAGTTAGTGTTATAAGCAACCTTTTTTATTATTTCCTTGTACTTACAATACAGAATATTCGGCAGTATACATTTAGTAATTTTAGCTTAGTATTACCATTTTATACATTTTTCCCACTAACCTCATTAACTCATGTCCTTTACATTTACTCAAAAAGAAAACCATGCTAGTTCTACTGCAAACACACCTCTTCATGACCACAGAGACATGAATAATTCTCTCTGTTAGTGAGATGAGCTCATATTTCTTTTGCAATCCAGAAAGTCAATGGAGATTCAATGAAGTTTGAATTATTATTTAATTATTATTATGTTTTAGACCTTAAAATTATCTACTTATTTATTTATTTTTAAATGTTTGAGCAGGGACTAATTCTCCAAAGACTATTAAGAAGGAAAGTATGATGTGATAGCTAGTACATTAGAATAGGCCACAAGTCACCCATCTTTAATTTTCTATTTTGAAACAGCTTTTCTGTACCTCTATTATCTCTGTTTAGTGATAATGACTGCAAGGCATTCAGATTTTGTCCACACAGTCTTGGGAATTTAATCTCATGGCACTCCTTGTGTAAAAGCCTTGACTATTCTTGACTATTCTTGACTACACTTACAAACTTGAATAACTATCAAAGACACACAGTTAAACTGCCAGGCAAAAGTAAAGGATAATAGTATTTTAAATACCCATGTGGAGCAGGCAACCCTACAGTGGTGCCACACTCATTTCTCCCCAGCTTTGCGAATGGGTATGCAAAATGACATTATAACAAATAAATATCTCTGCTGTAAAAGAGCCAGACATGTAACCCATCTATAATACTGTCACCACAGTGAATCACCAGGCACTATTATCTGATGAAACAGTAGAAGGGGATAGGGGGTGGCACCCTCATGATGAGGGATCCCAGTGACCTGGGAGAAAACATCTAGGTGCTGAACTCCATGCTGCTTCTACAGAGTTGAATCATTTTCCTCTTTACCTGTAAATCCCTCCCGTGCCTTTTAGAGCTTTTCCAATCTCACAGATCATTACTAGTGGCCAGACTGAAATCTCTAAATGTATCACTGGCCAAGGATCCAAACAGATAGCTGTTCATTATGATGATATCACAGACTAGTCATAGCAAATTGTGACAGGCATGGAGAGCTGCTGGAAGAGCAGCTGGCAGGGTTGTGGAACAAGATAAGTTTCTTGAACAAGGATATCACAGCATTACACAGGCAAAAGTAAAATAGAGGTTCTTATATGCCTGCAGTGAGGAAGAAATGCTCCCTTTTGTGCCACCTTCTCTGAGTTATTTTCCATTTTCTGTTGAGTAGTCTATTCCACAAAAAAATGGCCTTGAGATGAGGAAAGATATAGTACTGCGGTATAAATATGACATCAGCAATATCATACAAGTAAGGTAAGGTATCTACCTTTATATATGTATATCCTTAAATATATACATGTAGTATCAGTAGGGGAAAACAAAAAAAAAAAATCTAGTTTATAGACAGAAATAAAATGCCAGTGTTCCCATTGGAAGGAAGATAACTTTTTGGAGGGTTGTAAGCAAAAGCATTATATTATCATATAATAAGTATATAAATAAGTATTTTTTGGTTAACGTTTCTCTAGGTTTAGAGACATATGTATATGCTTCCTTTTTACAAAACATCCCTTATTGAAATTATTTCAATATGATATGAAGTGTCATAGTTTTGGTCACTTGACAAACTAGGGAATGTCTTATCTGACATCTGTGAAGATGTAAGAGAACTTCTCTGTGTTGACTGAGATAGAATTCTTCGGAGAATTTATTTGCTGAAAGAATGTAACAAGTTCTTACAATATTTTTATTTTAGGTTCTTATTCTGTTGATAAGTTAGATCATTGTTTAGGAAAGGTGTTTGAAATAGTGTATACTGCTGATAGTCCTGTGTTCCATGCATGACAGTGATATCACGTCTGGATGAGATTCAAGGGCAGCTTGCTTTCCAGGCAATTTATGGAAAACATCCTTATTCTATCTCTCTCTACTTTTTTTTTTTCTTTTTTTTTTTTTTTTTCCAATGGAAGAAATTCAAGGAATGATTAATATAAACATATATATATTCATGTATTTATTATTAAGTGATACTGAGTAAAATAGATCATGAAGCTGAAGAAAAAAGTAAATTTTAAACCTTCCTGGCCATGGAAGAAAAAGAAAATACAACAAGAGTTAATACTCCCTCCCTTCCACTCCCTCCTCCCCCCCCCCCCCCCAACACACACACCTCCCCAAAACCCAAAATTTTAAAATGGCCTTCCATCCAATAAGCATATTTCATCATCTAATTACATTTTGCAGGGTTGCATTTTATAATAAGTATTATAAACAGACATGCTTGATCTTCAGATCCCATCCTATACTGAAGTATGTAGGCCTATAATTTATTTCAAGCTTAGTATTTAATTGTCATACTCCGGTCCACACTGTTTCTATTGAAGTTTGTTTCAGAAATCTCACTAATCATGTGGCTACAACTTTTTGTTTGTTTGTTTGAAGTCCAACCTAAATGTATTAATGCCCAGCTTGTGCTTATTTGCTCTTATGTCCATATATAGCCAGAATTGTCTACAATATTGACAATGAGATTGTCTTCATTATGTACCTGATACCCTCAAGGCCACCTCCTTACAGTTATGCTTATTTTCCACAGGATAACCATCCCACAAAAGGCTAATAATATCCTGGATTTTCCCTTTCTTTCACATTTACACTTAAGAATATCTGCAAATGAGAACAGTTGAGAAAAGTGACTGTAAAAACATAACCTTAAACTGAAACCTACCCTTGCTTTGTAAACTATGTTTCAGTTCATAATACAGATTGATATGGTTCTTCATACATGTACATATTATTCACACCCTCTCCTGTTCTATTGCATAACAAAATCATTTTCTGTATGTTTAGTCAGCAAACTTCAACTACTTTTGTCAATTTCATCAATTTGAATATTAAATACACCAAAACTTCATCCTTGTCAAAAACATTCGTCCAAACCTATTGTTCTCTCAGAATAACATATCTTTATTAGAAGCACCTTTTAACCTATGTTGTAAGCCTTTACATCTTGATCTTCATTTTTGCTATTATTTCTCCTGTATGTCAAATACTAACTTATTATTTCTCCTGTTATGTCAAATACTAACCCCCAAAAGAATTATCTCCTATCTTTCTTCCATAAAATAATTTCCATAATAAAAAAAGAATATGAGATGAGGTTGCAGGATCCATTTTTGGATTCGTTCCTTCATCTATCTATTTCATTGCATGTTTTCTTGAAGTGTCTAAATTCATCCAAAAGCTTTTCACACCTTAGTCACTTGCCGAGGCGATTGGATCCGGGGCAGACGCATTCTGCAGCGGAGCAGGGGATCGGACAGGCAGAGCTAATTTTTCCAGCACTGAGCCCACTCGAGGGAGCCTCCAGGACCCGGCAGCCCTAGCGAGGGAGGTGAACGAGGCGAGAACGAGGCGTAGGCAGAGCCAGCAGCGCCCCCTCCACGGCCGTTCATAATCTGCCCCAAGGGAGCACGGCAACCAGGATGGGCAAACAGGGCGTGGCGCATCAGAAGGGAGTGGCACGGCAGTTAGCATGGCCGTTCGCGAAGGCAGGGCGAGCAGGAAGGGCAGAGTGTTCCCCCCTGCCCATATGAACGCCTCCTCTAACAGTGGTCTACCGCTACCTCAGCTGCAATGTCGTACACCAGGCATAGTGTGCTCTCCAGGAAGTCTGTATACAGCCAGACTGACTGCCCACTCAAAACTGCAGCAGTTCAGGTCTCCGGGTGCAGGGAGTGCCTGAGCCTGTTGCTACCACCTGCGGGGGGCAGAGAGACTGTGTGCGTGAGGTGCGAGCAGGTGGATGACCTGGTCCACATTGTTGGCAGAACTCAAGGAGGAGGTCAAGAGGTTGAGGGATATCAGGGAGTGTGAGCGGGAGATAGACTTGTGGAGCGACTCCCTGCACAGCCTGAAGGACAGGTCCTGGGGTGAGACACCCCAAATGGGGGTGGACCCCCTACCCTGTTGCTGTCGGGCAGAGGCAGGGAACCTAGGAGTTGAGGAGGAATGGAGATGGATCTTTGCTGGACATCACAGGCGATGCCCTCCCCCACCGGCCCCACCTTCCCAGGTGCCCTTACGCAACAGGTTTTAGGCCCTGGAGCTTGAGACACTGGTAGCTGAGGACGAGGTAGAAAGTCTACCCAGGAGGATGCCTAGGGCGAGGAAGTCGACTCCACGCCTCAGGACTGCCTCCACCAGGACAGAAAGAAGGGTGATTGTTGTGGGCGACTCCCTTCTCAGGGGAACAGAGGGACCTATTTGTTGGCCTGACCTTACCTGTAGGGAAGTCTACTGCCTCCCTGGGGCCAGGGTCAGGGACATTGCCAGAAAGCTTCCCAACCTGGTTCTCCCCTCTGACTATTACTCTCTTTTAATAGTCCAGGCTGGCAATGATGACATTGAAGAGAGAAGCCTGAAGACCATCAAACGGGACGTTAGGGGACTGGGACAGTTAATGGATAGGGCGGGAGTACAGGTGGTGTTTTCGTCCATCCCTACGGTGGCAGGGAGGAGTACTGTGAGGACACAGAAAGCCCACCTGATAAACATGTGGCTCAGAGGCTGAAAACACAGAAATTTTGGGTTTTATGACCATGGGGTCTTTACTCGGCACCTGGCCTGATGGCCACAGATGGGTCCCTATCTCTAAGGGGAAAATGGATCCTGAGCCAGAAGCTGGCGGGGCTCATTGAGAGGGCTTTAAACTAGGTGAGAAGGGGGATGGGGCTGAAAGAAGGCTTGTTAGAGCTGTTCCAGGGAGAACAATGGCAAGGCTGGCAGAGAAGGCAATGGCCCAACTGAAGTGCATCTACACTAATGCGCACAGCATGGGTAACAAACAGGAGGACCTGGAGGCCATCATGTGGCAGGCAGACTACAACTTGGTTGCCATCACGGAAACGTGGTGGGACCAGTCTCATGACTGGAGTGCTGCAATGTCTGGCTATAGGCTCTCCAGAAGGGAAAGGCAGCATGGAAGGGGTGGTGGTGTGGCTCTCTATATCAGAGAGAGTTTTGATGTCACAGAACTTGAGACTGGGAATGATAAGGTTGAGTCCCTATGGGTTAGGATCAGCAGGAAGGCCAAGAAGACTAGCGTCCTGGTGGGGGTCTGTTATAGACCACCGAACCAGGATGAGGAGACTGATGAGGAGTTCTACAGGCAGCTGACAAAAGTTGCGAAACTGTCAGTGCTTGTTCTTGTGGGGGACTTCAACTTCCCAGATATATCCTGGAAGCACAACACAGTCCAGAGAATGGAGAGCATGGAAGATAGCTTCCTGGCACAGCTGGTTAGTGAGCCTACCAGGGGAGGTGTCCCGCTAGACCTTCTCTTCACAAACAAAGAAGGACTGGTGGAAGATGTGATGGTTGTAAGCTGTCTTGGGCAGAGTGACCATGAAATGGTGGAGTTCTCTATTCTTGGAGAAGCCATGAATGGGACCGCTGTATTGGACTTCCGGAGAGCTGACTTTGAACTGTTCAGGACACTGGTTGGTAGAGTCCCTTGGGAGGCGGTTCTGAAGGGCAGAGGACTCCAGGAAGGCTGGGTGCTCTTCAGGAAGAAAATCTTAATGGTTCAGGAGCGGTCTGTCCCCATGTGCCCAAAGACGAGCTGGCGGGGAAGAAGACCGGTCTGGCTGAACAGAGTTGTGGCTTGATCTTAGGAGGAAAAAGAGGATTTACAATCTTTGGAAAAGAGGACGGGCTAATCGGGAGGACTATAAGGATGTTGCAAGGCTGTGCAGGGACAAAATCAGAAAAGCCAAGCTCATCTGGAGCTCAATCTGGCTACTGCCGTCAAAGACAACAAAAAATGTTTTTACAAATACATTAATGCAAAACAGAGGACTAAGGAGAATCTCCAGCCGTTACTGGATGTGGGGGGCAACTTAGTTACAAAAGATGAGGAAAAGGTGGAGGTGCTTAATGCCTTCCTTGCTCTAGTCTTTAGTAGCAAAACCAGTTGCTCTCTGGATACCCAGTACCCTGAACTGGTGGAAGGGGATGGAGAGCAGTATGTGGCCCTCACTATCCATGAGGAAATGGTTGGCGACCTGCTACGGCACTTAGATGTACGCAAGTCGATGGTGCCAGATGGGATCCACCCAAGGGTACTGAGAGAACTGGCGGAGGAGCTGGCCAAGCTGCTTACCATCATTTATCAACAGTCCTGGCTATCGGAGGAGGTCCCAGTAGACTGGCGGCTAGCAAACGTGACGCCCATCTAAAAGAAAAGCCAGAGGGCAGACCCAGGAAACTATAAGCCTGTCAGTTTGACCTCAGTGCCATGGAAACTCATGGAGCAGATAATCTTGAGTGTCATCATGCGGCACTTAGAGGGCAAGCAGGTGATCAGGCCCAGTCAGCATGCGTTTATGAAAGGCAGGTCCTGCTTGACGAACCTGATCTCCTTCTATGACAAAGTGATGCGCTTAGTGGATGAGGGAAAAGCCATGGATGTGGTCTACCTTGACTTCAGTAAGACTTTTGACACTGTTTCCCACAGCATTCTCTTGAAGAAACTGGCTGCTCATGGCTTGGACTGGCATACACTTTGTTGGGTTAAAAACTGGCTGGATAGCCGGGCCCGAAGAGTCGTGGTGAATGGAGTCAAATCCAGCTGGAGGCTCGTCACTAGTGGTGTTCCCCAGGGCTCGGTAGTGGGGCCAGTCCTCTTTAATATCTTTATCGATGATCTGGATGAGGGCATTGAGTGCACCCTCAGTAAGTTTGCAGATGACACCAAGTTAGGTGTGTGTGTCGATCTGCTTGAGGGTAGGAAGGCTCTGCAGGAGGATCTGGATAGGCTGGACCAATGGGCTGAGGCCAGCTGTATGAAGTTCAACAAGGCCAAGTGCCAGGTCCTGCACCTGGGGCACAACAACCCCAAGCAGAGCTACAGGCTGGGAGTTGTTGGAAAGTAGGTTGGAAAGCTGCCTGGCAGAGAAGGACCTGGGAATATTGGTGCATAGTCAGCTGAATATGAGCCCGTCGTGTGCTCAGGTGGCTGTTGCAGGAAGCACAGCCGAAAGCACGACAGACACCAGTAGAGTCAGATCATGCTCCATTTTATCGCCCGAATAGCCTAACTTTTATAGTGAACTTAAAAGGGGCAGATAGTGTCTCACACAAGATTATTGGTCAAAAGCACTCAGAAAAACAACTACAAGAAAACAACCCCACCTGCAAGAAAACTGCCAGGGGGAACGATGGCAAGGCCGAAGGATAAGGTCATGGCCCAGCTGAAGTGCATCTACACCAATGCACGCAG
The DNA here is from genome assembly GCF_965140915.1 of Aythya marila. Classification (NCBI taxonomy): domain Eukaryota; kingdom Metazoa; phylum Chordata; class Aves; order Anseriformes; family Anatidae; genus Aythya; species Aythya marila. Next base: position 97,763,704 of record NC_139043.1, on the reverse strand, counting down.
CATGGGTAACAAACAGGAGGAGCTGGAAGCCATCGTGCGGCAGGCAGGCTACGACTTGGTTGCCATCACGGAGACGTGGTGGGACCAGTCTCATGACTGGAGTGCTGCAATGCCTGGCTATAAGCTCTTCAGAAGGGACAGGCAGCACAGAAGGGGTGGTGGTGTGGCTCTCTAGATTAGAGAGTCTTTCGATGTTGTAGAACTCGAGGCTGGGAACAACAAGGTCGAGTCCCTTTGGGTTAGGATCGGCAGGGACAACAAGGATAGTGTCCTGGTCGGGGTCTGCTATAGACCGCCGAACCAGGATGAGGAGACGGATGAGGAGGTCTACAGGCAGCTGACAGAAGTTGCAAAATCGTTAGCTCTTGTACTCGTGGGGGACTTCAACATCCCTGACATATCCTGGAAGCACAACACAGCCCTGAGAAAGCAGTCTAGGAGGTTTCTAGAGAGCGTGGAAGATAGTTTCCTGACGCAGCTGGTTAGTGAACCTACCAGGGGAGGTGTCCCGCTAGACCTTCTCTTCACAAACAGAGAAGGACTGGTGGAGGATGTGAGTGTCGGGAGCTGTCTTGGGCAGAGTGACCACGCAATGGTGGAGTTCACTATTCTTGGTGAGGCCAGGAAGGGGACCAGTAAAACCGCTGTATTGGACTTCCGGAGGGCTGACTTTGAGCTGCTCAGGACACTAGTTGGTGGAGTCCCTTGGGAGGCGGTTCTGAAGGGCAGAGGGGTCCAGGAAGGCTGGGCGCTCTTCAAGAGGGAAATCTTAATGGTGCAGGAACGGTCTGTCCCCAAGTGCCCAAAGATGAGCTGGCGGGGAAGAAGACCAGCCTGGCTCAACAGAGAATTGTGACTTGATCTTAGGAGGAAAAAGAGGGTTTATAAGCTTTGGAAAAGTGGGCAGGCCACTAGGGACGACTTTAAGGATGTAGCGAGGCTGTGCAGGGACAAAATTAGGAAGGCTAAAGCTCATCTGGAGCTCAATCTGGCTACTGCCGTTAAAGATAACAAAAAATGTTTCTATAAATACATCAACACAAAAAGGAGGACTAAGGAGAATCTCCATCCTTTACTGGATGCGGGGGGAAACTTAGTTACAAGAGATGAGGAAAAGGTGGAGGTGCTCAATGCCTTCTTTGCCTCAGTCTTTAGCGGCAATACCGGTTGTTCTCTGGATACCCAGTACCCTGAGCTGGTGGAAGGGGATGGGGAGCAGGATGTGGCCCTCACAATCCATGAAGAACTGGTTGGTGACCTGCTACGGCTCTTAGATGTGCACAAGTCGATGGGGCCGGATGGGATCCACCCAAGGGTACTGAGAGAACTGGCAGAGGAGCTGGCCAAGCCACTATCCATCATTTATCAGCAGTCCTGGCTATCGGGGGAGGTCCCAGTTGACTGGCGGCTAGCAAATGTGACGCCCATCTACAAGAAGGGCTGGAGGGCAGACCCGGGAAATTACAGGCCTGTCAGTTTGACCTCAGTGCCAGGGAAGCTCATGGAGCAGATCCTCCTGAGAGTCATCACGCAGCACTTGCAGGGCAAGCAGGCGATCAGGCCCAGTCAGCATGGCTTTATGAAAGGCAGGTCCTGCTTGACGAACCTGATCTCCTTCTATGACAAAGTGACGCGCTGGGTGGATGAGGGAAAGGCTGTGGATGCGGGCTACCTTGACTTCAGCAAGGCTTTTGACACCGTCTCCCACAGCATTCTCCTCAAGAAACTGGCTACCCTAGGCTTGGACTGGCGCACGCTTCATTGGGTTAGAAACTGGCTGGATAGCCAGGCCCAAAGAGTCGTGGTGAATGGAGTCAAGTCCAGTTGGAGGCCAGTCACTAGTGGCGTCCCCCAGGGCTCGGTGCTGGGGCCGGTCCTCTTTAATATCTTCATCGATGATCTGGACGAGGGCATTGAGTGCACCCTCAGTAAGTTTGCAGATGACACCAAGCTATGCGCATGTGTCGATCTGCTTGAGGGTAGGAAAGCTCTGCAGGAGGATCTGGATAGGCTGCACCGATGGGCTGAGGTCAACTGCATGAAGTTCAACAAGGCCAAGTGCCGGGTCCTGCACCTGGGGCGCAATAACCCCAAGCAGAGCTACAGGCTGGGAGAGGAATGGTTGGAGAGCTGCCAGGCAGAGAAGGACCTGGGAGTGATGGTGGATAGTCGGCTGAATATGAGCCAGCAGTGTGCTCAGGTGGCCAAGAAGGCCAACGGCATCCTGGCTTGTATCAGGAACAGTGTGACCAGCAGGGCTAGGGAGGTGATCGTCCCCCTGTACTCAGCTCTGGTGAGGCCGCACCTCGAGTACTGTGTTCAGTTTTGGGCCCCTCTCTACAAGAAGGACATGGAGGTGCTTGAGCGGGTGCAGAGAAGGGCGACGAAGCTGGTGAGGGGCCTGGAGAACAAGTCCTACGAGGAGCGGCTGAGGGAGCTGGGCTTGTTCAGCCTGGAGAAGAGGAGGCTCAGGGGCGACCTTATCGCTCTCTATAGGTACCTCAAGGGAGGCTGTAACGAGGTGGGGGTTGGTCTGTTCTCCCACGTGCCTGGTGACAGGACGAGGGGGAATGGGCTTAAGTTGAGCCAGTGGAGTTTTAGGTTAGATGTTAGGAAGAACTTCTTCACTGAAAGGGTTGTGAGGCATTGGAACAGGCTGCCCAGGGAAGTGGTGGAGTCACCATCCCTGGAAGTCTTCAAAAGACGTTTAGATGTAGAGCTTAGGGATATGGTTTAGTGGGGACTGCTAGCGTTAGGTCAGAGGTTGGACTGGATGATCTTGAGGTCTCTTCCAACCTAGAAATTCTGTGATTCTGTGATTCTGTGAAAACAACCCCCTTGTGATTAGCAGTCACGTAGACCTTGTCCTTGAAGCCAACTACTGGTAACAATATTTTTCTGCATTCCTCAATTGGGCGATGTGGGAACACTGTCATGGGAACTTCTCAGAGTTGCCCTGGTAGCTTGGTTTGCTCAGCTACAGCAAGCCATGGGATTTTTGCTGTTTCAAAAATCCCTCAACAGGTGGCCAAGAAAGTCAACAGCATCCTGGCTTGCATAAGAAGCAGGGTGGCCAGCAGGGCTAGGGAAGTGATTGTCCCCCTGTATTCGGCTCTGGTGAGGCTGCACCTTGAGTACTGTGTTCAGTTTTGGGACCCTCACAACAAGAAGGACACTGAGGTGCTCGAGCGAGTCCAGAGAAGGGTGACAAAGCTGGTGAGGGGCCTGGAGAACAAGTCCTACGAGGAGCAGCTGAGGGAGCTGGGTTTGTTCAGCCTGGAGAAGAGGAGGCTCAGGGTAGAGACCTTATCGCTCTCTACAGGTACCTTAAATGAGGCTGTAGCGTGGTGGGGGTTGGTTTGTTCTCCCGTGTGCCTGGTGACAGGATAAGGGAGAACGGGCTAAAGTTGCACCAGGAGTGTTTTAGGTTGGATATTAGGAAGAACTTCTTTATTGAGAGGGTTGTGAGGCATTGGAATGGGCTGCCCAGGGAAGTGGTGGAGTCACTATCCCTGAAGGTCTTTAAAAGACGTTTAGATGTTGAACTTAGTGATATGGTTTAGTTGAGGACTTGTTAGTGTTAGGTCAGAGGTTGGACTGGATGATCTTGAGGTCTCTTCCAACCTAGAAATTCTGTGATTCTGTGATTCTGTGATACATTTTTTCTTACAATTAGAGAATAACAAAGATGGGACCTGCAACTGGGAAAATGCATAATTACTGACCCTTCTGATTTAATAGACTTCTTAAAAATCCTTACCATTACATTTGCAATTTCGTGTGACAGCTGTCTCCCCTTTTTAGAAATGGTGATTATCCTTAATTTCTCCAGCTCTGCTGTTCTCACCTCCTGACATGAACAGACTAATGTCCTCCAGTTTTCCTTTTAACTTTGGTGTAATGATTCAATTTCTACAAAGTATTTTAAACTATGTCAACACAGTTTTCAATTTTATAGGCATTCTTTTGTGTCTACAGGTAAATCCAACTATAGATAATGGACCAAATCTAATATGTAGATATCTATTTGTATAAATTGAAGGTTTGATTAACTTGCAGTTTAAAATTGTACCTAAAATTATTTATAAGTATCACATGATTATAATGTTAAAGAAAATAATGACACCCATGCAAGACTAAAAAAATAAATCTGTTATAAGAACGTTCATTTTCTTTACTTTGACTTCTATCATATGACAATCTGTCTTCTGTTGTCACAACAGACAGGTGCTGATTCAGTCAGTTCAGTAGACAGTCACAAGAAGAAACCCCCATAGGTTCCTGTGTCAGAACTGTCAATTATTATCTGATATAACTTCAAGAGCCAAGGTTCATGTAAAATTATCCTATACAAAGTCAGGACACATGGATTGCACTGAAGTCTTTTGATTAGTCTTCTGGCATTTGTTTCTTGTTACCATAACAGAGATATCCCACCTGTCTAGTAAGGACCTTCTAGATACTAAAAAACACTAAATATGTTCTAGCAACCCAATACTAAAGTTTCTCTATAAAAGTGGAAATAAAGTATAGAAAATATTTAACTTTTGCAGAGAATACAACATATACTTTTTGGTGATGAATTTTTGAACTACTTTTCAAAAATCATAGAATGTGAATGAGGAGCCTTCACCAGAGAAGAAATTCTGCCAAATTTTCCCATCCTCACAAATCCCTGCATTCCAATTTAAGTAAAAGGCTAGAATGAGTGATGATAGTACTGTCCACTAAGGCAACTTCTACAGTTGGTTTCTTAAGGAATGGAATGATCAATGGTTGCTGATTATATAAGGATTTATTTCACAGTTTCCTTTTTACCTGGTTTTATGTGCTTCCATTTCTTAGTTTTGCAAGAGCAGTGATTAAACTAAGTCACAGACTTTTCAGCTTCTGCCAGTGAGGAGTGCATAAGAAGCCGGGAGGGGACAGAACCAGGACAGCTGATCCAGACTGGCTAAAGGAATATTCCAGAATATTCTGGAGAAATGGGTTGGGGTGGGGGTGTGGATGAGCTAGGCATAGGTCATTGGGTGGTGAGCAATTGCATTGTGCATCACTTGCTTTGTAACAATTAGTAATAATTACTATTTAATTAGTAATTAGTAATAATTACTATTATTACTGATTATTATTATTATTATTATTATTGTCATCATTATTATTTCTCTTTCATTTCTGTCCTATTATACTGCTTTTATCTTAACCCACAAGCTTTTAATTTTTTTCCCCCTATTCTCTCCCACATCCCACTGGAGGGTGAGCAAATGGCTCTGTGATACTCATCTGCCTACTGGGTTAAACCACAAGAGTTTGGTTTTGTTTTTCCTTTAAATACATCTTTAATTGGAAAACACGTATTGTCATGGAGAACTGTCATGGAGAACATGTCAACAGGCTGAAGATCCTATTATCCAAAAAGGTAGTGAGAAATACGTCTGGTATATGAGCTTTTCACTCCATGTGGGTGGAGTGACTCAGTTTTCTAATGGATTTCACAGCTGTCTCCTAAATAACAAAATAATGTTCCTAACAAATGGATTTTCTTCCTGAGATACTTGGCATATAAATCAAAGTTTCACAGTTACAACATCTAACTGGGAGTTATACAATAGAGTACCTTATTTGAGACAACCGCAGTCTGATTAGCAAAATAACGAAGCTTCAGGGTGCAACCGAAGTCAGTGGGAGATCTGCTGTGAACATATAAAGTACAAGCACTATAAAATGCTGAATAATCTGATAAAATCAAGCACCTCCAATTTGACTTAGAATAGTGAATACCCCTCCAAGGAAAGCTCTCAGTACTGTGGTCTCCCTCTTAAAACACAACATCATTGGGCTTTTAATGATCTATTGTTGTATACTCATCTAAACATATGCAAGTAAATAATAAGAAAAATTTTAAAAGGTCAGTGAATTATTCAGTGAGTAAATCACTAGATTTGGACTCTTAGAGCACAGTCTTAGTCCCAGTCGCATGAGCTTTTGGTTCTCATTGACTCTACAAGTATTCAGAATGCAAGTTTTTTATAACAGATACTGAATTTTATTGGGTTGCATTATTGTATTTATTTCTACTGTCATGCAAACAAGAAATTGGCAAATAGCAAATGTAATCACTGTTTAAAATCTAGAAGTGACCAAGAGATGCTAGCAGTATTGCATACCTGAGAAAAGATAAACTTCACAAGAGTAGGGGGCCTTACTACAAGGATTCTTTGTTTTGGGGAGAGGTGGGAGAGAGAGAAACATTAGATTTAATGCAGTAACTTAGTAGGCTGTTGAACTTCACAGCTGGATGCTCCTACCTGTTGGCATCCTAAGTGAGAACAGTGGAAAATGGGTATTTCTCAGAATCACTTTTTTTTCCCATACAGTGAAAAAGAAGTTGGAAGCATTCTACAAGAGAGAAGATTCAAGAACAAAGCACCCTATTTGTTTGGCACTTATTTCAGTATAAAATTCCAGGTGTTACTCTGCAAACAACAAACTCTGACATAAATTATGCCAACACTATGTCAATGAAGGCTATTTGGCACTCTTTTTTGCTGTTTCCAAGCCACTCTTGGACTATCTCAGATATTGCTTTCTTACATTTCTGTCACACAATCCAGTTAGGTGATTGCAACTCAAGAACAGAAGCTTTTTAAAAGCCTAGGATATAATTTGAATGATATATTTTTTCTTCAATAACAGCATAACTTAAGTTGTAGGAAAAGTAATTTTTTCTAAAGGTGGTGGTTGTTGTTGTTATTTTAATAAATTTAATCTTTCTTCCATGGTTATGTAAGAAATACATGTAGGTTACACAAAAGGTGATATCTCAACATACTTTGTCTACCTACACTTAGTGTTTCAGAGTAAGCAGATGAGGGAAAATATTTACTGAATATCCTAGCTATGTCATTCTATAAATAGACTTATGAGCTACTGAAAATTCGTGGTAAAATTTTTCTCCCAAATCTTTCATTTTGGTATGGTGTTTAATACTATTAGAGAGTAAAAAGTATCCTTAAAATTACACATCATGCATAGTGAACAAATAAAATGAGTTTCTTGTAAAGGTACTGTATTTATATAGTTAAAATCATTGTTTTATTTGTTTTAGCTCTGCCATACGTAACTTATATAGCTACTGTAAATTAGAGAATACATCTCTACAGCTTCATATCTAGCTGTCAATTGCTATCAGTCTTTTTTTTTTTTTTTTTTTTTTTTTTTTTATTCTTTCTCATTTTGTGACATACATGTTACTCTGATGATGCTGTGGCTTAACTTGAGAAGGCACTATATTTTCCGAGACTCCATTCAAACTATTTTCCTTTCCTTTCCTTTTTTTTTTTTAATATTAAGTCAACCTACCACATGGTAAATGATTATAAATAGTCTTACGAAATTTAGTGAGATTTTTTTTGAATAATTTTTAGATTTGTGTTTTTTAACTTCATAAAATATTGTACTTTCCACCTGTCTTCTGTCTTCACTACTTGTCTGCATTACTGTAGATTGTACATGTCAGCATGTACTTTAAATTAAAAAATCAATATGGGTATAGGTTTAGAAATATTTCCTTAGAGAAAATTATAACTTCTGAGTTTACTTTTAGTATTATCTATTGTCATAATTATCCCCCTCTGGTGACCACTCTGTAAAGGACAAACTGTCAACTGCTATAAACTAGCTACGCAGATTAATATTTATTATTATTATTATTATTATTATATGAAGTATATAAAAATTGTATGGATGAAAGGTTCTGATCTCTATGTTTTTGGTATGTGTGGACATGATACATAATTGCTTTTTACAGATATTATGGACAATTCAACACCCAGAGATTGATTCTCACATACACTATGATCATATTACTATGCTTTATCAAAGTAAAAGGAAAATGAAAATATTAGAGTGAAAATATTTGATAAATATCATCACTAAAGAACCTTTAAGTCATATACTTAAGAACGTGTGCAGTCCAAAATCAATATCAATGATGGAAACATAAATTAAGAAAAAAATAATTCTAAAAACATAGTTCTAAACCCACCATATTTTGTTGTATTAGTTATTTTTCAACAAATATATAGTAAAAAAAGACAGTAAATTTCACAGTAATGAGAAGATTAATTCAATGAGATATATTCTGTTTGAAAGAAATAAAAATCTCTTCTATTAAAGTTAGTAAGGTGAAAAAAATAATATGACAAACAGAATGACAGATATTCATTTACCTTAGTTTAAGAAATATGATAAATTTGATAGATAAGCATGACATCTGCAGAAATGTGAATCATCTGCAGTTAGTTTAAAATGATAAGAGCTGAGGGAGATAATTTTATGCTTTGGGATATAAGTGATAACAACTGAATCTCAGGAAGGAACATCCTTTCAAGCCACAATTGTGATGAGGTAGGTGTAATGTGAGTACCATATTGTGGTGGTTTTACCGTGCTGGGCAGCTAAACCCCACAACCGCTCTCTCACTCCCCCTCTTTTTAGATGAGGAGGGGGAGAAGTAAAGCAAAGAACAACTCACGGGTTGAGATAAGGATAATTTAATTAAAGGGAAATAATAATTAAATAAAGATTATTATGAACTAAACAATTTAACTAAAGGGAAATAAAAAGGGGAAGTGGAAAAGGGAGGGGGAAAGGGAAAATAAGAAGAAGGGAGGAAAACAAACAAATAAAACAAATGAAAGCTATGTGGAAGTGCGGAGGAAAGAAATTACTCTCTACTTCCCACAAATGAGTGATGATTGACCACGTCCTTGAACCAGGGCCTCAACACATGTAGCCGGTGTTCAGGAGGAGGACCAATGTTTTCACTAGAGCCCACCCCTCCCCTTGTCTTCCTGTTTCCACCTTTTATTGCTGAGTGCGAGGTCACATGGTATGGAATATCCCTTTGGTTGGTTTAGGTCAGCTGCCCTAGTGATGTTTCTCTTTGCACTTTTTGCCCACCCCCTAGGAGGGTTAAAGACAGGCCCGATGCTGTGCCAGCACTACTCAGCAGTAGACACAACACTGGTGTGATAACACTGCTGTTCCAACTACAAGTGCAGAGTACGGCACTGTATGGGCTGCTGCCGGGAAAGTTAACATTCCAGCCAGACCCAGTACACATATTCACCACTTTTTAGAAACCTGACAAAAATAAATTTGTTCAAGAGACAGAACCAAAAACAATTTAATGGAACTTTTTTTTTTTTTTTTTTTTTTTTTTTTTTTTTTTTCTTGCATAGCTCTGACTGTTCAGGTTGTACTTTCTGATCAAAGGGACACCATAATTCTTAATAGCCTGGATGCTGGTGTTTTACATATATAAAGGGGAATATGTCTGATCAGACTTAACAGGAGGAACAAGTTATCAGGAATTAGAGCTGGGCAAAACAACTGCATTATTCTAGTCTTTCTAACCTGGTATTATAAGAGATGTACTCTCCAGAGGGCTCCAGATTGGAAAAACTCCTCATTAGACATCAGACATTAGGCCTGGCCATCTTGTGTAAATACTCAATGAACATCCTCCAAAGATTTACTTATAAACATACATAAAACTTTACATTTGTTATCTTCTGGGTTAAAAAAAAAAAAAAAAAAAAAAAAAAAAAAAGCCATGTATACATGTCTGCAGTGCTATGACTCATTGGCATTTCAAAGTTGAGGTGGGATGGTTCCTATAACTGGAGTGTGGGAATGGTAGGATACAGGTTCTTTAGAAAGCACAGGCAGGGGAAGGACAAGGAGAGGGCATGGTCCTTTATGTCAGTGATCAGCTGAAGTGCAGACAGTTCCACCTGGGGGTGGATGAGGAGCCAACAGAGAATTTATGGGTCAGGATTAAAGAGAGGGCAGGAACAGGTGACATTATAGTGGGAGTCTGCTATAGGCTGACCAAGCAGATAGACCCACCATGGATGGAAAGGAACAGCCTCACATTCACAAGCCCTGGTCCTCATGGTGGTCTTTGACCACTTAGATATCTGTTGGAAGGACAACACAGCATGTTATCTGATGGAGGAACAACACAGCAGGGAGCAGAAAATCCAGGAGGTTCCTGAAATGCATCGATGGCAACTTCCTTCTCCAAGTGAGAGAGGAGCCAACAAGGAGAGGTGCTATGCTTGACCTCATTCTTACCAACAAGGAGGTGCTGGTGGGGAATGTGAGACAAAGGCAGCATTGGCTGCAGTGATCATGAAATGGTGCAGTTTAGGATCCTGAGGGTAGCAAGGAGGTAGCACAGCAAACTTACAGACCTGTACTTTGGGAGAACAGACGTTGGCTTCTTCAGGGATCTGCTTGGCAGACTAGATGGGAAAAAGCCCTGGAGGGAAGAGGTGTCCAGGAAAGATGGTTAATATTTGAGGATCACCTCCTCCAAGCTCAAGAGCAATGCATCCCAACAAAGAGGAAGCCAGGTTAAAATGCCAGGAGGCTTGCATGGAAGAACAAGGTGCTCCTGGACAAACTCAGACAGAAGAAAGGAGACCTACAGAGGGTGGAAGCAAGGACAGGTAGCCTGGGAGAAATACTGAGATTCAAGCAGTCATGGAAAAGCTAAAGCCCTGTTAGAATTAAACTTGGCCAGGGATTTCAAGGGCAACGAGAAAGACTTCTCTAAGTATGTCAGTGATAAAACAAAGACTAGGGAAATTGTGGGCCCTCAACAGAAAGAAATATGAGACCTGGTCACCTGGGATATGGGAAGGCTGAGGTACTCAGTGACTTTTTTCCTCAGTCTTCACTGACAAGAAGACCTCTAGCCACAAATATCAAGACCCAGAAGGCAAGGGGAGAATGGAAAACCACCCACTGTAGGGGAAGATGAGGTTCAAGACCATCTAAAGAACCTGAATGTATACAACACCACGGGACCTGATGAAACGCATCTGAGGTACGTGAGGGAACTGGCAGATGTAGTCATTAAATCGCTATCCATCATATTTGAGAAGTCACGTCAAACCAATGACGTTTTCACTGACTGGAAGAGGAGAAGCAAACTCAGTTTTCGAAAAGGGAGAAAAGAAAGACGAGGAACTACAAGCCAGTCAGTTTCACGTCTGCATCTGGCAAGATAATGGAGCAAATCCTCTTGGAAACTATTCAAAGGCACGCAGAGAACAGAGAAGTGACTGGTGACAGCCAACATGGCTTCACTATGGGCAAATCATGCTTGACAAATTGTTGGCCTTTGACAATGGGGTTACAGCATCGGTGGATGGGGAACAGTAACTGACATCATTTACTTGGACCTGTGCAAAGCATTTGACATTGGCCCATACAACATCATTGTCTCTAAATTGGGGAGACATGGTTTTGATGGATGGGCCACTCATTGGGTAAGAAATTGATGGGATGTTTGAAGTCAAAAAGTTGATGTCAACAGCTCAGTGGTCAGGTGGAGACAAGTGACAAGTGTTGTTTCTCAGGGGGTCAGTATTAGGACCAGGGCTATTTAACCTCTTTGTTGGTAACATGGACATTGATCAAGTACATCTTCAGGGAGTTTGTTGATGACACCAAGCTGTGTGGTGCAGTTGACATGCTAGAAGGAAGGGATGCTATCCAAAGAGACCTAGACAAGCTTGAGAAGTTACCTTATTAAACTAAAATAAGGTATATTTACATTAGATATAAGGAAGAAATTCACTCTGAGGTTGGTGAGGTACTGGAACAGGTTGCCCAGAAAAATTGGGGATGCCCCATCCCTGGAGGTGTTCAAGGTCAGGTTGGATGGGGCTTTGGGCAGCTTGGTGTAGTGGAAGATTTTGTTGTCCATGGAAAGGAATTTGGAATTAGATGATTGTTAAGGTCCCTTCCAACCCAAACCATTCTATGATTCCATGATTCTGTGATTCTTTAATTCTTTTGTTCCCTCCCCAAAACAAAAGGAGTTTATTGTGTTGTGTTTCTTATTTGAATTGGTATCAGGGAGCAAGAAATAAGGGGCTGCTCCACTTGGGAAACCAAACTGTGGCCACAGCCAAGGCAGAACATTGTGCCACTAAACATGGCACAGACACACAGTACCTGAGAAAAGCAAGGTTGGTCACAGGACCAGATTGTCACAAAGGTCAGATATGGTCAATTTGCCACATTCAGTCAGCAAGTCAGAACCAGACAGCACTACCTACTTGTCAGCTTAGGCTGTTTTTAAGCCCCTGGGTCCATGGGTAGGAAGCACTTTTTAGAAAGTGTCAATTGAGGCTGGCAATGAAAACCTGTTGGTGCCCACAGGTCCCTGAGACATGGCTTTGTTGTCTAAAAAGTCGTTTATCATAGATCATGCATAGACTTGTCTTTGCTGATTTACCCTTAAGTAATATTGACATAATTCCATTGTGTTGGCTGAGATAGTTTTAGATTTTATTACTGTGATATATACTTTGCTTTTAACCAAAATTATAGAAATAAGCCCAGATAGGTGGACCAGTGGTTTTGTTTTAGCTTAGGATTGCCCTGGTCAAGGAGGGTCATGAAACCATGAGTTCAGTAGATAACAAGCATATACATGCCTGTATATACACAGATACACACAGAGAAATATACATCAAATGTATAAAACAATTTCTAATTTTCTTCCAAGACACAAGCTGGTGGGTTACTTACCCACTGTTTCAGCCACATATAGCAATAGGGAATACAAAATAAATGTATTTCCTCCCCCCCCCCCCCATTTTTTTTTTCTCCTTTCGCAGAAGCTTCTCACTGGTCATTTTTTAGCTCAGTGAGATCAAAACTTCTTCACCAACCAGTTTTTTCATGAACACTTATTGCCCTTCCCTTCCCTTCCCTTCCCTTCCCTTCCCTTCCCTTCCCTTCCCTTCCCTTCCCTTCCCTTCCCTTCCCTTCCCTTCCCTTCCCTTCCCTTCCCTTCCCTTCCCTTCCCTTCCCTTCCCTTCCCTTCCCTTCCCTTCCCTTCCCTTCCCTTCCCTCTCTCCATGGTAGCAAACAACAGACATTTAAACCTCATTTACCATAAAAGTAAATCTGTGAATTAGGCACTTCTTCACTGAAGCAATGATATTTCAAAATGCATAGGATTTCTGTAGGTTAAACAATAGTTATTTAATTAGAAAATAACAAAGCATCTTCTAGTTTGTTGTTGTTGTTGTTTTTTGATTGTTTGCTTTTTATCTGAATGATTTGTGTTTAATCAAATACAGTTTATGAATATGGAGATTAATTCTTCAGTTTGTGCTGTTTTCTTTTCACACCAAAACACTGCTCACCAGCCAACACATAAGTATATCTCCAGAAAAAAAAAAAAAAAAAAGAAAAAAAAAAAAGTATATCTGTAGCAAATGAGATTTTTATAGTAAACATTGAAAATGGACCATGTGTCATTCAACATCTTCATTTAGTATATGTATTTCAAGAGAGGTTGTTTTCCCACAGTTGGTAGTCAACTCAGCATCCCTGCCTGTACAACTTTTTTTTTTTCTTTTTTTTTTTCAGCTACATCACTTAAGGGTTAACTTCTGTACCCTTCCATTCCTCTTTATTTATCTCACTGAAGCAGCTGTGATAGTTGCAGTCACCCTACAAGTGAAATGGCAGGCAGACTCCTCTGAGATTGCTTTACCACTCTATAAGCAGCTGCTGGGGGAACACAGAAACACAGTGCACTCTATATATCTTTTCCCCGAGTCTCAGAACATTTTCTGTATGATAGTCTGTTTTCCAGCTGGTTTGAGGGCTGAAAGTCCCAAGGCTGGTCCAATAGCCACACTTGTGGGCTGATAGACCTATTCATTGGACTATTAGTAGAAGCATTATTTTCTTTAATTGAGTGTTAGAAATTATAATAAATCTGACTAAAGCTATATCTTGCAGTGCTTTGCAAAACCTCTCATTTTGAATTCGTTACTCTAATCTGCTTCTGTGATGAAATAAGGAGAAAGGAGAAATAAAATCATTTTTACTTAAGAAAATATAAGTATTTCACCCTAAATTTTGTCCTGTTGCTAGACAAAAAGTTATTTAAAATTAAACATATACTTATATACAAACACACATCTCACAAGAACTTGCAAAGACTTTGCTCTGTCAGTTTTACTTTAAAAGAGAGAATAATTGTGTATAATAGTGCTAAAAAAGTCATCTTTATTCTTGAAAGATAACTACTCAGTTTCTACAGCTGAAACAGAATATCAACTATGTACTCCAGAGGGGTGTTGTCTGCTTCTTTTCATCTTCAGCAGATGAATTTTGCCTCTGGTGCTTGATTCATGACTCAAGGGAATCTAAAATGCTACTATAAAATAAAAGATATCTAGAATGAAAATACAGTTATAGATTATTGCATAGAATTGTGATGCTCTTTAGAGGGCTTTATAGAACAGAATCTTCAGATCCCATCTTTTTCCTGCAATGAAAAAGGTAACTCATAAGAAGACTTTAAGTTGACTTATAAAAGAATCAATCTTATTTGGAAAGTTTGTGTATGGGTTGTTTTGTCTTTTGTTCCCTTAACTTTATGCTTCTGAGAGACAGATCCTCAGACTATTTTGAATAGTTTAGCTGGGATTGGAAAAATATAAAACAGGATTAGAAGACTAGAAAAATTTCAGATGAAATTTCAAATTCAGATCTAAGTACCTGTTCCAATGGGGGGCTAGCACAAGATGCTTCAGAGGAAGACTAAAGAAGCCTGTAGTAGACAGCATGCAATAACCTGTTCCTGCCAATAGTCTCATCCCAGTGTTGAAAAGGAGGCATAAGTATGAAATTGAAAATTTAGCAATCCTCACTGATTTTAAATGTGTAGACAATCCCCATTCTTACTTTTTCTGTTAAGAATTTTTACCACTTCGTACAAATTTCTAGTTCCTACTTTCTTTGCTTTGCTTACTTTCTATGACAATGAGTGCTGCATTTCTTGGAAAACCATATTATATTATTTGTTGTTGTTTTTGAGACCTAAAAAAGGTCTATTTTGCATTCATATTGTTCTTATGTCATTACAGATGAGAGCAAACAATCTGCTCTTCACAGCTTCACATACTTTTGAACCATTTCTTTTCATACTCATCAAATTTCCTTGGCTATGTGACTCTAATCTTTTGCCTCCATTTTCAAAATAATGCTGTGTCAATTCCTAGCTAATCTCTATTAACGCACCTCTGGTGTGGCAGTGATTTTCTTAATACAGGAATATCTGTATATTAAGGGAGAAATCTCATTATTTCACTTAATGTTACTGCAGCCATTTCCCTATTATAATCGTACTTCATATTCTGATTTCTACACAGCATGCACAGACCATCACTGAAGGTGTTTCTTTTCTTTTCTTTTCTTTTCTTTTCTTTTCTTTTCTTTTCTTTTCTTTTCTTTTCTTTTCTTTTCTTTTCTTTTCTTTTCTTTTCTTTTCTTTTCTTTTCTTTTCTTTTCTTTTCTTTTCTTTTCTTTTCTTTTTTATTTATTTAGCTAGTTAGTTAGTTAGTTTGGAGCAGACTAGTGGTATTTTATACAACACTTCAAAGTATACTGTATTGTAGGCCTTTTCTCCAAACAGTCAGTCTTACAAACAGAAAACATACAAAGAGGTAAAGACCACAAAATACACACAAAAAAAATACTGCTTTAACTTGTGGATTCTATAGCAAGTCCTAAAAGTCCTATGTGTATATGCATATTACAGAATCACAGAATCATCTAGGTTAGAAGAGAACTCCAAGATCATCTAGTTCAACCTCTGACCTAATACTAACAAGTCCTCCACTAAACCATATCACTAAGCTCTACATCTAAGTGTCTTTTAAGGCCCATCGATAAAGATATTAAAGAGGACCGGCCCCAGTACCGAGCCCTGGGGAACACCACTAATAACCAGCCTCCAGCTGGATTTGACTCCATTCACCACGACTCTTTGGGCCTGGCGATCTAGCCAGTTTTTAACCCGACGAAGAGTACGCCAGTCCAAGCCACGAGCAGCCAGTTTCTTGAGGAGAATGCTGTGGGAGACGGTGTCAAAAGCCTTGCTGAATTCAAGGTAGACCACATCCACAGCCTTTCCCTCATCCACCAAGTGCGTCACTGTCATAGAAGGAGATCAGGTTTGTCAAGCAGGACCTGCCTTTCATAAACCCATGCTGACTGGGCCCGATCGCCTGTTTGCCCTCTAAGTGCCGCATGATGACACTCAAGATTATCTGCTCCATGAGCTTCCCTGCTACTGAGGTCAAACTAACAGGCCTATAGTTTCCTGTGTCAACCTTCCGACCCTTCTTGTAGACGGGCATCACATTTGCTAGACACCAGTCAACGGGGACCTCCCCTGATAGCCAGGACTGCTGATAAATGATGGCAAGCAGCTTGGCCAGTTCTTCTGCCAGTTCTCTCAGTACCTTTGGAGACTGCTGCCATCTAGAAATGCTGATAATAGAGCTTTGAATACTAATGACTTGTGCACAGTAAAATTTATCTTACTGTTGAAAGTTTTGGCAAAATCATCCATACTGCTCAGTCAGAAATGATAAAGTCTCCAAAATTCTCTTGCTATAAGGTTGTGACTATGGAACAGTTGAGTAAATAATCTAAGAATCTTGTGCTCTATCTCTGAAATAATTGAAATTCAAGAATTGAAACTCAATAAAAAAGAATACCAGGTTGGTGACAATATTTCACATAATGTAGAGACATTTCCAAGAATTTCTGATTTATCTCTTCATTTAATGGTTGGGGGGAGGAGGAGGGAGGAGCAGAAAATAATAATAATAATAACAATAACAATAACAATAATAATAATAATAATAATAATAATAAATAATAAATAATCTGCTCTTTTTCTCCTGTAATGTCTGGCCAAAAACTTCATCATTTTGCTTAGTTTAGGTAAGTATTACACTTTCTTCTACATCTGTCACAATAATCCAGGCTATCTCTGTGGCAAGTCAGGAATAATAGCAAATAGAAAATAGCAAGACAGGTTAACTGCTTGCTATCTTTAACCTTGTTACCCCAGCCACTGCTGTTCCTCTTCATGTCTACCACCTTGAAACAGCAGCAGCAGCTAAGGTGTCTCCTTCACCTGTGCTGTGCCAGAATCCCAGATACTGTTTAGGTCCTCAGTGCATAGCATGAGTTGCAGAAATAGACATTCAATGATTTTAGATTTTTGGGGGTGGAGTGATAGAGGGGAAAGTAGAATGAAATTTCCTCGCCCTCTTATGTGGGGTTTCTGGAAAGAGGGGGAGGGGAGATGTAAATGCACATTAAATTTGGGACTTAATCTAAATAAAAACACAAAATAAGTATATACAGCATATAAATTTCTCTTTAAATCTCAGAACTCAAAATGAAACTCCAGAAAGGACAGCATATATGTTTATATTTGTACATAAATATATGTACACATACATATATGTACATATTATGTACAAATCAACAGTTATTTATTGGATATTGAGCTTGTTTACTTAGTCCCTACCATGCTTAATCTCCATAGTTCACTCCACAGCTAATATATAATTTTTTTAACTTTACACATGTTCAATAGTGTTTACAGGAATAAAGATGTAGAACTTACATTTTTGTTTGTTTGTTTGTTTTGATTTGATTTTTAAGCAGAATATGCTTTGTTTTCTGTTTTTGCAGGATTTGACAGATACAAACTGTGTTAACACAATTTTGATTTCATGAATAATAAAATTATTGTTATAACTAATTGGCAGAAGTTTATTTTTGAATTAAAATTGACTGAGAATATATTGATGGGGTTAATTATTTGCATTATTTATATTTATTATTATTATTGTTGTTATACTGAATAATGACAGTGAAGGAAATTATTTTTCCTAAAATGGTACCTCCAAGCCAAGACTAAAAAATATAGTTATAATTAAAGACTAGTAAATGATGAAGATTTTTAACTACGCTTTTGTTACATGACACTTTTCCATGCCTAATGAAGCAAGTGATAACACTAGCTGTGATTATAACACCAGGTTATCTGTATGATAATTATTGACTTTTTCAGACATATTAGAAGGTTTATTATAAAAAAAATAATTGTGGATTTTATATAGGCAACACAAATCTCTTATTTTCCAAAAGCATAATTCAGAGATGTACTTACACTGCATTATTTAGGCAGATATTGTTGAAATGACTGTTCTTTTGCCAAAAATTAACAAGGTAAGAGGAAAACCCCCAAAATGCAAAAAATGCACATAGCCACATTTACTCTCAGCTTTTCAGCAAGCACAAAAATATACTGTTCAAACTACCTAAGCAGTAGCTCTACTCACCCTCAATCTATGGGTTTAGAAACAGAAATGGAAAGAAGGAAGAACTGTCCCGAGAATGACATGGTGGAGAATGTTCTCATAGCCGCCCTGGGAAAGTAGCATAACCAGTGCGCCCAGCTCCAGTGCATTGACACAAGCATACTCACAATAGGAAAAAAAGTATAGGAGGAACTAAAAGTTTGCGCACAATCACAGAGTTGAAAAGGAAGATGTGTCCTGTTTTCTACTGGTTAATTGGTGGCTACAGAGGAGACAGATTATTTTCAAATTGCACAGTGTAAGAATGAGATGCAATGGCTGTCTTGCAAGAACAGAAACTCCTACCTGACATAGAAAAAAATTCTTCATGAATGAGGATGATCAAACACTGAACAAGTGCCCAGTGCAATTTAGATACTACCGTCATTACAGATATTCAAAACACAGCTGGGCAAGGGCCTTTTTTCAGCCCTGCTTAAAGAAGGTGTTTTGATCACCTGACCCCCAAAAGTATTTTCTGATATAAATGATCCTTTAATCCTATATAACAATAAGAGCTAAACAAAAGATAGATTCAAAGAAAAAAAAAAAAAAAAAAAAAAAGGCCATTGTTTATAACTGGCATACTTTAAATAAATGACAGGAAATCTCGTTTATTTTTTTTTTCTCCCCATGGGATTAAAACTATCTGAAAACAAATTCCCTGTCACTGGGTTTTATTTAACTCCCTGTTTACAGTTCTTAACTACCCATCAGCAAGTCTTCAAATTTAATTAGACTCCTTGTTCTCCTCATGAAACCAAATTGCCATCTTCACAAAATAGTTTTTATTATTCTATACAGTATTTTCCCTAATTCTAAAATGCAGTAAGATCCATTCTAATGGGTTTCAGCAATAATTTTAGAAGTGTAAAGTTTATATCACCTGATTTTACTGTCTCAACAGATGAGACATTCTGGCATTTAACCCAAGAGACTTTATCCATATTGAAAGGACAAACATTCTAAATTAGACACCTACTTTTGGATTGGTTTGAATGCTACCTGGGAATGGGTATTCACTGACTAGAGAGGGATTGTGAATGACTAGATAATAAATATCTGATTTCTACACAGCTGTAGTTTAGGTGAAATGATTGTCATGTTTACTCCCTACTTATTACTTATTCATGTGTAGCTGTAATCTTGTGGACCTGAAGCAATAAAGAAACAAAGCAAGCGTGAGTATGGGCATGCAGTGTATAGAGTCCTTCAATAGAGAATTTAACTTACAAACTATGACCCAGCAGGCAAGATACTAGATTTCATTAAACATTTGTTTGTGTTTGCGTGTTTTTGCATTTTTTCTTTTTTCTTTTTTTTTCTGTTTTCTTTTTTTAATTTTAATTTTGTTTTTAACTTTTGCATCTCTAAGGGCCCGTTGCAGTGTGAAGCTCAAGTGCAAAGAGTCATCTACATGGCATTCTCTTGAAGCTGGAAGCCTGCCAGATAGACACACATCCCTGCCACCCATGTGGGACCCCTTCCGAGTCAGGTGGTGAGGTAGTGCTACTACTCACAATCACTGATGGATAGAGATGTGGTGGCTGTGTAGTGAGGGGTCACTAAATGTGTTAAGGTACTGACATGTGACCGTGTGTTGTCACTGTGTTAGGTTAAGCATGGTTTTTATGTGAAAATGGATAGTAGAACTCAATATCCCTTGTGCTGGCCAGCACCTGATTCAAACACCAGTTTCTGTGCAAATTGTTCTTTCAGTTTCAGAGATTTAATTGCCCTGTGACAAGCTGGTATCAAGGGCAGGGAGCATATCAGCTGGCTTAATGAGTACAGGTAGCACTGCGCAGCTTGAGTCTCAAAAGCAGTATAAATGAATTAATTTGGCGCAACACCAAAGTTAGAACAAATAGCTTCAGACAGCTCCTCATACGGAGACCTCTTAACCAATTCCAAGGCTACTAGTTATGTGATTACTGCCAAGCTAGGAGTCAGCACAATCACTTCACTAACCTGTAATGCCATGACACTCTTACAATATTAAAAAAATGAAGTAAAATAAATAACATAACATAACATAACATAACATAACATAACATAACATAACATAACATAACATGTGCCTGAATCTAAATGTTTTGATTTCTGTGATGATTTCCCTTCTCCAATAAGCATTTTCACATAGAATTGTGCAGATTTTTTCCCTCCCTTGTTCTAGAATTTCCTCTTCCCCATAAGTTTTGCTGAGCAAGATGGGTTTATGCCAATTTTTTGATAGTGTTGTCAAAATGAGCAGAAAATTTCTCTGTGAAAAGCGTGAATGTATGGCTTCAGGTAGATCATTTAGAAGAAGGCAGTGCAGGAATTTGGCTTTTGTTCAGGGCAAATCTGAAGGACTTCATAATAAGTAGCTGGCTTGATTCCTTGGAGTGATTACACATTTATTGCTTTTCCCAGATTGCTCTTAGTTTTATTTGTTTATAGAAATTAATCATCTTATTTGTACAATAGATTTTATTCCACCAGTTCAGTACATCACTAGCCAACATGAAAGTCAGGTGCACATAAAGCTTTTGCTAAGAAAAGTTGTATAAGCAGTATGTCCATTCACATGTTTGTTGAATAACAAATATATGCCTGGAGAAGCCGGCAGGCCATGGCTTGGATGGGTACACTCTTTCCTGGGTCAAAAACTGTCTGGATGTCTTGGCCCAGAGAGTGGTGGTGAATGGAGTGAAATCCAGCTGGTGACCGGTCACCAGTGGTCTTCCCCAGGGGTCGGTGTTGGGGCCCATCCTCATTAATATCTTTATTGATGACTTGCATTAGGGAATTGAGTGCAACCTCAATAAGTTTGCACATTGGGTGGAAGTGTTAATCTGCCAGAGGAGAGGAAGGCCCTGCAGAGGGACCTGGACAGGATGGGTCAATGGGCAGAGGCCAATGGGTTGAGGTTCAATATGGCTGTGCTGTTTCTACACTTTGGCCACAACAACCCCATGCAGGACTACAGAGTGGCTCAAAAACTGTGCAGAGGAAAAGGATCTAGTGGTATTGGTCAATCCTCACCTGAACATGAGCTGGAAGTGTGCCCAGGTAGCCAAGAAGGCCAACGGCATGCTGGCTTGTATCAGGCATAGTGTAGTCAGCAGGACCAGGGAGGTGATCATTCCCCTGTACTCAGCTCTGGTGAGGCCACAACTTGACTACTGTGTTCAGTTTTGGGCCTCTTAGTATAAGAAGGACATCAAGGGCCTAGAACATGTCCAGAAAAGGGCTACAAATCTGGGGAAGGGCCTGGAACACATGTCCTGTGAGAAGGGAACTGGGATTGTTTAGTCTGGAGAAGAGGAGGCTCAGGGGAGGCTATATTGCTGTCTACAGCTGCCTGAAAGAAGGTTGTATGGAGCTGGGTGTTGGTTTTCTGTCACAGATAACTAGTGATAAGACAAGAGGGCATGACCACAAGTTACACCAGTGGAGGTTTAGGTTGGAAATCAGAAGAAATTTCTTCTCAGAAGGAGAAGTCAGGCATTGGAACAAATTGCCCAGGGAGGTGGTGGAGTCACCATCCCTGGGGTTGTTTAAGAAAAGATTAGATGTGGTGCTTAGGTACATGGTTTAGTGGGTGGTAGTGATGCTTGCAGTATGGTTGGACCAGATGATCTTGGAGGTTTTTTCAACCCTAATGATTCTACCTACAACTCTATATAAAATCTCAATGTTCTGACCTGTTTCGTCTATGGGCATTGTGCAAAATGCATATACAAGAAACTAGAACAAGAAAATAATGTGAAAAATATGTTTTGGAATTATTTGCATATGCCTGACAAAGAACATGTTTTAATGGCTTTTTCCCACTTAAAAATACAGATATTTTAACATATCAGCTAATGAACTCACATGGCAACCCATTATATTGAATATATTTGCTATTGGAAATTTCAGGTTTTATATGTTTCTAAGCACAGGAAAGGAAAGGATTTTCTTGCTGCATGAATACAGAACACGCCTATTGTAATTGACCCAATCTGTTTATGAAAAGTTTAATATGTTTTTTTTTTTTTTTTGTGTGTGTGTTTTTTTTGTGTGTTTTTTTTTTTTTTTTTTTTTTTTTTTTTTAAGTAGTGCTGTCTAAACTTACTAGGGCTATCAATGTCAAAAGGATACAAACAGAAAGAAGACGTGAAGTATTTAGCATAATACAAGACAACAATTCAAAGAGTAAAATACTAAGAAATATAAATATAGTCTGTATATAAGCAAAAAAAGTCTTGAAATAGAATACTTATTTACAGTAAGTTTTGGAAAACATATTCCCTGGCACATTTTATCAACAAATACTGCAGGGAAGAAAAAAAAAAAAAAAAAAGTAGTTTTCAGGAAAAACTACTATATCCTGAATACTGAATTTCCCTTTCCTGAACATGATAATCAGGATGTTTTCTGCAAATTAGAAAAACAATAGGCTACAAGAAATTAACATTTCTCAGATGTACTTCTGACACAATCTTTCCAAGCTTGTGAAAGAAACTCTGGTAGATGAAGTGAAACTTGACAGTTGCAGTGTAACTGTCAAGATCTAGACACAAAACACGAAAGAATACACTAATGGCTGTGAATCACATTCTTCAGCTAGTCTGTGCTGATAACAGGGCGGGTACCCCTTGCTGGTGACACTATGCTTAATTTATTAAGCATCTACCACATGTAATAGGTTACCACCATCACCTGCAATAGTTGAATCAAAACAGCTAGGCTGACACAGACAGATTTGTATCCCCCCTTTATAAATAACAGCCAAAAGAGCTTTAAACAGCTGTCAACATGAATTTTATTCATCTGTCCAACAGTTAGCACTTTTCATGCTGATACATATCTAAATGGGCAGGTTCTGTTCCTATGAAGAATTTAAAACAATTTTAAATGGTTGTCATTCTGACATTTTAAATTAGAACATACCTGTTATTTATAGCATGCGCTTTAGACCTTGTCTATGTGTGTCTATTTAACCCTGTATAAGGAACTATTATGGCATTCAGTTTTTCCCGAGTTTCTTTTTACTGTATGGATTATTAAGTGCTCCTTGGCTCACTTTGTGGACCAGTTTCAGCTCGCAGAAAAAAAAAAAAAAAAAAAGCTAAATTTAAAACAAACAAACAAACAAACAAAAAACAGGAAAATTGAGATTTAAAGAAGAAATGTTTATGAACTATCACTAATGCCTCCTGCCAGTACCAGCCTCAGATATTTCTCATATATATATATTTTTTTCTCCGAGTAGGCTAGTATAATAACATTCCCTTTGTTGTGGCAGTTCTCTAATGTTCATGCACTGCAGTCCCTCTTCTATTACGTGGAAAGATGTGAGAGAAAGGTACTATAGCATTATTTTTTTCATTCACATATTAAAGAAATAGCAAGAAGACCAACGTCTCCAGTTATCTTTATCAAGGGACCAATTCTGTTTCCACTGTAATCAATGTGAATAGAAGTAGAAGGATAGGAGAGCATGAAGACTTATTTCAAATGTGAAAAATTGGAAATGTACTTTTAAAAATGTTTTTCTTTCTATTAAAAAAATGAATGTATACAGGATCCCCAATGTATCTGAATTTGTATGCAACCATTCAATCCAATACTTAATAATTAGTTAAAGATATTGCATTTACAATAGCCTATGATTATTTCAACAAATAGATCATCACAATCCCTTTAAGCAGTGCAAGGAAGTCAAGGTGTACCTTATTCTGCTTCCTCTCTCTCAACTGGTTAGTTAGGGATCAGGGTTGCACGTGTATACAACTTTGAACAGCCTTATAGTTCCACCTTCTTAGTCCATTTTACTTGGATACTGAGCTGCAGACAGGCTTATGCTCAATGTGAGGTGTGGTGAAAATTCATATTTCCTCTCTGAGGATGCTGTGATGATAACACTCCCCTTGCTGTGGTAGTTTTCTAATGTTCATGAACCGTAGTTCATCTGCAATATTCAGATGTACCACAGAAGAAATTAAGGATTTATTTTTTTTTAAAGTAGAGGTATGCATGCTGGAAATCAGTAAGTTTATTATTAAACAGGTTTGACCTCAACTCTGTCAATGTGTGGATGCATGTGTACAGACAGCTTCAACTGAACAAACAGCTAAAGTAGGGATGTGACACTAAGATTTGGAAAACACTTTTGAATTCACTGTAATGTAGGCAAGGAAGATCTTTGTGTCTATGTGCTGCAAAGATATATAAAATAAAAGTTGGGGACACAAGGGAATCTATTTTAATTTCAAAGCGTGGTTGAGGAGCTTGTGGTCTATGAAAATAAACTGAAAATTTTGCTTTACTGTTTCTGCACAAGCATGGTTTATCTAATTGCTGAGGATCAGCATTTAACTATATATTAAGGGAGGGAGGGAAGTAGAGTTTCAAAGAGGCTGGAGAAGGGGAAATAAAGAAATTCTTCAGGCAAGAATTTTTACTAGTTCAGTGACTATAAATAGGGCTTTAGAATGATTGCTCAGAAACCTTTTAATGAGGCTACAGAAGAGTTCTGTTCCAAACTGTACTGAGAGTGCAATTGTGTAACCTTGTCAACACAATGAGATCCAAACAAATGCAACCTTGAAAGAAAAATAGGTGACTATAAAGCATAGGTCTTATGCAAGGTTTATCAAAGCTATTTTTAAAACAATCCATTACAAATACTTAAAGGCAGAAAAATGTTATGTATGAGTTTATTCCCATGCAGCATGTACTGTTACTGGAATTGCTGGGTAACTGTAATAAAAAATAAATCACAACATTAATCTGCCACCTTAGGAAGGAGACAGAAAGCAACATCTTTAGATACAGTATTGTCAGTGCAGCTGCATTTGTGCACCTGTACGTGCATGGGTAAATGGTATTTTGCATTTTTTTTCTTGAAAATGTATAATATATAGGATGTTATTTCATACTGTACAAATGTAAAATTACCTGGCACAGACCTGTATTAATTTTTCATTAAATTTAACTGAAAATTTTATCCATAATAGTCCTATTATTTTAAAGGGAATTTTACAATAAAACGCAGCTACCCTTGGTTCAGTTGGTTATAGGGCTCTACTGTTACTGGTTTGTCAGGAACCACCAGTTAAATGATAAACTCTAACCTGCTGCATTTCAGAGAAACGTGTATATGGAAGATGCAAGTACAATATTGTTCTCTCTGATATCATGAGAAAAAAACAAACAAACAAACAAACGAACAGTGATTAAATGTCTTGAGACTTTTCTTGCAGAATGTGTTTGCAAGGCTTTTGTAAAGAGAAGAGTAGTCATCTATAACTGTTGCAGCATAAAAAACTGAGGTCAGTTTCAGATAATTTTTTTTTTTTAAAAGGTATGTTTAGCCCTACTTTAAATGCAGAAAAGCTAGTCATTTGCTTAAAGATAGACACGTGCCAGAAATGACTTGTTAAGATGGTAAAATAATTAAAATAATTTTTAAAAGCATCAGTAAAAAGAATTGAACAACTATATACAAAACCATGGTTGGTAGCTCTGTCCTTGTCCACTAAATGAGACTCAGACATCTAACTGTTCTGTGATTACGTGTAAGTTATAGAAGCACACACTGTTAGTTGTGGAAAACTCTCTACTCTTTCGGTATTCCTTCCCATTTTCTGTACAGGTTCTCTTCCATGCAGAAGACTGAGTATTTGAATACAATGAAACTCCACAGACTCTTTGCTACTTCGCTGCTCTTCCTAGTTTAGCAGAAGATGATAAATCAGAGAGCTGTATGAAAATCAGGAGCAGAGAAGAGGCCTTGTTTCTTGTTACTATGCATCTTTGCAGCTTAGAGGAGAAACCATGGGGAAATATACATGATAAAGTTGTCAAAATGGTGACTAATGCTCAGAGCACAGGATTGGACAATTGCAGAATTATCTGGAAGTGGGTGTGATAAAACCACCAGATGATGGCATTCAAAGATGTAAGATGTCACCACTGGAAGTAATACAAGTTTACAGTAGAGATGCTGGACCAGTGACTTGTGGTAGGATAAAAATGTGAGTGTGATGTAAACTGAAGCAGAATATTTAAAAATAAATAAATAGTGAAATCCTAATGTTACCATTCTAGATGACTACAACTGCATATGTCATATTACTACCCTTCCTTTAATCATTCTTCATTAAAAATTTTCATTCTGACTGGTGCATGCAAAAGCTTTAAATTGTCACAGAAACTACCAAATCTATTTCCTACTAATTTTGCAGTTATCTTCTGCCAGGTGGATTTATCACTGTTAATGCACACACTGAAAAGTGAGAACGTTGTCATTTTTGAAAATGCTGATGTGAGCCCTCCTACTTAGCTTGGAATCTCTGTGTGAAATTGCTTGTACTGCATCTTTCAAACTGATTTCTTGCCTACCAAGGAAGAGAAAAAGACATAATGTTACATATACACTGGGGTAAATTAAGTGTTTAGCGTTCCTATGAAAATATTCTCAATTTCAATTTTTCCCCCCAATATTTATTAGAATGAAATAATGGACTACCAGTCCCCACTCCATCCCCGCTCCCCTCACTCCCCCTTTTCTGGGCAAGTTTGTTCTGCAACTATCTGAATAAAACAGCATAGGGTACTAAAAAATTACCCCCCTGCATCCCAGATGCAATCCTAAAGTACTGTTCTATGAACAAATAAAAAATAGTATTGAAAAGTTGCATATCTCCAATCAGGTTAATTAAGAGAGACTTTTAAAAGATTTGGAGTCTAAGGAATTACCTGAACTGGGTCAAGCAGTGACTTGTATCTTCAGCCTGTTGTCTCCCAACCAAGTACCTTGAAAAAAAATAAAATCATGATCCGAAATGTAATTAATAATGAAAAATATTTAAATAAAATGTTACTAACTCAATCCAGCAATTAATATGGTGTACAGCTGTGTTTCCAATATATTTTTTAAAACCTACCAACAATTATGTCTCTTGTATTTCTGAGATGATTTCAGATGTTTGGAGAGAAATTTTAAACACAATATTATTTATTAGTAGAAGCTGCACAAGTCAGTGTTTATATAGTTCTCAGTACACTAAATTTGGGGAAAAAATAAAGTGCACTGTGGCACTGCTATTATTCAGTCCAGCTAACCCTGGATTTCTTCAATTTTTCAAGACGATATCTGTAACATAATTTGACTGTAAAATAATTCAGATGACTTAGCAGTAGATGAATGAGCCTTGTGGCATAATATGGAGGATGTTGCTTGCCTTAAAATCTGATGTATGGCCGTTCATTGGTATTGTACAGCACATGTAGCAATCCCACTATAATTTAGTGAAAAAGCAAATTTATTTATTTATTTATTGTGCAACCTACTTGTGTTTAAAGGGCCAACCAAATGGGAATGATGAAAGCAATCTGGAAGGAAGCTCTTCCATTTTCCTGTCCTGCTTCTCTGTTCCTTAGTCAATCTCTTTTCCAAATTCCATTTTATTACAAGCGCTCTGTCAGGGTTTGATGAGTGTATCAAGGATGGGAAATCTTTTTACTTCCTGGTCTAGCCTCTTCCTTCCTTGATGGAGAAGTTGCCAGTGTTTCCATCTCTAACCTGTAACTCTATAGTAACTATATTCAGAACCAAACTACTTTCGTAGACAATAAGTAAAAATCATTTAGAGCATGTTATTCAATAGAATACAAGTTATAAATTAAGTTAAAATATAAAACAACATTTACAGAAAATATTTTGTTTAAACTGATTTCCTCAGGAACAAATATTTACTATTTTTTATGTTTTTCTGTTTCCAAGTTCTAGTGAATTTAATTCTGGTATAAGATTATGTATATACTGTTAAGTGAGATAAAGATGAATATGCCTCCTCACCATGCTCTAACCCAGGATAACTGTGCAACTGCTCGGGCCCAGCCCAGTGCTTGGGGACCCAGGGTCTCTGTCCAAGCTGGAGGAAGCACCTACTACTTTCCCATGTTCACCTGGTAGCTGCATTTAGTTTATATGGCAAGGGTTTGGTAGCAGGGGGACTTCTCTGTGAGAAGTGTTCAGCAGCTGCCCCATGTTAATTAGACAAGAGCCAGTTTCACTCAGCTCCAAAAGGAACCCACCACTGCCAGAGCAATGTTGGCTGTGCCTCTGTGAGAGCAGATTTAAGAAAGGGAAAACAAAACAAAGCAAAACAAAACAAAGACAACAACAACAACAAAACTGCTGCACAACCGCAGCTGAGAGAGAGGAGTGAGAACCAGCCCTGCAGGCCCACAGGTCAGTGCAGAAGGAGGACAGGAGGTGCTCCAGGCACGCAGCAGCAGTTCCCCTGCAGCCTGTGGAGGAGCCCCCGGTGGAGCACGTGGATGTGGCCTGAACAAGGCTGCAGCTCATGGAGAGCTCCTCCAGGAGCAGACTCTGTGAAGTGTAGCTGCAGCCCATGAAGAGGAGCCCATGCAGGAGTAGATGACCCCACTCTCTTGAGTAGCTGTTACTACTAGGACCCCGCTTGCTCCACTAGCTGGCACCATAGGCCATGGGGTCTACATGGACCCCATGTTAGTTACTGGACCTGACTCCAGTAATTAACACCAGTTTCACTTGCACACACACACAACTTGCCAGCAACTGGTGCTGAAAGCCCTGCACTTGCTCCAGTAGCTGACAACATACATTGAGGTGTTTGCTCCCCTGCATTTACTCCACTATCTGGCACAAGCCTTCACTCACACACGCATAGTTCTTGCCAGGAGCTATTGCATAGTCCTTCAGCACACGTACATACAGGAGTGTGAATATGCAAAGAGATACTTGAGAAAAGATTTAATGAGAAAAGATAAGAAGATAGGACAGACTACCATGATCAGATTCAGGGCTCAGCTAGACAAGCACATTGGCTAGCCCCGTTTTACATGCAACTGGCACTTTATACCCATTTCTACCAATTCCCACTCTTTTTCCTCCTGCTGCCCATTTTCCCTGCACACCTCCATGGGTTTGCAGAGCTCTGCAGTTTCTGCACCCTCCCAGTCTGGGGCCTCCAGTACAAAACTCTTATCAGCTGCAAGGCCCAGCCTTACTGGAAGTGGCTTTTTGTTAAGGTTTGTTACAACTGGTGTGACTGGGAGGTTTGTTTCTTGTTATTGTCTTCCCCTTTGCAAGTCCTCAGCCAGATAACCCTGTTAGAATAAACTTCCTACATTCTCAAATGCTCTTATTAATTTGTGTGAATTACCAGATTTGGTTCCCATCACTTCCTCCTTTTCTTATTTTCCCTTGTTGGATTAGAAAAGGTCCTTGATCAGATAGCCTTAAAGGAGTATACATTCTCCTTCTACATATACTTCAGCATTTAAATTGGAATAGCATTTGCAGTTTAGAAGATAACTTCACAGAGTTGACTATTCTCATTCTGGGATAGCTATTTAAGCATAACTATTATCAGAAATCACAAGGTAATTCAGAGCATGTGTATGTGGTGCATAAATGTGCATGAACATCTTTATTTGTCAGAGAGAGGTCTTCTCTACATCACCTCTGTCCATATCACCCAACAGACATAATTTGACATAGGCTAGATGTATTACAAGAGATGACCTACCTCTTTACAAAGAGCTTTCACTGTAGTCCCTGCTGTACTGTCCCAAAGACGAACATCAGGGCTGGAGCTGCCACACCATTGCTTCTCCCAGTGTGTTTAAATCTGACCCCTTCCTGTGGTGTCAGGAGAAGCTGAAAAAGGGCTTGAATAAGGTTTCATTCTCCTGTTTATATTTTCCTTTTTCTTTATATATTCAGTGTTGTAAAGTGTCTTGTTTTCCCTGTGAGCAACATTTGCCAGAAAGTCTCTTGTGGCCAAGCAGTCTTGTGCACGCCCACACATGCTGTACAACTTCTTGGCTGTTGTTTAGCAGCACTCCTGCCATGGCAGATGCTCTCTCTCTGTTTTTACCATAATATTAAATGCAGCTATTCTCTCTTCAAACCAGCTCTAGGCATAAGGAGTTGTTAACCTCTCTGATGGCTGTTGGCATTTGTTATTAATCCATTCCATACCATGACACAAGACCTTGTGTGTCTTCCTCAGGCATTTGCTTCAGAAGATATGTAGACATCTGCTTGTGGCTTTGGTAGATTTCTAACTTTCAAGTCCATATGCCAAGACAGCCACAATACTCAAGCTGGAATTGATGGGAATTGGTTGTTATAAAAATCCCACTAGGAACCTTTCTGCATTGTTAGGCTTCTAAAGCAAAACACCCTTCAGGGATGACCTGTATAAGTGCAGACTGATGGAAATCAAGTATTTAATGACTTTAATTCTAACAAGTTTTCATCACAGACTGGGTATTTCAGTCTATAAAGTGGATCTGAATGTTTGACTACTGTCTTACAAATTTGCTTTGAGGATCAACACTCATTGGAAAAATGTCATTGGAAAGGCAATGGTGAATGTACATACAGAATTGCAACATGTCTTGTTGCCAGTATGAATTATGTGACAGTTAAAAAATATAGTTCTCAAAATTTAAAACAAGTAGAAATTCATTCAGGCAAAAATTCAGTGTATGAAGACTAAAGGACCCAATAATAAGGACCAACATGCATTTAATTGATAGACAGGGAAATAGGTTGCTTTGTCAATGTGTAAGTTCTAATTTACATTTTTAACTTTTTAATTATGTAGGCTGCAATTTACATTGCTACATTTTAATAAGATTTTGCCTAATCCTGAAATGAATTGCTGACAAATGTATCCACAAAGTTTATATCTATGAGCAGTTGCAAGGGAACAAATACACTAGCAGAAACTCTATTTAAGTACTGCCAAAAAAAAAAAATTGATAAAATACTTCATACCTGGTTCCCATAAGCAGTTACTTCTCTGCTTGTCAGTATTGAGGGGCAGAAACCCACAAGTGATTCTGTGTTTGATTTTAGGTGAGAAGTGCTCAGTAGCCTCTGTGATTAGCAACAGTATTAAAACTCTAACAAAAATGAAGCAGTAAGGACAATCAAGACATTGACCAATTTGTCTGATAGCCTTCCCTTACTGTAGATGCATGTTGAAATCCTTTGTCCAAAGGACAGAGATTCAGAATGAACAAAGAGTTCATTACTATCTTCAGCATTTGGTAAAATTCACTATGGCTGAAGAAAAGTTATTGAGTTCCCAGTTTTATAAACACCTTATCCTTGATTTTTCTTGTCAATTTTCAAATTTCATTATTCCTTAAATAGTTTATATCTGCTCTTTCAGTCATTCATATGCATGTAGGAACGCTGGTTAAAGGCATAAGTGGCCAAATAACTGTTTTTCTTCCTTTGGGAAGAGAATCTGAAAACAAAACCAAAAATGAACAAACAAACAAGATTTAAAAACAAGCAAACAAACAAATAAACAAAAAACATCCTTCAGTTGTGAGACACAGATATTACAGAATTCCAGTGATTCCATTCAATACATGGGTATCAGTGGAATTATTTCTAATGAGTGTCTTCTCAGAAATTCCCTAATCTTTGTGACTTGCATTTGCCAAACTAAAAAGAGACATCAAGGGGCAAAGAAAAACAAAGACAACAAACAACCAACAAACAAACAAAACCAGCAACAAATAAACAAAAACAATGTCTAAACACTGTTAAACATTTAAAAAATAAAACATTATTTACAAATATTGTCATCACTTTTTTATAACCAGTTTTGAAAACTAACCTTATCATAGTCTCATCTGATTATCAGATTACCTTTCTGATGTGATTGTAACACAATTCACAGGCTTTCTGATAGAAAACACTGAATGTGTTTTTTTTTTTTCTTGAAGGGCAATCTGTTTCTACAAAAATATGACTCTGTCATAGAAAGGTTTGTAGTCAGTTAAAATCCCACCATGTTAAAATCAACCCTAGCTGTGAATTTTTGACAAAGTGCCTGACTGTGTTTTTGTTTCCTTCATAAAATCACATAACACCATATGTATTTCAAATTCAGTTGGATGCTGATACTTGCTTTCCAAAAAGTGTACTCAAAAGTTTTCAAGTGCAGAAAGAGCAAAAGGGACTGTGAAATTACCTGTAAATATGACCAGTCATGAGAGAATTGGGCAGAAAAGAAGTATATATATATATAAAAAAAAAAAAAAAAAAAAAAAAAAGTGCCTGAATTCACCAATTTTTATTCACAATTAAGTCAGAGTTACTGATACAAAAGGGATAAGAACAATTTATATGAAATGAAGAGCCAGAATAAATCTGTGAAAACTTCCAAGAGAATACAGTGAAGTCAGGATTTTATCTCTAAAATGCAAATATTCAAAATATGCTTCATAGTACAAAGACTAAATTTGGTCCACTGAACACAACAGAAAAAATATATTTATTTTTGGATTCAGTAGTTTTGATTAATCTTCTCAGCAACTGTATATAGTATGACTATATAGTCATCAGCAGTGTGGCCAGCTTGCTAGCAAATATTGGCAAACATTTAATGTAGCTGTACTCAATTTAAAAAATAAATGTCTTGACTTTGGTGTTTCTGCCAATATTTTGATTCTCTTGACACTTTTTATTTATGCATCAGTACTACAAAACTGCATGGGATGATTAAACTTTAAAACATACTATGCTAATCTTTCAAAAAGATTTCATTAACTTGCATACTGTAAATTAATAATTTCATATAGCTCAAAATATTGCAATGAAGTGGTCTTTCAGTAGATGGTGTAGTGTCATGCTGAGTATCAGCAGTAGGAAATGTATCCTTAATGGCTTGTGCATTAAATTTGTAGGTTTGCAGTATTTGCTTTGAATGTTTCCGTCCATATGTCTCGTCTGCCTGTCAGCCTTTCAATGACAACAACAACAAAACACACACACAAAAAAAAACCACAACACTTATAATCTTAATCTTATATTTACCTCAGATGACTGCTCTTTTTCTTTGTTTAGAAAGATAAGAACAATTCATACTTAGTTTTCCAGAAGAATTTCAGGGTGGGTGTGTTTCTATTTCATTTAAGGACTTCAAAAGACTGTAGTGTCAGTTGGTAAGTACCTGTTCTTTGTGCCATTATAAAATCTACTTTAACCTAACATTTTATAATACATTTAATTGCCATTTCATTTGAAGTAATTTCTTACAGAAAAGTGCTATAAAATTTAACAGGCAATGATAACTTACTATAGTTTCAGTTAACCAAGTCATGAAATTTGAATTTTATCTCTGTTGTATAATTAATTACCCTTAAAGCTGGAGGAAAAAAAAAAAAAAAAAAAAAAAAAAGAGGAGTATAAAGGGAATAAAATTTTAAGGTTGTATGACTTCATTGTATTTAACATCCAGGAAATATCAGGTGGTATATCAGCTAGCGTAGGTCATTCCTTCTTTATAGTTTATCCCAAGGCAGGTCTCTGCCATCAGCTCCCCTCCTTCATCTTCCAACTCAGGAGATAGAAAAGCTATGCTTGAGTTTCTGTTTCTCACATATTGACAGGGTTGGAAGGTCAAGGCAAAGGTTGTGTTTTTTGTTTTTTGTTTTTTTTTTTTTTTGCTAAGTATTAGCCATTTCTTTTAGAAGATGTCTTCTCTGGCTCCTGATAATAATCCTTTTTCTGATATCTTAAACACATTCACATGCCTTGTTGAGTTGTTGGTCAGTATAATTCTACATACACTTGCAAGTAGGAAACAAGCAGACATTTCAGGACAAAAATCTGGCTAAACAGAAATGACATGACTGAGCTTTAATGCTAAAAATCAGTATCCATGTTGTGGAAGCAGTGATGAGCTGCAAGAGAGGAGTTTAGAAGCATTGTCCAGACATGTAGGGATATTAGGAAAGTTAAAGCTCAGATGGAATTGAGACTTACACAGAACATTGAGAACAAGAAGAGCTTCTACCACTGCATTAGTTTGGAACACTGAGTAAGAAAATAGAGTTCCATTGATGAGTGAGGTGGGTGATGCAGTAACTGTGGGCACACCCAAGGCTGAAGCACTCATTACCTTAATTGCCTGAGCTTTTGCTAGGAAAGTCTCCCAGATGTCTGTGATCAGAGGCAGGATTCAAAGAGAAGGATAGTGACTAGCAATGGATGAGAACTGAGTTAGAGGCTTCTGGAGATATCTCAATCAATGAACTCCCTATGTGTGAATCCACAGAATAGACAATGCCTTTGCAAATCCACTATCATCTCTGAAAGGCTGTGAAGACTGAAGAGACCTGTGGACACTGTAGAAAGCCAAATGTTGCACCCATCTTCAAAAATGGTCAAGATGACCCTGGGAACAAGATCAGCCTCATTTCAGTCACAGAATTGTAGAATCATAGAATGGCCTGGGTTGAAAAGGACCTTAAAGATCATCTAGTCTCAACACCCCTGCTCTAGGCAGGATTGCCAACCACTACAACAGGAAGCCCAGAGCCACATCCAGCCTGGCCTTGAATGCCTCCAGGGATGGGCATCCACAACCTCTTTGGGCAACCTGTTACAGTGCCTCACCACTCTCTGAGTGAAAAACTTTCTCTTAATTTCTAACATAAATCTCCTGTCTTAGTTTAAAACCATTCCTCCTTGTCCTATCACTGTCAACACACACAAACAGGCCTTTCCCTTCCTGTTTATATGCTCCTTTCAAGTAATGGAAGGCTGTAATGAGGTCTCCCCAGAGCCTTCTCTTCTCTGAGCTAACCAAACCCAGTTCCCTCAACCTTTCTTCACAAGAGAGATGCTCTAGCCCTCTGATCATTTTAGTGGCCTTCATCTGGACCTGTTCCAAGAGCTCCACATCCTTCTTGTGGTGGAAGCCCCAGGCCTGCACACAGTATTCCAGGTGGGGTCTCACAAGAGCAGAGTAGAAGAGAACAATCACCTCCCTCTCCCTGCTGGCCACCCCTTTTTTAATGCAGCTCGGGACATAGTTGGCCTTCCAGGCTGCAAGTGCACACTGCTGGATCATGCCCAGCTTCTCATCCTTCAGAACCCCCAAGTCCTTCTCTGCAAGGCTGCTCTCAAGTTCCTCTTCTCCCAGTCTATATAAATACCTGGGATTGCCCTAGCCCAAGTGCAACACCTTGCACTTGGTGTTGTTGAACCTCATCAGGTTGTTATGGGCCCACTTCTCCAGCTTGTCCAGGTCCATCTGGATGGCATCCCTTCCCTCTGTTGTATCGACTGCACCACTCAGCTTGGTGTCTGATCAGGTGGCTTGTAGCAGACCCCAACCATTAGATGTCCTTTACTGGACTGATCTTGATTTTCACCCACAAGCTCTCAACCTGGTCATGGCTGTTTCTCAGGCACAGCTCTTCACAATCTATCCACTTCCTAACACAGATGGCAACTCCTCCTCCCCTCCTTCTTTGCCTAACCTTTCTGAACAGTTTGTAGCTATCAACAGCCACACTCCAGTCATGGGAATCATCCCACCAGGTTTCTGTGATGGCAACTACATCATAGTTTCCTACTAGGACAGTAGCCTCCAGCTCCTCCTGTTTGTTACTCATACTGCATGAATTAATGTAAATGCACCTCAGCTGGGCCCACCTTTTGGGAGGGAGATGCCCTATCACACTCAAGTGTTTCCATAGTAACCAACTTCTCATCAACCCTTGTGTCCTTCCAGCACAGAATGTTATGTCATTCTCATCCTTCACCAAGACAGAAGACTGCAAGGTCTTACTAGCACACTCCTTACCCACAAGAATTTGCACGTTACATTCAGGCTTCTTTCTAGTGAACCCCAGTTCCACCCCCATTCCCCTTCATACCTATTTTATAACTCTGTCAATGAACCCTGTCAACTTCCATCCTAAAACCCTTTTCTGCTGGTGAAAAAAAAAAAAAGCTATTCCTGTCTGTTGTCAGCAGGCTTGGTCTCATGTAAATCGACCCAAGGTCAAGAAAAACAAACCTCTGCCAGTGACACCAGGCTCAGAGCCAAATATTAATGCACTGGCTCATCATGTCCAGTCCCTCACTACTTCCTAGAACTGGAGGAATAGAAGAGAACACGACTTGTGCTTCCAAACCCTTGACCAGTCTTCCCAAGGCTCTGAAGTCCTTCTTCATAGTCCTTAGGGAAGTTCTTCCTATTTCATCACTGCCTACCTGAAACAACAAAAGAGGATAATAATCCAAGGGCTGTACTAGTGAAGGAAGTTTCTTCCTTACATCTTTAACCC
Organism: Aythya marila; assembly: GCF_965140915.1. Lineage (NCBI taxonomy): Eukaryota > Metazoa > Chordata > Aves > Anseriformes > Anatidae > Aythya > Aythya marila. Next base: position 97,727,291 of record NC_139043.1, on the reverse strand, counting down.
AGGCCTCTGGGAGGCAGCAGACCTCCCTGTGTAGCAGGTCTAGTCTGCATATCAGGCCAGATATCTACTCCCTTCACCAGTGAGTCACCAATGACAACGACCCATCTTTTATTCCTTACTGAGGAGGTTTTAATACAGTGGGTAGCCTTATTAGACTTTGGCAACACCTCCAAGTAGGGAGGACCATCACCCTCGCCATCGTCCAGTTGTCCTCACAGAACACTGTACCTGTTCTGCAGGAGAAGCTGGGGAGGTAGGGGAATCACTGGGCGGGTGTATCTGCTATGCAGGTAATGCCGAGCAGGGACCTTTTGCCATCAGCCCCCATCCCCCAGTTCATCACCATCATTAGGGAGAGGAGAGGAGAGGAGAGGAGACTACCAAGCCACTCCTCTTTGCGTTGCCTGTTCATGGCACTCCATGGTGCTCCCTAAGGACTACTTTTATACAGCCAGGGGGTGGCTACCTTGGCGAGTGGCTGCAAAATGGCGGCGACGCCCAATGTAAATGGCCTGCCCACCACTGCCAGCTCTGCCCACGCCTCGTCAGCCACCCTCATGAGGGCTGCCAGGTCTTGGAGGCTCCCTCGGCTGCCTCGAGTGGTCTTGATGCTAGAAAAAAAGCCCTGCCTGTATCAATGCCCCAGTCTGCTGCAGGACGCATCTGCTCTGGAGCTGATCGCCTCGTGGGGAGAGAGCATCTGTGCATGTGCACCTAATGGAAGATGTAGCGAGAAAAATAACACATTTGATAAAACCTTTTGTGATCAGGATATCCTTCAAATGTGTTGTTGTGTTAGCCTGGCCAGCAGCTACACACCACACAACTATTTGCTCAGCCTCTCCCCCTCATCCACAAGCCCAGTAGGATGGGTGAGAGAATTGGGGGGTGGGGGTGGGGGGTTGTGAAAGACTGTGGGTTGAGATAAAGTTTATTAAGACAGAAAAATAAGAAAGGGAAAAATAATAATGAGAATAGTACTACTACTAATAATGTTTACAAAACAAGCGATGCACAATGCAATTGCTCACCAGCTGCTGACTGATGCCCAGCCTGTCCCCAAGCAGTGGTTCCCTCCACCCCAGTCAGCCACCCCATATTAATTGTTCAGCATGAAGTATCGTATGGACCCTTTGGCCAGTTTGGGTCAGTTGTCCAGGGTCTGTCCCTTCTCAGCTCCTGCTGCATCCCCAGCCTGCTAAATGTCAGGACAGAGCGAAAAGATGAAAAGTCCTTGGCTTAGTGTAAGCACTGCTCTGAACAATTAAAACATCAGCGTGTTATCAACATTATTCTCATCTTAAATCACAAACACAGCACCATACTAGCTACCATGTGGAAAGTTAACTCTATCCTAGCTGAAACCAGGACAAAATGCAATTCTTGTTATTCAGTGAGAAACAAAATATCTTGGAGGGATTATTTTTAATGAACTATTGTAATAGCAACAACAAAAACAACAAAATGATTTGGCTCCCACTCAAATTATAGTTTTCCTACAACTGTCATTGGCACACTAAGGAGGAGATTCAAAGAAGTATTACTTAGTTGTTTCTAAGGTAAGCAGGAGTGTGTGCTTGCTGTGCCTGACCAGGATCCTTCTGCCTCTGCCCAGTCTGCCTTGTGAGACCTTGGCACTTCATTACCCTTATGGATTTGGCTAGTGGTGGCTGGACTGTGTTCTGGACCTGCTCTGCTTTCCATGCTCAGGTGACCCCAGGTCAGTGTCTTCTGCACAGCAGCCCACTTATGCTGCACACAGCAGATATCTTCCCTGATGTTTCCTGGTGCTCCTACTCTGGTATTTCCTTATTTCCAGGACAGAAAGTGCAGGGCATTGCAGGACCTGATTTGCAGACCTAGGGAGATTCAAATGCCAGAAAGGGAAGCAGTTTTGTGATACAAGCCTTGTCCTGAGAATTTATTCTTTTTTAAACTCATATTATTATTATTATTTATTTGTTTATTTATTGGTGTGGAGGTGGCCATACCTTGCACATACATATTGCAACACACTGCTGAATGACTGAAGCCACATAAGCTAGTGCACAAGTTAGTGCACTACCTAGGTGGACAGTGAAGCAAGCTAGGGGCATAAAGTTGTTAAATAATTGCATTTCTGAAATGTTGAGTAAAGACAAAAAAGATCCTATGTGTTTTTATTTTAAACAAACGAACAAACAAATAAATACATGTAAATAAATGTATCTTTGTATGTAGCACTGTTAAGACCACACATCAAATGTTGTGTTAAGTTTTGGGCACTTAAGAAGGTTATTGAGTTGCTCAAGAATTTGTGGAGAAGAGCAATGAAACTGGTGAAAGAACTAGAAAATGAGTTACAATAATAGCTGAAGGAAATGCAATTGTTTAGTCTAGAGAGAAGGAGGCTGTGGGGAAACCTCATTATTCTCTACAACAGCCTGAAAGGAGGTTGCATCAAAGGTGTTGGTCTCTTTCCTCAGGTGACAAGTGATAGCATGTGAAGAAATGGTCTCAAGTTGTGCCAGAGGAAGTTTACGTTGGATATTAGGAAAAATTTCTTCACAGAGCAGGTGGTTAAGCACTAGACTGGATTGCCAAGGGAAGTGATGGAGTCCCCATTCCTGGAGGTATTTAAAACGTTGATGTAGCACTAAGGGACATAGTTTAGTGATGAGAGTCAGTAGGACAGATAGATAGTTTTACTTCATGATCTTGAAGGTCTTTTCCAACCTGGATAATTCTATGATTCTAAAAAGAGGAAAGATATTTTTTGATATCATCAGCATCAGCATTTTTTTCATTAAAGAACACTAGGTGTATTAATACCTCAGGAATTCTTTTGCTCTACATGGAAACTTTTCAAGGAATGTTTCACTTCAAATATCTCTAATAAAGTTCATTCAATACAACATTACCCAGTTACACAGGAACAAGTAGATCATTTTTGTTTGTATCTAACTAAAATGTAATACTAACATGTCAGGATTATTCAGATAAAATTATGAATTTCATTTGCTCTCATAAAATTAATAAAACATTTTTTACCTTTCAAAGTACATTGAATTTAGTGTATTATAAGAAGGAAATATAAAGTCTGAAAGTCTGATTTAAAGCCAGTAAATTGTTTGTTTGTTTGTTTCTCAACTAAGGGATTTTAGCTTGTATGTTTGTTTTTATTCATTGTGTATTCACTATATAACAAAATATAGATTTATTTTTTATAAGAAATTTTAGTTCTGCCAATGTTCTTGTTTCCAGCAAAATTTTGAACAATTTTTTGAACTCTCACAGTTTAATCATCTGTAACATTTCCTTTTTGAACTGAACCATCCCTTCTCATAAAAAAAAATAATAAATAAATAAAAAATAAAGTTTTTTTTTTTTTTCTAAACAGTTTTAGCAGAATTAAAGAAGAGTTTACTTTAAAAAACTTTGGAAAAAAAAAAAAAGTGAAGAATATCAGAGAAAATCTCTCTTTTCCTTAAGATTAACTGTGGTGGTTTTACCGTGCTGGGCAGCTAAACCCCACAACCGCTCTCTCACTCCCCCTCCTTTAGATGAGGAGGGGGAGAAGTAAAGCAAAGAACTCATGGGTTGAGATAAGGATAATTTAATTAAAGGGAAATAATAATAATAATTAAATAAAGATTATTATGAACTAAACAATTTAACTAAGGGGAAATAAAAAGGGAAAGGGGAAAAGGGAGAGGAAAAGGGAAAAATAAAAAGAAGGGAGGAAAACAAACAAATAAAACAAATGAAGGCTATATGGAAGTGCAGAGGAAAGAAATTACTCTCTACTTCCCACAAATTAGTGATGATTGACCACGTCCTTGAAGCAAGGCCTCAACACACGTAGCCGGTGTTCCAGAGGAGGACCGATGTTTTCCCAACGAGAGCCCACCCCTCCCCTCTTCTTCCTGTTTCCACCTTTTATTGCTGAGTGTGACATCACATGGTATGGAATATCCCCTTGATTGGTTTAGGTCAGCTGCCCTAGTGATGTTTCTCTCCTCACTTTTTTGCCCACTCCCTAGGAGGGTTAGAGAAAGGCCTGATGCTGTGCCACTGCTGCTCAGCAGTAGACACAACACTGGTGTGATAACACTGCTGTTCCAGCTACAAGTGCAGAGTACGGCACTGTATGGGCTGCTGCAGGGAAAGTTAACATTCCAGCCAGACCCAGTACATTAACATAAATTGCAACAAATATTTTTTTAGTCAGTTCTTACTTCTCAGTTGTCAAGATACAATGTCAATATATCAAAACAAAGCATCATTAATATACTATGACGATTAATTCCAGATCAATTAATTTTGCCTCTGTTGACCTTACTAAAGCTACTGGCTTCTGCCCTGTTATTCAGACACATAAGAAAATTTATCAATGAATAAGAGTATGTTTCCTGAAGACACTCACATAGCTCTTACATTTGCAACTCAGAAATTACACTGTTTTGTTAACTCTTTCTGTATCTCTGCTTGCTTTCGTAATGAGAGAGAGCAATTTTCAAATTCTCTGTAAAACAGCTTTCGTGTTGACACATGGGCTAACAATAAAGCTTTAACAACACATAAGTCTCTGCAGGGATTAAAGCAAGCTACAAGTAGTGTAATCTCTTTAAAGAAGTCCATAGCACCAATACAGTAAGATTTTTGTAACAGCTATAGGTCAGAAAATGACCATCATGAGAATAATTTTAAAACCATGCATGTGGTTGCAAAAGTTTTGTTTGTTTGTTTGTTTTTTGTTTGTTTTTTTTTGTTTGTTTTAAATGGGCTAAATCATTTGGTGTTTTATAAAACAGCAACAGATTTTTAACAGATTTAAAAACATTTGACTTGTCTTACATATTTTCTAAGTTAATTGAATTCATGGTGTTACATTTTAACAATGAATTTCCTGTCAAAGTGTTATAAGGACAGACGCAGAGCTAAGACATTTTTAAAACATGGTAAAATATTGAATGAGCAGTATTACACTATGTCATATTTTGAACAGTGTGCTAGCTGAGTTGTTGAGTCCCCAAAAGTCAAAATATCTATAACTCCTCATTGACAAAAATAAAAATAAAAAATTGAAATGTTGCCTTCTGATTGGAGAGGAAAAACTGCTTCACTAGGAGAGCCACAGTAGGCATCCTTCCCTTCTGATTTGAGAGCTCTGAAAAAGAAAAGCTCTCCAAGCACGACAGTTTTCTGCTATTTAACCTGGCAGGCCTGGAATGAGGAGCAATTCAAATTAGACACCTATAAAAAAAATAAAAATGTCAAGCTACTCCAGTCAGGGGAGGTAAGTCAATTGGAATGATAATACAGAGATCATGTTTCAAATGATGATACATTATTTCATTGCATATCTGTGTCTGTAAGTGAGTCAAGGGGAAAAGAAAATGAGTGGTGAAGGCTGAGTAGGTCTGAGAAGCGTGAAATAAATCTCTAAATAGCACATCTAAATTGCCACCTTCCTGTGGGCACCAGAAAGGGTTACATATGAATGGAAACTCATATGTAATGGAAATGTCTGACATTTTTCTATTTTATTTTTTCATTAGCTGACATTATGGGCATTCAGCAAAGTGTAAAAAGGGGTGGAAGAAATAATGCTAAGAATTAGAAGAATTTCAGTGTTCTTATCTAATTGTTTCTGTGTTATTTTCAACCAAAATATTCTTTTAAAGAAAACAAGCAAGTAACAGGAAATTTACATCTTCTTTGCTCCTCTCTCTGCCCTCTGTCCCCTAGCCGCCTTGAGAATGCTATGGAGTACCTTTAAGACTGGGCATATCTCTCATGAAAATAAATCTTTCCTCTTAAGAGAGTCTTCACATATGCAGTAGATTAAGGATTTTTTTTTTTTTTTTTTTCACAAAAAGAAATATTTTTATTTCATTTCTTGTGGAGTCTGGAGGCTCTGTATGAAAAGACTGCTTTTTAGAAGAATGTCTTCCTGGAGGAATATAGTCTCTGCTATGGAATCCTCTGTGATAGAAGACAACACATATCAAATATTTTCACAGGCTGTTGCTATTTATTTTGAGAATCCTGGGGTATAACTTAGAGAAATGCAACATGTTCTTATCTTTGATGTTGGTCACTGAAAACTCTGCACAGAATACCAAGTATGGTATAATGCTCCTATGGGCCTTTTGTGTCCAAAATTATTAGAAACTTTTAACAACATGGGATTTAAACTCTCTTTGGTTTATTTTCCCTGTTATAGAAAATGAGAATAATAATCCTTCACTCTACAGGGGTATTTTGGAGATAGTTTTAGAAAGGAATAAGAATACTGAAGGATACTGAAGATGACGCATCAGAGAAAGATGATGCCTTGAGAGAGAGATTCCAGTTATTCCGTATTTTGTGTTGGTTTATATGAAGCTAAGAAGGTAATATATGGGAAAGACATGAAGAAAATAAATATAAATACTGAATATTAATTATTCTGTGAACGACAGTTCAAAATATACTATGGAATTGTATCACAGAAGTGTATCACTAATGCAAAAACATAAGCAATCAGATACATGAAGTTATACTGAATTCTTCTTAACTTTCAAACTCAGCATTCTCAATATATATATATGTATTATTTGTAATTCAAGGTAATCCCTATTAGAATTAGAAGTTATGTGAAAATATGTAGCAAAGTACTGTCCAAAAATATTGAGGGTATTATTTAATAGGTGGGATACCATTTCAAGAAATTCATACTAGGTATTGTTATTCGGTATTCTGAAGACCTTGTTACAAGATTCCAATTAAAAATAGAGTTCTTTTATAAAATAAAAATGCACAGGTAAGACACTCTTCACAACCACTGAGCTCATTTTTACACTCTTGGTTATTCAGATAGCCAAAGGATTGTTTGTTGCTCATTCATGAATAATTTATTCAGTCAGACATAAGCTTAATATGTAGTGAGCTAAAATTGTTGTACAGACTTTTAATAGACATTTGATGGAGAGGACTAAAGCATAGAAGCAAACCAAAGTGATGAAGTATGACATGTCAAATCTCTGAAAATGACAAAAAAAGACAAAGTGGTTGAAACAAAGTACTGGAGACACCAAGTTTGTCATCAGTATTAATGATGTGCCACATGTAGTAGCTACAAAAAGTCAGAAATAGTCTCTAAAACAATTCTAAATCTAATAGTTTTGTTACTTCAAAGTACACATGTAAATGGTTTTCACAAAATCAAAGAATGGTTAAAGTTGGAACGGACCTCTAGAGGTCACCTGGTCCAGCCCAGCTGACGAAGGAGAGGCCACCTAGAGCCAGATGTCCAAGACAGCTTTTGAAGATCTGCAAGGAAGGAGTCGCTACAACATCTATTGGCAAACTGTGCCAGTGCTCATTCACCCACAAAGTAAATGCTTCATTATGTTCACATGGAGCCTTCTGTGTTTCAGTTTTTGCCCCTTACCACTTGTAACTGGGCATCTCTGAATAGAGCCCGTCTCTGTCCTCTTTACACCCTCCCTATTTATATAAATTGATGAAATCCCCCTGAGACTTCTCTTAATTGAACAGCAACAGCTTTCTCAGGCTTTTCTCATAGGAGAGATGCTCGAGTCCCTTCATCATTTTTGGCCTTTCCATGGACTGTAAGTCTACATTTCTCTTGTTCTGGGGAGCCCAGGAAGTAGTCATACTGTTCCAGCTGTTGCCTCAACAGTGCTGTACCTCCTTTGACCTACTGGCAATACTTTGTCTAATGCAGTCCAGGATACCATAAGCCTTTGCAGCTAGGGCACACTGCTGTCTAATATTCAACTTGGTGTCCAACAGGACCTTTAGGTCCTTTTCTGCCAAGCTGCTTTCCAGCTTTATGGCCCCAGCAAGTGCGGGTGCCTGTGGTTATTCCTCCCCAAATAGAGGAATTTACACTTCTCCTTGTTGATCTTCTTATTGGCCCATTTCTCCAGCCTATTTAGGTCCTGCTGGAAGGCAGCATGACAGAGCCTAGCCATGGTGTCTCCACTCCACTCTACGCTCTGTACTGTTCCTTAGAGCTAGCACACCAGGTTTCCCCAGCGCGATAGCATCTAAGGTCGGAAGCCTAGGGAACGCTCAGGTAATGCAGCTATGCCCTACCCTGAAAGCCTCTTCAATGCTGTACATTTTCTTTAAGTTTTATTTTCCTAGTTACCTCAGGCAATTACACCACAAACCACTCAGGCATTTTCAATCCCTCTCACAATATCACAATAAATATCTTACAATATTTATCAGCGTACTTTGATGAAGAACACCATTCAACCCAAGAGGAGTGATTGAATAAATAATGAAAATGAAGGGACATATAAATTTAAAGTCTCAGGAAGGAGAAAAGATCACAATTCTTGAATAGCAGCATAAACCAAATTACAAATAAAACTACCTGAGAGAAGACAATAATGACATCATAACAAAATAACAACAACAAAGGCAGAAGTGAGAGCCACTGAATAAATATTTTATTAATCTTCATTACTAAACACCAAAACCTGGAGGAAGTTTATATTAAACTTAACATAGACATAGAATTACATATGCTTGGTTTGTATTTCCCCAGTTTTCAACTTAGTCATCACCTTGACAAAGCTTTATTAGAATAAATGTTGGATATTTTATTTTATTTTATTTTATTTTATTTTATTTTATTTTATTTTATTTTATTTTATTTTATTTTATTTTATGATATTTTGTTTTGTTTTGTTTTGTTTTGTTTTATTTTTATTCCCTGACATTCACAGTGAATTCAGGAGAAAATGGAACATACCAAATTAAGCACTTCTGTTTCTTTGGAGATATAAATTTGAACTCAGAGTCATATGCATGTATCAAAGCAAAATCTAGGGAAGCCTGAAAACCAGCATGGTTCAAAAACTGAATTCATATTATGCAAGTTTCATGAATAACATCTTCATTGCATATATTATTAAGTCTAATTTCCACATCTTGAAAGTTTTGTAAGCATTATATTGCTTCTTCTTCTTCTAAAAAAAAAAAAAAAAAAAAGTGGTTAGTGGGATGAAAATCCTAACACAACCACTCCATGTGGGAAATATGAAAAAAATTGTGTGCCTAATGTAAAGTCTTGGTGAAAACTTCTGTTAAAGGTTAGTCAGATGAATTTTAAAAGATGAGATAACGCAGTGCATCACCAGACCTGTATGACTGATTCTTATAATTTTAATTCTGTCATTATCTCCATTAACCTGTAGATCTATGAAAGGAGAAAATGTGGTAAGAAAAAAGACCCACATCTGTAAATACATAACATTTAGAAGTAAACACACCACCCCAAAATAGTATTGTACTAAAAGGCAGTACATATTCCCAAGCATAAGAAAGAAAACAAGGCAGTGGAAGTATGGAATAAATGAATCTATTTTATCTATTTTTGTATATACATACATATATACGCATATGTATATGTGTGTATGTATATGATATTATGAGCAAAACTTTGTAGCCTATATCATATAGAATAGTGATGAACTCACTGAAGTTTCAATGTGAACAGTCAGCAATCAGAAAAATCTAATGCCAAAATATGTGAAAGATAAATAAGAGAATGGATCATACTGATGAAAAGTAATTGTCTTATTTGGATAGATGGTGGTCTAAGCTTTCTGAAAAAGGTCTAAAATAATCTTCTGTGTCTCAAAAGCTTCAAAATGAAGTCAAATGAGGCCTCAAAAGCAGCTATAGGCTCCAGCTATATTAACACACAGGTTAAATGTCAGGGTAGAGACCATCTATGACAGTTAGGACATTTAACTAATGGAAAAGATTGCCATGAGAGGATGTGAAATCATCCTTACAGGGGACAATAAAATATAAACTGTATCCGTATCTCCCAGAAACTGCTGAGAGCTACACCACAAGATTTGTCCGAATAAAAGATGAGACAGTAATCTCTCAAATGTTTTAAATACAATGTAATGCTGTGTTCTACATGACTTTCTCTCCTGATCATCAAAACAGGCAACCACATAAATGAAACATTTAATTTCCAAGTTGACTAGCACTTTAAAGAGAGCAATCTTTTTCCAGAAGCTTTCATTCTTATTACTCCAGAATTTGCATTGCATATTTTATGGCTTATAACAGACAAGATGGCAAATTGAGATGCAAAAAGTGGTCCCTTTTTCATAAAGACAAGTGGGCCATGATTTCACACTAAAAACTAAGAAATAAAAATATCGTGACAATTTCAAAACTGTCTGTATCAAATTTTTTAATAGCTATTTAGTTCTGCTGAATAGTTTTAAAAGTATTATAACTGAAAGAAAAAAAATACATGATATTCTTAAAGTAAACTATAATGCAAAATAAAAAATCATTATTAATGTTTTCCTTTTTTTTTGTCAGTATATTGTAAGAATACTGAAAAAATCCTGTTTCATATTTTTTTGTTTATTATAGAGAGATATTTGCACAAGTTTCCTTTAATTCTTTGATTTCTTTTTTTTCTCTTTCCTTACTATCATAAAATCTGTAATTTTCTGGAAGTCAGGTTTTGTAAAACATGTTTACAAGCAAACAAAATTGTTATTGACTCTTCAGAAACAGAAAGATAAGAAGATAGTGTCCAGGAAACCGTTTTTTGTTGGTTTTGTTGTTGTTGTTGATTGGTTGGTTGGCTTTTAGCAATTCTTTTAAAATGATCATCATTTCCTGATAAATGTAGCTCCTTAGTGGTAGTTTTTGTTGTTGCTGTTGTTTTGTTTGTTTGTTTGTTTGTTTTTAAAAAAACCCACACTCAATACTCCCTTTCTCTCTTATGAGATGGATGCTTAAATAGACAATGCAATCTGTGCAGTCTGATTCATAGTGTCATTTCTTTAATGACTTTATTTTAAGTCCAAGGAACACAATGACCTTGTCTTCTTCTGCTGAAAATAAAAACAATTAAGTAGTGAGTCTTAAGAGTATACCCATCCATTGAGAAATGGCTAATGTTAAGCTTCAACATCATTATTTTAAAGGGAATCCCACTTTGAGAATTTATGTTAAAATTTATCTTAATATGAAAATGTATTTGTGTAATTTTTCTTTTCTAAAACAAAATTGTTTGGGATAAGTCATACTACAGAATGAACAAAGTTTCTCTGAATTCAAAAACTAATAATTTGTTTGGTTTCTATTTGATGATATTTATCTATCTACTTTTATTTATTTATTTATTTATTTATTTATTTATTTATTTATTTATTTATTTATTTTTCTCTTTTTTGATGCTTTCATCCTACACCTCTACCTATGAGCAAAAGTGATACATTCCTAGATTTAAATGGCTTCCCTACTCTTTCCCTGTTTAACTGTCTTGCACTGAATTACATTCTATTTTCTCTCTTTCCAAGTACATCACATATCCTTAATGATCAAATTACACATTTTTGAAATCTTGTAAAAAAAAAATAGTAGGAGTTAAAAAGGAGACAAAGTGCTATATTAATTATATATTAGTTATATCAATTATATATCAGGGACCTGGACAAGCTTGAGAAATGGTCCCATGTGAGCCTAAAGATGTTCAACAAGTTAAAGTGCAACGTGCTGCACCTGGTTCAGGGCAATCCCAGACATGAGTACAAACTGTGTGAATAACTTGCTGAGAGCAGCTCTGCAGAGAAGGACTTGTGAATTCTAGTGGACATGAGCCAGCAGTGCATGCTTTGCAGCCCAGAAGGGTGGCTGCATCAAAAGAGGCAGGCCAGTAGGTCAAGGGGGGTGATTGTCCCCCTCTACTCTGCCCTTGTGGGGCTTCATTTGGAATACTTCATCCAGATCTGGGACCCCCAGCACAAGAAAGATGTGGAGCTGAAAGCGGGTCCGGAGGAGGGCCAGGAAAATGATCAGATGGCTGGAGCACCTCTCCTATGAAGACAGACTGAGAGAGCTGGGGCTGTTCAGCCTGGACAAGAGAAACCTCATTGCAGTCTTTTCATACTTATAGGGGGCTTATTAAAAGGATAGAGGTTAACATTTTTCTTGGGCAGATAATGATAGGACAAGGAAGAATGTTTTAACATTCCTAATGGAGTACAGGAAAACCAAGATGATGGGTTTGCAACCTGAGAGAAACAACTACTATCTAGTCTATTCCTTTCAGTTAATTATTCAAAAGTTATTACTAATCATTCTCTCACCCCTGGGGAAACGGTAAGCCTACACAAAAGAAGGGAAACATAAAAGGCACGCTTACATAGACTCCATTAAAATTAGAAGTTGTTGGTTTTGAGCATTGTGTGCACTTGCTTTCTCTTTCAATGTGCATGCACTCTCAATGCCCTCTCTCTCAACTGTCTCCCTCTCTCTCTCTCTGCTCTCTCTCAATGCCCACGCTCTCTCAACGCCCCCTCTCTCAACAGTCTCTCCACCCCCAACACTCAAATTTCTCTCAATATGCAATTCCCTTGCAACACTCACTCTCTCACAATGCCCAGAGCTCTTTCAATGCCCTCTCATGCAATGCTCAACCTCCTTCCTCAACATGCTCTCTCAATGCCTGCTCTCCCAATGCATTCCGTCTTGTAATGCCAGCTCTTGCAACACTGTCCCCTGCCCCAATGCCAGCTCTCTCATTTCACTCTCCCCCTCCCCAGTACCCGTGCTCTCAATGCTCTCTCTCTCAATGCTCTTCCTCTCTCCTAAAGCCCACCATCCCAATATCCAACTCCTTCTCAATGTCCAACTCTCTCTAAATGCTCTCCCTGCCCCCTCTCACTCGCTCTCTCTCTCTTGCATCCCTCCTCTCTCCCAATGTGCTCTTTCCTTCTCCCTCTCCCTCTCCCTCTCCCTCTCCCAATACTCTGTCCCTTCTCCTCCCCCCCCCATCCTCCCCCCTTTTCTCTCTTAATGTTCTCTGTCACTTCAAAATTCTGTTCCTTCAGTAGAGTTTTTATTTTGAAGGAGTTTTAAGGATGAGGAATGTGGATTTAGCCTATTGCTTTTATTGGTGATTAAAATTAATGAATTAGAGAAGCTGCATCACACTAAATAAAAATTTTAATGATGAAACATACCCCACATTAATATTTTAAGAAGAACGATGTGGTTAACCAAACCACAGTATATATAGTATTTAAAAAATATATTAAAAAAAATATGAATTTAATTCTGGAAATATCAAAACTTCTGGTGATTTGGATATTAAATAAGGACAGGGTTAATTTGTCTGTAGGGTTTCCCACAAAGTCTTCTTACGACTTGAGATCCACTGACTTCCAGCTTCAGTTCAGTATAATGTGTGTACTTAGAACTGACAGTTTGTGCTGGGAGCCTTCCCAGATCTGATGGCAGTGCTCATCTAGTCAGTTTGGAAATGACTTTGTCAGGTTGGATTATGTTTATAACAGTGACTTGGCTGCCTTCCTCCATCTGCTTTAACACTCACAAGAAAATCCTTTTTCCTTTGACTACCATGCAGTGAACCTTGGGTTGATCTTTTGTTTTAGTTTATTTTTCTTTTATGGCATAAGTGGATACCAAGCAACAATCTTACATAGGCCAATTTCTGGGCAGAAAACAAAAACTTTCATATTCATATTGGGGATGTACTTTAAGAACAAACAAACAAAAAAAAAAACAACTAGTGTTTCACAGTTCTCTGCAGCAAAACTGTGTAGCTTGATGGAATTTGAAGATAGTAAGAGAGCTGTACTGAAACAGGTTAGTGAGCCTACGAGATGGGGTGCCCTGTTAGACCTGCTGTTCACGAACAGAGAAAGACTGGTGGGAGATGTGGTGGTAGGGAGCTGTCTCGGGCAGTGACCATGACATGGTAGAGTTCTCCATTCTTGGTGAAGTCAGGAGGGGGGTTATTAGAACTCCTACCTTGGACTTCTGGAGGGCAAAATTTGAATCATTCAGGACACTGTTAGGGAGGGTCCCTTGGGAGTCAGTCCTGAAGGGCAGAGGGGTCCAGGAAGGCTGGGCACTCCTCAAGAAGGAAGTCTTCAAGTCTCAGGAGCAGCCTTCCCCCAAGTGCTGTGAGATGAGCCGGTGGAGAAAAAGACCCACATGGCTTAACAGGGATCTCTTGCTGAGGGTCAGGGTGAAAAAGAGAGCAGTAGATAAAGGGGCAGGCAACTCAGGAAAAGTACAAGGGAGTTGCCAGAACATGCAGAGAGACAATCAGGAAGGCCAAAGCCCAGCATGAGCTCAACCTGGCCACTATGGTCAAGGATAACAAAAAGTGTTTTTTTAATATATTAACAGTAAGGGGACGGCCAAGGAGAATCTCCATGCTTTACTGGATGCAGGGGGGAATATGACTACTGAGGATAAGGAAAAGGCTTATCCTTAAGGCTTCTTAATGCCTTCTTTACATCTGTCTTTACTGGCCAGACCACTTATCCTCAGGGTACTCAGCCTCCTGACCTGGAAGTCTGGGATGAGGAGCAGAAGAACCCCCCAACAGTTCAGGTGGAAACAGTTAGAGACCTGCTGCTCCACCTGGACTATCACAAGTCCGTGAGGCCAGATGGGATCCACCTGAAGGTGCTAAGGGCATCGGTGGACATCATTGCTGGGCAACTTTCCATCATCTATCAGCAGTCTCGGTTATCCAAAGAGATCCCAGATGACTGGAGACTTGCTAATGCGATGCCCATCTATAACAAGGGTCAAAAGGAGGACCTGGGGAGCTACAGGCCTGTCAGCCTGACCTTGGTGCCAAGTCATTTTGAATGCAATCATGCAGCATATGCAAGACAGCTGGGGTTCAGGCCCAGTCAGCATGGCTTCATGAAAAGCAAGTCCTGCCTGACCAACCTCATCTTCTTCTAAGACTGGGTGTCCCACCTGGTGGATGAGGGAAAGCCTGTTGTTATAGCCTATCTAGACTTGGGCAAGGCTTTCAAAATGGTCTCCCACAGTCTTCTCCTGGAGAAGCTGGCAGCCTATGGCTTGGACAGGTGTGCTCTTCCCTGGGTTAAAAACTGGCTGGATGACCAGGCCCAGAGAGTGGTGGTGAATGGAGTGAAATCCAGCTGGTGACCAGTCACCAGTAGTCTTCCCCAGGGGCTGGTGTTGGGGCCCATCCTCTTTAAAATCTTTATTGATGATTTGGATGAGGGAATTGAATACACCTTCAGTAAATTTGCAGATGACACCAAGTTGGGGGTGTCAATCTGCCGGAGGATAGGAAGGCCCTGCAGAGGGACCTGGACAGGATAGGTTGATGGGCTATGAACCTATGAATCGATGGTCGATGAACCTCAACCAATGGGTTGAGGTTCAACATGGCTAAGTGCTGGGTCCTGAACTTTGGCCACAACAACCCCATGCAGCACTACAGGCTTGAGGCAGATTGGCTTGAAATCTGTGCAGAGGAAAAGAATCTGGGCGTGTTGGTCAGTGCTATCCTGAACATGAACCAGCTGTGTGCCCAGGCGTCCAAGAAAGCCAACAGCATCCTGGCTTGTATCAGGAATAGTGTAGCCAGCAGGACCAGGGAGATAATCGTCCCTGTATACTCTACTCTGGTGTGGCTGCACCTCGAGTACTGTGTTCAGCTTTGGGCCTCTCACTACAAGAAGGACATCAGAGCTGTGGAACATGTCCAGAGAAGGGCTACAAAGCTGGTGAAGGGCCTGGAACACAAGTCCTATGAGGAGGGAACTGGGGGTGTTTAGTCTGAAGGAGGCTCAGGAGAGAGCTTATTGCTCTCTACAACTACCTGAAAGGAATTTGTGTTGAGCTGGGGGTCACCCTCTTCTCACAGATAACTAGTGATAGGTCTAGAGGGAACGTACTCCAGTTGTGCCAGGGGAGGTTTAGGTTAGAAATTAGGAGAAGTTTATACTCAGAAAGAGTAACCAGGCTGCACCCCTTAATGATTCTATGAAACTGCAGATTTACGTTCATATTTAAGTGTGGACTGTTTTCCTTGGTGAAGACTGAATGCCAGTGTACTGAAATTGAACAACAAATATTGGTGAGTTACAGTCAAAAGTGAAACAAAGTTAAAATTCCAAGTGTTATGCTTAGTCTTTTTTAGAAAAATATTTTATTCACCTAAGTCAGAAAGAAGAAAAAAAAAAAAAAAAAAAAAGGACCTCTTTCCCCTTTTATTTTTACTCATATTTTCAACTGACCAATGAATTACCACTAATGAGCTTAAGAGTTGCAGCTAGACATCTGTGTAGGCATAGAAAAACATCCAAGATAGTTGATCAATATGAAGAAGATCTTACAGAAAGACTGAATAACTGATAGTAATTTCAAAAATCATCCTTAATTTTGTACAATTATACTTAATTTTAAAAGTTTAACTAATGAGACCAGTACTGGAATGTTTCTTAATGACAATGAAACAGCTTGGTTGCTTCTTCAGCCATTCAGGAAAAGTTCTCAATGTGTTCAATATGAGTTCAATACAACCATTGGGCTGAATTAACTATGTAGGAGGTTGCAGTAAAATTATTTGTTAAAATTTCAGTTTCACTAAAAAAATAAATTACATACATTTTAAATTTGTTGTGTACACCTATAATTGTAGAGTGCTACAATCCAACATGTAAAGTTGTTTTTTTTTTTTAGTTCTAAAGGTGCAATCTATCAATAACACCTGTATTATGAATCTTTTGTAGTGTTTGTGGCATGAGTGAAATTATTACAGGTTTTGGTTCTTAAAGATCCATTTGCGTACTAGGGCTGGGTAATATTGCTTGTGATTTTTTTATTTTTTTTTTAAATGGAGGGTGACAATGCTGTAATTTTTAATTCAATTTGAATTCAGTAAATCTTGCTGTCCCACATCTCCAGTTAAACCTATCCAAATGCAGCTTTCAGATTTTCTGGCAATGTTTTCAGAAAAAAAAAAAATTGTTTACTTTTTTATTTTAAAGTTGAAATTCAAATTCAATAATAATGAAATTTTTAGACATCTCATATCACAATGGCTTAAAAATTCTCAGTCAGAAGAAGGACTTTCCATTTTGTTTTGAAGATAATCGTTTTGACTGACTTACACCAACTTTGTTTCTGTCAAAATAAAATTATTTTCTGTACTTAAAACCATATATGTACATGTATGTGTACATATATATTTATGATACACAAGTATATACATGTATATCAACTGTACAACTATTTTCCCATCAGCTTTCCCAGTTTAGCCACTGTGTGGCTTAAAAGCTAATAGATTTTTAATATAATATTAAGACAATTTCTGAGCAATACCAAGTAGCTGGTATAAATGGGGTCAGCATATTTTAGTTGTCTAACCTGCTTAGGTACACATTTGATGAACATATTAGAGAATTGTCTGTATTTGCAAGCACACACCACTATTTTAAATATGATGTGTTCAGAAACAACTAATGAGCAGAAGAATAATATTATTAGTTGATATGCTCTACTAATGTTTTCTTGAGATAATAAAAAGCATGGAAAAATAATATATGAAATTGCAGTGAGATAATGAGAGCACAAAAGGAGATCTAAGCTCTTTAGACAAAAAGTTTGAGTAATACCATGTGGGGTACTTTTCAACTAAGAAACATGACAGTAAAACACTTTGATTCTCTCATTTCTTTTAGCAGATGAGAAACGCTAATATATAAACAGAAAATAAGCTTTAAGACCTCCCTGTCTGTTCAAAGCTCTCCCCTCATTAAAAACCCAATGTGAGTTTTGATCTGTTGACACAGTATGAATAGAAACTATAGAGATCACAGCTATTTCTATCATTTATTTTACTTGTAACAAAAGGACTTAGATATAAAGAACACAGATACAAAGAACAAATAGATTACTCAGGGGTAATAAATTAATATGCATATTATGACTGGCAATGGTAAGGTATTCCACTCTAGAAAAATTAACATTATTATTCTCATTTTTCTCAGTCTAAAATCAACAATGAAGCTGCCAATTTAAGTTCAGTTGTTTTTGTTTTTATTTTTTTAACCCAACCTTTAAAAATCATCTTTTCAGCAGTGCAAATCCCCACAAGATACATGTTTATCAAACTCAAACTTGCCATGAAAGGTCAAAACATCTTAAACTTATTTAAACAAATAAACAAAGTTGTGGGTTTTAGTTTACAAAACAAAATTAAACAAATTTGCAGTGGCAAGAGTTTTATGAGTAAAATACCGTGACCTTAAGTAAATGGTTCCTTCTTTACAATTTTCAGAGAATAAAGGGATAGCCTTCTTGGACTGTGCTTTTTGAGTGAGATCTATTCAAGTACATTTTAAATTACTGAAAGTTATTGGTTGTTAGCAGTGCAGATGGTTCTTGGTAAGATCTAAGACAATGCAGAATTTATGTCACTGCTCTGTAATCTTGCTCATATTTACCAAAAATGCTGCAGTCCAATGAAGCAAAGCCAAAATTTGTGCCTGTATCTGCTGATTTAGATTTTAACTCCCACTGTTTCCTTGCAAATCAAGTGCAAGTGACAATGACGATGGAATTTCTTTTCAATCTCAGAATATACATATAATTTAACCAGTGTCTTCATCCACAATGAAAAGAAAATATTAAAACTTTTTGTAGCCTGAGAGCTGACAGTTCAGTTTATCAGTTTGTAATGGCCTTTACAACCTTGGAGATGTAATGGTCTTTCCCTTTTAAATCTCTGAAAGTAGTGTCTTCCAGAATAATTTGGATGAGGAATTTCAATTTCATCTTCATAAAAGACAAGGTAGGAGCTTTATTTATGAATGCTTTATTATTATTAATTTGGCCAACCTCTTTTCAGTGGTTTGTGGGGACAGGACAAGGGGTAATGGCCACAAGATGGAGCACAGGAAGTTCTGCACCAACATGAGAAAGAATTTTTATGGTAAAGGTGATGGAGCGCTGGAACAGGTTGCCCAGGGAGGTTGTGGAGTCTCCTTCTCTGGAGATATTCAAGGCCCGTCTGGATGCCTACCTGGACAGCCTGCTCTAAGGAACCTGCTTTGGTGGGGGGTTGGACCCAATGATGTTTTGAGGTCCTTTCCAACACCTACAGTTCTGTGATTCTGTGATTATTATTGTTGTTGTTATCATTATTTTCAGATCATAAAAAAGGTGGGATATATATGTATATATATTAACTCACCTGGAGTGAGATGATGAAATTTGGTTATAAACCTGTGAGAACCTGATTTATTTCTAGGGTGTCTGTTATAGACTGCCCAACCAGTATGAAGAGGCAGATGAAATATTCTGTAAGCAGATGGGAGAAGTCTCACAATCACTAGCCCTTGTTCTCATGGGGGACTTACGTACCAGATGTCTGCTGGAAATACAATGCATCAGAGAGGAAACAGTTTGGGAGGCTTCTGAACTGTGTAGAAGATAACTGACACAGCTGGCGAGTGCATCAGCCAGGGAAAATTCCCTGTTGGACTTTTTGCTTGTGAACAAGGAATGACTTGTGGTTGATGTGAAAGTTGGAAGTCAACTTGGGCACAACATTCATGAATTAAAAGAGTTTTCAATTCTTGGAAAAGTAAGGAGGAAGGTTAGCAGAACTGTCACCTTGGACTTCCAGATGTTAAACTCTGGCCTGTTTAAGAGGCTGGTTGGCGGGTACTCTTGGGAGGCGGTCCTGAAGGGTAAAGAAGTCCAGGAAGTCTGGACACTCTTCAAGAAAAACATACTAATGGCATAGGAGTAGGCTATCCCCCATGTGCTGAAAGATAAGTTATCAGGTAAGAAGACCACCCTGGCTGAACAGAGAGCTTTGGGTAGAGCTCAGGAAGAAAAAGAGAATTTATGATCTTTGGAAGAAGGAGCAGGCCACTCAGGAGGACTATAAAGATGTCATGAGACTGTGCAGAGAGAAAATTAGAATAGCCAAAGCCTAACATGAGCTCAATCCAGCTACTGCCATTAAGCTAAATAAAAAATGTTTTTATAAATATAAATACATAAACAAGAAAAGGAGGACAAAGGAGAATCTCCATTCATTAGTGGGGGGAAGCATACTGATAAGAGATAAGGAAAAGGCTGAGGTACTTAATGCCTTCTTTGCCTCAGTCCTTAGTAGTAATACTGGTTGTTCTCTGGGTATCCAGCACCTTGAGCTGGTAGATAAGGACGGGGAGCAGAATGAAGCCCTTATAATACAAGAGAAAATGGTTATTGACCTGCTACACCACTTAGATATATATACAAGTCTATGGGACCAGATGAGATCTACCCAAGGGTAATGAAGGAGCTGGCAGAAGTGCTCACCAAGCTGCTTTCCATCGTTTATCAGCAGTCCTGGCTATCAGGGAAGGTCCCAGCTGACTGGTGACAAATGTGGTGACCATCTACAAGAAAGGCCAGAAGGAGGACCTGGGAAAGGTAGGGCTGTCACTCTACCGTTGGTGCTTGGGAAGGTTATGGAGGTGACCACCTGGGGTGCCATTATGCAGCACATACAAGACAACCAGGTGATCAGGGCCATCAGCATGGGTTTGTGAAACGTAGGTTCAGCTTGACTAACCCGATCTTATTTTGTGACAAAGTGATACCCTTAACTGATGAGGGAAAGGCTGTAGATGTGGGAAGACTTCAGTCTAGATAGATTTTAGCTTTTGACACTCTTTACCACAACATTCTTCTGGAGAAACTGTTCAAGACTTGGATGGAATCTCTATAGAGAGATCCAGATAGGCTGGATCAACAAGTTTAGGCCAACTGTATGAAGTTGAACAGGGCTAAGTGCTGGGTCCTGAACCTAGGGCACAACGCCCCAAGCAATGTTACAGGCCTGGGGGAAAATGTGAATGAAAACCAGACAGGTAGAAAAGGACCCAGGGGAAATTGGTCAATGACTGTTGAATATGAGCCAGCAGAGTGCTCAGGTGGCCAAGAAAGCCAACAACGTCCTTGTTTGTATCATAAATAGTGTGGTCAGTAGGACTAGGTAAGTGATTTTCACCCTGTACTTGGCTCTGGTAAGGCTGCACCTTGAATACTGTGTTCGGTTTTGGGCTCCTCACTACAAGAAGGTCATTGAGGTGCTAGAGCATGTCCAAAAGAGGGCAACAAAACTGGTGAAAGGTCTAGAGGACATGTTTTATGAGAACTGGTTGAGGAAACTCAGATTATTTAGCCTATAGAAAAGAAGGCTCAGGGGAGACCTATCACTCCCTATAACTACTTTAAAGGAGGTTGTGGAAGGGTGGGTGTAGATCTTTTCTTCAGTGAAGAAAAGTTTCTTCACTGAAAGTTCTGTGAAACATTGGAACAGGATGTCTAGAGAAGTAGTTGAATTACCATTCCTGGACGTATTCAAAAGTCATGTTGCTGTGGTTGTTAGGGACACGTTTTAGTAGTAGACATGGCAATTCTAGGTTAAAGGCTGGACTTGATGATCTTAGAGATTTTTTGCAACCTAAATGATTCATGTATACAATATGTTACAATATTTTTATTCTTCCTTAAACAGGAGTATTCTGAAAATAAAATGATAAAGCTTTGCTTTGTGTAATGAGTAAGATTTCTTAAGTCTGTGTTCTAAATATATTGTTAGGAAACACTAAATATTATGGATATTCAATAAAATTGCTAAAGGTGAGCAAATAACTTTTTAATTTACAGTGCTATTGAAAGATTTTTTGTGTGTTCTGATATTACTATTCCAAAGTGTCATGGCAATATGAATTCCTCCCCTCTCTTTCTCCTCTCCATTAATTTTCATTATTTTCCTTTTAATTTCTTGAAAAGATTAGTGGATGTTTCTGTTTACAAACTGAAGGGAACAGTTAATTAGAGATGACAATATGAGCTCAAATTAAATTGAGACCCTCAAATGCATGCATAATAAATTGTCAGATATTACAAAATATTTCATGCCATTTTTCAGTTAATTGAGGATGTTTGTGTGTAGAAAACAAAGATTGAGTTCAAATCCGTTTCTCATGAAATTACTGCTAGCAGGAATAAAAGTCTTCATGATGCAGCAAAGAAGGGCACATCATACTGTGTGCTCAACGACATAGTTTATCCAAAAAACAATAGGGTATTGATAGGTTTACAAAGCTTGTAGCTTTACAAAGCAAGATTCTTTATTAAGCTCCTAAGTTGCTTATCTTTTCACTCTGAGTTAGGTGGGAATGCCACTAGCATAAAAACATGTTGCCACTACATTGAAAATTATCTAACTAGAAAAATTTTATTACGCAAATTAAGAAAAAGTTGGAAAAACAACTGAAAATCAAAAAAACTAGAAAGAAAAGTTAAGAAAAGTAGGGAAATGAGTTAATAATAGTATTAAAGAAAATAATTTTACTGTTGTAAGACTTTAAACTGTCCTACTGATTAAATTGCATATTGGATCCCCAATATATGTGTAGTATAGAATTATGACAAACTGATGCAGTGTTCCCCTTAATTTGTTACAGTGCACATGTCAGCTTAAATGGAAGAAAAGTGTGTTAAATTATCAACTAGCAATGTACCTTTTGTTTTTCAACCTGAAAGTAAGAATTTTCATATTAAATGTTAAAGTACTTTTTTTTTTTTTTTTTTTTTTTTAACAGATAAATATTCAGAGGCATTGACAAAGCATCTCAAAAAGCCAAGATTTTAGCATCAAATCTTTCAATAAGGAAACAAATCACGTGCTTACCTTGGACACATGAATTTGAAAACTCATATTCTCCCATGGTATTTGAGGGAGAATTTTTCTATTCTACAGAAATTTGGAAGGTTATTTTATTTCTGTTTCATTTTTTCGTTTGTTTGTTTGTTTAATTTGTTTTAGGTTTTTCCTAACAAAAGGAATTTTCAGCTATGTCACTGATGGCTACTGTAGTTTGGTCACATTGCCAGTTGGGAACCTTCTTATAACATAAGTAAAAAAACATTATATGGCATATTCATATTGTGGATGTCTCTTATTCAGTGTATATTTAAAAATTTAGCAAGTTTGCTGCACTTTTAGTGTTTTCATTCTACAATGCATACACTTTTAGTGTTTTCATTCTACAATGCATATGTGATATAGAGTGCTATCAGCTTTACTTCTTCCAGAACTATCCATGGCTCTCTGCTTAGCCATTAGAAAAAAATTTTTGATTCTGAGTTGAATAGCATGAAGAACAATTATTTCCTGGTAAATTTAAGCGTTGAAGCACTACTGGTTCCTCATTAACCTTGTTTTTTTTTTTTTTTTTTTTTTTTTTTTTACTTTTTTTTTCCCCCCATAAAAGTCTCATAGCAAAGTCTCAAAGAAATTCCCACATATATTTTTATATGATATTTCATCCAGTGAAATGGATAAACGAAGACAATCTTTCAAGAATGGAGCCTAAAGTTACTCTGTATTTACATTATTAAATCTCAATCACTAATGATCAGAGGTACTGATAACTTGTATCACTCAAGCTGCAGACATCAGTGAATACATAAATATCATGTGTGAAAGAGGAACATTTTCCCGAGATTGCATGGGTGTCTTCCTTCCCCAAACATTCCACATTAATATTCTAAGTGTTTGTAAAATAGGGGACTTATAAAAAAGATGGAGAGTGACTCTTTCCTTAATCAGATAATGACAAGATAAGGGGGAATGGTTTTAAATGAAAAGAGGGGAGATTTAGATTAGAGATTAGGATCACATTCTTCACTCAGAGGATGGTGAGGTACCGGAACATGTTGCCCAGAGAAGTTGTGAATGCCCCATCCCTGGAAGTGTTCAAGGTCAGGTTGGATGGGACTTTGAGCAACCCAGCCTAGTAAAAGTTGTCCCTGCCCATGACAGGAGTGTTGGAGTAACATGACCTTTAAGGTCACTTCCAACCCGAACCATTCTATGATTCTATGAGCCTCTACAGTTCTATGATTGATTCAATGATATTATTCTGTGGTTTCACATCAGATGACATTTTGACATTTATTATTTTATTTTATTTTTTCATATTCCAAAGAGGATGAGGAGGAAGGGGTTGAGAGAACCAAATGCTCACACTGACCTGTGTTTATTGTGGAGAAGACAAGCCAAAAGGTAACACCTTGTATTTCGTGTTTTGTGGTGGGTTTGCTGTCTATCAATGACTGTTCATGGTTTCAGACCAGCTTCTGAGAAAGCTCTGACTCACATAGTATGGATTTTATCCCTTCTGTAAGAAGTTTCATTCTGTGTGAGGTGTTGTGTTAAAGGGCAAGACCTAGTACCCCTTGAGTTCCAGCTTGTCTTCAGATATCAGAGGGGCAGGGGCTGGCTGGGCTTAGATTCTGAGTGATGCCTGATTCAGCACTGAAGTCCAACCGCATTCAATATATTGAAGTACCACAATCACAGATAGTGCACACATAGTGCAGTGCACCTTCAGTCTAGAAGATTAATGATTGGTGTAGTTTATAGTAACAACAGGAGCAGAGGTTCTTTTGGATTGCTGGTGACAAACACAACCAACTACATATAAGTTAATTTATGAAACAACTCTACAGAAAATGTCAGGTTTCCCAGGGAAGCACTCAGTATAACTGAGGGTTTGAATCTCACCCAGTAAGTGTCCCTATGGAGAGGGTCAGCCCATCAACTGATCCCAGAGGTCATCGATGTCCTCACGACCTCTGTGATGATATCTTTCCTAACATTTTTCTTCTCTTGTGACATCTTTATACAATTTTATTACTCTTAGGTGGAGCTTGAATGACTAGTCGTACATATCTTCCTTATGATTAGTATAAAGTTTTCTCACTTTTGCTTTAAAGGAATAAGTTAAAGAAATTCAGACCGCATACTCAGTGACAGGTGGTGGCACCTTGGAGACAAGTAGACTTTGTGTTGGAGGTGTGTTTTGGCACTATAATGAGATTATAAGGAGCAAAGTTCACCCACAAGACATGATTTTGTTTTGTGTTCAGATCAGGGATGGCCATGCAATCTATCAGTTCCATAGTACCATCAAAGTTTCCCATCCCTGTGGTAGTATCACAGAGCTTTGCATCTTCACTCCACTCCACCCCCTGTGCTATTTCTCTGAGGCAGCATACCAGCACTGGTGGTGCAAATATCTAAGGCTGCAAGGTATGTTGCCAAGGGAACTATCATGAAACAGATTCCTTGCATATCTGCCACATCTCACCCTGAAAATCTTCTCAATGCTGAACCTTATCTTAAGATGTGGACACACCTTTAATCTCAATACATCACCTCCAGCAACTATTACACACTGACATTTGTGACTAGCACTTGCATTACCACGACCAAAGTCAAAGCATAGTTTTCTGGTTTGTATCCACTCTTATTTTACAGTATTCCAGTGAAACATCTGTTTTACTAAGTACATAAAGTGTTTTCAAGTTCCAAATCTATTCTTTGCATCATATTGAATAGTCATTCTAAAAAGAAGTGGCTGAGGCTGGGAGATGTTAAACAAATGATGAAAAATGCTTAAGCAAAGCAGTCAAAGGTTTTTTTTTGTTTTGTTTTGTTTTTAAGAAATTACTGTGAACAGCAAAAAACATTCTTCCTGGAATAGGGCTCTGAGGAATAGCAACAGCCACGTTTCACTCAGATTGGTGAATAAGTCATTTATTTCTTTAGAGAGATTATCATTCCTCCTACCATTGTTCGTCCTTTCTACATCCTTTATACGTAGTAATCTAATATCTCACATAATTCCCTGATGTAGTCAAGTCTCAGCAGAATGATTCTTTGTTCTTTCTTTCTTTCAGAAACAATTTTTCTATGAGACATATTTCCTTTACCTCATTACTCTTTTCTGTTTAGACTAACATTTGTCTCTTGCCAATTCTTTGATATTTTCCTTGTTACACTGCAGTTGCAGAATATCTTTATACTTCTGCCCTCCATACCTGTTTTTTTCCTCATTGTACCCCAAACACTTTCATAGCATTTGCTTTTAGGGGATCTAAATACAACACTATTCAGAAGCAAAGACCAACTGTAGATAAAGACTATGTTCAGTACTGCTTATTACTTCAGCTATCAGTATCTTTTCACTTTTGGAGAGAGTGCAATTCATATCCTCCATTTTAATCATGAGTCAACAACCTCCTATTTTCATTAATTGCCCAGAAGTATTCTTAAACCCCAAAACCAGCACACTCAACACTCACCAACAGAGTTGTAATTACAGAAAAAATTATTCAAGAATTGTCATAGTTCACCCACAGAGCTTGTTGTTGCTGAGTCTACTCTGGCAGTAGCTTTGTACCACTGACAAAGAACAAACATGCAATTTATCAAGCATTAATGATTAAAGACTAAGAGAAAGAAGAGTCAGAGAAGTTTTTTTCTTTTCATAGGCTCATCCTCTTCATCTTCCAAACAATCTGGAGATAAGTGTATCATATTCAGAGATACTTTTGGTCCATTTGCAGGGACAGCTGGCCTGATGTACAGACTGTTTGAAGTATGTGTACATGTTCAGCTACAGATACTAAAAGAGGGATGGTGAAATAAATGGAAACTGAATTAAATTGTTCTCAAGAGCATTCCGTCAGTGATACTGTTTAAACAGTGCTCTGGTGACAGAAATCATGCAAGAGAAAGCTGTGAGGTCCATTTCTACCCTGGCAATGCCAACTGTAGGGCACTCTAAAGATACACACACAGAATTCATCTGAGAAATTTGCAAAAACTACAGCAAGATAGTTAAGTTTC
Source organism: Aythya marila (assembly GCF_965140915.1). Taxonomy (NCBI): domain Eukaryota; kingdom Metazoa; phylum Chordata; class Aves; order Anseriformes; family Anatidae; genus Aythya; species Aythya marila. Next base: position 97,700,731 of record NC_139043.1, on the reverse strand, counting down.
ATCAGCACTGAAGTCCTCCATGGCATTGTGACATTGACTTCTTTTGATTGATTCGCGTTCAGCTTCTTTTCTACTTGCTGGTGATTACAAATGGTTTTGAACTTTTCTTCTCAGTTGTAAGACTATAATGGAAATGCTTAAACTCAGGCTATAAAACCACATGAGAAAAATGTTTCTGGTAATTTATCTTCATTATTGCATTTGTTACTTTTAAAGTCTCTGTGTTTCTGATACCTTGAAAGAAATTTAACCTTGTAGCAATGCATTAAGTTTCCAGTGTTAAATTAGGGCACAAGGAAAATACACATTAATAATTTTCTTTTAAATATTAAAATTACAATTTAATAGTAATCCATATTGATAACAATACATGGTTCAAAGTTTAAACTTCTTTAGATTTTTCAGTCTCTCCTTATGTAGCTCAATCCTGAAACAGCAGGCATACAGTAAATTGAGAAATGAATATAGAAAAGCAATAATATTGGCACAAAACTCTTTCCCCACTTCCAGCAGATTAACTCATCATTTTCCTTAACATATTCAGACTGAACATTTCTTGTTATATATTTAATTGTACTGATCAAAGGTGTTCAGAGACAAAATACAGTATATTTCAAAAACTATTGTTCTCTTTCATCTATTTCTCACTCATCTATTTCAGCATGAGTGGTTTCATTAAATTAATACTTTGGATTAAACAACAGCTTTTCTTTTTTTTTTTTTTTTTTCAGGGCTTTGAAAACATTGTCAAGTGTCAGAAGTCCATCCCAACTGTTCAACATCAGGTTGAAATTAGGCAACAGTTCTCTCCTTGCAGCAGGTAACTCCTCTGGCTTCTCACCACCCATACTGACAACCACCACTATCAGTGAAGGGAAACAGCACAGTGTTTGTTGAAAGCTTTGTACAGCGGTCATTCATAAGATAAGCTTCTTCTGGACATTTCCTTTGGTACATTATCCTTGAAATCCACTGCAATTTATGGCAGACCTATCCACCTCACATTGGTCCACCTTACTCTAGGTTTCCTGGCACGTGAAAATGTCATTCAATTTCTGGCACATACTGAGATGATCAGTTCCCTATCAGCCTTTGTCATAGCACTATGCAGCATTCTGTATTTCTATCTCTGTGTTACTCCACTACTTCAAACTATTTTCAGGACAACACTGGAGGACACAAGCTAAACATAGATCACTGGTTTACTACAGTGATATCTGTACTTCTCACAGAATTTTGGAACAAATATTTCAAACATCTGTATTGAACTGTTCTGTGATGACCATTTTGCTATACATCCTTGCAGAGTCAAGAACACAGGTCAGTATTTCCCAATACTCAGATCCATATGTTATTCTAATCTTAATTAGAACCATAATTAACCTAGAATCAACCATACAATATATCTACACAGGAAAACTCAGAACAACAATTTAAAAATACATTAAGCACTTGTCCACTACCAAAAAAACCTTCTACCTCTGTGTTGTTTTGTAGGGACAAAGATACTTCACAAGTAGGTATAAAACATGCAGTTAAAGTGATGTTTCTAATTTTTCCTATTAATGTCAAATTTCAATTTTGTAATTAATATTTCTAAGTAAAATTAATTTGTGACCAGATTGATGGCCTGTTCTTAATGTAATTAAAACAGAAATCTGACAATACTGTAAAGACTACAAATCTTAGTACGTTTGGGTGTTGACAGTGAAAAAGGGCTTGATGGAAAACAATTAGGGAGAAGGAAAAAGGAAAAAAAAAATCATATTTCTGTAAATATTTGTAGGCTCTGGATTAAAAAGAAAAATCAATGATGATTGTGTTTGTTCCCTCCAAATCATACCATAAGACCTATTAAAATAAGAAAAGTTTTAGTGCACAAATTCTATAGCTGCAACCAATCAATGCTGATTAGATTTACAGTTTAACTGCAGTTTTTATAGTTTTCATCTGAGCATTTTCTCCTGCATTATAGTTCTGGACAGATCTATACAATAGGAATTGCTTTAATCTCATTTACTGACAGGTTGACTACCACCATGCAATGCAATTTAGCTCTCACAAAGCCCAATATTTCTTCTCTCTCATTTATAGAAAAACTCACTTGGTTTCAAGTGAATGACATTGTACAGTAATTCACCACTAGCAGGTCTCAAGTTGTGACTTTTCTGATCAATTTCTATCTATTGACATGATCATTTGTATCCTGTTAGATCCTTCATGCTCCAGTGAACAATAAAGTTATAAAATGTATGCTAACAGTTAGCACCTACATGCATCTTTGCTGAACCTTTCAGAAACTGTTTGTGAAGAATATCACCCTACACAGTAAAAAAGCCCACCACTTAATGTGACTGGAGAAGCATTTTTTATTCTAGTACAATATATATTTCTCTTACGGCATTATCAGGCAAAAGGGCAAATGATACATGCACTTTATTGACATGAGACATCACTTGCACCTGCGGGTCACAAAACACTGAAAGACTGAAATTAGCTGCAATTTATAACCACTTGAATCTTTCTGAAAGGACCTACTTCTTCTTGCTGAGTTACAAAACAAAATCTTAGCCAGACATCAAAATTCTGCTATGCCTGTCCTTAAAGATGAGACTAAATTTTTTTCCCTTAGAGATTTATTTCCCCCGAAAGACTGCATTAAAAATAAATAAATAAAAAGGTAAGCAAATAAAAAAAAAATCCTGCCTGTATTATGAATAATCTGGCTATAGGGCTGTGAAATGGTGAAGTGCTTTTTAAAATGACTATTAAATTGTCTCTCAGAATGTTGTAAGCATCATGGGACTTAAGTTTATTATAAAGATCCATCACATCATACCCTAATGAAAAAGAAAAAATAATGAAATTCATAACATCCCAGTGACTGAAGGTAGATCAGGCCTGAAAAGATATTTGTTTAGAAATTAAGTTACATAATATTCACTAACTTATGCACAAGCAGTTAACATACTGATTGCTTAATTAAGATTAGCACAATTGCCTGCCAGCAAACAACATTTAATCTAGTCCTTCTCAGCTATTTCTAAACTATCCTGTGCCAAAATAGGATTCTTGAACTTAGTGGCAAAATGCTTTTAATGTGTTTAATTACTACTAGCTCTCATAATTATCTTATTTCTTCCTGTTTAATATAAGATTTTTAAAATGCAAGCCACATAAACCTACATCATTGGGATGCCAATAATTCCCAACACTTGCTGACAGAGCAAGTTTCACCATTCTGTCAGTTTCTCAGCTGCAATTTGATCCTTGATAAATCCACAATATACAGGCCCCAGACCTTACATGAGCTCTCTTGCATCCTTTGTCACCGCACAGCACATGTCCCCTAAGAGCTTGGAGTGTGCTGGAAACCAAACCAAGTTGTGCTGCCATACGAATGAGGATCTCTGCCTAAAGCAAATCCTTCACCTGACCTTCACCTTCACCTACAGATTATTTCAGTGACATGCAAGTAAATACATTATAGCAATGCACAAATTTAAAAAAAAAAAAAAAAAAAAAAAGGGGGATAAAAAATATAACAAAAACAGTGAAGTATAACTTGCTATTATAGCTGCTATACTGCTCCCCTGTACAGGGGAAACAATTAAAATGGTCAGAGTAACTTTATTATTAAAAGAGCAGGTTAAGAATCTTTTATCACTATTACTATCACTATTATAATACTATCACTATTATAAACCAGAAAGACATTTCAGGTATTTGCTTCGACATGCTTTTCAGACTGTACATAATTGTTCCAGCAAAATCTAGGCTTACCAACGATTCTGCAGCTTGTGGTCTTCAGATTTAGATTCCATGACTGTTTCCTTCTTGGAATTTTTTCTTACATTTCTATTAATTCACTGGTGATTTTCACAGTCCACATGAAGTATGAGAAGACTGGGATAATAACAAAGATAAAATTGATTATAAGGTTGAGCAAATAAGGAGAAACACTGTTTGAAAGAAAAGTGATGATTTGAGCTATGTTCTTGTCTTCCTGTACTGTTTATCTCCTTCCTGATCTTAAGCTCCTTAACGGAACATTGGGCTAAATCAACTCTGACTGCTTTATGTGCTCAGTTCTGATCAGTTTTGCTATCAAGAGAAAAGAAATAAAATAAAAAATTAAAAAGCATACAATAATATGGCAAATGTTGTACATAATATACCATTCCTTCTTTAGAAACTCTATTACATTTAGTCCTTAGAGACTCTAGTGTATTCATAGAAACATAGAATCATGGAAAAGAACAGACCCCTGAGCATCCTCGTCTCCAGACTAAACAACCCCAGTTCCCTCAGCCGTTCCTCAAAGGATTTGTGTTCCAGACCCTTCACTGGCTTTGTAGACCTTCTCTGGACCTGCTCCAGAGCTTCAATGTCCTTTTTGTAGTGAGGGTCCAAAAACTGAACACACCATTTGAAGTGTGGCCTCATGAGAGCAGAGTACATGGGGGACAATCACCTCCCTGGTTCTGCTCACTACTCCATTCCTGATACAAGCCAGGATGCCCTTGGCCTTCTTAGCCACTTGGGCACACTGCTGGCTCATATTCATGTGACCACCTACCAACATGCTTAGGTTCTTTTCCTCTGCACAGCTTTCATAGAATCATTAAGGTTGGAAAAGATCATCTAGCCCAACCATCACCCTACTACCAACGTCACCCGCTAAACCACATCCCTAAGCACTAGCTCCAACATTCTTTGAACACCTTTAGGGATGGTGACTCCACCACTTCCCTGGGCAAGCTGTTCTAATGCACCAGCACTTCACCATGTTGAACCTCATGCCATTGGCCTCTGCCCATTGACTCATCCTGTCCAGGTCCCTCTGCAGGGCCTTCCTACCCTCCAGAGATCGACATTTCCTCCAGTTTGGTGTCATCTGCAAACTTACTGAGGGTGTTCTCAACTTAATCCACATCATCAATAAAGATATTAGAGGATGGGCCCCAACACTGACCCTTGGGGAACACCACTGGTGACCAGTTGCCAGCTGGATTTCACTCTGTTCACCACCATTCTCTGGGCCCAGCCCTCTAGCCAGTTTTTAACACAGGAAAGAGTGTACCTGTCCAAGCCATGGGCTGCCAGCCTCTCCAGGAGAATACTGTGGGAAACCATGTGAAAAGCCTTGCTGAAGTCTAGGTAGACTACATCAACAGCCTTTCCCTCATCCACCAGATGGGTTACCCAGTCGTAGAAGGCGATGAGATTAGCCTCGTCCATCTCTTCATCCTGGTTTTGCAGGCTATAACAAACCCCCACAAGGATGCTTGCATTGCTGGCCAACCCCCTTATGCTTAACTACAGGGATTTTACCTTTCATTTCCAGCCCCGAGTTCAACAGCATCAAAACACTAACATACAGTCATGCCAATGCCCCTCCTCTATTGCCTTTCCCTTCTGAAGAGCTTGTAGGCATCCATTGCAGCACTCCAGTCCTGGGAGTGGTCCCACCATGTTTTATTGATTGAAACTAGGTCAATAGTTTGCCTGCTGGCTTCCAGCTCCTCCTGTTTGTTGTGCACACTGCATGCACTGGTGTAGATTCACTTCAGTTGTGCCATTGCCCTCACCCCCTACCCTGGCATTGCTCCCCCAGGTTCATCTCTGTCAATCCTCATTTCATGCCCATCCCCCTTCATACCTAGTTTAAAGCCCTCTTGATAAGCCCTGCCAGCTTCTGGGCTAGGATCCATTTCCTGCTTTGAGACAGCTGGGACCCATCAGCAGCCATCAGGCCAGGTGCAGAGTAAACGATCTCTCCACAATCAAAAAGAATAAAAATAAAAAATTCCTGTGATGGCACCAGCCTCTCAGCCATGTATTGATCAGCTGGGCTTTCTAGGTCTGCTCAGTATCCCTCCTTACCACTGAAGGGATAGAGTGAAATACCCTCTGTGCACCCACTCCATCCACTAACCGCCCCAATCCCCTGAAGTCCCTTTTGATAGCTTTCAGGCCTATGTTATCATTGCCAGCCTGAATTATCAGTAAGGGATAATAATTGGAGCGGTAAACCAGGCCAGTTTCCTGGCAGTGTCCCTGACCTGGGCCCCACAGAGGCAGCAGACTTCCCTACGGGTAGGGTCAGGCCAACATATGGGGCCCTCTGCTCCCCTTCAGAAGGGAGTTGCCTATGACAATTATGTTTCTTTCCTTCTTGGTGGAGGAAGTCTTGAGGCGTGGAGTTGACATCCTTGCCCTAGAAAACCTCTTGTGTGGACCTTCCCCCATATCCTCATCAACTTGTCCCTCAAACTCCAGACCTCAAACCTGTTGTGTAAAGGCAGCTGGGGAGGCTAGGCAGGTAGGGAAGGGCTTGCCTGCAACACGGAGATGTTTCCATTCCTCTCCATCTCTCAGAACCTGTCCCTCTGCCTGACAGCGACAGGGAAGGGGGTCCACCACTATCTGGGGGGTGCCACCCCAGCACCTTTCTGTCAGGCATGGCAGGGTGTTGCTCCACCAGCCTAACTCCTGCTCACATTCCCTGATAGTACTTAATCTTTCCACTGCCTCCTTGTGCTCTGCCACCAGACTGATCATATCCTCCTCCTTCGCACACCTCATGCAGGCAGTACCTCTGCCACACACCATTGGAAACAACAGGCTCAGGCACTCTCTACAACCAGGGAACGGCCACGTCTTTGGGCAGGCACATGGTCTGGATTGCCACAGTCCTTTTGGAGAGTGCTTTGGCGAGTGCTTGCCGCCTGGTGCTGACCATGGCTGGGTTTGCCTTCTGGGAGATAGCCGGTAGGTGAGCTGGTATCCCAAGTGGCAAGGGATCCTCCACCCTGCCTGCTTGCCCTGCCTGCACACACTGCTGTGCAAACTGCCATGCCCTGTTTGCCTGCCCTGTTCACTGCGCTCCTGGTCGCCTGGGGCTGTCTTTGTATGACAGAGGTGTGGGGGTGTTTCTGGCTCGTCAGCCACCCTCACAAGGTGGTGTCACCCTCACAAGGAGGTCCTTCTCCTTGTCAGCCACCCTCACAAGGGCTGCTGGATCCCAGTGGCTCCCTCAGCTGACTCAGAAAACCCCTTGCATGCCACGACCCCCTGCTCCACTGCAGAACATGTCTGCCCCAGAGCCAATTGCCTTGGCAATGTTATTCATATTTTTATAATTCTTCAAGATACATAAGTAAAAAATACTCTGCTGCTTTAGTGTTTCCTTCTAAATATTGTAAATGGTTTGGAAGTCCAGTCATCTTTTCACATACATTGAAACTGGTTTCTCAAAAAAACATTACAAATATATATATTTGAAATGCAGTCAATTGGCTATTCTATAGCTCTGTTGGAGCTCTAGGTCCTTGTCCACCTTCTTTTTACCTCACTGAAGAAGACACATGCTTCTCTGAATCATGATTATTATGCCATATAATGGCCCCAATCCAAAATTTCTTTCAACAAGAATCATAACCAGGTCATATCCCCCCAATAAACCTAATTGAAACTGTAGGCAATGAAAATGCCATTTTAATTATTTTTATTGCCATGGGTCAACAAGAAATTTTTTATTTAAATAGTATCCATTTTACATTTTTGAACATTATTTTATTTTATTTTATTTGGTAGGGGAATCAGAGGTGTTTGGTAAATGATCTCTTCAATACATTATTTTCTTTACAACTATATTGGTCATTTACTAAAATTTTAAAGTAATGTTCTAAGTTTAATGATGTTTTTAATTGTCATTTTTCAGTTTGGTCTCAGCTAAAGTTTATCCCTTTAGATTAACTACCCATTACTTCACTGATAGAATTCCAGTTGTACTATGTACACACCATATAAATTAAACTACTCATTGCTACCGAAAAACAAAACAAAACAAAACACCCTCAGTTATTAATGTGTTCTTTTCCGAGTCATTGTTTATTTCTGTTCATTATAAATGATTTATGTGATTCATTAGATTGTGGTAATTATCATTTTAGACTCATAACTCTGTTATTTATGCAATCTTTGCTGTTGTTGATGAAGTACACTGCTATTTACAAGTCAGGTTTGATAAGTTGTAGATAAGGATAATGAAACCACTCAAATCATCTTTAAAGGACAGAGAAACGTGTTGTACTTTATTCCTAGGTGCTGCTTATCTTGATATTAAAAGAAAAATGCATTGTCTCTTGAGATGAAGAAAACCATGGAAAAACAAGAGGTTGACTCTGTTACTGTATTGTTTTTTGGCTAAGCAAAATAGCTTAAAAAAATAAATAATAATAATAAAGTGAACAGCTGTGTAAACATCACGTTATCATTATTGTAAAGAAGAGAGTGTCCGGTTTTACAGATCAGTAAAGCAAGATATTAAATGGTGCATTACCATACTAACCAGTGACCCAATGGTCATCTCCACTCTTTCCCCAGTTTATTCAACATTTTTTCCCTTTCTCTGACTTCAGCTTGGCTGTGTATTACACTCAAAGCCACCAGCCTGTATTTTAGACTAGGATCCAAGACAATAAGCCCACTGTTTTTAGCTGATTTCTCCAGTTCCAAGGAGTTCCAAGTGATTCTCCAGTTCCAAAGTTCCATCTGATTTCTTCCTGTTCCACTATAGAAAGCCATTTTGAAACTCTTGTTTCTGTACATCTGTGCCTTTATAGAATCTTTTGAGTGACAAAGCTGAATAATTTGTTTCTCTGTCCTATTCCTTTATCAGGGTTTATGATTTATTTTTTCTTCACTTTCTTTCTTTGTTTTTTCCAAAGTACTGATTCTTAGTTTTATACAAAGATGCACACACAAAACAAAACAAAACTTTATTCCATTACCTCTTTGTATTTGTTTATGACTAATTTGGAACACCATACATAAAACGGATCAAACAGGAAACAAATTTTGTATTCCTTTATACAATCAGAAAAGACTGATAAAATCTTATGAAGAAATAACAAACTTAGCTCAGATTTCAAATCAGCAAAGTGAAACACTTTCTTCCTTTGTTAGTGTAACTTTTTTAAATCTAAGATGGAGGGAGATTTTTACGAGAAGATTATTAAGTAGAAAAAAATATTTCTATTGGAATTTCAAATTTTTATTTTTTTTTAAATCATCAAGATGGAAATAAAGTTAATAAACACAATGGCTTAATGCTAGGAAAAGGGATATTTTTATAGCCTAGTAAGTTGTAGTGGAGATATTTTTTAAAATTAATGTGAGTCAAACTAATCAGTAGGGAAGTTAAATAAAGGTAATTTGGCAAAGAGTTTACAGCTCTGGCAGCAGGGGAAAGAAAAAGCAATTTTTTGTCTTCCAGTTAATTGTCTTGAGTTACAGTCTGAGTGCAACTGACATTTATTGTTTTGCAGACTGGAAATGTGCAATATTTATCATTATTGTTTAGATTTAAACCTACAGCTGACACCAAGTACACCACCTGAGAGACGGGGAAACCATATAATATCATAGAACATGCACAGAAGGTAGTCTTTGAGCATGTTAAAAGTAATTATGAAAAAAATTTTTAGGGTGTTGGTCTAAGGTAGTCTCAAATTCAGCAGATTTACTGTTTTTTATTGTGTATATACTTGTGTCTTCTCAAGTTTCTGCCTAATTTTTTCTTGCCTTTGTAAAGGGACCAGGATCTTAAAGCGGAGATATGCACTGAAGCTACCACAATTTAACAAGTCATGCTGTGTCACCCAAACAGCATTCCCGATTACTACAAGAGTCATTCAGCTTCACTTCCAGCAGATGAGACCTAAATAATACCAAGCTTCCTCACATCTGTGGTGGATCAGTGGTATCAGTAGGAATCTGCTTATGTGTATAAGTCTTAATACATGTCCTCACAACTTTCGCAGAGAGGTTACACATATACAATACAATGTGGGGCTATGAAAATGGGCAGTGATGTCTCTGAGGTTGTATCAAGCCCCACACAATGCATAACAAGCCTTTCCCACAGCATCAAAGGGCTGCAATCTTCTCCTCTATAGACATACTACTTGGCACAATATTCCTGTGCTTCTCCTTGCCTTCATACTAGCTGTGTATACTGTAGGCAAGGAAAGATTATTCTGTTGTTACATGGCTGTGAAAGTTTGGGGCACCAATATTAGTAACAATTAATAAATGGTTCAGAAAACTTCAGCAGACACCAGCCTCATCTGCAAACAGTCTAAATAAGGCAAGGTACTGCTCTGTGCATGGATAATGTCTATTTTATACCAAACAAGGGAGACTAAGCAGTGATTCTTGAATCAGAATACTCTAGAAATTAAATCATTACCTTTCTCTTCGGTTTGGGTACTTTTTTTAAAGTGTAGAGGTAGATAACAGTTATAGCAGGGAACATTTCACAGACTGGTATATATTAACAAAAATGGCACTCCATAGTCAAAGGTATCAAAACTATAATGGTTGTACCCACTTAACGCACTGCAGTCTGCACTAGTAGTTTTGGCTCTAATTTCTTAGCCTTTTCCTGCCTTTCCTCAGTGGAATATATAAAATCTTATTTGGATATATTACCTTATCCCCAAAACCTCTGTATAAGTGTGGTGGTTTTATCCAGCTGGGTAGCTGAGCTCCACCACAATTGTTCTTTCACTACCCTTCCTCAAATGGAAAAGGGGGAATGAAACGTGAGGAAAAGGGCTCGAGGGTTGAGATAAGGACAAGGAGATCAGTCACCAATTATTGTCATGGGCAAAACAGACTCAGCGTAGGAAGATTTGAGAAATTGGGGAAGCAGACTCAGCATAGGGAAATTAGAGAAATATATTACCAATTGCTAACAAGTTAGAGAAGTGAGAAACAAATAAAACAAAATACAAACACCTCCCCCCATCCACCCTCTTCCACCTCCTCCCACTAAACAGCACAGTGGAGCAAGGGAATGGGGGTTGCAACCAGTCTGTAGTACCTCTGCTGCTCCTTCACAGTCACTCTCTGCCCTGCTCCATGTGGAGTCCTTCCCACAGGATGCCATCTGTCCTGAACTGATCCTGCGGGGGCTGCCCACAGGCAGCATCTCTTCAAGAACTGTTCCAACATGGTTCTGTATTATGGGGTCCATCGGTCAGGAGCAAACTGCTCCCCCACAGGCGGCAGTTTCCCCCAGAGCTCCTGCTCCTGCATGGGCTCTTCTCCATGGGCTGCAGCTCCGGCCCAGAGCCTGCTCCTGTGGGGACTCTCCATGGGCTGCAACCTCCCCTAGGCCACATCTACCTGCTCCACCAGGGGCTCCTCCACGGGCTGCAGCGTGGAGATCTGCTCCACGTGGGACCCATGGGCTGCAGGGGGACAGCCTGCTCCATCAGGGGCTTCTCCACAGGGGAACTTCTGCTCTGGCACGCGGAGCACCTCCTGTCCTCCTTCTGCACTGACCTTGGGGTCTTCAGGGCTGGTTCTTACTCCTTTCTCTCCCAGATGCTGTTGTGCAGCAGTTTGTTTAACCCTTTCTTAAACCTGCTCTCATAGAGGTGCAAACAAGTTTGCTATTGCCTTGTCTCTGGGCTTTGGAGATGGCCCTTATCTAAGATGTAGAAGGTTCTGGATTCTTCTCACAGATGCCACCTGTTAGCAAAACCTTGCCACGTAAATCCAATACAATAATAAGGTAAAAATAACAACATAACTTGTAAAGTCTGATTTTATGATTTGCATAACAAAGATCTTTATTTTCTAAGCCTGAAACCAATCTTTCTGTTGTGAACAAACAATAAATTGCATTTATAATGGCTTGAAGAAGCAGAAGGTGAGAAATCAAAATTCTTTTTCATGTTTTATCAGTAATTTTAAAATGAAAGGCTACAAAGCATGAATGTTTCCATTTGATTAAATGAATTGCATTTTATTATTATGAACTTTATTTTTAACGAGGTACTATAACCCAACTGGGAAAGCTGGGCTGTAAGTCATTGAAATTAAGTTCAGGCTTTCATTCTTGTTGAAATAATATCAAAGTTTTCTGGCATTTGCATATTTTTGCCATTGACCTCTTCCTTGAAATATATAGCCGAAATATACACAAGGAAATTCAATTCAGTATGATGTAAATAAGAGAAGTTAAGGAATCTCCACTCAAGCAAGTTATATTTGAGGCTGTTGTATTTAAATACAACAGGAGTTGTATTTAAAGGTTTCTTATTTTGGCATTCTCTGTTATTCTTATTAAAGGAGACTTTGGGAAACTCATTAGAAATGAAGAAGAATGATAGAGTTTTGCAAATGAGATCACACACATTTTAGTGGGAGGGGAGAGTGGAAGCCAATACATCTACAATATATTTTCTTCATTTACTTCACACTTGAAATTTTAGCTTTAATTTCGAGCTTAGTTCATAGCTGAGGATAATACATCTCAGAAAAGGTATTAAATATTATTAATATGAGACATTATTAAACTATGTTCTCCACAGTTTTATTAGAGAAGCTGGGATATAATCTTCTATTTCTTTTTTTTTATTTTTATTTTATTTTTATTTTTTTTTTCTCTGAACATGAATAGGCATGTTTGTGCACATGCCTATTTACCAAATGTGGATTTTGCATTCTAACATAACTTTAATAGTATTTTGCTTAAAGTACAAGAATGGTTATACAAACTATAATAATAGTAAGAAGTTTTGGTCCATTGTATACACAAAATAAATAACTTTTTATTGCACATTTGTATATTGAGGTTTTTGCATTCATTTTTTTCATAATATTCAATTTCACTAAGCATTAATGATATGAAACTATCCATGAAAGTTCTATATTTCGAGAAAAGTTCTTGTGTTTCCATGGAAATAATTCAGTCATATTAAGAACAAAGCAGCATCAAATGAAGAAAATGTTATGTCTGCCATATTTATAGATTATTAATATTAATACATTTAAATAGTTTAGTATGTTCATGCCTTGAAAGAGACTGAAAGCGAAAAGCCTTTTTTGTTTAAAACAGAAAACAGGAAAAAAAATGAATTTACATAGCTTTGAAAAATATCAATTACCACAAGTATAACAGAGATCCACTAGATTTTGGAAATAATATTTTCAAGGATCTCTGAAATCAGAGCATATTTTACTGTCCAAAGAGCTTAAATAGGGACTGAGAAAAGTCAGGTATAGTTGAAGACCTTTGTGAGAATGAAACAACACAACGCTGGAGAAGACAACTTGGAGGATAGCCTTCATTGGCCATTCTCCACTTAAAACACGGATATTAAAAAAGACAAATTGATTGTGTTAAGGAGTTTGCACAGTGACCAGGAGAATAGTGAGACTGGAAGACAAGTTAGGGGATGAAAGCAGGGTTTATCCTGGACTGTGGTCAGGAAAGCAGAGCTGCAGTGAATGGACATAAATTGTCAGTGAATGACAGGGAAAGAGCAGTATCTATGGGTAGACTCACATATTTTTACAGACAGGTGCAACTGAGTCCTGGTCATGCTCCAAGAAGATCTGAATTTGATCTGCCTATACATTGAAGTGCCTGGAAGCCAGTTACTTGTATGGCAATGTTTGTGACTTAGCAGCAATGCTGAGGGGCAGGAAGCATAAGCTCCAGTCCATCAGTGTATACTACCACACTTCTACACATTTGCATGGCATGAAGCACAGGCAGAATTAACCTGACTTACTGGAAAAAACTTTATAAGCACAGCTCAGAAAGCTAAATGACAAAGGTACCTTACCATTCACAAAATTAGGACATGTATTTGTGATTGTTTTGAAAGGCCTTCAGAAATTATTACTAACCCATGACCATTCATTACTGTTCCAAAACTGAGCCCCATGTATATCTGGTTTTCTGCACAAGTATCTCAACTACAATTAAAATAGATTAAAGCTGTTATGATTGACTTCACACTGACATGAATTCAAATCATGTCATACAATTATACATACAACTCAGCTGCAGAGGCACAAACCCATGACAGATAGAAAGGAACTAACCACATTAGCTTCTTTGATTTCTAGAGTTTTATCAATGAAAATGCAATTATTTACACAGATAAGCAGATGAGTCTTGTGATGTATTAACATCACTGAAAAATAAAATGATCCTGTATTCTTTATTCTTTCTTTTTTTTTTTTTTTTTTTTTTTTAATCTGTAAAATCACACACATGGAAGAATGATTTCTGAAAAACTGTAAAATCAAGTGCTAGAGTGGAAAAGCACTCCATAAACTGCATGGTCTTTAACCATACAGTATGAAGATAATTCATACTGTGTCTGTGAGCGTATAATAGGGGAAACATTTCAGACATGTTCACAAAGCTCTTAAATCCTGCTAACCAGCAGAAATTCAGCATGGAATACTTCAGACCTCTTGAGGAATGTTGTCAAAGTTATTTGCATATCAAAGAATGGTCAGGTAACAAGTTATTCTTCCTGGAGCAGTGAGGCCTTAAACTTGACCTTAAATGCAAGGGATTATATGAACCTTTTTGGAAATGTAAATTGCTCAGCCAAATTTAGATGCTGCTGGTTAATTCTTGACTATGCCTTATTTTGTGAAGCTTGAAGGGTTTCACAGAATGGCCAAGGTTGGAAGGGACCTCTGAAGATCACCTAGTTCAAGCACCCTGCCAAGCAGGATCACCTAAAGTACATTGCACAGGAAGGCATCCAGGTGGGTTTTGCATATCTCCAGAGAATGAGACTCCACAACCTCTCTGAGCAACCTGTTCCAGTGCTCTGTCACCCTCACAGCAAAGAAGTGCCCCTTCATACCCAGATGGAACTTCCTGTGCTTCAGTTTGTACCCATTGCCTCTCATCCTCTCACTGGGCACAGCTGAATCACAGAATAACAGAATCACAGAAAAGTTAGAAGAGAACTCCAAGATCATCTAGTTCAACCTCTGACCTAACACTAACAAGTCCTCCACTAAACCATATCCCTAAGCTCTACATCTAAACGTCTTTTAAAGACCTCCAGGGATGGTGACTCCACCACTTCCCTGGGCAGCCCATTCCAATGCCTCACAACCCTTTCAGTAAAGAAGTTCTTCCTAATATCCAACCTAAAACACCCCTGGTGCAACTTTAGCCCATTCCCCCTCATCCTGTCACCAAGCATGTGGGAGAACAGACCAACCTCCACCTCGCTACAGCCTCCTTTAATGTACTTATAGAGAGCAATAAGGTCACCCTTGAGCCTCCTTTTCTCCAGGCTGAACAAGCCCAGCTCCCTCAGCCGCTCCTCGTAGGACTTGTTCTCCAGACCCCTCAGCAGCTTTGTCACCCTTCTCTGGACTCGCTCAAGCACCTCGATGTCCTTGTTGTGAGGGGCCCAAAACTGAACACGATACTCAAGAAAAGAGTGAAAAGAGAGCTCTGAAGAGAGTTCACAGCTGAAAAGAGTCTGGTTCCATCCTCTTGACCCCCTCCCCTCAGAGGGGAGACCTCATTAATGCATATAAATCTGTCTTCTCAGTCTTCTCTTTTCCAGGCTAAACAGGCCCAGTTCTCTCAGCCTGTCCTCATATGACAGGTGCTTCATTCCTCTAATCCTCTTTGTAGCCCTCCTCTGAACTTGCTCCAGCTGTTCTATGTCCCTTTTGTACTGGGGAGCCCAGAAGTGGACACAATACTCCAGGTATGGCCTCACCATGGCTGAGTGGAGAGGGAGGATCACCTCCTTTGACCTGCTGGCAACACTCTTCTGAATGCAGCCCAGGATACCATTGGTCTTCTTGGCCGCAAGGGCACATTTCTGACTCATGGTGATCCTGCTGTCCACCAGGACTCCAAGGTCTCTCTCTGCAAAGTTGCACTCCAGCAGGTGTGCCCCCAGACTGTGGTAGTGCTTGGGATTATTCCTCCCTAGGTGCAGGAGCATGCACTTGCCTTTGCTGAACTTCATGAGGTTCCTCTTGGCACATCTCTCCAACCTGTCAAGGTCCCTCTGAATGGCAGCACAGCCTTCAGGGTTATCAGCCAATCCTCTGAGCATGCAAACTTTCTGAGGGTACACTGTTGCATCGTCCAGGTCATTGATGAGTAAGTTGAAAAAGACTGGACCCAGTACTGACCTCTGGGGGACACCACTAGCTACAGACCTCCAACTAGACTTCACCACTAAGCACAACGCTTTGAGCTCTGCCATCCAGCCAATTGTCAGTCCACCTCATGGTCTAGTCATCTATGCTGCACTTCCTGAGCTTGTCTATCGGGATGTTATGGGAGACAGCATCAAAAGCGTCTACCCTGATGAAGTCAAAGTAGACCACATCCACCGCTCTTCCCTCATCTACCCAACTAGTCGTCTCATCATAGAGGGCTATCAGATTGGTTAAGCATGTGTCCTGGTTTCAGTTAGGACAGAGTTAATTTTCTTCCTAGTAGCTGGTAGAATGCTATGTTTTGGCTTAGGTTGAGAAGAGTACTGATAACATGCTGATGTTTTAATTGTTGCAGAGCAGTGCTTACACCAAGCCAAGGACGTTTCAGCTTCTCACTCTGTCCTTCCAACAGGTAGGCTGGAGGTGCAGCAGGAGCTGGGGGGGGACAGACCCAGAGCAGCTGACCCAAATTAGCCAAACGGGGTATTCCATACCATCTGACATCATGCTAAACAATATATAGGGGTGGCTAGCTGGGGGGAGGAGGACCGGACTGCTTGGGGTTAGGCTGGGCATCAGTCAGTGGGTGGTGTGCAATTGCGCTGTGCACCACTTGTTTTGTATACATTATTATTATTATTATTATTATTATTATTATTATTATTATTATTATTATTATTATTATTATTATTATTATTATTATTATTTATTATCCTGTCTTAATAAATTGTCTTTATCTCAACTCACAGGCTTCACTTTCCCATTTCTCTCCCCTACCCCAGAGAGGGAGGGGGGAGGGTGAGCGAACGGCTGTGTGGTGTTTAGCTGCCGGCCGGGTTAAACCACAACAACATGCTTTCTCCTTGGTAAATCCAAGCTGACTACTCCTGATCGCCTTCTCATCCTCCAAATGCTTGGAGATGACCTCTAGGATGAGCTGCTCCATCACCTTTCTGGGGATGGAGGTGAGGCTGTCTGGCCTATAGTTGCCTGGGTCTTCCTTCTTGCCCTTTTTGAAGACTGGTGTGACAGGCTTTCTTCTAGTCCTTAGGTACCTCTCCTGTTCTCCACGAACTTTCAAAGATGATGGAGAGTGGCCTAGCCATAACATTGGCCAGCACCCATGAGTGCATTCCATCAGGGCCCATGGATTTGTGGATGTCAAGTTTGCTTAGATGATCTCTGACCTGATCCTCATTGACCAAGGGAAAGTCTTCCTTTCTCCAGACTTCCTCTCGTGTCTCCAAGGTCTAAGACTCCCAAGGGATTATCTTAGCAGTAAAGACGAAAGCAAAGAAGGCATTCAACAAATCTGCCTTCTCCATATCCTTCATCACCAAGGCACCCACCCCATTCAGCAGCGGGTCTTCATTTTCCCTGGTCTTTCTTTTTTTGCTGAATTAATTCCAAATGGGCCTTGGCCTTCCTTGTCTCATCCCTGCATATTCTGACAGTGTCCTTATATTCTTCCTAAGTGGCCTGTCCTTCTTTCCACTTGCTGTAAACTTCCTTCTTCTGTCTGAGCTTCACTAGGAGGTCCCCACTCATCCATGCAGGTCTCCTGCCCCCTTTGCTTGCCGTCTTACTCATAGGGATGCACCGATCTTGAGCTTGGAGGAAGTGATGCTCAAATATTAACCATCTGTCTTGGACCCCCCTTCCTTCTACAGCCCGAACCTGTAGGATTCTTCTAAGTAGATTCCTGAAGAGAACAAAGTTTGCTCTCCTGAAGTCCAGGATCATAATTCTACTTTCTGCCCTGCTTCCTCTCAGGATCCTGAACTCCATCATACCACGGTCACTTCATCCAGGGCTGCCCCCCCAGCCTCACATCTCTGACTAGTCCTTCCTCATTCATTAATACAAAGTCCAGCAGCACACCTCTCCTTGTTGGTTCCTCCATCACCTGTGTCAAAAAGTTGTCATCAATGCACTGCAGGAACCTCCTGGATTGTTCGTGCCAATCTGTGTGGTCTTCCCAATAGCTTTCAGGGTGGTTGAAGTTCCCCATGAGAAGCAGGGCTTGTGACTGGGAGGTTACTTCCAGCTGTCTGAAGAAGGCTTCATCCTACCTCCTCTTCCTAATCATATGGCCTGTAGCAAACATCCACAATGATATCAGCCATGGTAGTCTGCCCTTTAAGTCTTACTCATGAGATCTCAACTCACTTTTCATCCACCTCTTAGGCAGAGCTCCATGCATTCCAGTTGTTCTCTCACATAAAGAGCAAAAGAACATGAAGAGTTTCATTCTATGTGTGATGTTTAATAGGAAATTTAGCTGCCTCTTACAGTTTATTCTTAATTTTCATGAACTTCTTATTAGAAATAACCCTGGAAGTAACCTGCAGTCTTCATTCTGAAATTTTATTCTACCCATTTAATGTGCTTCTCACATGACCTATAGATTCAAAGTGTTTCACCTTGATGGAAAAGTTGTTAGGACAATCAGGATTTTTTATTTAACAGAAGAGGCTGAACAGGCTGCTCTCCTGTTTATTAATTCCATGAAACCATTCTGTGAGATTTCTGTTCCTTTACCAGAATGAACCTTTCACAGTCTTCCCATTCTCAAAGTTCAAATAATGACTACGAGCCAGCAAAGTTTATTTTGAGTTAAATGGTTTTTAGGTACTTATACAGCAACCCCACTTGTATGTGTTTTATTGCTTTTACTTTTTCACTCTCTTTAGCTTTAGTGGTCTCCTGATTGATTTTATGACCTGCAGTCATACAGTATAAAATTGGTGAGCTGAATTTAGTCTTTGACCTTGTGCTCTATCTTTCAGTACATTTTAAAACTGTTAACTTGATGAAAACCAAGAGGGTTGTTTGTTTCTTTGCTTAATAACTTCAGTAATAAAAACATTGAATAAATAATTTCTAGATCTCTTTTTCCTTGGTCCTACTCAAGAAACAGACAAAAATAACAGACAAAGAACAAAGCAAAGAGATCCTGAGTTATGGCATTCTGTAACTGCCTATGAGGGCAGTTTTCTGTGCTTCAAAGTCTGTCATGGAGGTACAGAGAGGCCCTGAACAGGGCTTCAATTGGCATAAATAAAACACAACAACAACAATGATAATAATAAAACAGAAAACATGATATCAGAGATCATAGTTAGAAAACTAATATCATGCTTTTTTTTTTTTTTCATTAAGTGTCTCAGAAATGTACTCTGGGGAGAGAGATTTTTCAGGAATACATTCTGATACAAGAGACTATTCTTTAATCTTGGTAAACTAATTTTAAATTATGGTCTGTCTTTCAGTAAGAGTTTATACCTCCCATGTGGATAAAATAAATGCATTCTAGTCAACTTTTATATCTTCATGTCAGGAATGAAGTCTTTTGTAACAACTGTATCTCATATTAGTAGCTCTGATAATTCCAGGATTCTCAATAGTTCTAGGCTGAAAAAACACTTCTTGACTAATATCTATATTATTTATTCTGTGTTCATTTACCTTTTGGGAGCTTTTTTTCTAAATACCTGTTTTTCAGTGCCACTCTTTTCCTCTGACCCCAAACCAAAAGGTTTTGTAAAAAGATCCGCTTTAAAAAACAAGGAACAACCAGACGTTAGTTTCCCACTTACTACAACCAGCTTATTATATTTAAATTCAACCTGACTGTACCTGCCTGTTTGGCAATAGAAGTTTTTGTTGTTGTTGTTGTGTTGTTGTTTTTTTTTTTGTTGTTGTTTGTTTGTTTGTTTTTAATCTAATTGCAATAAATGAACCTTTTGTATACATTTATAGACACAGACACACACCTATACACATATATAAATCTGTACTTCAGAGAAATAGTTCCATATGATCTTTTTTTTTGGCAACCATGGGAAATGAATATATGTTTTTCTGTAGCTTTGCTTCAAGCACGAATGAACACTTCATTTTCCCCCTCTTAATCAGGTGCATGACTTTGACCTTGTTGTGAAAATAAAGACACAGAGTAAAACTACATGACATGCTGTAGTGCTTTTTTGGTAACTCAATATGAAGCCAGAAACACAGCTGCTTATTAAGCTGTTTTGTTTTGTTTGTTGGTTGGTTTGCTTTGCTTTTCCAGTTTTTACACTTGCTGAGTTTCTGAATTGTATAAAAGTTCAACAATAATTTTATAAACTGGGGAGCAATCCTGGCTGCCTGACTCTGACAAAGTGGGATAATATTTAGAGGTGTATTTATTTTTAGAGTATATTCTGAAATGCTGTAAGGCTGGAATAACAACATTTTTGCATTAGGGGGAAAAAAAAGGCAGAAAAACATATCTCTTTAGAATCTCTTTAGAAGTTCATCTACTAAAGAGATTAACAGTTGTTGTTTTTTTTGTTTTGTTTTGTTTTTTTTGTTTGTTTGTTTGTTTGTTTTTTTCAAAGTCAGTCTTTGATGCCATTATCTTTTGCATTTCGTAACCACCAAGGCCCAGTTTTCACTGAAATGGGAGACCACAAAATGTATTTTGTTTGTTTGTTTGTTTGTTTGTTTTTGCTATTAAATATTAAACATATCACTTTAAGAATTCCTCAGTAGATGTCTGTGGGGAAAATTTGGTAGAATTTGAAGAGAAAAATGTTCATATTCATAGAAACTATTTAATAGGTACGCATTTTCAATTTTGACCACAACCTGAGATAGTTCTGAATATAACTCATATTATTAATTGTCATAATCAAAACTGGCATTGTTGTGCTTCAGTAACAATTGAGAAAAGATGAAAAGGCAATAAACCTTACTCAGCTCAGTGATTAGAGAAATATATCACAGTGTGAACACATGGTGATACATGCATCCACTTTCCCCTTGTACTTAAAAAACATTGAGAGTTTGTCGTATTTCCTGTGGACATGAAATGCTGAACATCAAACAGCCTGTTGTCTGAAGAATAGGTGAGCTTTCTGTCAGGATGAATATCCCGGTGGTCAGTTCTGCTGTTTCTATGGTTACAGATTAATTCAGTGGTTAGAAAGGTGACCTTTGGTGTATATTTTACTTGAATGAAAATCACAAGTGAAAGCTGGATATCTTGAGGAACAAGTATGTTTTTAAGCATAGATTGTTGATTAGACTTTTATTGTCTTCAAAAACTATGATTTCATGATCAATGCTAACAAACAAATACCTCAATGAAAAAAACAACAAAAAACAAAACAAAACAAAACAAAACAAAAAACTAATTTAACTCTCTTTAAAAGAGAAGTTTGTGTAGAAGTTAACATTACAACCCCTGAAGTTCAGAGAATGATTTTTTAAACCTGTTCTTAAAGCCTGAAGAAAACAATTAACTATAATGACAGGAATGTTTTTTTTTTTCATGATGAATAACTGTATAATGTGTATTATTGAATGAAATCTCAAATGGATTATAATTTTACTAGTACGCTTTATTAAAGTGCATTTCTGAGTGAGATCACGCTCATTTTAAACTTTGCTTTATGCATCATATTAAAGAATTCAAAGGTCTCATTCCTTATAAATATGTTTCCTGAAACATGACTCAGAAGTCAGAGATTTATACCATCCCTTCAAAAATAAATACATAAATAAATTAATTAAAACATCCTATGATCTATATGGATATAATACTGAATGTGAAGTCTGTGCAACACAAATGGAGGAGAAAAACAAACAAACAAGCAAACAAACAAAAACAAACAGTACTTAGTATTTACTGAACAAAAAGTACAAATTTTCCTAGTATAATTGATATTTTACCTGTCATCTTAACAGCCTCTAAGACAGGAAGATATAGTGTCCATCAGCACTAAATATGCAAAGGAGTCTGCTGTTATGGTCTACTGCAAGAATAATGGTCATGTCCTTCTGGGTAAGTATTAGTAGGACCAGATAATAGGCTTGAGAACAGCAAAATGTTAATGTTTTAAATGCAGTATAGAGAGAAAAATCTTCAAACAGAAAGAATTTCTAACAATTAGCAGTTCTGTCAAATGTTGATGCTAGATCCATGGTAAGATAAATTTTAATGCTTGACCTATAGAGTCTATGGAAATAGAGGTGGATTTAATTCAGAAAAAAAAAAAAAAAGGATCTAAGAGAAAATATTATTCGAATCAAATATAGCCATATATACAAAAGAAGCAGTGAATCAAACAGAGATAATCTCAAATTTTTATTTTGTTAAATGTATATTTAAGATATTACTTTGTCTTAAAAATCGAGCATCCCAAGGTCAAGACCAAATTTGGGTCTATAGGACCCTTTATGCTGACATTTTTTTCACTATTATGTACATTTCCTGTGGAAAAAAAAAAAAAAGCATAAAGAATTCTGTAGAGCCAATATGGGTGCTAGAGAACCGGAAAGAGTCTGGGAAACACAAGTCCTCTACTTAAGGGCAATTTGGCAACTTACGAACAGAAATCTGGATTAGTACAACAGAAATTCCTCTCATTCATTCATTTGTAACAGATATGAAAGGCCAGAGAAATTGTAAAACAAGTAGTTTATTGGCTACAGTGTTGTTGTTTTTTGTTTGTTTTTGTATCTATACAAAGTTCAATTAAGATATCACAGTATCATATATGTTAATATATGATAAATATTTGAATTATTTGAAAAAATGTGAATATGTTTTTAAAAAGTACACTGAACCCAGGTTTGATACAGAATGTGGTACAAGAGAGATATAGAATACTTTCTGCAGTCTTGTAAGAGATATGTGCCATGAGTTGAACTGATCTTCATATTGTACATGTATAAGGTAGATGAAAAGAAAGACAGAAAGGTATGACTTGGAAAGGCACTTAAGTTACCATACAATTGCTAGAGTGCATTAGCATAATACTTTGGAGCCGGGAAATAATATTGTAAGTGTGAAGTAAACAGGTTGACTTGTCTCATAAAGAAGTAGCAGTGGTTAATATTTGCTGTTAGGAAACAGAATGATGCACTGCGTATTTCCCATGTAACTTCCTATGGTGAATGTATCTTCATGTATGAATGTATCATCTATCTTTCTTAGAGAGCAATATCTGCACAGACTCTGCCTATACTTGTTAAGGTTAGGGTTAGGGACATATCTAATATTCACCACATCTCAGATGTTAACCTCAGCCTGCCAGGTTGTGTGCTCAGATTTAGTACAAGACATGATACAAGACAGAAATACAATACATTTAGTAGTTGTATCAAACTGAATACCACAAATTGAATTGATCATAACATCACATTGGGCAGATGAAGGAAGGTGATGGGACACAGCAGCAGAAAAAGAGCAAAAGAAACATGAAATGAAAACAAACAGTAGATACAACATAATTGCTGGAGTACATTCCTGAAATGGTTTAAAAAAACTGTTCTTGTATTTCTGCCTATACAGCTGCTACAGGAGAGATGAAAAGTGGCAACATGGCCAGAGTATTCTTCTGAAATGTGTTTTAAGATGCAGCACAGCTGGAAACGTGGGAGCTAGCATTTCTTGCAACCTTAATAGAAAAGACAGGCACTCAGCTTAAGCAAGGTTAAATGAACTCTATACAAGCCTTCCATGGCTCTTGTTTTTCTATATGGAGAAGAAGCAGAAATATATTATAAAAAATATGAGATTTTGGCAAATAGCCAAGTGCCTAAATCTCAACAAGGCAAAGTCTGAATTACATATCCGTATTAAGGAATCGATATTTCATCAGTAATTTATTTCAGCATAAAAATATATGGATTTATTTTTGTCATTGAATCATAGTACCATGGAACCATAGAACCATAGAATGGCTTGGGTTGGAAGGGACCTTAAGGATCATCTAGTTCCACCACCCCCTGCCATGGGTAGGGATGCCAGCCTCTAGATCAGGTTGCCCAGGGCCTCATCTAACCTGGTGTTGAACACCTCCAGGGATGGCACATCCACAGCTTCTCTAAACAAACTGTTCCATTACCTTCCCACCCTCTGAGTGAAGAACCTATCCTCTAATCTAAATCTCACCTCTTTTAGTTTAAAACCATTCCCCCTTGTCCTTTCATTATCTACCCAAGGGAAAAAAAGAAAAAAAAAAAAAAAGTCAACCTCTATCCATTTTATAAGCTCAAGTCAACCTCTATCCATTTTATAAGCTCCCTTTAAGTATGGAAAGACTGCAGTGAGGTTGCTCTTGTTCAGGCTGAACAGCCACAGTTCTCTCAGTCTGTCTTCATAGGAGAGGTGCTCCAGCCATCTGATCATCTTCTCGACCCTCCTCTGGACCCACTTTGACAGCTCCACATCTTGTTCTGGGGGCCCCAGATCTGGATATAGCACTCCAAGTGAGGCCTCACAAGGGCAGAGCAGAGAGGGACAATCACCCCCCTCAACCTGCTGGCCATGCCTCTTTTGATGCCACCCAGGACACAGTTGGCCTTCTGAGCTGCAAGTTCTCACTGCTGGCTCATTTCAAGCTCTTCATCCTCCAGAACCCCCGAGTCCTTCTCCACAAGGCTGCTCTCAATGAGTTCTTCTTCCAGTCTGTATTCAGGGGACATAGATGTAATCTTATGATAAACTCATTTCTTTTCATCTGTTGTTTGTTCATTTGTTTGGTTGTTTCCTTAGCAAAGTATTTATTTCCTTTACTGCAGCATGAATAGAGACAGTAATATTTACACAGTACCAAGTATTCAAAAATTTAGAATGACCATAGCTTTTTTGCTATGATCAGAGTAATACCTAGGAACTCACCTGCTGAGATGTTATTGTATCAGAAACTGGCCTCCCTAAATCCAAAAGTCATACTCCAACACTGTACTCAGGCCATGGTTCAAGTCTTTGAAAATCAGTGAGAAATATGGGTTAACCACATTGAAAGATGTTTGCCAAATAATTCTACTTTTGTCAGAATAGATCTATGACTAGAACAATCCCTATAAGTTTTCACACAGAGAAGCCCTAGGGAGCAGACCTGATGTGGTAGAAGGAAATGATACTGTCACAGAATCACAGAACCACAAAACCACAGATTGGCCAAGGTTTGAAGGAACCCTCTGAAAGTCATCTGGTCCAACCCACTGCTCAACCTAGAACAGATTGACCAGGACTGTATCCAGATGGCATATGAATCCCTCCAAGGAGGGAGACCCTGCAGCCTCTCTGGGCAATCTGTGCCAGTGCTCATAGAATCCTAGAATCATTAATGTTGGAAAAGACCTCCAAGATTTTCTGGTCCAACCATCACCCTACTATCAATGTCACCCACTAAACCATGTCCCTGAGCACCATGTCCAACCTTTCCTTAAACACCTCCAGGGATGGTGATGCTAACCACTTCCCTGGGCAACCCCTTCCAATGCCTGACTACTATTTCTGAAAAGAAATTTCTCCTAATTTCTAACCTTAACCTCCCCTGGTGCAACTAGAGGACATTCCCTCTAGTCCTATCACTAGTTACCTGTGAGAAGAGACTGACCCCCAGCTCAACACAACTTCCTTTCTGGTACTTGTAGAGAGCAATAAGGTTACCCCTGAGCCTCCTGTTCTCCAGACTAAACAACCCCAGTTCCCTCAGCCGCTCCTCATAAGACTTGTGTTCCAGGCCCTTCACCAGCTTTGTAGCCCTTCTCTGGACATGTTCCAGGGCCCTGATGTCCTTCTTGTAGTGAGGGGCCCAAAGCTGAACACAGTACTCGAGGTGCAGCCTCACCAGAGGAAGAAGTACTAATTCACCCACAGAGTAAAGAACTGCTTTCTGGTATTTAGATGGAATCTCTTGTGTTCCAGCTTGTGCCAATTGACTATTGTCATCTCACTGGGCAAGAATGAATTAATCACTCCAGTAACTACTGGCAGTTTGGTTGGGAATAAAACCCATGAAAACCCAATGCTTTCATTGAGATTGACATCCGAACTGCTATTAGACAATTAAAGGAAATTTATAATTTGAGGTATTTACGTATAGAAGAAGAGTGAAATAAAAACAGGAGAAAGGAGAAGATTCCAAAATACATTCTCCACTTTTATTTATTAGTACCTAAAGTACACACAGAGTTATGCAAACAGTATCAGGGGTTTTATAGCTACACAAGTTTCATTAGCACTAAAAGCAATTATCATTAAGGTGAATGAGCTGCATGAAATAACAACATACTGTAAAATTAATTATTTTTGTGAGTCCAGTTTTACCTGGCTGAATAATTAATCACAAATATTAATGTTGTAATTTCAAATAAGTTTTTATGACACAACTATTCACCAGAAAATTACTACTTTGATGACTGTGGTGATTACTACAATGTCAAGAACTGGATTTTTTTATTTATTTTTTTTTCCCAAGATTGTTTCCACTGTCTTTTAATATGTCTTATCTTTTGTGTGTCAGGAAGATTGTTGGTGAAAAACTAAGTATCTTATTACCAGCTATATTAAATTCTGGAAAAAAAAATAAATCTATTGTCATTCAAACAGTTTTGACTTACCAAATGAAACCTGAGCAAACTGTAAACTGACAGATGGCCATTTCATTACAGGGTTAATGCTAATGTTTTTTGTGATCTAGGCTTTCTATTTTTCTATTTTCATCTGCAAAATGAAATAATTGTTTGGAAGACGGTATGAGTTAATTAAGAAAAAGCTTTTCAGTGTATGGATTTTATATATTACTTTAAATATAAAAATAAGTATTCTGTCTCTCTTTAGACTTTATTATATGCAGCTAGAGGCCATAGTTTAACAGTCTCCATATAACATTCAGAATAGTTGGATTCCCAAATACTGATACTTTCCAATTCCAGCAGTATCAAATCAACACTTACCAGTAGCAGATACCCCTTACACGCCACATGATGCCTGTGTTCTTGACATAGGTTTTAGATGTTTTCCTTTGCAAGTCATTTAGCTGAAATAAGTAAAGTATTGTAAGTAATTCTTACAGCATAGGTTGAAGAGAAAAATTATCCTATATGACACTCCAGTTTCAATTTAATCCTCCACCTTGCTTATACAGATTTTAGGCTATTATACATGAAATTCTGGGGAAAGAAAATAGGAACAAAGAACTGGAAGTATATGTCACTGAGTCTAATCATACTTGTCTCTGCCTTATTTTATAAAAACTTCTGTTGTTGTGCCACTGTTCAAGATTGTACAATAGAATAAATGAGCCTTAGTCTAAGTATTTGTTCATGCACTTGGGACACAGATTTTTAAAATAATGTGTAAAAATGTTGGTACTTTTCACTGATCCATATATATGTTTATTATATATAGACATGCCTATATTGTGATGTGCCTATATTTCTTTGGTAAAGGAAGGGCTTAATTTACATTAGGAGTAGTTATAGTTCCAGTATTGCATTACTGTAAAAAGTACCATACCAGTAGTGATTTTGGAAACATTCTTTGAGATTTTTCAGAAGATGCACAAAGGAATTTAAAAAGGGATACAATCCCCATATTAGACAACACAGTCCATTAGAGAAGATTGAAGAATCATAATGCTGAGCTTATAGCATCATTTTATCAAATGAACACTGTTGAAAATCATACATTCTGAGCAAGGTTTTCAGGTTCCTTAAACAAAGCAAAGAAAAGCTGAATACTCTGGAAGAACTTTCACAAGAGCAAGTGTAATCAGTAGGAACATGCCAGAATTAACTAATATGAAATACTGAGGGCACAACTTTTCACTTCCAAAACTGCTCTGTTTAGTGATAGCATGACATCCCAACAGGATTCACAGACACATACCCTTTCCTGATGTTTTCCGCAGAATCATAGAATGGCTTGGGTTGGAAGGGACATTAAAGATCAGGCAGCTACAACACCATTGTCATAGGCAGGGATGTCACCTACAAGATCAGATTGCTCACAGCCTCATATAACCTTGTCTTGAACACCTCCAGGGATGGGGCATCCACATGTTCCCTGGGCAACCTGTTACAGTGCCTCACCAGCCTCTGAGTGAAAAATTTCCTCCTAACCTTGAATCTAAATCTCCCCTCTTTCAGTTTAAATCCATTCTCTTTCATCCTGTCATTATCTGATTGAGCAAAGAGTCACTCTCCATCTTTTTATAAGCCCACTTTAAGTACAGAAAAGCCACAATGACGTCACCCCAGAGCCTTCTCTTCTTTAGGCTGAACAACCCCAGCTCTCTCAGCTTTCCTTTGTAGGAGAGGTGCTCCAGCCCCTTTATTATCTTTGTGGCCCTCCTCTGAACCCATTCTAATAGATCACATCCTTCTTGTGCTGGGGGTCCCAGACCTGGACACAGTACTGCAAGTGGGAACTCACAAGGGCAGAGTAGAAGGAGACAATCACCTCCCTCAACATGCTGCCCACTCCTCTTTTGCAGCTCAAAATGCATTTGGCCTTCTGGGCTGCGAGCACACATTGCTGGCTTATGTTAGATTTTTAGCCACCAGAATACCCAAGTTCTTCTCTGCAGGGCTGTTCTCAATGAGTTCTTCTCCTCGTCTATACTCATGTCTGGGATTTCCCTGACCCAGGTGCAACACCTTGCACTTGGACTTGTTGAACCTCAGTAGGTTCACATGGGCCCACTTCTCAAGCTTTTCCAAGTTCCTTTGAATAGCATCCCTGCCTTCTGTTGTATCAACTGCACTACTCAGCTTGGTGTCATCTGAAATCTTGCTGAGGGTGCACTCAATCCCACTGTCAAGGTCATTGATAAAGATATTAAGCAGTACCAGTCCCAGGACAGACCCCAGAGGTACACCAATCATCACCAGCCTCCACCTGGACATAGAGCCATTGATTATTGAACCACTCTCTGGGTGTGACCTTCAAGCCAACTTCTTACCCAGTGAATGGTCCACTTATCATATCTCTCCAATTTGGAGACCAGGATGTCATGTGGGACCATGTCAAAGGCCTTACAGAAGTCCAGGTAGATGACATAGGTTGGTCTTCCCTTGTCAACTGATGCAGTCACTCCACTGCAGAAGGCCACCAGATAGGTCAGGCATGATTTACGCTTGTTGAAGCCATTCTGGCTGTCTCAGATCACCTCATTTGTCCTCATGTGCCTTGACATTGCTTCCAGTGGGATCTGTTCTGTGTTCTTTCTGGGCACAGAGGTGAGGCTAACCAGTCTGTAGTTCCCCAGGTCTTCCTTTCTACCCCTTTTAAAAATGGGAGTTTTAGGGCATTTCTTTCAAAACACTAAGGCTTCATCAGCACAGTGCTGGAGTCACTAATATTCTTGTTAGGGCTTTAGTGACTGGACAACTTCCAGCCAGTCCTTGCAGTCACTCTGGAAAGAACAGCAAGTTAAGGACATCAGCCATCTTTGTGCTATCACAGTAAGAACTGTTGGAACTGATTACTCTATTAATGTCTTACAAAGACTCCCAAAGTTCCTTTAGTTTAGCTTGGCTTTGTTTATTATTGACTCTTATCTTAGTTTATGGATAATGAGTTTATCAGTGATACATTCATTTTAAATTATCTTTATAAAGAGATAAACATATCAGTGAATTCAGTTTGACAGTGAACAGCTACCCAATCCATAAAACAGACAAGTCTATTTTATAGATTGCAAAGATAGGCCAGAAATACCGATGAGTCCTTTTGTTCAGAAAGAGTCAATTACCAGTGAATTGTGCCATCTGTTCTTTTTTTAGGTGAATGATTGATTAACTGAGCAATATATGATTAGTGGCTTGCCTTGCTACTGTACTGTACAAGTTGTTCCAGAGAGTACTTTCAACAGCCACCATCTGTATGCCTAAGAAATCAACCAGGGCTTTGTGACATTCATGTAATCCTTGGAGCTTCAATCAATACTGACCTCATTGTATATGGGGTCGTGGTCCAACAAGTCTGGATGAAAGGTTTTTTCTCTTCTGATTTCTTCTTATTATTGTGTCCTTCTCCCCCACCCCTTCCAGCAAAACAATTCCTTTAAGCTCATTATTCCCCAAGACACTGAGCTCTGTCCTCTTTTTAAAATTATTACTTGTATTTTATTTTAATCATAATGTCTTTAACCAAAAATGGATACCCCAACAGGGAAATCTGTGTCAGTGCTCAGTCAGCTGCACAGTAAAGAAGTGCTTCTTGATGTTCAGAGGGAATCTCTGGTGTTCTAGTTTGTGCTTGTTTCCTCTTGTCCTGTCACTGGGCACCACCAAAAAGAATGGTTCTGTCTTCTTCTCACCCTTACTTTAGGTGTTTACAGGCATTGATAAGATTCTTCCTGAGCCTTCTCTTCTCCAGGTTGAACAGTCTCAGCTCTTTCAGCTTTTCCTCATATGAGAGATGTCCTTAACCAACTTTGTGGTCATTTATTGGACTTTCTTCAGTAGCTACATGTCTGTCTTGTAGTGAGGAGCCCAGAACTGGACACAGTACTCCAGATGTGGTCTCACCAGTGCTGAATAAAGAATCCTAGAATACATCACATTTACATAAATAACCCTATAACAATAATATGAATATGTGGAACTTTTCTTATTGTTTTTCTTATTGGAACTGTTCTTATTGCTGGGTTCTTTCTCTCTGAGAAAAGCAGAAAGGTCATGAACACAAAATATGGATTCTTACATTGCTTAAACAAAACATGATCAAAAGATTAACAAATATGAGTAATAAAGTGAAATGTGTAGGATATTAAATTTGCTAATGATTCAAAAAAGTGATTCTCATTAATGCTTCAGCATAAATATTAAGCATTTGAAAACTAATACCATGACTATTTATTCTTAATTTTTTTTCCAGTAATAAAAAACTTCGTGACATTATTCCACTCAGTATTTTTGTTAAAAGACTAGAAAATTGTGTCTACTGTTTTAGAAGAGAGAGAAAAAAAAATAAAAAATATGTGCTTTTTCTTCTATATCTATACTTCCTCTTAAAATATAATGAAAAAAAAAAAAAAGATACACCATATTCATTAAAATATGACATTCTCCACCACCTCTTTCTCTCATTACTCTTTTGCTGTACATCAAAAGTGTGTGCATAATGTAAAGCCTATGGAGTGGTCAAATCTGAAATGTTTGACATCAGGAGAAGACTGGAGTATATTTAATTAGGCGTACTTGTACTGAGACAGAAGGGGAATTATATTACAGGGTCAGATAATTCCCAAATGTTGTTTAATTACAGATATAAAATGTTATCTTTTTATGTTGGCAATGAACCAATTAAAATATGGACAGTAAAAAGCTATGAACTA
This sequence comes from Aythya marila, assembly GCF_965140915.1. Taxonomy (NCBI): domain Eukaryota; kingdom Metazoa; phylum Chordata; class Aves; order Anseriformes; family Anatidae; genus Aythya; species Aythya marila. The sequence goes on along the minus strand of NC_139043.1, from coordinate 97,669,571 downwards.
GAAAAGAAATACTATAAGTAACATCTTGTTAGTGCACATATCTGCTTCCTGTGTCAGTTCTGCTTCAGGGTTTTACTGCTGTCAGTACTGCTGACAAAAAGCTGTAAAAGCACAACCTGTGCTCTATTATGCCTTATGCATCATCAACAGAATTGACAGTTAACACTGATTTCAAAATCTGTATTGCTGACGGTGAAGGATTTATATCAATGAATATTCAGTTGCAAGACAGCCCATAGTTTTGTGCTGAAAGAAAAAGAGATGGGAAGAAATCTCAAATACAATATTCTTATTGAATGAAAACCACTGTGGGATAATTCCTGGAAAATAAAATTAAGCTTTTGCCACATCAACTTTTTCAAAGATCTTCTCTGTCTGATAGCTTACAGTTCTTTCTTCTTATAAGAGAGTATGATTAATATAATATTGGGGGACCAATGACCCTGTTTTTTTTTCTTAACATACTAGTATATCATAAACCACTGTTAAAGCTGTGTAGTATGGCATTAGCCTTGCATATTAACTCACCCAAAAGACAGCTGGCATCTCATGTACATTTGCTTCAATTTCATTTTGTTTCAAAATGTCTGTCAAAAGTAGGTGACTTGTCTTCTCTCTCAGGCAATTTCATAGATAAACGTCAGAAGGTGGGAACCAAACTGAGGTGATGTAGACAAGTATTTATGTCAATTGTTCATTGTCCTTCTCCTTTACATCTTAATTGAATTCTGGTGAAGCCACACCTGTAGTGTTGTGTACAGTTCTGGACTCTCCAGTACAAGAGAGACAAGAACATTCTGGAGCAAGTCCAGTGAAGATCCATGAAGACGATGAGGGGGCTGGAGTATTTCTCCTATGAGAAAAGCCTGGGACTGTTCAGTGTGGGGAAGAAACACCTGGGTTCAGATGAACATGGATAAAAAATGTTATTTCAATGAACTATGATTCTTCAGTTCATTATGTAAGACTTTCTATCTATCTTAAAAATTCAAAATTGTCAATGACAGTGTATCAGTGCAGGCTAATGACACTTTATGGCAGAAATACATGTAGTCATTGGATTACTAAAAAATCACACTCTACACTCAGACTCTTCAGTCGGTCAGACCCAGAAAATAAAAACTTTAAAAATAAATATATATATATATATATACACATATATATATATATATATTTTTTTTTTGGTCTTACACTAACACATTGCATAACAAAGTCTAAAGGAAATCATTGATTCCAAAAAATACCAAAACAAGTTCAGGATGAACAAATTCTGTCAATGTAATATAAATGTATTATTTCACCCTAGAACAATAAGTTAAAGACATTAGCATGTTTTGTTTGTTTGCTTTTTTTTTTTTGTTGTTGTTGTTTTTTCTTTTGTTTTCATTAAAATCCCACTCCCCCCTTTTTATTTTTTTACCATAGGCATTCACATTGATGGAGTATTTCAAAATGTATCTGAGACTCCAACAGATCTGCAACATTGGATTTCCAAATACAACACCTTCAGTTGATTGATTTGTGTATGTCTCTGTTTATAAAAGAAGAAAATAATTCAGAAGACTAAGGCTCTAACCTAGCACTATTGCTGGTCTTCTCATGTGATCTTTGACAAGCCACTTCAGATTCTATGCCTTAATTTTCCCATTTGGAGAGGGGAAATGATGTTGTTTACATCACAAGTGTTTAACAGTGTGTTTTGTACATATTAAAAAAAAAATAAAAAAAATAGTATGTTCCAACAGGAATTTATTATCATGTTCTAGCTGAATTACCTATTTCGCAATTATTGTAACTCATTTATTTAGATAGAAAAGCTTTTTTTATATGCATATTTTTTATTTTTTTTTAGAAGATATAAAGTATAAATCAGTGTGGATATTTCCTTTTTTTTTTTTTTTTTTTTTTTTTTTTTTTTTTTCCTGGCATAGTGTGAGGAAAATACTTTCAACTCATCTGTAAATGTTTTATGTCAACTACACCAGTGAATTATCCAAGGAAGATAACATCATTCAATGAACAAATGTCAACTCTACCCTGCCAGCATCTGTTAAGGAAAGTGATTGTATCTGTGTTGATTAAAAAAAAACAAACAAAAAAAACCAAACAAACCTCTATCACAATAAAGAGTTATTCTCACTGCTATAACTATATAACTAGAGAGATAATAGGAACTGAATATCAACTATTTATTTCTAAGTATAAAGAGAGAATATTAATAATACCATAAGGAATATTTTCTTTATTATTTTTTTTAATTATTATTTTCTAAAAAGGCTCCAAAACTAGTAAAATTCAGTTTATTCATTTAATAGCATAGCTAGGGTAGTGTTACAAGACAACAGGCAGCAGAACTGAAAATGCCATTTAAAACTTTTGACACTTATTCCTTCCACAAAAAATATTAAAAGCAGCCTCATGTGCTCTTTCAGTCTCTAAAACTAAATGCATATCAGGTTAAACTATTTAAGCAAAGCAGTTGTTACAATTTATATTCTCAGAAAACCATCTTTGTAGTCCTTTGAAGCATTTTTGTTAGCCACCTGAATGATGAGATAAAGATAACGTTTAGACTATCCACAGATAGTAAACAGATAAGTAGAGTCATAAACATTCTGCAAGACAGGATGAAAATAATTTTGATAGACTGGATAAAGTGACATCAACAAAATAAAGTGTGAAGTACTACATTTTTAAGTGAACAAATACAAAATTAGGATTATCACTTATTAGGATAGACACTGAAGGCAATGGATGTCAAGGCCTAAAGCAAACTTTAGGCTTGATAAGAGTCAGCAAATTGATGTTATTAAAAATGATGCAAATCATCACGTGGGCTGTGCTAGTAAGACTATCAGATGGAAAATACAAGATGTAATTGTTCTATTGACTGAATATAGTTCAAGAAAATTTTAATAATCGGGATTCAGGAAAAAGAGTACATCAATTTGTTTTGAATTTAAATATTAAGCATTATTTTTCAGGTAAGGGGGGCTAGCTAAAACAAGAGTGGGATAGAGGGGAAGCATTATGATAAGATTCTTGAAGGTATTGTTATAAAAATACCAGTGATAACTATTTTCCTGAGTCAGAGGAGAGGGCAAGGAGAGGGAGAAGAGGAATATAGAATAGACCTACAAAGGCATGTAGCCCTGACCACTTCAGGGCTAACCAAAAGTTAAAGCATATTAGTGAAGGTATTATCCAAATGCCTTTTGAACACCGACAGGTTTGGGACATCAACCACCTGGCTAGAAAGCCTGTTCTAGTGTTCAACCACCCTCACAGTAAAGAATATTTTCCTATTGTGAAATCAACAGTACCCATTAAAGCACAAGTTTTACCTGAGACTGAGAAAAGCAACTAACTATAAGAACTGGAAATATTGCAGCAGCATGTCTTAGGACGTGTTTATTACTAGACTTCAAGGACAGCCAAATTACATTTACCTTAACCTTTTACCTCAACCTTTAGGAAAAGTTTAGAGTAGCTAAGCTATATTTCTTGTTCTCTTTTATTAAATACTTCCCTATTACTATATACACCTTTAAAAGAAAAATATCTTTACTTGTGTGATTTTGTAGAAACAAAATATACTGTGATGCTAAACATGCACAAGACTGTGAATTAATAATATAGGATTTGAGTATAGAGTTATGCAACCCACACACATGCAGAGACAAATGTTTAATGAAAAGGTTAGAAATGAATCACTGTATACTTTGTCAAGATTTTTTTTTATATAGCACCCATGTGAAATAGTATTGTCATAGGCAAATAGAGATTGAAATGGTTTTTAGGTAGATTTAGATTTACAGTTCCCTTTCCCCGATTTTAAATTACTGAATTTAATTTCTCAAAATGTTGTCATAAAGAGCCAGCATTAAGAAGATCATTAATATTTTGAAACTTATTTAATTTTCACTGCCGTTTGCTTTTATGTGTAATATGACACAGAGATGAAAAATTGATGGTAATATATCACACTAGAAAATTGGATTTCAAATTGAGACAAATGATATGCAAATAGTTATCAAAATTCAAACAAAAAGTGCAATTATTAATTTAGTAAAACAAAAGAAAAAAATAAACAAAATAGATAATAAATAGAACAATCGTACTTGGATGGTAAAAATGCATTAGTCCTTAAAGTGCCAGGCCTCTCGTAAAAACAACAGTATTAGTTCTACCTTTTAAGTCACTCTGTAATATTTAGAGTTATGAATTTTCTAAACAAATTAATTTGCAATCAGCACTGAAGGTGATTATAATTAGTAACTGCTATAACATGCCAAAGGCATAATTTGATACTAAGAATATTAATTATAGATAATAATGTAAAGAAAAGGCATAAACTCTAGATATATGCATAATTAAAAACGACCATGCAGAAGAACATTCTCTGTTAGAGAAAAGCTGCCAAAGACTAGTGTGTTAAGGAAAAGTTCTCAAAGTTCCATAGACAAGCTGTGTACTTTCTCATTTTTCTCTAATATTTTCTTATAATAAAAAATACATATAGAAGAGGACACAGCAATCACTTTGAGTCATGATCTAGTTCGCCTGCTTAAAGTCTCTTTCAAAACTGATAGTCTGTCTCTAGAATCCATAGAATCCACAATAAAAGCACATCCCAGGGCCACATTACATTATTCCAAAAGCTTACTATCAGAAAATAGAAGAGATTCACAAGGGAGGAAAACAGAGTATTGGTGATTTTTATAGAAATGTAGAACTTATCTGTATATAAAAATATATACACATAAATAAATAAGTAAATAAATATAAAATTCACTGAGAACTTTTTGTTTAAAGCCTGTGTTAAAAAAAAAATCATTTGATGCTTCAAGCAATTATCTCGATATTTAATTTTGTAGTTTTGTAATTTTAATAATAAATTTTGAGAAATAATATTCAAAATTACTGCTTGTAAACTTTGTTAGTATTTTAGTGCAAAAAGTTCTTAGGAAATGATAGTTATATCTTATGAAATTACTGATACAAGACAGTAGTGCAACATTTCAGATGAATTTAGATTAATTAAGATGATGAATTTAATTCAGAAAGGAAGAATAGAATTGATGTCTTCTCTTGAAGAGAAGAAATAATGGAAAGTCTACCATGATTAAAATTTCAGATAGCAATTGAGACTAACTTTAGTAAGGAACATGATATCCATTTTACAGGAAATGTATGGCAAACTTTCCTAATGAGCTTTAGTATTTTCTCTTACATACAACTAAAATATTGAGAACATAGTGTCGTGGTTCCGCTTGAGTGGGCAGCCGAGCTCCACCACAGCCGCTCTCTCACTCCCCCTCCTCAAAGAGGAATGGGGAGAAAATATGTGAAAAGGGCTCAAAGGTTGAGATAAGGATGAGAAAATCACGCAATAATTATTGTAACAGGCAAAACAGACTCGGCATAAGGAGATAGTAAGATTTATTGCCTATTACTAACAAGCTAGAGAAGTGAGAAACAAAGGAAAGAAATCAAAAGTACCTTCCCCCCCATCCACCCTCTTCCACTTCCTCCCCCCCCCGAGCGGCGCAGGGGAAGCGGGGAATGGGGGTTATGGTCAGTCTACAGCACTTCTTCTCTGCCGCTCCTTCTCGGTCACTCTTGTCCCCTGTGCTATGGGGTCCCACCCATGGGATGCAGTCCTTGATGAACTGATCCGGCGTGGGCTTCCCACAGGCAGCAGCTCTTCCAGAGCTGCTCCAGATATGGGTCCGTACCACGGGGTCCATCTGTCAGGAGAAAACTGCTCCAACCTGGCTCCCCTATGGGCAGCAGCTCCTGCCAGGTCACCTGCTCCTGCGTGGTCTCCTCTCCATGGGCTACAGGTCTGGCCCAGAATCTGCTCCGGCAGGGGTCTTCCACAGGCGGCAGCCTCCGTCAGTGCAGGGCCACCTGCTCCACCGTGGTCCACGGGCTGCAGCGTGGAACCCTGCTCCACCGTGGTACTCCATGGGCTGCAGGGGGACATCCTGCTTCACCATGGTCCTCACCACAGGCCACAGGGGACTTCTGCTCCTGCGCCTGGAGCACTTCCCTTCCTTCTACACTGACCTTGGTGCCTGCAAGGCTGTTCCTCACTCTCCCAGCTGCTGTGTGGTGCAGCGTTTTTTTCCCTGTCTTAAATATGCTCTCACAGAGGCGCAAAACAACATCGCTTATTGGCTCAGCTCCGGAAAACAATGGGGCCCTTCCCAAACATGGGGCAGCTTCTAGATCTTTCTCACAGAAACCACCCCTATGGCCCCCTGCTACCAAAACCTTGCCACGTAAACCCACTACACATAGATATCGAATTGTGTTGTTCCAGACAAGAAAGTGCAGCAAAGCTGTTAGGTTTTGAGGATTTCTGGAGAATGATTTTTGGAAGAGTATCTAGATTTTGTCCTTACTTTTCTTCTATACAACTAAAATTAATAATTAATATTAGTAGTAAAACTAATTTGTCCTCTGTTGTCAACAATGAGATCATCTGATAGAAAACAGTGTATCACTCTCTCTAACAATCCCTTTCATTAGCTTCAGTTAACAAGTTTAAGTAGTGACCTAGCCAAATGTTGAGATAGGTCATGGAACAGAAATACCCTGGGGAAAAACAAAGAAAAGAAGACTCATTAAGAAACAGCTACCTTAACAAATAGCTACTTTCTCACTGATCTGGAACTTAATATGGTTCTATAAAATCCATTTTCATTTATATGTAGACAGATATATAGGGAGATAGAGATATGAGTATGAAAGAGCTAGAATGAGTGGGGTCGAGTAACAATATCAACAGTCACTTAACAGAAGACCAATCGTCCTTTGAAATGCTATTTCCATAGCATTTCAATGTGAACCTCTTAAATATGAATTGGATAATTATCATTTTTTTGAAGACCAGTAACTATTAAGATGAGTGATGTTAAGAATATCTAGTGAAAAGGAAAAATAAAATTTTCAAGTCAGTGAAGCACATCAGTTTCACTCACCAGCTAATTTAACCTTTTAAATTAATTCCTTAGGATGTTATTGAAAACAAGATCCTGGAGTATTTTCAAGATATATTGTTTTATTTTAAGGTAATAAAAAATGTTAATATTATCAGGACTAAGAAAAATAAATTATAACTCTTTTTTTTTTTTTTTTCCTTTTTCATCTTTTCTTTTGAAAATATATGTATGTTATTGCATGCATAATTACTATCATCATTACTTTTGGTCTGATTTGACAAGGATATTCCTGTTCAGAGAAAAAAGAAACAAAACAAAAATAAAATATTTGGCTATAAAACAAACACTGGGAATATGTTCAAAGCAATATTTAACCTGTTTAATCTAGGAGGTAAAATACTAGAAATTTTTATACTACTATATTTTTGTTCCAATGCATTATGTATATATAGTTTACAGAGGTACATATACAATCCTAGAAAATTCTAGAAAAAATATCTGATCAAAGTGACTCAATAATTAATATTGCCAGAAAACATTTTTTATTTATTTTTTTAATAAAAAATATGAGTCAAAGGTAGCATATAGTTGATTTCTGGGACAATTAGAAGACATATGCTTCCTGTCACCTCAATTTATTTTCATTGACTTAGAAAAATCTACACAGAAAATTTCACTAATAGCATTTCACTTTATAAGTGAACATGGAGTCGAAAAGTACTTTTTCCCCCCTTTTCTAAAGGAAACATAATACTATTTCAAATACTACCTTAAAAAAAATATAATAAAAAAATCCTGCATACATCTAATTTAGTACCAAAAAAAATGAATTTTTAGGGATTTTTACATCTCTCAAAATCAAACAGATTTAAGTTATTTTTATTCAAATATTAAAAAGAATATTAATTTAAATATATATATAGTATAAGGAGGAAATAATTTTAATGTGAACGTATTCACATTTATTTTTGATATCTTGTCTTTTAAATTTTTTATATATAGATTGTCTCATATCTGTCCCAATGTTACTTCTGATCATGGAGAAAACAGAAAGGAGAAAAAGATTTTAGCATAAAAATATTAAAAGTATGTGTTTTTAGAATTATTAAATCCAAACCACCAAATAATCTTTATTTTTCTTGAGATAGAAGGTAAGCAGACATTCCCACTTCATTCAGCAGTTGTTACCAAACAGAACACCATCAGTTATTCTATTATGAAACAAAATAAAATACCTAACAAACAAGGTAACAAAACAAAATAAAATACCTACTATTTTACCACATAAAATTATTTAGGAAAAAAAAAAAAAAAAAAAAAAAACTTTTATTTGACCTAAGGACAAATTCGAAAGCAAGTGATATAATGAGTTTTACTGCTACTTTATGGAAACTGCACTCTGGAAACAAAACTTCATTTGGAAGTTAAAACTTAGCAGTTAGGATTCCTTAATATTTCTGTAGAGGTCTTTAAATCTTTTGAAAAATAGGTGGCCCCAAGCATGTATTTGTGCCTTTTTTTTTTTTCCTCCCTTGTGTTAATGAAGATGTTAAACAGGACTGAGCTTAGTATGGTAGTATATATCGTATTTGCCTGAATACCCAGGCAAAACATTCTCTGTGGGCTACCTGGTTGCTGTAAGACATTCCACTGAAAGAAATCCTTAAATATGCAAACTCAGAGTGTTAATGCTCCTTGAGTACAATTCTGTGAGTAAGCCTTGGCCACATTTCTTTCAAAATACTCTCAAAGACTTTAGATCTGGGATGACAGCCAGGCCTATGTATCTGGAAGGGATACAAAGGCTGTGAAGTCTACTTCCCTGGAGATACATAGAAGCCACCTGGACACGGTCCTGAGCAACTCATTCTGGGTGTCCCTGCTTGAGCAGGGAAGTTGGATGAGATGGCCTCCAGAGGTCCTTTCCAACTTCGGACATTCTGTGATTCTGTGATTGCTAGCTTTGTTAGAAGTCTGTGCTGATTCTAAACTGTTCTATGCCTTTTTTAAAGAAAAGCAGAGGGTGTATAAATTATAGTGTTTTGTTGTTGTTTAATGCTGCTGTAAATGATAGTAGCAATGACAGAAATAAAGGCATTTTAGCATTTATTAAATTATTGGTATATATATTTACTTGTATTTGATGATTCCACCTGTGATGCGGTCTTGTAAGTTGTTTTTTATGCTCCTAATTTACTACTACTTACAAATGCATTGCATTACAAAGCATTTTGCCATGCTAGTAAGCTTGTAATACAGTGTCAGAATCCTCCATTTTTTCCTCCTCTGTACTGCTACTGATTTTTTAATTTGATTAATTTGATTTAATTTAATTAATTTGATTAATTAAACACACTGGACTTTGTATGAACAACACACATATGGCACACCATAGTTACCCTATATAATAATAGCAATTGTCTTTGAGAATCTTTTTACTGTGGTTCGTTTATGTATAAAAAGCCACAGAGAGATTCCAGTCACAATTACCTTGGTAATCAGAAATTAGAAATTGTAATGTGCCATGTTTTGTAATTACTCATGTTCCTCATTAAAAAGACACTTATTATCATTATATATATATATATATATATATATATATATATATATTATTCAGTTAGACCGTAGGCCAGTGTCAAAGCTATACAGAGAGAAAGAAGAGACAACATGTCTTTAAAGACCCACCACAGTTACAATATGCGCCAAACTCTAGATCATGAGTGGGTCAGTATTAATCCAGACCCTAGAAACAAAGCAGAGCATACAGCTGTGCACTAACATCTCTCTGCTAGGTTCCCCCTGCAGGAATAATAAAAAGCTTGAAGACAGAAGGTGGCTTTATTCGCTAAGTGAAAGCTTCAGGTGTTTATGCAGGACAACAGAGAACCAGGTTCAAATCTCCATTGTAGAAATGTAAAACAAGGAATTAAAAAGGAACATCCTGATCAGATAAACTCTCAGAGCAAAGACTTGGGGGAGAGAAAAAATAGACCTCTGCTATGATACATAGCTCTTCATTATTTAAGCATCTTCTGAGCATTCTCTACTTCTCTGATTCCCTGATGAATGCAACTGTGAAAGCATCAGATGAAAGTCATTTCTCTGACAGAGACAGCTTGTATCTAAAAATGTTTTGGTTCTTGAGGATGATTAAGTGACAGAATGAACAAAGGGATAACTTGAAAATTGTTTATCAATATTTCTCTAACAGAGACAGCTTGTATTTATAAATATTTAGCATCCTAGGTGAAATATAAACATGAATGGAAAACAAGTTAATACTTGTACATGCAGTATCTGGCAATAAACTAATTACCATTACAATCAATTATATGACTGAAATACTCTACATTTTCAATAGAACATTAGCTAAATAAGTTTTTAGAACTGATTTGCTGAATGTATTGATTAAGGCATTTATTTTACTATTTTAATCTGGACAAATATAACATCAGCTTTTTCTTGCTAAGATTCCCTCAAACCTTGAAATGCTTCAGTTCTTTTCAAAGCACAGACATACGCATATCAACTACTTAGATGAATGAAATACTGAATGTTAACTGGGAATCTACAGGATTAATGTAAAATAGACGGAAAACAAGCTTTCTAAAAGGAGTGTTGGTTGTATTTTCCAGATATGAAAATGTGAACAATACTTACTGTCATTCTTCCATCTGAGCTTTAATGTGCACCTATTTAGGCTGCTGTCCCAATGAAGAAAACTGTCAAGTCTTGACAGTTTCAGTAAGAAGACACTTAGCAGATGAGTAAATTCTGAAATAAATATTTCTGGATGACTGGTTCTAGGCAGTTAAAGTGAAGCACAGTAAGCTTTGGAACTTCTAGGGCTCCATCCCTAGAAGACAACGACAACTGCTTAATAATGTGTTGTTAAGCAGGTCAGTGTGTAGCACAAATTCATTAACACAAAATATTTTTTTTTTGCTTATTTTGCTCTTCCCAGTAAGGGAACTTTATATACAACACAAGTAATAATTATCTATATATTTAAATAACATTATATGTAATTATAGACATGCTAATATTAGAGTTAATAAAATCACAACTGGATGAAGTATGTAATTAAAAATTCAATGACCACCCAAGAAGTTTCTCACCAACGATGTTCTCCATTTCTTCTCACTCATACCAGGACATGGTGCATTTCTTCTGTGTCATGATGAGCCACAATTAGAGGGTTTTGTATATTATTTCAGGCATGTTCTAGCAGTTACCACAAGTCATTGTGTTTCAGTAATTTTGTCACCTGTGTAAGATTCATTCTCATGGGTCTAGGCAGTAAATCCTGATTCAATGCATAATTAGATTGTGGAAATTAATAAGATGTAACAGGAGCTGGATAATTAAAGTCCCATCCCATAATTTCAGTAGTTACAAAAACAAATATTTGAGTGACTACTTGTACTACAGTAATATCTCTTACAAATATAAAATCACGGAAAGTTTTCATACATATATATCCTTTTCCAATATTTATGAGTACAGTTTTCAAGTTTCGTAAGTAAAATTAACTAAATACTACCAGGTTTGGAATTCCTTTTCAAATTTAGTTATATTATCCCAAATTAGCTTTCAATTTCCAGTGGATAAGGTGCTGTCTTTGCCTTTCCTTAAAATTGCTGCTACTATAGAATGCAAGCTGAGCTTGGATACAACTAAGAACTAGAGAATTGTTATTTTGAGCTATACCAAATTCATTCACAGTCAATTGGTGGTCCCTTTCATTAATTTTCCTATCAAGGCAGTGTATCAGATAAGGGCCATTTGTAAGTTCCTAATGCTAATAGAAAAGACCACAATGGGTATTCTAATTTGTGTAAATAATTTGTGGCTGTGCTCAATTTATTACAAGTACTTCAACATCAGTACTATTTAAGACTCGTCCTCCCATCCCTTTGATACTGGTCATGTCTCTCTCTTGTTTTGTTTTGTTTTGTTTTGTTTTGTTTTGTTTTGTTGAGGAGAGGGTTTTCTTATCCAACAATGTTGCATAGAATGTACTCAAGAATGGTAAACAGGTTACTTTGGTTGTAGAGGTGTCAATTTGCATCAATAGGTCTATTCCTTTAAGAGGGTCTATCAGACACTGTACAGGTATTACAGAATCACAGAATTTCTAGATTGGAAGAGACCTCAAGATCATCGAGTCCAACCTCTGACCTAACACTAACAGTATTCCACTAAACCATATCCCTAAGCTCTACATCTAAACGTCTTTTAAAGACCTCCAGGGATGGTGACTCCACCACTTCCCTGGACAGCCCATTCCAATGCCTAAAAACCCTTTCGGTAAAGAAGTTCTTCCTAACATCCAACCTAAAACACCCCTGGTGCAACTTTAGCCCATTCCCCCTCATCCTGTCACCAGGCATGTGGGAGAACAGACCAACCTCCACCTCGCTACAGCCTCCTTTAATGTACTTATAGAGAGCAATAAGGTCGCCCTTGAGCCTCCTTTTCTCCAGGCTGAACAAGCCCAGTTCCCTCAGCCGCTCCTCGTAGGACTTGTTCTCCAGACCCCTCACCAGTTTGGTCGCCCTTCTCTGGACTTGCTCAAGCACCTCAATGTCCTTCTTGTAGCGAGGGGCCCAAAACTGAACACAGTACTCGCTAATGAGGTTCAACAAGTCAAAGTGCAAGGTGCTGCACAAAGAAAGGCTGAGTGAGCTGGGGCTGTTCAGCCTTAAGAAGAGAAGGTACTGGGGTGATGCTACTGAAGCTTTTCAGTACTTAAAGGGCGGTCATAACACCACCCTTTGGAGAATAACATTTTTCTCAGGCAGATAACCATAGAATCATTGAATCATTGGGGTTAGAAAAGACCTCCAAGATCATCTGGTCCAACCATCCCTCTACGACCAATATCACCCACTAAACCATGTCCCTAAGCACCACATAAAACATTTCCTTTAAACACCCCCAGGTGATACTGATGTGACCACCTCCCTGGGCAACCCCTTCCAATACCTGACTACCATTTCTGAAAAGAATTATCTCTTAATTTCCAAACTAAACCTCCCCTGGTGCAACCTGAGGACATTCCTTCTAGTCCTATCACTAGTTTTCTGTGAGAAGAGGCTGACTCCCAACTCCCCACAATTTCCTTTCAGGTAGTTGTAGAGAGCAATAAGGTCACCCCTGAGCCTCCTCTTCTCCAGACTAAACAACCCCAGTTCCCTCAGCCGCTCCTCATAGGACTTGTGTTCCAGGACCTTCACCACTTTTGTAGACCTTCTCTGGACACTTTCCAGGGCCCCAATGTCCTTCTTGTAGTGAGGGGCCCAAAGCTGAACACAGCACTCGAGGTGTGGCCTCACCAGAGCAGAGGGGACAAGGGGACAGTCCCCTCCTTGGTCCTGCTGCCTACACTATTCCTGATACAAGCCAGGATGCTATTGGCTTTCTTGGCCACCTGGGCACACAGCTGGTTCATGTTCAGGATAGCACTGACCAACACGCCCAGATCCTTCTCCTCTGCACAGATTTCGAGCCACTCTGCCTCAAGCCTGTAGTGCTGCATGGGGTTGTTGTGGCCAAAGCGCAGGACCTGGCACTTAGCCATGCTTAACCTCAGCCCACTGGCCTCTGCCCGTTGATCCATCCTGTCCAGGTCCCTCTGCAGGGCCTTCCTACCCTCTGGCAGATTGACACTTCCCCCCAACTTGGTATCATCTGCAAACTTACTGAGGGTGCACTCAATTCCCTCATTCAAATCATCAATAAAGATTTTAAAGAGGATGGGCCCCAACACCAGCCCCTGGGGAACACCACTGGTGACCAGTCACCAGCTGGATTTCACACTGTTCACCACCACTCTCTGGGCCTGGTCATCCAGCCAGTTTTTAACCCAGGGAAGAGTGTACCTGTCCAAGCCGTGGGCTGTCAGCTTCTCCATGAGAATACAACGGGAGTATATTACTATTTTATGACAGGAAAAAAGGAAATGGTTTAAAACTAAAAGAGGGGAGATTTAGATTAGATATTTAAGAGAAAATTCTTCACCCAGATTGTGGTGAGGCACTGGAACAAGTTGCCCAGAGAAGGTGTGGATGTCCCATCCCTGAAGGTGTTAAAGACCAGGTTGGCCCTGAGCAACCTTATCTAATGGGTGGCATCCCTGCCTATGGCAGTGGCATGCGACGATGGGAGTGGAACTGGATGATCTTTCAGGTCCCTTCCAACCCAATCCACTCTATAATTTTATATTATATTAAATACAGTTTACTAGAAAGAAAGTTGTATGTCAGAGATAGAGGGTCGTCATGTGAGCTGTAGAGTTATGACATTTAAGTTATGAAATTGTGCTATGTGTATAAACAATATTGTTATTGTTCATGTGTTTAAGTGAATAAACATGCATGTTTTTATATTCAGTAGAGGTTGTGTGGGTATATACATATACATATGCATATATACTTATATATATATTTATATGAGTGTGCATATGCATAAAGAGAAAGGGAAATTGTATGTAATAATAGGATTAATAGTTCCAAACAGCCTAATAAAGACCCAGGACCAAGCCCTATGTATTATTTGAAGGGTTAAGATCACGTCAAGTGGCCTCAAAGTCAAAGAACAAACCTTGCTCCTGTTTTATTCAGAAGCACAGGTGCAGCCTCAAAGACAGTTCTGCAGCTCAGGAAAACTTATTACAATAGGGATACCTATGTTCTACTGCAACTGGTAAAATTCGTAATCCATATACATTTCACTGATGGTGTATCTCTTGTTTGTTGTGAAACAGGAAAAGAATCCAATGTCATCAACAAATATTTGATACAGAGGCTATTTTCTTCAGAAAATAGCCCCAATTTTTCTTTTGGTCACACATGAACCTAATGAGGTTCAACAAGTCCAAGTGCAAGGTACTGTACCTGGGCTGGGGCAATCCCTGACACAAGTACAGACTAGGAGAACAACTCAATGAAAGCAGCCCTGCAGAAAAAGAGCTGGGGGCTCTGGTGGACAAAAAGTTTGACATGAACCACCAGTTTGACACCAGCCACCAGCTTGCAGCCCAGAAGGCCAACTACCTCCTGGAACGAATCAAAAAAGAAGAGTCCAGCATGTGGAGGGAGGTAATTGTTTCCCTCTACTCTACCCTTGTCAGAGGGTGGTGAGGCACTGGAACAGGTTGCCCAGAAAAGTTGTGGCTGTCCCATCCCTGGAAGTATTCAAGGTGAGTTTAGGTGAGGCCCTGGTCAACCTGATCTAGTGGGTTGCATCCTTGCCTATGGCAGTTGTGTTGGAGCTGGCAGATCTTTAAGGTCCCTTCCAGCCCAAGCTATTCTATGATTCTATGAAAACATGTTAGCCCCAAGATGGCATTGACTAAGAAGGAGAGATAGAGGCTGGTCCTGAGTGGATCTGTACCTGTGAGAAAAGTACTCCCAGGTACTTCTCATAAAAGGAATTTACAGTTCTGAAAATTTATTCTGCTCATTCTATTGTTCTGAAAACTGCTCTAAATTTGTTCTAAAGAAACACACTGGACATTAGAGTAGGTTCATGTGCAAAGTACCTATACTGAATCCAGGTGGGAGTAATATTTTTCCCTTACAGAAGTTCTAAGACAAAGCATTTAAAAAGGATGAAAGAAGGGGACAAAACCTGTGGTGGGAGATGTGAATCATAGACAGGAAACATTTCCATTTAAAAGAAGCATGCAGCATAGTCTTTCACAATTACAGGCTAAAACAGGCAGACACCAGCCAGTCCTGAGCTCCAGTGCTCAGTGATGGGATTACACAAAAACTGAGTCATCATCTCTGCAAGGTTACCTAAATTCTGAGAAAGTACATTCAAATTGAGGCATAGTACAGCAGCCAAATAAATAAATAAATAAATAAAAATCATGTTAAGGTGAGTGCTGGCATAATTTACATTTTAATTTCTCCTGCAAACTTTGTATTCCAAGTGATCCAACTTGTACCTGTATTCTGTACCTGAAATTTTCGGAAGTTAAATATTCACTTTAGTCAATTGTTAAGCCTATTCAGGATGAAACTAATGTATCATTCTGTTTATCAGCATGAAACTAATAAACAGAAGGCCTCTTGGGTACACCGAGACCTCATTTTAAAGTAAAGCAAGGCTCATAGGCAGCTCAGTACACCCTGACTTCTGAGACAGGCTTAGAGGAATCCAGTAGTAGGGAATGTATCCTGCCAGACTGGAAAGGGTCACTAAGGAAATGTTAAGAAAAGTTTTCCAGCAAAGCCTTATTATTTCAAAAGAAGAAACCTTACAGTTGCATTTCTTATTTTTAAGACAATATTTTTCCATCATAAAAAAGTTTCCTGAAAATTTCAGCTCAGTGAAAGTCTGAAATATGCTGGATTCTGTGAAATAAAAGTACAGAACCATAGAAACTGGAAAACAGCACCATACTGCATCAGTTTCTGTATATCTGAGTAACACTGCAACTAATACTTCTTCAGATAATATTTTCTGTATATATATAGGATTGCATTTATTCCCCATTTATTCAAATGTGAATAACATTACTTTTTAATCTAATGAAATTTATATTGCTACAGGAGACTGCATATTTTAATCATTACATATCTCCACAATAACAATGCTCAACATGTTTTTCTCTTTTCTCTAAATAACTGTTTCCCTAGTCATTGATAAATAAAAGTATAATTAAGCTTTCCTTAAAAGTCAATTTTCATGTAAAGAAAAGGGCACGAACATCTCATCATTATCAATGCAGAAAGCTCATAAACAGAACATTAAGCTCAATGTAATAAAATTGAAGAATTTCAGTTCTTGAAAAAAAAAAAGGGAAAAAAATAAGAAAAAAAGGGAAAAGAAAACCACCAAGATACCTTCAAGAGATGGAGTACTGTGATTAACTCTATTTGTTTCAATAAATGGAGATTATACAGTGACCTTTACTTCAGCTGCCTCGGTTTCTCCATTTTTAATCATTATGCAAGATTTGGTAGGGATTGTTGCTGACACTCTACTCCTCAGGGGGCAATTAGTAGAGAAGTGAATTCACTAGAAAGTCAGCAGATCTTTTCACTTTATTACCTAAAATGACAGGAAAGAGCCCAACTTTGCTGGACTGTCATAATACTCATCTATGGCTGGATCAGACAGAATCCAGACAATTCAATGCACCACAAAATTACATAAACCTGTCTGAATTAAACATTGAAGGGAAGGAATGCTAATTATATAAAATACATTCTGCTATGTTGCAATTAAAAGTTTCACTGCACAGTAATGTTTGCTGTTTTCATTATGAAGAATTGTAATGATACATTATCTAGCAGTGAATTTTCTTCCCTCTGCCCTGAAATTTAGAATCTTTTTCTCTGCATAGGTATTATTAATACTGAGATTTTATACATAAGTGTATGTTAAGGGCTTCTCTTTTTACTTATTTATTTATTTATTTTTCTCCATTCAAGTTTTATAGCTAATTCCTGCCATCATATCTCATGCAGGTAAATACATTCACCTTCATGGGTACTGCAAAGACCTTTGACTGATACATGACATTTTATATTGTGTTAGCTTTGTTTGTGTTGTTTTGCATTTAGTTAGAAATACAACTAAAAATTCTAAATCCTGTACTTGAAATTCACAACATCAGGAGGTCTTTCAGAATAGGATAACTAAGCCATAACCCCATGATCACCCACTCCTACAAGGAAACAAGCATTTCTCTGGGATTCTATACTAATAGCTATAAATATTATAAGAATACATGATCAGAAGGAAGAGGCAAATTGTGCAGGGTGGCCAAAGGGTTATAAAAAGGGAAAATAAAAATTTAGCACACATTTCCATGGAGAAGTGCATAATACTGGTCCCCCAGAAAAACTTGAGAGAGCTTAATCATTGCAGTGATTCAGACACACACTTATTATTTACAGTAGAAGGAGAAAGAAAGGAAAATAAGTCTGTAACCTTTCAATTTTCCTTTCATAAGTGAAAAGAAAGTAGGAGAACTAGATAATCTCAGGTATTTTTAGACAAGCAGTTTGGTAAAAACTTAACTATGAAGCCACATGGGAAATGATGAAACAGAATATATCAAAAGAATTCTAAAGATCTTACACAAATACATTTTAAGATGATGGGAGAGGACACAGACAGGACAGCTGACCCAAAATTGCCAAAGGGATATTCCATACTGTATGACATCATGCTCAGAAATAAAACTAGGGTAAAGAAGGAGGAAGGGGGGTACATTCGGAGCGACAACATTTGTCTTCCTATTACATATGATGATCCTTGCTTTCCTGGAAGTGGCTGGACATATGCCTGCTAATGGGAAAGAAGCAAATGAATTCCTTGTTTTGCTTTGTGCACGTAGCTTTTTCTTTTCCATGGTAAACTCTCTATCTCAACCCATGAGGTCTCACACTTACCTTTTCAATTCTCTTTTCTACCTGACCTTGGGAGAGTGAGTGAATGGCTGTGTGGTACTTAGCTGCCTACTGGGGTTAAACCACGACAAATGTAATCAAGGATGTGAAACTGTAGGTCAATGCAGTTGTGAGAAAGAAAATCATTTAAAAATAGTAAAATTCACAAAAAAAAAAGTAAAATTCACACAAATATTTCAGTGAGAAAACTTAGAAGGTCTTTATTTTAGAATGATCTATTCCCTTTTTTCCTTTTTTTTTTTTTTCAATACAAATTTCTCCTTGCTTCTGTTGTTGACAAAAAAAAAAAAAAGTATGAGAAAAGGTAACTTTGCTTTTCTTTTTGTTTCTTGATGCCTGGTAGGTTTCTATGATGTTAAATAACAAGCATACTGGAGGTGAAATGTATTAAAAAAATTAGGTTTTCATTCAATAGTTCTGGTACATGACATTTCTTTAAGAATTATTTATTATTATCAGAATAAGGAAACACACTCTGTCATGTTCGTTTCTTTGCTTTATTTACATTTTTTTATTATGAATCTATATGTGTGAGGGTTTGTTTTCCTTTTTTTTTTTTTAATGAAACACTATATGTAGTAAATCCAAGTTTGAACTATGGCAATTAAAATAAAGTGTGAAATGGTCATGTAAATCTATACTTCCAACAAAATCTGTGTGTTTATCATGAGACAAATGTGATATTTTTGTTTATACTGCCTGTATAATTTTATCTCTCAGGGCAAATATTTGCTTCAACCATTTTTACATGAAATTCAATAGTAAAATTTTCATATTGTTAGTGAATGTTGCTGTTGTAAAATATCCTGTACTTAGAATTTTAATATATGTCAAAAAGCAATGGCATGTGATGAGATACCATGCATAGTAGTTGTAATGACAATATATGTTTCCATAGACCTTAGCTATACAAATCAAGAAATGTCTTAAAAAACTCTATGAGATTTAGTCCTGTGTTCTAGGAGTAGAGCAATCCACTGAAGACAAAGGAGACTTTTCATAAAAGAAATGGTAATTAACAAGTAAACATGATCCATCAAAATAAACCCCTCAACATGCACCTTATACCTGCACATATTGCCTGGACAATCTGCAGACTTTTAATGCACATCTAGCATGCAGGGTCAATTTAAATTCTGCAACATGAACAGTTTTGATGTTAATACTGGCAAACACAGGAATACTCTCCACTGAGGACCCAATAGTTTTCCATCTAAAAATCAAACTAGAAGAATAACATGTGGCTGATAAATATTGCAGGATAACTTCTGTTTCTAATTATATAACACCAATTCCAGACAGCCACAAAATACCTTAGTCTCACAGTAGTATAAATAAAATATATGCTTTTGCTGGGCAGTTGCCAGTCATACAGTAGGTAATTTTTGCTCTGAACAACATCACCTTAACCCTAGATGTACCATGCTTTGTGATAACATAAACTAGGAACATACACAACTTATGAACACAGAAGTAATGATGTCAGCATTATGTCAGGTAATAGACAGATTATCCATGGTGGAGTCAATGGCTATGTAACACTAACTCCTTCTGATACCTGATACCACTGTTCTCACTATAATATGGCAACTGCAAAGTTCAAATTAAGAAAGGTGCACACTGACTCTTATTTATAGTAACATTGATTTTGCTGCTTTTGAGAAAACATGAAGAAACTAATTTTAATTGTCAGCTTATTTATTTTAACAAAGCTAAAGAGGAAAAGTGTGCTTGTGTGGAGACGTTCCCAAACTATTCAAGAGAATCATAAAACTAGTGCTTCCTCTTTCTTTAAATTTGTTTTAAGGAGCATCAAGACTCTCATAAGACAGTTCTGGTAAAGATAAGGACACATTGCATTGTGTAGTCAATAAATAATTTACCTTGACAACCAAAATTATATAAAAAGTCGCATCTTAGTGACATGATTTAATGGTGGACTTGACAGTGTGAGGTTAAAGGTTGGACTAGATGATCTTAGAGATCTTTTCCAACTAAATGATTCAATTAAATTCTGTGATTCCTTAATTCTACGATTCCATGATCTAGATACCTCTTTTTCTCCACATTGGTGCTGTTTGTTCCCACTAGCTAAAAGACCAGTTCTATCACCTGGAGATTAGAGTAGGGTGAAAGGCATTCTGAGCCCTGAATAATATCCTCTGAGCACAGAAGTGTTAAGGAAAGGAAATGAATTGATACCCATTAAACTTTTATTATTTTTTTTAATTATTTTTTTAGGAAGAATGATTCATTACTTGCCTACCTGCACCATACAATTGAAATCCCCATACAGATCTTTACTACCTAATCAGTAGTTAGTTTTTGTTTTCCCTACACGGTTTCAAAACCTCAAGATGTACTATAGTTCTACTGCCCAGTGCTGCCAAAAAACACACATCTATTTTGTTTATTGTTTCAATTATACATTAAAATGTTTATCACAATTTGTATTCTCAGCATGGATCTATCCAATTGAATAATAATAAAAAAAAAAATCTATCGTACTATAAATCAGTCTGAAGGGATCTAACACTTTATTTCAGTATTACTGATTTCTTCCACAAACTATGAAGCAAAGCTCAGTTTAAAGAAAGGGAAATTTCACAGTATTGGTGTGGTGGTTTTACTGTGCTGGGCAGACAAACACCAAAACCGCTCTCTCACTCCCCCTCTTTTTAGATGAGGAGGGGGAGAAGTAAAGCAAAGAACAACTCACAGGTTGAGGTAAGGATAATTTAATTAAAGGGAAATAATAATAATAATTAAAGAAAAAATATTATGAACTAAACAATTTAACTAAAGGGAAATAAAAAGGGAAAGGGGAAAAGGGAGGGGGAAAGGAAAAATAAGAAGAAGGGAGGAAAACAAACAAATAAAACAAATGAAAGTTATGTGGAAGTGCGGAGGAAAGAAATTACTCTCTACTTCCCACAAATAAGCGATGATTGACCACGTCCTTGAAGCAGGGCCTCAACGCACGTAGCCAGTGTTCGGGAAGAGGACTGACATTTTCCCAACGAGAGCCCACCCCTCCCCTCTTCTTCCTGTTTCCACCTTTTATTGCTGAGTGTGACATCACATGGTATGGAATATCCCTTTGATTGGTTTAGGTCAACTGCCCTAGTGATGTTTCTCTCCTCACTTTTTTGCCCACCCCCTAGGAGTGTTAGAGAGAGGCCCGATGCTGTGCCAGTGCTGCTCAGCAGTAGACACAACACTGGTGTGATAACACTGCTGTTCCAGCTACAAGTGCAGAGTACAGCACTGTATGGGCTGCTGCAGGGAAAGTTAACATTCCAGTCAGACCCAGAAAAATTGGTTATATGCATTTTCATATAGTGAAAAGAACAGTCATTCAAAATTAACAACAAAAATATATTAACAAGAATTCAATCACTATATTAATTATGGTATCATCCTAATATAAACTGATTATATAAGAATCATAGAATCATTGAGGTTAGAAAAGACCTCCAAGATCATCTGGTCCAACCATCCCTCTACGACCAGTATCACCCACTAAACCATGTCCCTAAGCACCACATAAAACATTTCCTTTAAACACCCCCAGGTGATACTAATGTGACCACCTCCCTGGGCAACCCCTTCCAATACCTGACTACTATTTCTGAAAAGAATTATCTCCTAATTTCCAAACTAAACCTCCCCTGGTGCAACCTGAGGACATTCCTTCTAGTCCTATCACTAGTTTTCTGTGAGAAGAGGCTGACTCCCAACTCCCCACAATTTCCTTTCAGGTAGTTGTAGAGAGCAATAAGGTCACCCCTGAGCCTCCTCTTCTCCAGACTAAACAACCCCAGTTCCCTCAGCCGCTCCTCATAGGACTTGTGTTCCAGGACCTTCACCACTTTTGTAGACCTTCTCTGGACACTTTCCAGGGCCCCAATGTCCTTCTTGTAGTGAGGGGCCCAAAGCTGAACACAGCACTCGAGGTGTGGCCTCACCAGAGCAGAGGGGACAAGGGGACAGTCCCCTCCTTGGTCCTGCTGCCTACACTATTCCTGATACAAGCCAGGATGCTATTGGCTTTCTTGGCCACCTGGGCACACAGCTGGTTCATGTTCAGGATAGCACTGACCAACACGCCCAGATCCTTCTCCTCTGCACAGATTTCGAGCCACTCTGCCTCAAGCCTGTAGTGCTGCATGGGGTTGTTGTGGCCAAAGCGCAGGACCTGGCACTTAGCCATGCTTAACCTCAGCCCACTGGCCTCTGCCCGTTGATCCATCCTGTCCAGGTCCCTCTGCAGGGCCTTCCTACCCTCTGGCAGATTGACACTTCCCCCCAACTTGGTATCATCTGCAAACTTACTGAGGGTGCACTCAATTCCCTCATCCAAATCATCAATAAAGATTTTAAAGAGGATGGGCCCCAACACCAGCCCCTGGGGAACACCACTGGTGACCAGTCACCAGCTGGATTTCACACTGTTCACCACCACTCTCTGGGCCTGGTCATCCAGCCAGTTTTTAACCCAGGGAAGAGTGTACCTGTCCAAGCCGTGGGCTGTCAGCTTCTCCAGGTGAAGACTATGGGAGACCGTGTCAGAGGCCTTGCTGAAATCTAAGCAGACTACATCAACAGTCTTTCCCTCATCCACCAGGTGGGTGTAGTGGGTTTACATGGCAAGGTTTTCTAGCAGGGGGCCATAAGGGTGGCTTCTGTGAGAAGAATCTAGAAGCTGCCCCATGTTAGGTAAGGGCCCCAGTGCTGACCAGAGCCTAGCCAATAAGTGATGTTGCTTGTACGTCTGTGAAAACCTATTTAAGACAGGAAAAAAAAAGCGGTGCCACACAACAGCTGGGAGAGTGAGGAGTGAGAAACAGCCTTGCAGGCACTAAGGTCAGTGAAGAAGGAGGGGGGGGGGTGCTCCAGGTGCTGGAGCAGAATTCCTCTGTGACCTGTGGTGAGGACCATGGTGAGCAGGCTGTCCCCCTGCAGCCCATGGAGTACCACGGTGGAGCAGGGTTCCACACTGCAACCCGTGGAGGAGACCACAGTGGAGCAGGTGGGCCTGCATCGATGGAGGCTGCAGCCTGTGGAAGACCCCTGCTGGAGCGGATTCCGGGCCGGACCTGTAGCCCATGGAGAGGAGACCACGCAGGAGCAGGTGACCTGGCAGGAGCTGCTGCCCGTGGGGGACCCAGGTTGGAGCAGTTTTCTCCTGAGGGATGGACCCCGTGGTATGGACCCATATCTGGAGCAGTTCTGGAAGAGCTGCTGCCTGTGGGAAGCCCACGCCGGATCAGTTCATCAAGGACTGCATCCCGTGGGAGGGACCCCACAGCACAGGGGATGAGAGTGATCGAGAAGGAGCAGCAAAGAAGCTCTATAGACTGACCATAACCTCCATTCCCCTGTTCCCCTGTGCTGCTCTGGGGGAGGTAGAAGAGGGTGGATGAGGGGAAAGGCGCTTTTGGTTTCTTTCCTTTGTTTCTCACTTCTCTAGCTTGTTAGTAATAGGTAATAAATCTTACTGTCTCTCTATGCTGAGTCTGTTTTGCCTGTCATGATAATTACTGTGCGATCTCCTTGTCCTTATCTCAACCCTTGAGCCCTTTTCATTATATTTCCTACCCATTCCTCTTTGAGGATGGGGAGTGAGAGAGCAGTTGTGGTGGAGCTCGGCCGCCCACTCAAGTAATACCACCAAAGCAGATCACCTGGTCATAGAAGGTTACCAGAAGATAAGAAATTTTATATTAAGATTAAATAAAAATAAAAATAAAAATAAACAAATCTTACAAATACTCTGTCCAAACATCAAACTACAAAGCTTTCCATGAAGCCATTTTGAGGTGATCTACATTTTAGACTAATCAATTTAATTTATTAAGGACATTTTCATTATTATTATCATTTGCAGGCTGATTCATCATTTTGGTGCTAACAATTATATACTTTTTGTAAATCATAGTAAAATTAAATTTTTTTGCTGGGCACTGTCCTCTCATAAAGTTGCAAATATATCATTAGCAAAGGAGCTTTATATCAGCAAAGATATTCCAATACTAGAAGAGCAGTCTCTAGAAAATATGCCATATACCATTTTTTGAAGGATTTGTTCCTGTCCTAAAATTTGCATAAATTGACTCAGCCATTCAAACCTAATTTGTCTGAGCAAGCAAACAAACATTTTTCACATATATATTTTAGAAAAATTTTCACTTTAGACTTTGTTAATACATCCAGTTTATAATCCATCAAGAGAGTGGTAACTTATGGTAAGTTTACATAGAATTACATTAAATACCTCGCATACAAAATTAGCAAACAGGTGTCCTGATACAGACGCAATTGCATAATTTAGAACATATCTACATTTAAACAATTACACAATTTGTTCTTATTTCAGTGCATAATAATTTTATTATTTTTTTTTTGTATCAAATGTCAGAAACACGTTAGAAATAAAATGTTATGTCCAGACAAATGTGTGCAACAGTAGGAGAGGACTCTGCTTTCTGTACATACAACATTACTCTGTCTTTTAAAAATGTCATCACTCACATCTTTTTAAGAAAATGGTTTGAATATGTTTAAAGTCATAACCTTGAAAATATTAAATAGGATTACAAATTTACAAAACAGCTAGAGAAATAGACTGAATGATACAGCTATTAAAGCTGGGTAAAATATAAATAAACATATATGATCAAATTAATCTGTCTACATCATTTTGATGCTTTTCCTTGAAATATCATTGTTATATTGAATGCAGACATTATCTAAACATATTCAGAACTCTGCAATTACTTATTATCTACACCTTTGCCAGTGTGATTGGTTGCAAACATATAACAGCTGCAAATTCAAAAGCCAGAGGAGTCTGAACAGAACAAAGAGATCACGTAGTTCTTTGATAAGAGGAAGCTACTTTTTAGAATCCATTGTTTAGTCTAAATAACTTGTGGGTTTACTCTTGTTCAAAATGAATATTTTCTTTCACACTGCTGCAATTGCTGTCCTGTGAGAAATGCCAGAGAGAATTGCTGTTCTGTGAGAAATGTCCAGCATATGTTTGTGATTTTTTTTCTGCCTTCCTAACCAGTTCTTTCAGATGATCTTTTTGTATTTTGTTTTTATAAGTCCTCTACAAAATTTGAGCAAACTGAGGAAATGGTCCAGCACTCAGCATAATTCCAATTTCTTTTCTATCCTAGAAAGAAAAGATAGATTATAATACCTTATATATATATATATTTTTTTTTTTCTGAAAAATAAGTAGGAGCTAGATATTATTAAATTTACTATACAACACAAAATATTAAAATGGTTATTAAAACATAATTAAAATATTTTTAAAGTATTTGACCTATTAGCAATCTTATCTAGAACCTTGAACACAAAAGAGATATAAGAAGTGTTAGTAAAACTGCTACAAACTATTGAGAGCGTAACTTAGCATCAACAATTCAAATATTAATCAGTAAATATGTAAAAATCATATTGTCTGAAACATTTGGGAATTTAAGGAGGTACATGTATTGGATTTATTTGGCAAGGGTTTGGCAGAAGAAGGGCTGCAGAGGGTCTCTGTAAAGAGTTGCCTGAGCTGCCCCATGTCAGATCTGATCCAGATCCAGCTGGCTCCAAATGGAGCTGCTGGCCAGCGAGTGATGTTTGCACTTCTGTGAGAGCAAATTTAAGAAAGGGAGAAAACTGCTGCACAACAGGAGCTGTGAGAGAAATTTCCCATTTTCCTGCACTGCTTGGGGAGAGGATATAGAAGAGATGTCATAATGGAAGAGGAAATGATGGGAGAGGAAAGTGCTTTTATTTTGTTTTTAGTTTCTCACTAAATTCTCATCTGCTAGTGATAGTCTCTCTATGTTGATTCTTTTGCCCATAATGGAAGCTGGTGAGCAATCTCCCTGTTCTTATTTTAACCGTTGAGCCCTTTCCATCATATTTTCTCCCCCTTTTCCTTTGAGAAGGGGAAGTGAGAGAGTGGTTGTGACATTCAGCTGAGTAACAGGGTAAAACCACCAGAGTACAATTCAGTCTCTTCACTCAGAAAGCCCTAGCCAGGTTAGATCCTTGTCTCCAGTGGGCACACTGGAATTTGATCAACACACGCATTTAATGACCTCTTCTCCATGTTGCAATCTTTTCTCCAGCAAGCTGGTTTCCCTATAGCTTCTGCAGGTCTTGCATCATTGCTTTCCCCTCTTTCTCCATGATCTTCTAGTCCGTAGCTAACTTATGTGTGTACACAATTTCTCACCGTGCCTTTCTGGTACTGTCCTTACCAATTTCAAATGAGCATCTAACACTGGGATATTACTCACCCATCAATGATTCCACTCAAAGTTTCTGCTCCAATACCCATTCCCTCTGCTTCTCTACAGACAAATGTCTGGTTTCCTGCCAAGGACCCAACAAAGACATGACTCCATTGCACTGATCTCTTTTGTCTCCACCCTATGCCAGAAATCGGAATAAAGAAAAGGAGGTAGAGGTTGCACAGCATGAGCACCAATAGAAGAGTAGAACCTCCTGATGCAGCACAATTTCCCAAATTCAGCTCAGGGGAAGGGCTTCTGTTCATCCAAGGCATGCTTCTAATTTCTGAAAACTGTCTCATTAATCTTCTTTATGCTTTCTGGCTGGCTGATTTGACTTCCTTCCCTTTTCTTGTCAACAGTAACCAGGGCTTCTCTGACTTCCTATTCCCTCTCCTCACACTCATTAAATAAAATCCACCAACACTGATTCCTTTTAACTTCTCACTCACACAACTATGACTTCTCTTTCAGCCCCACTCTCTCATGATGGAAATTTTACTGTGCAGGTTGAAGTTATATATTATTATAAAGGTTAGATTAAATCAGGAATGAAGCTGTTAATAAAGAGATGAATCTTTCTGTATTGCATGTATCCTTCAGCTAAGTAAATTTAGTTAGAATCAGCACGGTAGGAAAGACTACAGCAAACTAAGCAGGGCATCTACAGTATGCAATCAATCTCAGTAATTGTCTAACACAACTGTGAATTATGCTCCAAATAATTTTCCTTCAGAAGAAAAACATCATAACTTATTTTTCACAGTTGTCTGAAATTTTTGAGGAAGCACAATATCTCTGGAAAACTCTCCCCTCCTTCCTTTCCCTACCCTACCCCCTCCCTCCCCCCTCCCCCCCCCCCCCCAATAAATAAATGTTTCCCCTTTTCTTTCTTTCTTTCTTTCTTTCTTTCTTTCTTTCTTTCTTTCTTTCTTTCTTTCTTTCTTTCTTTCTTTCTTTCTTTCTTTCTTTCCTTCTTTCCTTCTTTCCTTCTTTCCTTCTTTCCTTCTTTCCTTCTTTCCTTCTTTCCTTCTTTCCTTCTTTCCTTCTTTCTTTCCTTCTTTCTTTCCTTCTTTCTTTCCTTCTTTCTTTCCTTCTTTCTTTCCTTCTTTCTTTCCTTCTTTCCTTCTTTCCTTCTTTCCTTTCCTTCTTTCTTTCCATCTTTCTTTCCATCTTTCTTTCCATCTTTCTTTCCATCTTTCTTTCCTTCTTTCTTTCCTTCTTTCCTTCTTTCTTTCCTTCTTTTTTTTTTTTTTTTTTTTTCATTATGCATTTTAAAGTCCCTCTCAAAATCAGTAGCCAGTCTAGTAAAAGAGCACAGAAGGAATCAGAAAGAACAAGGACCTGCAAGAAAGACAGCCTATCCCGTCTTGCTTATGTACAAGATTGAACCAATGTCTTTGGAACACAGAAGTCTCAAAGCACCAACTGATGAATCACTTCAGCTGCCTCTGCCCCTGTAACCATGAGGATACCCAGTAATTGACCAATCTAAATAGGAATGACTGGAACACAACATAAAAAAGGAAGCTTGCTTTCAGGAAAAAGAAAGCCAGACCAGATTGGCATAAGTACATTGTGAAATATCAAGTATTTTAAGGTATAACACAAAGAAAAGGATAATCACTACAGATTTCCATCTCTCTTCTCCAAAGACTGGAATGACAATACAGTGCTTACTGGTAGCCAAGACCTCATGGGACCTGTTGAGCCTCACTAGTAATTCACCCAAACTTCTGCCTCCTCTGAGCTGGGGCTCACTCAGATTCTAGCTTTGCCACTCCAGGAGTATTTGTGTATTTAATCAAAAAGCATAGAGAAAGGGAGACTTTTCAGTCCAAACTTGACTCTGTCAGCTCAATACAGGACATATATATATATTTATAACTTTTTTCTCGTTTCAACACCTGTTTTGCATACTCTGTCCCCAGAGATGAATCCAGAACTACCATCACAGCATCCTCACTAGTGTAGGGCTCATGGCAGCCTAAATCCTGGGCAGGGAATTGCCTGGAGCCAACCCTCGTGTGGGCTGGAATCAACTCATCTAACAGCAGGCATTCACAATATAAATATCTACTTCTAAGCTTCTTCCCTGCATTTTCTGATAGTCAGTACAGCAAACTGGGTGTTTTTAGAACACAATTCATTAGATGTAGTCATCAGTCTTAGGAAAAGATGAACTGTCC
This sequence comes from Aythya marila, assembly GCF_965140915.1. NCBI lineage: Eukaryota > Metazoa > Chordata > Aves > Anseriformes > Anatidae > Aythya > Aythya marila. The sequence goes on along the minus strand of NC_139043.1, from coordinate 97,640,691 downwards.
CCTACAAGAATATGTCTCTTTCCAGTTGTGATTACAAAGATCATTTGATTACTTTCCCTTCAATATAGAACATCATCTGAAATGTAAGCATCTATCCATGGTCCACTGCTGTTCCATATGTGTGTATATAGCTGATGCCACAAAAAGTTGATGTGCAAAAAGAAACTCTCTCTCTCCCTCTATCTCTCCCCAAAATCTTTCAACATAAATGCTCTTTTACTGTTGAAAGCAGAAGAAAATATCAAAACTAAAAACAAAGTTTCCTCAGTTTTCCTCATATCTGTCACAGTCTGTCCTCAAACAAACTCCAGTCTTAAATCCTATGTCTACTCTGAACTGGTTGGGTTCAGCAGCAAATCTCAACCATTCATTAAAACATTAATGACAAAGCCATTTCTCCTTAGTCCCCAGTATCCTTTCATGGTCATCTGAAAAAAATAATAATAAAAAATAAAAATAAAAAGGATTACTTCACAGGAACAAAGAGATCCATTTGAAGACAATAAGCTGTGTCAGTCAGTCAACCAAGGGAGAACAGGTTTTAAATCATTACTGCATGATGGAAGAAAATTAGAAAGAACTGCAAAAAATTGAGGTTTATAGACATGGCAATTTTTTTTTACTTTAGAATTTAATGTTATTATGGCTTCACTGCATCAGCTCTTAAAAGCAGTCGTTCTGCCCCATGGGTGCTCACTACATCTAAGAATGCCATCAAACTGCTCAATGCCTTCTTTGAATATATAAAACATGGTAAACAGAACAGCTGCATTTGTTTGAAACTTGACCTCCTTGCATTGCATCCTATTACATAAATGTTAAAATCTGTTTATGTCTATCACATTTGGATCACATTTAAACTATCATATTTGGAAATGTTTTAAGTCAATTGGGCTCCTTTTTTTTCTTTTATTTCTCCTCTCCTCTCCTCTCCTCTCCTCTCCTCTCCTCTCCTCTCCTCTCCTCTCCTCTCCTCTCCTCTCCTCTCCTCTCCTCTCCTCTCCTCTCCTCTCCTCTCCTCTCCTCTCCTCTCCTCTCCTCTCCTCTCCTCTCCTCTCCTCTCCTCTCCTCTCCTCTCCTCTCCTCTCCTCCCCGCCCCTCCCCTCCCCTCCCCTCCCCTCCCCTCAGATTAAAATAAACTCAAATTACAACAGTCTACAATGCAGATTTGCTTACAGTATGTTTCTGATCAGTTCCTCATCAAAGGCCAAATATAGAATCAGAATAAATAACATTCTATAATCAGAATAAATAACACCTTATTTATCCAATTGATCAGCTGACATTTTAGCTTTCTAATGAAATACAATCTTAATTTCTAGCTCTGGTAGCTTGTAAATTCTTAGGTCTTAAACACATGACATGTAAATTTATCTGAAAGTATTTTTATTTGTAATGAATTTTAAAATGTCATATACATTGAAATATTTATAAATCCATTTGCTCAACAGAAAATATTTTTTAAAAGTGTTTGTAAAATATTTACAGATAAGTATTGTTTATTGTTATTTTTCGTATAAAACTCTAGATCAGGAAGAAAAAAATGTCAATCAGCCATTTATAGAATACCCTGTACGATGTACTCATAATCATCACAAACAGGACTTGCAGGAAGTCATCGCTAGTAACTGCAGCAATAGTGGCAGCAGCAGTTGCTGCATGCTGAGAAGAGCATGAGGCTCACATGGTGACAGGGAGTGAAGCAGTTTCTGAACCCCAAAACCCTCAGGCTGTGTGTATGAAGGTGCCTGCTAGCCCTGATGGCTTCTTAATTAACAATAATGTATTAATTAACAATAATAAACAATAATGTGTTAATATTCTGTCAGGCATGTGGCAGTAAGGAGACACAGGCATAGTGACCACTCAACAGAAAGCCAAGTCCTCCACTTCTATTCCTCTGGCTCCCGGTACATGTAATGCAACCACCTAGACAGAGCTTCAGGCAGTTCACACTTTTCAAGCTGTGGAGTGTGCTTGGGACTACTCTGTGAGATGGAGAGTGATAGCAAACACACCAGCAGACCAGTAGGAGGTGTGCCCAGGTAATTATCTGTTCTGCCTGCTGACCAAGCTTAAGGAAGAGGTGGGGAGACTGAGAAGGATAAAGGAGACTGAGAAGGCAATAGGTCAATGCAGTTATGCTTTGCCCTCTCTGGTATGCACAAGCCAACACAGCATGGCCACTATTGAGGCATGTCTGATATTTGATTTGCATCAAGATAAAGGTAGCAACAGGTAGCAATGTAAGGGACACGGAAGAGTGTCAGCAAGTTATTGTATGGACCTGGAAGAGGAGCCCCTCTCTGCTCACTCAGTTTCCATTACTGTATAGGTGTGAGGTTCTTGGTGTGGCAGACAAGGGATGTGAAAAAATGGAAGCAAGTTCTCCCACAGAGGTTAGAACAACCAGCTCCTCATAGCAAATGCTGCATCAAGATCAATGCCATGAAGAAACTGCAGTGAGTTGCAGCAATAGGTAAATTTCTTCTGAAAACAATGGAGGCAAACCAGACCTTCTGTGTTGGGTCTGTCTGGGATGGAGCCACCTTTCCCTGCAGCAGCCCACACCGTGCTGTGCTCTGCACTCGTAGACAGAACAGCACTGATATCACTTCAGTGTTGTGTCTATTGCTGCGTAGTGCTGGCACAGCATCAGGACTCCTTCCAAGCCCCCAAGAGCCAGCAGGCTGGGGGTGGGCAAGTGATGGGGAGGGGATATCGCCAGGGCAGCTGACCTAAACTAATCAAAGGGATATTCCATAACACCTGATGTCACACTCAGCAATAAAAAAGGGGGATCTTGGGGGGGAGGAGGCTGTTCCTCCTGAACAATTGCTATGCGTTTTGAGGCCCTACTTCCCAGGACATGGCCAAATATTGCTCGTTGATGGGAAGTAGAGAATAATTTTTTTCTTTCTCTCTGTACTTCCGCACAGACTTATTGTTTCTTTTGTTTCTTTTTCTCCCCTTTCCCTTTAATTACACCTTTCCCATCTCAAACCTCGAGCTCTCTGTGTTGTATTTTCTCCCCCTTCCTCTTTGAGGAGAGGGAGATTGAGAGAGTGGTTGTGGAGCTCAGCTACCCACCCAAGTAAAACCACCACACCCTCTTCACAGAGAAGTTTATTTCCTCCCCAGGGCTCAGATGAGGAATGTCACTAGCAAACTTATAAGCTTAGTACAGCCTCCGTATTACCTACTCTTCTACTTTCATGTGGGTGCCAACAGTCTCACAAGAAGCCTGATGTCTATCAAAAGAGATATCAGGGCCCTGGAAAGATGACTAAAGGATTCAGGAGCACAAATAATGTCTTTCTCAGTCATTCCAGTAATGCATTGAGACAGAAGAAAACAGACAAGACCTGTTACTCTGTATGCAAGGGGGGGGAGGGGAAGGGGGTAGGAGGGGGAGGGGTAAACCTGTTCTCTTATAATTCCTTCTAATACAAAAGAAAATTTCTAATGCAGTTTCTCAGGTAAGTAGTCTGAAATACTGGCTGAAAGAAATACCTAACATATGCACACAGACTAAGTTAATTAAATCTTAGAAGACCAGTAATAGGAAAAATAAAAGTAATAATAGTATACATATACGACTCATTAGAATGATTTCGATGTCTTGAGTTCATTGAAGAGATTAGGAATAAGAATTGCATTAGAGAAAAGAATACAGAAAAACTGTGCATAGATCAAAAAATAGAAAATGGAAAAGGGATGAGGAAAAGATGGAAAAGCAGGCCAAAGAAAAAAACTGTACTGTCAAAATGAGCAAGAGTCAAAAATAATGTATACAGTAGTTAATAATTACCTATATATTTAGTTTCTACATAAAGGTGACTTTTTTATTTTATTTTATTTTATTTGCTTGCAAGTTTACTGACATAATTAGCATTCCACCAAGCACAGCAGAATATTCTGTGTACTGTATCTGTAAATAAAATTTGGTCTTTTCCTTCATACTTGATCTGGCTGGCATGGCATTAATTTTCTTCATAGAAGCCTGTATGGTATTATGTTTTTTTGTTTGTTTGTTTGTTTGTTTGTTTGTTTTTGTAACAGTGTTGATAACACAGCAGAGTCTTGGCTATTTCTGAGCAGTATGGGCACAGCATCAAGGCTTTCTCTTTTCTTCCACTGTGCCCTTGTAGTGGGTACATTGAGGTGTGTATAAGGATATTCATGGAATGCAAGGTGAGTGAAAGAACAAGATTAAATAAAAGAAGCTTATAAAGTAACTTGCAACAGATCATCTTATTTGTTATATGGAATTATGGTCATTTGATATCTATACTTCCATAGTTTAAAAGTACATAAAATCACATACCTACTTCAAGTTTGGCTTGGTCTTTTCTATTAATTATGTTACTTAACTGGAAGAGGACTCACTACAGGCAAAACAGGAACTATGAAACTCTATTGTTAAATGTAAAATTAAATACAAGGAATAGTAAGGCAAATGCATCAACTTCTGAGACAAATATAACTCCACCAGGCTTTAATTGCTCTTATACAGTAACAGTCAAATGCAGCTGCTGTAATATGAAAACAGAATTTATATATCTTTTCTTATTTTTGAAAGGAAAAAAAATAAAATCCGAGAGAAGACAGATGTACTGGCTGTCTGAAGAAGCACACTTCAGTTTGATATCACTGCCTGCATGGGTAACAGAATCATAGAATGCTGTGATGCTGTGACAAAATTCTGTGTAACGCTAAGTAAGTGGCAAAGCAAGGCTCAATCTCTAGATTATTACATATACTTAATGAGATGTTAAAATGTGATGGATGTGTCCCATCACCTTCCTAGGTAATGCTGTCTCATTAGCTCTCTAAATGACACAAATATAATCAAATATATCCTTTTCTCTTTCATGGAAATCAATAAGCTTTTGAAGGATACTGCTCCATTAATTTTCACATATGGAAAATATCTTGAGAGATATTGGACTCCTGTAATTCCTTTCACTTTACTGAGTTTGCCTGGTTTTACTAACATTTGTGGTGGAGATTAACAACACTGTGTCTGCATTATTTTCATAGCACATAAACATAGTCATCATGGAAAAGACTTTCATTTTTCCTTTATTCTTCCTTCAATACCTTTGAAACTTTACTAGCTCTAAAGATGTGGCCTGGTCCCAACACCAATTATTTATTATTCATTTACTTTTAAAGTAGCAGGAGAAATTGCTCATTTGTGAACATCCAAATTATCTCAAATTAAGTCAAAATAGAGCTTCTAGCACTTTTGCAAAATTTCACATAAACAATGTTAAAGTGTGTTCATTAATCCTTCCACACATACATATACAGCATGTTCCATCACCTCACCAATCTTTCTATATGTCACAGCCAATGCTCAGTTCATTTCTTAGGATTCTTTTGTTGACTTTAACATTTAAATCGATATTCCTGAAGGCAAAAAAATAATAAACTAAACTAAAATGAACTTCATATTCATACTTGTTGACAATAGGTTCTCTACAGATTTCTCTGTGAACCTGTTCTTGAGAGAGAGCTGTAACTTTAGATATACATGTACTTTGATCAGAAGCTGATGGAGTAAGAAATATGTGTTTAAAAAAAAAAAAAAAAAAAAGAAAAAAGAAAGTGTTGCTATCTTCACAGTAGCCTGCAAAAAGATAGAAAGAAGATGGGCCTGAAGAGAGCAGTCTGTGCCAAAATTACCTTTTACCTTTTTACCTTATTCATATTTGTGACAGAGACTTGTGCTTTCAAGAAACCAATTACCTGCAACAGTCTAAAATGCTGAGTTTATTTTTTTAGCTATTTTCTGTTGGTGTGCAAGTAATAATAACGACATTTTTAAAAGTATGTCATACTATCAATATACACAGGTGTCCTGGTTTCAGCTAGAATAGAGTTAATTTTCTTCCTAATAGCCAGTATGGTGCTGCATTTTAGATTTAGGATGAGAATAGTGTTGATAACACTCTGATGTTTTAATTGTTGCAGAGCAGTGCTTACACTAAGATAAGGACTTCTCAGATTCTCACTCTGTCCTGTGCAGTGTGCAGGCTGGGGTTGCAGCAGGAGCTAGGAGGGGACAGACTCAGGACAGCTGACCCAAATTGGCTAAAGGGATATTCCATACCATATGGTGTCATGATGAACAATTAATATGGGGTGGCTGGCTGGGGTTGGGGGACTGGCTGTTCAGGGATAGTCTGGGTATTGGTCAGCAGGTGGTGATCAATTGCATTGTGCATCACTTGTTTTGTACACATTATTAGTAGTAATACTATTATTATTATTATTTTATTCTATTTTCCGTCCTAATGAACTGCCTTTATCACAACCCACAGGCTTTTTTTTTTTTTCTCCTGATTCTCTCCCCCATCCCAGAGAGGGAGCGGGGAGGGTGAGCAAACGGCTGTGTGGTTCTTGGCTGCTGACCGGGTTAAACCACGACAACAGGGTGAATAACAGCTAGACAATGCATTTGCTTCATATGCCCCTAAGCACAGAGGATCTTTTATGCTTTTACTCCAATTAATGTTTTTTATTTGTTTCTGGACACTACCATTCAGCTTACGACCAACCATACACTACCACCCTTAACTCTGACATGCTAAGGAACTGCATTATGTGTGTTGTGCCTTGTGAGTGAGCAAGAGTGAGAAATGTTCAAGAATGCAACATGCTAAGGATATGTAGGCAGTATTTGGCCTTATACTGGTATATTTCCCTTATTTCCCTTTCATTAAAATGACTTGAAGCACATCATGAATTCTAAACTGCAACTCTGCATTTTTATTTTTTTAGTCAGAATACAAGCAGTATTTTAACAGTGAAGGGGAAACAGAGAAGGGGAAAAGAGAGCAAAAAAAAAAAGTTAATTCATCTTCATTTAAAGTACTTGGTGAACTAGAAAGCAGTGCACTAGCAATATAAATATCTCTATTACAAAAACAAAGATGAACATTAAGAACATCAGTAAGATCAATACAATCAAGATAAACGATTCTTCAGACTTTACCTGTATAGGTTTAGACTTAATCTAAATGATTTCAGAACACCTAATTGAGCACATCCATTTCTCTGATGTTGTCTTAACACTGGGACAAATGGCAATTAATAAAAAAAATATATATATACCCTGTAAGACTGAAACAGAGATCAAATCACATACTATTAATAAAGTGGTTATTTTAATGATTACTTATGAATTAATCATATTTTCTGTGAGGAAGAAGATCACTTAACACCAGTGTCATGGCTTGATAAGCACAAAATGTGTTCCACACACAGTTTAATCTACAATCTGAGCTGTCATATCTACAACCTTAAATAGTCATCTAGAAATTACTTTATTGACATCTCTGACTTAATGACCCATCATGATAAGACATCAAAATGGAAGAATCTTCTTTTAATTATTACTGAAGCTTTCCAAGTTAATTAAAAAGATCCCCTACTTGAGATTTTCTCTATCGTGACATTCAGATAATGAGCCTAGATCGCTCTAGATGAGCAATTCTATTTTCATTCTTCATTTACTTTATTAAAGAAGAAGAAATCTTTCCAGATATAACAAAGTTTAAAAAGCACTGGAAGTAGAAAACAATATATGATTTAACCCATCTAGAATAAATTGGATAAACTTAAAAATAGACACATTTGCTTAAATAGTTTGGCAACTCATGAAATTTCAGATGAATGAATTTCAGATAAACCTTCTGTTCAGAAAGTACCATTTGTGAACTTTTCCATCCTTCTCAGTCAATATCTACAAAGCAACTAAAATATATTTAACTGTAACACAGTTATGATTGTTTTCTCTTACTAAAAGTATTGACAAAATGTGAAAATCAAATACTGACCTTTTGAGAATTTGAGCCTTTTTCTCTCTGACAAGTTTTTCATCTCTGAAATGTATGGATAAATCCCTAGCTTGCTTATGCCTAGCTCTAATTTGAATGTGTTTTTCCTCTGTCTTGAAGGAAGATGTGAAACTGTCATATATGAAACAAGCATCCCATCATTAAGCAAATGACTACCTTGACCATTTTGCATTTCTGTTCCAGTAATAGTGATTTAATTGCATTGAAATGTCATTGCATTGTATGCTTTGAAGAGAATGCAGCGCCATGAACACAACAGCATTTTTCCAGCTGACATTGCTTCCAGAATTGACATTACTTGTAAACTTTCCAGATCTGCTACTTTGTGCTAGGTATCACAATAAAGAGAACAGTTGTCTGTTCTTCAGTCTAGGTTAATGTTTGCAAATCAATTACAGTCTGAATAGAATGGGTTTCATGTTCAGTGAATGTCGTGAAGTTGTGTCGGGGATTGGGTAGGAGGAAAAGGATCTTCACTGAGAAGATGATTGAGCACTGGAAGAGGCTCTCCAGGGAAGTGCTCACAGCACAAAACCTGATAGAGTTAGAAAGCATTTGGACAATGCTCTCAGAAATATGGCTTGATTTTTGGGTTGTGCTGTGTGGAGCCAGGAGTTGGAATTGATGATCCTTGTGGGTCTCTTCCAGATCAGGGATATGCAGACTTTGTCCAAATGTAACATACTATGTGCTCAGAATATGTGCTCCTGTGTAGATTTGAGCAAGCAAAACAGTTCTTCACTCACTAGAATTTCCAGTCAAATTATATAAACATGCACATGGATTGAACAGAAGAAATGTAGTAAGAGAAAAGGAAAACAAAGAACAAAAAATATAAACATTGACTGTAGAAAGTTGTAATTATTCCTATCCCAAAATACACTAACTCACTCACTTGAAGATTTGAGGGTAAGACTTCTGTTTGTTTGTTTTGTTTTGTTTTTAATTTATATTCAGTAGAAAATGCAATATGTGGAAATTGTATAAGTTCAAAAATTACGTGTAAGAGCTGTTGTCTGAAATGAATTAATGACACCTTTTTTCCAGGAAAAGAAACAACAAAACCAGTGTCTCTAAATTGATAAAATGATATTTTCCCTAAAACAAACAAACAAACAAACAAACAAAACAAACAAACAAACAAACAAAAACATAATAATAATAAATATTAGAAAATTTGGATCCTATTTTCTTAGAGCATCATGTTTAGAGAATCTTGGGTTTATATTTGAACAATGTACAGGAGAAAAATACAACGTAGAAATTAATTACATTTCCATGAGATTCCACAACAAATAAGATAACTATGGACAATTTTTTTTCCAACAACCAAGAAGGAAGGGCTAACAAACAGTTCAGCACAAGGAGTCCATCTGGTGTATTGCAGTTACAGCTACAAAACTGTATTATCATAGCAAGTACTTACATCTTACATGATCAAAGCTTAAGTGGAGAAAGAAACAGAATGGTACTGAAGTAAACACTTCACATCAGAAATAAAAGAATGCATCCAAGTACACAACAACAGAACAAAATACTCCAAGGAAAGATGGAACTAAGGATCCTCCCTTGAAAGAGAGGGGAAACTTTCTGAGCATCAGGAAGAGTACAGATTATCGTATGATGCCTCAGTTGTACTTCTATTTTGCTTAATAAAAGCAAAAGACCCTAAAACTATAACAGGCATAAGTGAATAAAAAGTCTGTTTTTCAGACAGACAGACTGTTTGTAGCAAAGCAATGGGGATGTAGCTAATTCCAAGCCAGCAGGCAAAAAGCACAGGTACAAATACATTAGGAATCTTGGGTTAAGTGAAGTCATGAAAATCCAGTAAGTGTTGAAAAGAAGGTAATGTGGTCTGAGGTCCAAAAGCTCTTGAGGAGCTTTAGTTCTCATTGGTTTAATAAGTTTTAAGTTCCTACAAATGCAAGAGGAGAGGAGAGAATGAGGGTGCCAGCAAATTCCAGTCTCAACATAGTAAGAGGAACCAATTTTCCTTCAGTGAGAGCAGAATGAGAGGAGAAGGGACTCAGGACAAATAATCTGCATGAGAAAATTTTCTCATGGTGCTGCAAGTGATTTTGCTTCAGCAGAACATTTTCCATCTCTTTTGTTTCATTTTTCATTTTCATAGGCAGTTAGTGCAAGTTAAATGATTTTTATTTTTTTTTTTGACATGAAGTAACAATAAAGTTCTAAAAGTAAAAGCATTTTTTTCCTCTGTGCAAGAGAACGAGTTTTCCTCTACCATCAAGGAGATGAGAAAGATAAAAATCCAAAGCAGTTCTTCAGGTAAATAATTAAACCGAGTATAACCAAATTCCTTCTCTTAGTTTCCATTAAAATGTTCATTACACTAAGCAGGAGACCTGACTATCCCTCCAACAAGTGCTTTCTGGAACTATTTAAAGTTTAAACTTTTTTTTTTTTTTTTTTTTTTTTTTTTTTTTTACCATTTCTGGTAATGTAAGTTTTAGCAACTTCCTAGGTCTGTTAAACAATAGAATCATAAAATCATAAAACATACATGTAGACTCATAGAATTTTTTTAGATTAGAAGGGACCTTAATGATCATCTAATTCCAATCCCCAAGCCATAGGAAGGGGCTCTTCCCACTACGACATGTTGCTGAAAGCCTTACTCAACCTGGCCTTAAACACTTCCAGGGATGGGGCAGCTACAACTTCTCTGGATAACCTGTTCCAGTGTCTCACCACCCTCACTGTAAAAAAATTCTTCCTTATATCTAATCAGAATCTACTCTTTTTAAAATGAAAGCCATTATTCCTTGTCCTATCTCTTCATTCATTGACAAAGAATCCCTTTCTTACTTTCTTATAGGCCCCCTTTAGGTACTGGAAGTCTGCTATAAGGTCTTTCTGGAGCCTTCTGTTCTCCAGGTTGAACAATCCCAAGTTGCTCAAACTTCCTCACCTCTTGGAGCAGTGCTCTAGAACGATCATCTTCATGGCCTTTCTCTGAACTCATTCTAATAAAATGAAGTCAATGAAGTCAATGAGACAATGAAATATCAACCGATGATGGATATCACGAGCGAGGACAACAACAACCACCAACAAAACAAAAAAAAAACACCCCCCCCCTTCCCACCAAATATAAAAGCCATAGATAAAATCCTATTCATTTATCTCATGCAAAACAACAGCAAAATAATTTTGTACAAAAGACAAACAAGCTTTGGTCCATAAAGGTTTGGTCTGTTGACTTTTAATAATGGTCTGGATAGAATTCATTAAAAATATCCTCTGATTTCCTGCTGTGAATATACAACTTTAGCAATTTTGGGCACCAACTTTTACAATTTTTGTAATGTTTAATCAATTTAAACCAGAACATCCACTTTTTTACACTGATTTGAGAATTAGAGATTAAAAAAAGGGGGGGGGAGGTAGGGGAGAGAAAAAAATAAATATTCTTCTATATCGTGAAATTTTCATATATGTAAATATATATGCATATAAATATATAAATATATATTGTATAAATATATATACAGTACTATAATATTATTACAATTATTACAAATATTATATATTATTATAATAATATGTCATATAATACATATAATACATTATGTAAATATATTATCAGTAAAATCACATTACATTATATAAATAAATATTATATATAATGTAATTATAAAACTTTCATTATTTGTAATTTATTATATAAATATAATTATAAAGTGTAATTATATAAATAAATAAATGAAATATGTATTTAGGTTTTATAAAAAGTATATTTATATATAAATATATAAATGAAGTATGATTGTTATAATTATTTTATTATTTATAATATATAATATTATAATATATTATGAATATGTTATGAATATATTATTATATAATAATATAATATATAATAACTGTATATATTAAATTTATATAGATAGATAGATAAAAGGGACTCATATTGGGAAAATAAGTGGTTTCTTATATGTTGATGATCCTGCATAGGAGGTGATAAACAGGACAGCATTTTCAATAAATAGAGCAGAAAGTCCTGCCACTGGAGAAAGAGGCAGTTCACTGAAATAGCTTGATTTGTGGATGCTGAGAATATTTTGCATAAATATGAGGAGAGAAATATTTCCACGTTTACAGGAAATACATAAACACAGGCTCATTACAAACACTATTGCCTGGGTAAATGAATCATGATAAATCAAGTAAGCATGCTGAAAATGATCACAAAGTTCACAAGATCATAGAAAACAATTGTAAAGTTCAAAAATAAGAACTAAAAGCCTTTGTCTTCTCATGTGAAACCTAAAGATGCCTATTACTCACTATGCAACAATGTATTTATATTGGCAGTGAAAATGAGAGGTTCTACAAACTTTTCTATTATACAGAGCCTGGGCTCTGAATTCAATTCAGAAAACATCTTGCATTTGTCCACTAGACTAGTGGAAAACAAAAAAGATGAATGGCATCAAAAGCAAATGGTTTAAGAACATGTATTTTTCATGTTCAACTTCCTTGCCAAAGACCAAGCATAGTTTGAGGGTACATTAGCAAGAGGTTGGGGGACTGGGTTGGGGAAACATGCTTAAATTGCAAAGTCTGCTCTTGTTCTCCTTACTCAGCATCTGTAGCTATTGCTTTTTGTACTTGTCTTAGTGAGACAAGAAAATTGCCGGGAAATATTTCTAATGGGCTGGAATTTAAGAGAGCAGCAGCATTCAACGAAGATGTAATAAATATTTTTTTTTGTTGTTATATTGTTTTGTTTGCTTTGTTTTTGTTTTTAAGAAACTTTCAGTAGTCTATTTTGGCAGTTCAACAGTTGTTTTTGTTGTTGTCATTATTATTCATTTTTTTGTTTGTTTTGTTTTGTTTTGTATTCCATTACATATATACAGCAGAGTAAGAACTGATTGTAGTGTTACTCTAGTGACTTGGGCACAAAGCCAGCCTTAAGCAATAAATATTGTTTTAGGCAAAGAGAGAAAAAAATAGGTTGTTCATTCATTCACGAGACACACAAAGATCAGAAAGTAGAATAAAATTGTCTTTTCCTCAGGCATTAGGATGCTGCAAATAGTGTCTAAAATTGAAATGTAGTATAGACTTTCATTAAATACTTTGATTGTAAGTGGGAGAAACAAGACCGGATGGAAGGACAAATACTTTGCTTTCCTCTGTAACTGTATTCTGTAGGTTTCAATCTGCACAATCCTACAAACAAAGCAGATTATTACGGAGTTTTACAGTTTGCTGTTTTTGACCTGTACTGGGAGAAATGCTTGAGGAATAAAAGTCCACTAGAATCATATCATCTTTATAGCCAGATGAACTTGATTAAGTCAGTAAAACAGTCATAGTAACTAATATGGACATTCTAGTATGTGTGAAGTGTTTTAACTCTATTTCTGTAGGGAATTAGTGTTTCCATTGACTGAATTACGTGAGAAGTTCTCTATTTACAGTCATTACTATGAAAACTCACCAAAGAAAGCCAATGTTTTGAAGAAGGCTGATATGCATAGAAAAAAAAAAAATAATAATCACAACCAGATATTGAGAATAATGCTTATACACATAGAAAAGTCTCACCTTAATCAAAACTTCACTGAACCTTAATCTGTTCTACCCTCTGACCATAGCTCTGAAGAGACTTAAGTGAAAACAACAAAATACACAAAATACAGTCAGCTGCAGAAGTACATATAGCACACAAATGCATAAGGAGGATCTTTTTAACTCTTTTAATTCTTCTAGTTTTGAAAAAGGAAATTTCAAGAACAGATTTTCAGTGAAGAAAAAAAAAAACACATAACATTTTACTTCTGCAATTTTGAGATTATTACAGCGCAAGCAGAAAATTTTTAAAAAGATTTCCTCTTGAATATCTGTAACAAGTCCAAAGAGAGAGACTAAGTAGAAATACTCTATTTGTGTCCAGTGTTGTTAAAAATTAATGTACTTACTAGTTGTTCTATATCCCAAAGAATGGATCAGTAGAATTAAAACAGATCCCTGAAAAAAGCAGCCACAGATACCAGATTACCCCAGACTAAGGAATGAAGGGGAATGAATAAAGGAATGAATAAAACATGTTGCTTTAGAAAGCCAACATTAATGGTCCAAGCATGGAATGTAGTTATGGTTAGGTTCATTCACTGAAAGTCTACCACGTCTAATATACCTCAGTAGTTCCTAACACTAAATTTCAAGGCCCAGTCTACAGTCAGAGCAAGAACTTCAAGAACTGCAAGAACTGCAATATGAAGGGAAGGGAAAGGGGAAGGGGAAGGGGGAAGGGGAATTTTAGATTTGCATCTCAAAACGTCAGAACAATACTTAATACTTAAGTACTTAATAGCACCAATTCCCCTGAATGGGAGATGATTGTCTAAAAGACCAGGAAATAGTATAGCTCTCTTACAGCCAGGACTGGTTTTCACAGTGAGCAACTCCAACTCAAGAGCGAAGTGTAGAATAGAAACAGTTATCAAAGTAAACTAAGCCAGTCTCCAAAAATCAAATTTAAAATGTCTACCTTCTATAGACTAGCAATTCATAGGAGAGTCACTGTTTCAGTTTTGAACATTACTCAGGTTTCCTTTGTCAACCATTTCTTTTTCTCATCTTCAGTAAAAGAAATACTCTGGGTATAAATTAACAAATAAAATTAAAAATTGAAGAAAGTAACATGAAGATTCTATACTGTTGTCTTTAATTTTATTGTACACAGAGGTGCATTATAGACTTCTTTGAATTGTTCAATTATTTAGTTTAATAAAGAGCACAAGTTCAGTGACCTATCCACATGGTTTTACATGAATAACTGATAAAGTAATGTTCAGGTACAGAACTTGCTTTGTATGGAAACATACAATAACTTCATAAAGGGAAACATACGTTATAGAAAAGAATAGAAGAATATAATGGCAATTTTCAAAAAGTAGATTATCACTGGGGACCTTTCATTTTATGTATTTTAGTAAATGTCCAGAATTTTACATGTTACTCTCTCAGCAGGTTTCAGACTCCACACATTTTGGCTATGTGAGGAACATTAGTTGCACACCACTCCGTGTACCAAAGTTAGTGACCAGCAGACCACACTCAAACATGTGAGGTGAAAAATGTGGTTTCTAGATAAATAAACTGTATTTCAATTAAACAACACACACGCACACATATATCACACCAGAAAATAAAACAAAATAGCAAAATTTCTGCTGTGATATCTAGCCAGAGTTCACCTCAGAAGCAAGTGCTATAGCTGGTATACCATCTAAAGGCTTCATTCACAAACATGCAGAAATACTCTTTGTACTCATTTATAAACAGGTATTTCTCATACTGAGCTCCAAATTGATTTTTTTTTTTTTTTTTTTTTTTTTTTTTCAGATACAAAGTAATAACAACCACCTCATTTTGCTCAGCTGGAGACTGTCAACTAGCAACAGGTACACATATAGAACAATGATACATCCCTTTCATTATAAGCAGAACTTGTAAAGCAATCTATGCACAAAACACTAAGTACATGAGAGAGGAACTGCAATATCTAACAGCAGTTTGACATCAGGATGGTCTCAAAAATCTGAGCAACAGAAAAACACATATTCAGCTTTATAAAAACTTCTGATGTTGATAAATATGACCTGGTGTCCTTTCTTCCAGTACCAGATTCATTTCTTCCAGTACTAGATAGTTCTAATACATTTGTTAGACAGGTGGTCACTTTAACTTGTCATTATGTAACTTAGGATATAACAATGTAATATTGCATAAGAAATGTTTAATTCTGTTTCTTTTATGACTGTGCAATTTACATTTCTAATGCTGTAAGGGCATGGCATCAAAAAATTTTATGCCTTGGATACATACAATACATACACAGGAAAGGATACATATGATACATACACCAACAATGTTAACTATCCTGTAAAGACACAAAAGACTATTCTCTAATTTTATATCACTATTATATGGTTCATTATATTATACAGTCATAGAACGTTTTGAACATCAAAGTTTCAACCCCCCTGCCATGGGCAGGGACACCTTCCACTTAATCTGTTAGCTCAGAGACCCAGCTCAAAAAACCTGGCCTTGAATACTTCCAGGGATGGGGCAGCCACAACTTTTCTAGGCAATCTTTTTCCAGTGCCTCACCATCCTCTGAATAAGGATATATATATTTTTTTCCTAATATCTAACCTAAATCTACCATCTTTTAGTTTAAAATTGTTACTCATTGTGCTATCAATACACTCCCCGATAAAGAATTCCTCTCTTGCTTTCTTGTAGCCCCCCTTTCAGTACTGGAAGGCCGCTGTAACATCTCCCTAGTCTTCTCCAGACTGAACAACTCCAGCTCCTAAGCCTGTCTTCATAGGAGAGGTGCTCCAGCCCTCTGATCATCTTTGTGGCCCTTACTCTGGACTCACTCCAACAAGTCTATGTTCTTCTAATGCTGGGGGTCCTAGAGCTGAATGCAGTACTCCAGATTGGTTCTTACAACAGCAGAGTGGGAGAATCACCTCCCTCAACATGCTGGCCACATTTCTTTTGGTACCACCCAGGATGTGGTTGACTTTCTGGGCTGCAAGCACACACTTCTGGCTCATGTTGAGTTTCTCATAAACCAACACCCCCAAGTCCTTCTTCTTGGGGTTGCTCTCAATCCATTCTCTGCCCAGCCTGTGTGTGTGTGTTTGGGCTTCCCCTGGTACAGCTTCAGGGCCTTGCATGTGGCCTTATTGAACTTCATGAAGTTCACATCAGCCCACTTGTCAAGCCTGTCAGCATCCCTTTGGATAGCATCCCTTCCCTCCAGATTGTACCACACAGTTGGTGTCATCTTCCACAACAACTCATCTGTACTACTACAGAAGGTCCCAAGGTTGACAAGAGCCTTTAAAGAAGACAGTGTTAGCCCTTTGCTCCCTTAATTATTTGTTTTTTACAGGCTCACATGTTCATTTCTGCTACAAAAAAAATAAAAAACTACAAATATCTTGCTTTACCCAAGGACACTAGGCAACTATAACCACCCTCCTTATATAATATATATATATATATATATATATATTGTTTTGTTTGTTTGTTTGTGTGTTCTTTTTTTTTTTTTTTTTCCTATGGGTTGTTATTTATTTATGTTAAATACTTCTGGCATCATCATACTTAAAGATTATTCTTAGACATTATTTACAGGGCAGAGGGTAAAAACATGAATATTGTCTATTGTGAATGTCTGCTCTTGAAGAGCTTCATAATACAATTCTTCTATTGTGTATGAGAATTTCTATGTCTATACAAAAATCTGCCAAAACTAAAGGTAGGGGAAGTTTTGAATGTGTTTGTGTATTTTAAAGTAAATATTACTGTTTGAGATCAGCTTCAGCAAATACGAACATTTCATTTTATGACAAAAACTAACAGAACTTATATTTGTCTGTGATGGAGGCAAACATGACAAAAAGAAAGACTGGGAGGTTCTGTCTGTGATGGGGGAATGGAAGGTTAAACAAAGAAGGAAATATTCATTACAGATCTATTATCAAAAGGACTTTAAAAGAAATAAATCTTTGATGCTACTCAGACAATATTAATGTTCATAAATACATGCATTAACTATCTGCTTTAAGAAATTTTCTACTACATGTCAAATTCTGCCCTAAAATATCTTATGAAATTTTAACTGCAGTCATGAGAACCAGGTTTAAATGTTATTAAGACAACATTAAAGTTAAAAATATCTATCCTGCTTGTCATTTTATTATTATTTCATAATACTTATAATAAATAATCATTGGTTTCCAAAAGCAGATTTTGGTAGTTTAGGGATTTCAGAGTTCAGATGAAAAATTCTATCTTGACTGCACATTGTGAGGCTCTTCTCTGTATTTGCAGCCTGTTTGTATAATCTAACTTAATTTGAATTCCCAGTTCAAATTTTCCCACTTTTTTTAAACACCTACTGTGGTTTTCCAAGGCAGTTTATTTTCCCCACAAACCCTTACTACATTTTTATAATGTCTCAGTTGTGATTGAGAGTCAGTAAACTCCCTCAATTTGTTATTAAGTTTTAAAATGAATTTGAAGCTCTTTGCAATTTCTTTTTTTTTTTTTCATATTTATTTTCACTAGATGCTCAATATGCTTGTAATTAATAGATGTTTCTGACAATACTGATAAAAAGAAGAAAGAAAAAAAAAAGTAAAAATGCTTACTGAAAAAAAAATCAGAAATACTAAAACAAGTTTGAACAGTATTTTAACAAGCTTCTGAGACTGTTCATTAGAGATGTTAATATTATTGTCCCATTCATTTCAAATTTTCTAGGAAAATTTTATATGAATATATTTATGCAAAGGTTCAGCTAAGTGTTTAGGTTATTTGCTACCAAAAGAATGAGGCCAAAATTGATCGTATTTCATTTGATCATAATTCAATTGATCATAATTCATTTAGACAGAGGATGTGGAGGTATTCCTTAGAGCAAGGGACAGAAAGAAATATGTTTTTCCTGACCGGGGGGGGAGGGGAAGATATGTGGGTGAATAATACATTTTGTGGACAACTTTTTTTTTTTTTGTTAGAAAGACAAGTTTCATTAATGCCACTGCTGATTTAGATTTAAGAAGTAAAAGCAAAAGCCATGAATCAGTAAGATTTTTGAATTTTAACAAATTTGAATAGCATTGTGAAATTAGGAGTGTTAATTGGCTTAGAATAAAAATGGTGAAACCTAGTGAAATGGGAATTCTGGTCCTATCCCAACTGCTCACCCCAACTGCTCGGTGTTAGACTAACTACCATAAACACATGGAGATTATAATCTAATTTTCATCCAGAATTGATTTAGAGAATTACAAGTACCTTTAGACTCTGCCACTGTATGAGCTTGAAACTTTGGCAATGGAAAGAGAATCTAGAGTGCTTTTACACTTCTGGTTTTGTCTCCATTTTGAACGAATCCTCAGTTCTGCCACTTACCATGTATGGAAAATCTTGGGGTCTGTAAATGGTGAAAAAGTGAGAAAGGTGGTATTACGGGTATAGGAAAACAAACAAACAAACAAACAAACAAACAAACAAAACTAGTAAAGGTTTAAAACCCCATTAATTTTAATCAAGCTAACAGGAACTCTGTGCTTTTCCTGTATAACTACAGCTTTGAAACAGCCTCATGGCTTACCTAACACAGCAGTCTTGGAGTCCCATTGACCTGGCAAATCATGAGACTAAAGCAGAAAAATAAAATCAAAACAAGTAAAAATGTTCGTGTTTGGATCCAAAATACAGCTGAATTTCCTGTGCAAATTCTGGGAAATAGTGAGGACACTGAAAGGAAACACTGCTCCCAGGTCCTTGTAATACTTCTACATATCTACTTCCTGAACATTATAAGAATAAAATGTACAGCTTTAGAAAACTCCCTTGCAAAGATTATTTGTGTTCTTCATTAATTGATGGTTACTTTCTGAAAAATGAACAAACAAACAAACAAAAACTACAAGTACTGAAAACTCTGTAAATGGTAGATATTCATACCAAAGCCTCAAATTTAGGGCTTCATCAGTAATGACGGAAATGTTCTTGACTGTTAATTTTTGCAGTGATCATTCAGTATTTCAGTACCAGACCTTCAATAAATAACTAAATAGTAATTAATCTGTAAGTAATACAAGACCAACAAGACCAACTTATGATTGTAATGAAACTCATTTAATTTGAAGGTCTATTACGGTGAGGTTTCATTTGTCACATGTAGTTATTTCAAGTATCGTTTTCTCTCAGAGTACTATTGCTTTTTACTTCCTTTACTTCCTTTAACTGGATTTGAGTAAGTCCCAGATCCTTGGAGCAGTTTACCAACAGGATATTTAAAACCCTGTATATCTATTATCAAAGTTCTAAAACATCTCTTCAGGTCTTATAAAATCAGCTAATGCACCTGTTCATAATAGAATGAACACCTTTCCTACACCCTCAGCCTGTGAGACCTCAGAGGAAGAGGAGTGGAGACAGCTCCATAGCCTTACGGGATCTAGTAAGTTTTGCACACAACACATGTATGAGGAAGAGAAAAGCATCTATGAATGGGGGCTGCCTTCCACCAAATAATTAAATCTGCTTCTCATATTTCTACAAGGTTCAGGTCCCTATCAAGGAAATAATACACCTATAAACACCAAAGCATTTCTCTGATATGACTTTCTTTTAGAAGGATTCTTTGTTACTACATTTTGTCAGAGAAATAGAATAAGAAAGAAAAACAAAACAAAAACAGAACAAATAAACAAAATTTATTTCCTCTAACAACTTCTGTATATTAAGTTTACTAAACTTCAGCCAGTTCTCCAAACACCTTTAAGTGAATTTAAGTCTTCTCTCTTGAACAAAGAATTTAAGCAGATGCTGGTCTTCAAATCAATCTTGTGAACAGATAAGAAAACCTTGTAGAATCAAGTAGGTACATTAATGAAGAAAGACCTTGCAGTAGCACAGATTTCATGGGTGCACACTTGTTCCCGATAAGTAATTACTTTAGAAATGTTACAAAACCCCTGTAACTACTAACACTGTGTCTATCTTCACTTATAATTAGACCTCTAGCAAATAAACTAAACTCGCAAATACATCTCACAGTCTTGGTTTACCTGTCTTTGTCAGTTCTAATCTCTGATAATTAGTTACTTTGTTTCTTAGTTGTTACTATTAAAAAGTAGTTGTTCTGAGAAAAATTTCTTACCCAGGAAAGGTATGTTGAAGAGAAAGAAGAACAAAAATAATGCTTTTAATATTTTATCACAGAGATACTCTCAAGAAACATGAACTATGAACACGAATCTAAAGAAAACCATCACAATAGTTTTTAATGTCTTGCTGATTCAGTTCTACACATTTATATAAACATATAAAACACGTTCGATGTATAAAATACATTCATATAAACATATCAAAAGCATATAAAAGACATATCAAATAGGAGATGAAGACATTTCAATGGTAAATCATAAGTACAAATGATTAAGGTTAAGATGAAAAAATATTTTCCCCTTTCCCTGAATTTATTTGAATCTTCCCAGGAAAAAATTCATTGACTCATGTCTCTGAAAAAAAGATCTTAGGATAAATATGCTATAATTTTATTGTGAAGTAGTGAAGACAGAATTATGACTATCTGGCACACTAGGTATTATGAAATTTTCTAACTAGATGTCTGCTTTTCTCCTTATGCCACAGAAGTTTGTTTACTACAGGCCATTTTCTCAGGCACATAATTATTTTGACTTTAAATACAGTAGCAATCATATTATGAGGCATAAAAGGTGCTTACAGATGTGATAGCTGTGGCATCATATTACATTTTTCTATATCACTTAAGTCTACTGTTACACAAGAAGGTACTTTACCTTTACTGCACATATAAATTATCTTCAAAATGGGCTATCTGTCTAGAAATCTGAAAAAAAAAAAAAAAAAGCATGAAAATGTTATGTGTGTAAGGCATAGGAATTTAATGATTACTAGGATATTTCTCAAAAATTCCAAGTAAGGGGAAAAAAAAAAAAAGTAATGAAATAATAGGAATAGAAAAATTATATACATATATATAATATATATATATATATATATATATATAAAGTGGGGGGAATCAAAAGGTACTGAAAGAATCAAGGGCATAAAGCCTACTTTATGACACAAGATCTATAAAACTAAAAAATCTAAAAAAAATCACCTGCTCATCCAGTTGACAAGCACTGTGTTTAGTATGTGTTAGTGACACAAAATACACTCTATGGAGTTCTGTTAAATGTTGAGAAAAACACATACAAATACTGTATAAATGTTACATTGATAAACGTTTATATCAGTGAATAATTATTCAGCAACTTAAACGTCACATGCCTTCTCCTTCTTGTTGTGTTAGAATGTATACATAGACATATTAAAAGTACACATAGGCGAGGGGTCTGACTTCTTTAAGCTTGTTCATAGAAAAATAGTTTTATTCAGTTGCTTTAAAAGTATTTTTAAACAAATCTCCAAGTTCCATGTTCTCTAGATGAATTCATTAGGATGGAGAACCTCCTACATGCTCTCTTGCTGGCTTTGAGAAATACTTATAGTGGAAACAAAACAAAGCATAACAAAAACAACAAAACCCACAGATGTTTAAAAGAAGCCTGTTTAAAAGCTTTAAACTGTTTGGAATTAAATTAGTTTTCTGACCTAAAGACAGAGACTTTGTACTCTGTCTTTGTACGCTGCTGTGACTATTGAGAAAGTGTTACATGGATGATATATTTACACCAACCATTAAAAACACAGCAGAGACATTTCATGGGACTGGTAAGGAGCAAAAAATGTCATAGTCCTTGAGAAGTATTAAAAAGGAAAACAAAAAAAAAAAAAAAAAAAAAAAGGAAGAAAAGGAAGTAGGGGAAAGGAGAGGGGGAGAAGGAGTGAACACTGTCTGAAACAAACTTTAAGTGCTCGCTCTATTGTTTTGCCCAGAGATAGAATCATCCATCAGTTTTAACCTATATTTATTACAGATGATATTACAGTGAGGCCTCTGACTGGCATCAGTATGGGCTTTCTGACACACATACTCAAGACCAGGCTTACAGATAGATCAAGTAGATGCCTTTTCTGCAAAAGCTAGTTTCCAAGTAAGCCATTTCACAAAATGAAGGCCTCATCATTTGTCAGCAATAAATGCCTATTGCTAAAATTTGAAGAACTGCTTAATCTAATTCTTCTGCTATCTTCACAAAACTGGGAAGTTAAACAGGGAGGTATAAAAAACTTTCCTAAGAAAACAGGCCAAAGCTGCAGCTGCAGTACAAAATTGCATCATACAAATGTGAAGCATATATTCAGGTGTTTTTAAAAGGATTGTTCTAAAAGCTAGAGCACAGTGAACAGAATCAGTAACCTCCAAAGTTTATAGCCATAACCTGAAATTTAAAGAGAGGAAAAACTGTGTGATTCTTTGTAGAATCTGACATATAAATCAAACATTCATATAACGATTATCAAAAGGGTATGCATTTGTGACAAACAGTTACATTTCTTGTTCTTTTGTTGTGTAGAAATATGCAGAACATTCATAAATTAAAACTTTCTCCTGATTTCCCATTGATAGTCTTCAAACGGGGTACCATTTCTCACTATTTAACTCCCCAAATTATGGTATAAATGAAACTACACAAAATCTTCTGCATCTCATTTGCAAAGTTTTATACTTCATTTACTTACA
Source organism: Aythya marila (assembly GCF_965140915.1). Taxonomy (NCBI): domain Eukaryota; kingdom Metazoa; phylum Chordata; class Aves; order Anseriformes; family Anatidae; genus Aythya; species Aythya marila. The sequence goes on along the minus strand of NC_139043.1, from coordinate 97,617,564 downwards.
ACTTTTATATACTTTATTTATTTGTTTTATACATCATTGCACAAACTGGAAGCATTCTGCCATCATCTATTTCTTCATAACATGTCTAACAGTAGATTAATTTAGTTTCTCTATAAAGTATTAATTCTCTGAGTAGCAAATAAAACAAAACATAAAAACTTACTTAAAATATTTAAGAATTCGATGACTTAAATTTTCCTGTGAGGTAAGGCATTCTTCTTTTTTAAAATATGTTCAGTTCTAGACACGGGACAAACATATATATGTTCTTTTCCTGTCATTCTTAACATTTTCTTGGTAGGAGTTTCAATTTCTTTCGAAGATATTTAAGATAAAGAAATAAAAGATTTTAAAGTATGTTTGTAGACATCAGTATGCAGATTTAAGGCCAGAAAAACAAACAAACAAACAAACAAATACATAAAATCTCTAATAAATCAAGAAAAGAGAAATAAGTCACTTTTGCTTGGTGCTTAGTAACACTTTGCAAGAAATATATTTATTTTCTTATTTTCATTATAAACTTCATTTTCTCTACGAAAAATAGTTAAAAATAGAAAAACAAACAAATAAACAACAGTAAACAAATAATTAAACAATCACCGTCACACCAGACAACAGCACAATAAACTAATTCTCTTCCATGGAGTGGAAAGTAGATTTCACAGGTTGGTCCCGCCATGGAAAAGACAAAAACTTCTGAACACTAGAAGTACAAATATTAGTATTAGCAGATACACTGTGTTTGGCTGGGGCAGAGTTAATTTTGTTTTGTTTTGATAGCAGCTCATATAGTGATATGTTTTGGATTTGTGAGGAAAACAGTGTTGATAGTATACTGATGTTTTAGTTACTACTGAACAATGATTACAAAAGGCTTTCCCTGCTTCTCATAACCCACCAGTGAGTAGGCTGTGGGTGCATAAGAAACTGGGGGATGCCACAGCTGGGACAGCTGATTCCAACTGATCAAAGAATATTTCATACCATACAACACTGTGTTATGCAGTAAAAGCTTGTGGAAAGGATAAGGAGGGGAAAACATTCTGAGTTATAATGTTTGTTTTCCCAAGTAACTTTTACATGTGATGAAGCCCTGCTTTCCTCAAAATGTCTGAACATCTGCCTGACAGTGGGAAGGAGTGAATGAATTCCTATCTTGTTTTGCCTCCACTTGCAACTTTGCTTCACTTAATAAACCTTAATTAATTAACTTAATTAATTAATAAACTTAATAATACCTCAACCCACCAGTTTTCTCACCTTACTCTTCCGATCATCATGAGTCCCTTATTTTTCTTTATGGTACTTCAATGGAGTTTCTCTAGTATATCCATTTCTCTCTTGTACTGAAGAGCCCAGAACTGGGCACAGTATTCCAGGTGTGGATTCACCAGTGCTGAGTAGAAAGGATCACCTTTCTTGACATGTTGGCAATAATTTCTCTAATGTAGCCCAGGCTATGTTAATGGCTAATGAAGCCACTAGCCTTCTTTGCAGCAAGTGCACATTACTGGCTTGTGTTCACCAGGATCCCCAGGTTCTTTTCTGCAAAGTTGCTTTCCAGATGGGTGGCCCCCAGAAAGTACAGGTGCCTGGGGTTAGTTCCTTGCCACATGCAGGATATGGTACTTCTCTTTGCTGAACTGCATGTTCCTGTTACCTCATTTCTCTAGCTGTTGAGATCCCTCTGGACATAAGCACAACCATCTGGTATATCACCCACTCCTCCCAGTTTTGTGTAATTTACAAACTTGCTGGGAGTGCACTGTATATCATCAATCAGATCTTTACTGAAGATTCATGCTGGCAATGCTTGGGTTTGTACTGTCACATTTAGCAATTTTTTTGATTTTTCCACAGAGGATCCAAGCCTTTGGAGCCTACTGGTCCACTCCATGAAAGATAATCAGTTTGTTGCCCTGTTCATTGGTGTGCCAGTGCTTTTATTTATCTGTTCATTTTTAGCTACTTCTGGATACGTACTTCAGGAAATAAAGTTTATAATGAAAATATATTTCCTAGTCTGACAATGATTAACATGTTCATTACTGAAATTTCAAACAATACTACATTAAAAGCATACTTGATTTTTAATAAGGTTGTTAGCACATAAACTAAGAAGACATACAGTGTGAACTTAGCTGCTCCTTTGCCATTAAGCAGAAAGAAATGCTGTGGTTAAATGTAACAAAAGGCAAAAAAATTGGTAAAGCCTGTGGTGGACAGTTAATAGTAGATTTTTATTTTATTTTATTTTATTTTATTTTATTTTATTTTATTTTATTTTATTTTATTTTATTTTGACAAATATATTAGAAATTATTTGAATGCAAAATGTACCCAGGGGCCTTGGAATAACATTTCAGATTCATATCAGAATGTTCAAAAAGAGCATTTTAAAACATAGTTCTTAAAGACTTTCCTGGATAGCTTCCCCTCTGTTCCAGGAACGCTGCTGACATCAAGTCACAACATTCAATATACTTTCTTCAATCTGCCAACCTCTTGATGAAACCATTTAACTCCAGAAAGACATGGATAGATGAAATAACAGCTCTAACAAGGGCCCCCACCTGCTGTCAGAAGCAGATTCATGAATTCGAGACCTCAAAGGGTCCTCTATATTTAAGAAATCCATATTAGCTAGATGCTATTTACCTAACATTGTTACCTAGCTAACAACTAAGATTTTAATTCTGAACCAGAGTCATAGTGAAAACAGAGAGCTTATTCAATGAGGTTTATAAAACTTAAATTTGGTACATAGTACTCACCAATGAAATTGTCCTTTATTTATTTATTTTTTCTTTTGTGTGTGTGTGTGTTACAAGAGTAATCAGTTCTTCCTATACAGAACAAACTCAATGGAAGGTGAAAGAGTATTACTTTAAATTAAAACAGTTAAGATAAATATTTCACTTTTAATTTTTTTTAGTGTTTATCATTATAATTTAGTTACTTGATTAGAATTTTATAAAACAAACATTCAAGTAGTGTAGTGCTACTGAATTACACATATATAATAGAAATTTTATCCAGACAGTAGGAAATTTCATTTTAATTACCTCTATTTATTGAACTTTCATGGCCAGAATTATAAAAGAACAAGCATTTCTGCTCCCATGCTCATCAGCAGTTTTCTACAAAACTGTGAAGGAACTTAGAATATGAAATCTAACACTAGGGGACAATAGAAATGGACAATAACCATAGAGTAATTTGTGCAGTACATAGAATTTCCTCAGGGGATGATCAAAAACTGATGAGTGACATTGTCTGGATATCATAGACAATCATCACTTTCAGCAGCAAGATCAAAATGGATATTTTTCATATTACCTTCCCTAAAATACATATATATGCAAATCTATAAATTAAATAGATAAAATTAAGGTTTTGAACACAGCACAGTTTATTTCAGAATTTCAGGGACTTCTCTCTCCAGCCTGAGAAAGAGTGAAGTGTGAAAAAATTATCATTTGTGTTACCTGATGTACCATTAGACAGTGCTTGAACGCTCATCAAAAAGTGTTTATGACTAAAGAAAAGGAGCATCATTAATGTTCCTTAATGTGAGCATCAGTAATTCCTAGCCTGCCACCATTAATTATGCCACTATAAGAAAATGTTACCATATCTATTCTTCAGTTTTCATTTTTTAAATTTATATAGTAACTGTTTATTCACAATGGAACTGTGTAATGCTTAATTCATTTATATTTGCAAATGGAAGCTGAATATACACTTTAGTTTTTTTAGCAGAGCTGGAAAAAAAAAAAAAAAGATTTAGTTTCAAAGTTAACAAACCCATGTATTAATTATATGGGAAAATATTTCATTTATTTATTATTAATACATTTAAAGTTTCTTTATATAGAAACTCCAACATTAAATCCTACCAAAAAATAGAACAAAACAGTGAGTCAATCCACAGTCATTTAGATAGGTGTATAATATATGATCTTAAAATGGGACAACAAATTCCACAGGATCAAAACCATTTTAGGAATATGCTGGAGATTCTATGATGTAAAATCATAGATGAAATGTAAATCTATGGAGGTTTTTACTAATCATTAAGAAAGTAAACCTCTAGCAGCTAATCTTAATGCAATGAGAACAGTAGTGATTAAAAATTCTATTGGAAATTTCATCGGACTTTCTGATAGCAGAGGCTATCAGAATTTAATTTAATTTACCTATGTGGTGCCAACTACCAAAGTAATCCTTCAGAGTAGTGAAGACTTTTATAATATTTTATTTCTAATAGTTCATTGTCCCACAGGCCACATCTTCTTTTCCCAGCACCAATTACAGAGACATGATTGTTAGTTCTAGAGATGTTAGTTCTAGGCCAGCACAGATAACAGTTCCAGTGTTCACTGTACCAACATAGCTTATAAACTTCATCATCACTAATCAGGTAAGCTAATTACATGCTATTTTACTCTTTTTCTAGCTCCCTCTTTTAGCAAGAGCAAACAGGAGATGGAAATAAAGAAAAATAAATCACTATCAAATACCTGCATATTAGATGTCTATGAAATACTCAGGTGCATCTTGTTAGCATGATGTTAAAATATTTGTTCTTGTAGTACAGCAATAGGATTTGAATAGCTCTGCTTTTGCCCTTTAGCACTTTCCATCATAAGCCACTGAAATAAACACTGTTCAGGTATTCATTGTTCCTCAGAAAACTGAGAGAAAATCAGTTCTCAAGTCATACTTTCCTCAAAAAAAAAAAAAAAAAAAAAAGTGCAAATATAACCTCATTAAATAAGGCAGCAAATCTAAGTGGCATACAAGGCTATTAAGCAAACTAGATTGGTCCATAATAATAAGAAACATATTTCACATCTGTTGAACAGTTCAGAGCTTTTAACAAGTAATAGGCATACTATGCTGGATAATAGTTGCTATTCTCCATCAGTATATCATTGTCAATGGCTGTGCTGTCTCAAAAGAAGCACTTATCTCATACACTTTATTGCTTGATAGCTTGCTGATTGCTTTTACAAAGCAATAAATTGATGGCCTGATTCAGCAATGACATTAGGTTATGTTCATTTTCTGTGATTGATGCTTTGAATTAGAACTTTTACATTCCCTTCTGTTTGGAAATATGAAATTCCAACAGAAAAACCTGATGTCACAAATAAAATGACATAATTGATGTCATATGAGTAAGATTTATACATTTAAATATCTAACTAGCTTTTCTCTTTATTAAAGTTTCCATAATTTATTTTTGAAAAGCTTATATTTCAATTAAAAGAAGCCAAATAAGGAAAGTAGAAAAAAATAAAATAAAAGATGAGAGTAGATTTTCCACTCTACAAATTGCTGCAGTAATAGAAATGCATGAAAAGGTGAATAACAAGCACATATTAATTATTTATCTCTCAATTAAATAAACTGAATTATTTAAACATTTTTTCTGCATGTCTGAAGGTAAAAAGGAATTTCATTATTTTTCACTAGCTGAAAAACTCATCTATCAACCATAGTAGACTTTTTATTATATATCATTTTGAAATGATACATAAAGCAGCAAGGAAAAGGTTTTCCTTTAGAAAAAAAAAATATATATAATAAAATAAAAAAGCTGAAAGAAGGAAGGGTGACTGCTAACTGCCTTTTACCATTTCTTAATGATAAATAAATTAAATAGGAAGCAGTGTGTTAAAATAATGTTAGATATGGGACTAAAATTCCCCAAGAAAGCAGGAATTCCAACTCAGTTGTCTGATTTTCTATCTAATGCACTCTCTTAAGGCTTGTCAGCTTTAACAAACAAAACCTAACTGATCAACCAACCAACTAAACAAACAAATAAACAAACAAGAAAAACAACCTATTGACCATCATTGGAAGCAGTCAAAGAAAAAAGATGTCACATGGGGAGCAATTCCAGAATTTCATATTTTCATATCTATGTTATTAGATATGAATTACCTAACTTTGTGACACATGCAGTTCCTTGGCACAGTGCATAAAAATGCACTCCCTAACTGCATCAACACAACAGGTGGAACAGGAGAAAGACGAAAGCTCTGCTTTGTCAAATGTGATGATATTTTAAATGGATATTTGATTTCTGTATTGAAACTGTTAGGTAGATTTCTACTTTATCAGTATCAGCTTCGGCCCCAATGGGATCTTTGAATCTGACTGTGGCTTGGGTACAGTTTTAACACCTCAGCTTCCATATCATCAAACCAAGGATGATATTAATTACTGATCTTCTTGATGATGAAGCTGTGTTTGTTCATTTACTACCTTTTATACTGGTCTTTTAATTATAAAGGCACAATATATGTCATATTTTTTATAGTAAAAGACAAAGCATGATGGACATCTGCTCATAGACTGATATTCTTATCACAGAAAGGGCCATTAAATTATATTGTACCCTGAGTACAATAGAATTTGTAGGCTATTGACTTTGGCATTCTGCTGAAAATGCAATGGGTAAGAACTACAAAGGATTTTTACTTTCCTGCAATAACACTTTTGTTTTGTTTCATTTTGTATTGCCCCATTCCATCTGTAAATCCTAGTACAGATGAAAGAAATCATTGGCATTTTGACTTTGTGAAACTTCAGTTATATTAAACATTTTCACCTTTTCAGTTACTCCTTCAAAAATAATGGTTGAGGAAAACAAAATGAAGTATATAATCAGCAAACAAAACACGTTTTTCATAGGATGGGCATTTTGTGCTTTTAAAGGCTTTCTTTGTCCTGCTAGAGCAACTTCAACAGGAAAAGAGAAAAAAACATAATAGTAGAAAAAAAAATCTACAGCTCTGTTCTGGATTCAGAAGTCATATTTAAAAACACAGTAAGGAAAAATGCTTCAACCTCCAGGGTCTCTCAAAGTGAACTAGTCCATGAACGGGTGCCAGGCAAGCACTTACCTTCTCTGCAAGAACAAAAGCAGAGCTGATGGCAATCCAGAAGTATTGTAACTTATTTCTGTTTTCAAACTGACAAGAGAGCATGATCACAAAGAAATTAATTCCAAGCTTTAATAACATAATCTGATATACTAATGCTAATTGTTATCTTCTGCATCTCGTACAAAGACAAGATGAGATAGTTGTCGTTGTTCAGCCTAAAGAAGAGGGAGACCTTATAGAGGCCTTCCAGTACCTGAAGGAGGGCTACAGAAAAGCTGGGGAAGGACTCGTTATCAGGGAGTGCAGCAATAGGACAAGAAGTAATGTTTAAACTAAAAGAGGTAGGTTTAGATTAGATGTAAGGAGGAAATTCTTTACTTTGGGGGTGGTGAGGCACTAGAACAGGTTGTCCAGAGAAGCTGTGGATGTCCCTTCCCTGGGAATCTTCAAGGCCAAATTGGATAGAGCTTTGGCAACCTGATCTAGTGGAAGGTGTCCGTGCCCATGGCAGGAGGGCTGGAACTCTCTTTCAATCCAAGCTATTCTATGATTTCATGTTTCTAAGCATCCATAGTATTTTTATGGCCCAGAAAGAACATACATAAATATATGCATATGCCCAAATAACGTTTTTTAAAGCACTTTTTTTTGTTGTTTTTTTTTTTTTTTGAGTTGTGCTTCTGCGAGTAGAAGAGGGAAGCCTGTCAAGATAGCATGAAGAAAAACAAGGAACAAAAGCTAATTCTTCCCTGCAATTTTATTGAAGATACAGAATTATCTATCTTTATTTCCCAGTTCTGGGGAGATTTGGTGAAGCATGTAAAATATGGAGAGCGAAAAATGCTCCATCTCCTCTGATCTTCCTTAAGTGAAACAACTGTAGTCTTTTAAAAGTTAGCCAAATCAGCAGGACGCAGATATAATAACATAATTGATTTAGTGTGAGCATTAGCATCAGTAAGAGTAGTGTTTATTTAAAAAGAAAAGAAAAGAAAAGAAAAGAAAAGAAAAGAAAAGAAAAGAAAAGAAAAGAAAAGAAAAGAAAAGAAAAGAAAAGAAAAGAAAAGAAAAGAAAAGAAAAGAAAAGAAAGTAATTTTTAAAAAAATATGCGAATGGTGTCAAGGGACAAGAAGAAGGAAAAGAAGGTTGGTGTTTCCCTGTTTCCCTGAGAGTTAGAGCAATTCCTTTGATATTCTTAATTATTGTATAATTAATTATATTATTGAATCACAGAATTGTAGGGGTTGGAAGGGATCTCAAGAGATCATCAGGTCCAACCCCCCTGACAAAGCAGGTTGCACAGGTACGCATCCAGACAGGTCTTAAAAATCTCCAGAGAAGGAGACTCTACAACCTCCCCGGGCAGCCTGCTCCAGTGCTCTGTTACCCTTACTATGAAGTTCTTTAACATGATGGTGCGGAACTTCCTGTGATACATTTTATGTCCATTGCCCCTTGTCCTGTCCCCACAAAGCACTGAAAACAGGTTGGCCAAATCCCTATGTCTCCCTCTGTGGTGGTTCTGCTCAAGTGGGCAGCTGAGCTCCACCACAGCCGCTATCTCACTCCCCTTCCTCAAAGAGGAATGGGGAGAAAATACGATGAAGAAGACTCAAAGGTTGAGATAAGGACAAGGAGATCACACAGTAATTATTGTAATGGGCAAAACAGACTTGGCATAGGGAGATAGTAAGATTTATTGCTTATTACTAACAAGCTAGAGAAGTGAGAAACAAAGAAAAGAAACCAAAAGCACCTTCCCCCCCCTCCCCCCCCCATCCACCCTCTTCCACCTTGTCCCCCCAAGTGGCGCAGGGGAATGGGGGAATGGAGGTTATGGTCAGTCTGCAGCACTTTTTTGCCGCTCCTTCTTGGTCACTCTCGTCCCCTGTGCTGTGGGGTCCCACCCACGGGATGCAGCCCTTGATGAACTGATCCGGCGTGGGCTTCCCACAGGCAGCAGCTCTTCCAGAACTGCTCCAGATATGGGTCCATACCACGGGGTCCATCCCTCAGGAGAAAACTGCTCCAACCTGGGTCCCCCACCGGCAGCAGCTCCTGCCAGGTCACCTGCTCCTGCGTGGGCTCCAGGGCTACAGGTCCGGCCCAGAATCTGCTCTGGCAGGGGTCCTCCACAGGCTGCAGCCTCCATCAGTGCAGGTCCACCTGCTCCACCATGGTCTCCTGCACAGGCTGCAGCATGGAACCCTGCTCTACTGTGGTACTCTATGGGCTGCAGGGCGACAGCTGGCTTCACCATGGTCCTCACCACAGGTTGCAGAGGACTTCTGCTCTGGCACCTGGAGCACCTCTCCCCCTCTTTCTTCACTGACCTTGGCACCTGCAAGGCTGTTCCTTACTCCTCTCACTCTCCCAGCTGCTGTGTGGCGCAGTGTTTTTTTCCCTGTCTTAAATATGCTCTCACAGAGGTGCAAAACAACATCGCTTATTGGCTTGGTTCTGGTCAGCAGTGGGGCCCTTACCAAACATGGGGCAGCTTCTAGATCTTTCTCACAGAAACCACCCCTATGTCCCCCTGCTACCAAAACCTTGCCACGTAAACCCGCTACACCCACACTTCAGATATTTTTAAATGTTAATAAGATCCTCTCTCAGTCTTCTCTTCTCAAGGCTGAACAGACCCAGGTCTCTCAGCCTTTCCTCAGAGGAAAGAGCTGCAGGCCACATATCATCTTTTTTGTCCTCCGCTGGACTCTTTCCAGGAGATCCCTGGAGATTTTTTTGTAGCGGGGAGCCCCCAGAACTGGACACAGTATTTCAGGTGAGGCCTGACCAGGGCAGTGTAGAGTGGGAAGATCACCTCCCTTGACCTGCTGGCTACACACCTTTCAATGCATGCAAGAATAGGATGTCTCTGACGTGCTCCAGGAAGACAATCTCTGGAGAGATTACCCAGATGGCAAACAGGAGCCTTGGTGCCCCAGATAAAGGAGTCCCCAATCACTAAGACTCTCTCTCCTTTTTTATTGTGGCACTGTTTTGGAGACAGCACCCCCTCCAGCCCTGCTCCCTATGCTTTGTACTTCTCTCAAACTTGACATGCTTCTCAAGGCCTGGATTCCAACTGCTGTCCAGACCCTCATCCTTTTCCTGCCCGAGAGCCTCTAATCTATTACCCAGGGACACTGTGGGAATTGATGGCACCATGGGTGTTTGGGGCAGACGCCTCCTTCTGCTTTGAGCAGAGACACGAGTCCAATCCCTTTCCTCTCATGGGTTGTCAAGCCCTCTGTCCTGCAGGTGAGCAGCTGGATCAGCTACTACCCTTTACAGGGACTGCTGGCCTTCAGTAGGGGAAGGTTGAGACCTCCTATCTGTCTCCCTCAGAGACTCCCAGGAGCCCCTCAGGCTGTCAATTTCTTGCTGCAGTCCAGCCATCTGCTCAAACAGTTCCTTGAACAGGGCACACCTGCACACATGACAATCCTCTCTTCCCTCAGTACCCAGGGGGGCCTCCAGATTCCAGAGCTCCTCACAGTCTCCAGTCTGGACTGCCACTTCACCCCTCAGGAGATCCACCTGGGTGCCCACATTAGCCCAGGTAGGCTCTGTCCCTTCAGCATGGTTTGCTGCCTCGGCCCAGCCTCTGTGATGGGTACCCACCATGATGAATTACAAGTTGTAAGAGACAGAGCTCCCAAAGGAGAGGAAGAGGAAAGGAGGTGGTAAAGGGAGGAGAAGATCCTCCCTGCACTTCTCCCTGCCCTGCTTGAGCTGCCCCATGCAAACTGCCCGCGCAAACTGCCAAGCCAGTCCTGTCCTGTGTGTGCATCCTGTTCATGGTGCTCCATGAACAGGAATTTTATATTATTTTAATTAATATTAATTAATTTATATTATATTAATATTAATTAATTTATATTATATTAATTATATACATTTATATAGTTGATTATATTATATTATATATATAATTACATATTTTTATATATATTTATATTTATTTATATTATATTATATTAATTATATTAATTTAAGCAATATCTTGGTTACCAGAAACCAAACACAGGTTTACATAACAACAATGAAGACTTAGCAAATAAGGACACCAAAGAAAATTTTCCAAGTAAAAAATACAACGATAATAATAAAAATTCTCAGCAACATTTCCACTTACAGTATGTAGTAGTTTTCCATGCACTTTACCCCCTATTTGGTGGTAAGAAAAGAGAAAAAAATAATTGAAAAAAATGTTGACACCTGTAACTTTGACATGCTGAGCCTAAATGAAACTGCTGTGAATTTCTAGCATACACTTTCTTTTGTGTACTGCTTTCAACAGTTTGAGCTGGGGAATGTAAAACAAAGTGAATCACAGAGGCTTTCTAATATTCTCTCACATAGTAGTAAAGGTTTAAAAAAAAAAAAAAGCTTTACAGTCCCTCTAAAATACTAACTCTCTACTGTGCACAATGACTTATCCACCATCTTTCATTCTGCTAGGGCAGGAAAAGACATTGAGTGAAGGGAAGAGGAAAAAAAAAAAAATAAAAAAAATCATAAGCATATTAACCTGTGCTGGAACAGTTAAATTTCCCACTGATGTTGTTACCTCTTATCCTCTAGAGGTTTCTGAATACAGATAACATTTCAAACTATTACTACTGTGCTTCACCCCCCCCAAAAAAAAAACCAGCAAAACAAAGCTCCCTTTAAGTATACTACTTTTTGTTGTTGCTTTTTCCATCTTTCCATCAAAATTTTGATCTCTTGGATCTCTTTCCATAACATGTTTTGAAAATAGTTATAGAAGGGCTTCAAATCGGCATTTCCATGAATTTTACTCTACCTCTCCTGAGGAAAAAATAAAAATAAATAAATACCCTATGCATTCTCATAAGGTCTAATAGTTGCCTTTTTATATCACTATAATAAAACACAGTAGAAGAGACCTATGTTAGCCATGCGATTTATCTGTGCTTGTAAGGTGTAGCCCCCCTACAGGAGCTCTGATTTACATGTACTACTCCACAGTCCCCATGCCTCAAACACACAGAACAGAAACCTGTTGCAGCACGTTAATGTCCCTCTAGCATAAACTGAGACAAAGGCACAGATATTGTGTCCCATCCTTGTCCTGAACTCAATGTGCTTTTATAGATTTAGTGACAATTCCTCCTTTCTTTTTTTTTTTTTTTTCTTTTTTTTCTCTCTCATTTCTTTCCACTGCCATGGCACAGACTTTAGCTCAACTGTTTCATCTGACATAGACATGCACAGTGTCTCTTGAGCAATGGATCATGTTCCAGGTGTTCAGAGTGTTCTCATTCATTGAGTGCCACTCTTCAGAACCAGCAGTAAGAAATCTATACTGATATCCTTCCCAGAGAGTTCAGCCCTAGGACAACTGGCAGACAAGCTCCAAGCTTAAATATAGAAATGGTCTGCATGTTTTAAACTTCTGCTGTTTGTTGATTTTTGCTACTAGTTAGCTAACTTTTTCTCTAACACATTTTAACTTTTTTTTTTTTTTTTTTTTTTAACTGTTATTATTTATTATTATTATTAGATATGCTTCCAGTAAATTTAAAAACAGAAGGTAACATAAATTTTGCATTTTGGGAGTCAGTTATCTGAGCTACTATTTTCACTACCTTGATGAAAAAGGACATTAAGTTTATGGTTATTTCATGGCACCCATCATGTATAGGATGCCACAATATGCAGAAAACAGGAAACCATTGAATGCAGTACCAAAGATTTCTTAACTGTCATACAAACACTGCAGTTCATGCCCTGCAACCAATACCACCAGGGGATCCTCCAGCAGGCAAAGGAAAATAGCTACAGGAAATAAATCATTTTGTCCCTCTTAGGATAAGGTCTCGGTAACTGTTATCAACACTACTTTTTGTAACTTTCTTGTTTCTAATAGTAAGAAACAGTTTTGTATGGTCAAATAGTAGCTAAAAGATGACAAATATTCTAAGACTTAACTTTTAAATGGCATAGCTTCAGCAGTTTTGCATAAATAGTTTTCTTCAAAAGAAATGCCAAGACTGATTTACTTGTATCATCCTAGAAGTGTTAGTAAAGGTAACTTTCAATGAAACAGAAAAACAAAATGTTTTGACAGGAGCCCAAATCCCAAACGTTAAATAAATAAATTAATTAAAATAAATTAATAAAATCAATCCTTTATTAAAAACAAAACAAAACAAAATAAAACAAACAAACAAAAAAACTAGCACCATTTCCATTTCATTTCCATTTTTAAGAAGGGTTATGCATTTAACAGTAAAAAACTACCAGGATCAGCTGTTCAAGCATCTTCCATCTTAAATATTGGAACACAGTACACACAAATACAAAGCTCTCAGTTAAAAAATTAGTGATAATATTCAAATATGCAAGCTAAATAACTGTTTATCAGCAGCTCTTTTGGAGTCAGTGCAGTGTATATTCAAAGTTTAAAACTCCTATCATTTTGTTACTGTGTGAATTGTCTTCAAGTAAGACTTAGTAACCATACTGTTATATTCCTGTAGAAGATGACAAAAAATGCTGCATGGTTTGGGAATGAGGAGAAAGAGGAAACAAATTGAAGCATTTTTGATTAACTGCTGTAGAGAAGATATAAAACTGCCTCTAATCGTTGAATGGTGGTGTGGTTTAACCTGGCCCGCAGCTAAGTGCCACACAGCTGTTTGTTCACCCTCCTCTCTGGGATGGGGGAGAGAATCAGGAAAATGAAGCCTGTGGGTTGAGACAGAGACACTTTATTAGGACAGAAAATAAAATAATAATAATAATAATAGTACTACTAATAATAATGTGTACAAAACAAATGATGCACAATGCAATTGATCACCACCTGCTGACAAGTGACCAGCCTATCCTCGAGCACCCACCCCCCACGCCAACCAGCCACACCATATGAATTGTTCAGCATGATGCCAGATGGTATGGAATATGCTCTTGGCCAGTTTGGGTCAGCTCTTCTGGGTCTCCTAGCTACTGCTGCACCCCTAACCTGCCTGCTGGCAGGACAGAGTGAGAAGCTCAAAGTCCTTGGCTTAGTATAAGCACTGCTCTGCAACAATTAAAACATCAGTGAGTTATCAACATTATTCTCATCCTAAATCCAAAACATAACACCCTACAAGTTACTAGGAGGAAAATTAACTCTATCCTAGCTGAAACCAGCACAAGTGGATATTAGCCTACAAAATAAATTCGGTTTTGAGATAAATTGTGAAATCACCTAACGATCAATATTCACCTAATGAATAACACAGAACATTTTAAATGAAAAAATAACCTCTTGAAGTAATCAATTAATCAAAATTAGTTCCTGATATATAACAATGGTATTGAGGTTTCCTTACAAGGATCAACTGAACCTTCTAGGAAAGAAGGAGAGAGAGAAGGACAGACAGACAGAAAGACAAAACACCACCCCTCAAAAACCATGTGGACTCAAAAGATTGCCATTGCAAGCAATAAAATAATAACAGTAATAATAATAATAATAATAATAATAATAATAATAATAAAGTACAAAAAACAAAACAACCACAAAACTGAGACTCAGAACAACACCCCACCTGCCAAAGAAAATGGGGAAGAAGACTGATGGGTTAATAGAGATATGAACTAAAATATATTGTAGATATGTTCAGTAATTATGATTACGTATATAATACATTTTTATGTATTCTTAATGACTATGTTAAGCTACACAAGATGTCTATGATGTTTTTATATTTACAAAAAAGAAAAAGAAAAAAAAAGCTTTTACTTTACACAAATATAATAATGATATCAATAAAAACAAAACAAAACAACAACAACAAAAACATTTTGGAAAGCCCTGTTGAGCCTTTTGGGTGACATATATCCCCACAAAGTACCAGTAAACAGAACAATGTTGGCAAAGCTAGATGGGATAAGTATTTTCTGATAACATTTCCAGGAACTGTTGATAGAAACAGTACTGGATCTGTCACAAAGCACAAAAGATACTAAAGAGACCAAGGAAAATATTATTTGATATTTACACCTGTCAACACACGGAAACAAAATGCTGATGAGCAATAGCTGACAGAAGATATGACTTTTCTGTTGATGGACAAAAATCCTCACCTGTACCTCAGAAATGGTTAAAGTGACAGGTTTCCACTTTTGACCCTTTCAGTACTCTAACTTTGGGGAAGCACAGGTAAAGCTCGTATTGACCTATAATATTTTCAAATATAGTAGCACTAAATGAAAAAGATTATAAGTCACACAGAGACTCTATCTTGCTTTCAACAGGGAACAAAAGGCAAAAGCAGTCTAAGTCTATCATTTAAAATCATAAAATTGGTCATAAAATAATACCTCCAATTGGCATGCTACAACAGGAGAAGGATAATTTCATTATATGTCCATTCTTCTAACCAGGCTGGTAACTAACCAGAAAATTATAACCAATGTGTAGACAAATATTTTTTGGAATGTTATATTTTCATAAGCCACAAAGGAGGACAGCCGAGTAATTATTGACTCTAAGCAACACAATACAATAGGAGCGTGTTAAATGATGTTTGACTTTGAAAGAGAACTAAAGAACCAAGTCTATATTGAAAGATCCCGTGTGACTTTGCACATATCTGTTTTGTGCACAGAAAAATGTTAACTGATATTTAGTCATAAAACATACATAAAGTAAAAAAGAAAAAAAAAAAACACTTTTGAGATGTAAAAGGAATTTTGTTAACTTACATTTTAGAAACCCATTTAAAACTTATATTGCTCTTTCCTGAGAAGAGCTTAATGAAAAGCGTTAACTCTGCTTGCTCATAAATCTAGTGGGTTTCAGCTAAGTAAATAAGAAAATTACATACAGATGGACATATCTTATATGCAACTGCACAAGAAATATACTTTGGGTAAAAAAAAAAAAAAAAAAAAAAAAAAAAGACTATTTTAGTACTTATACTCTTTTTCAGTTAATACTTCCCCTCATGAATTTAGCGTAAAGAGGGAGATGTAGTACAATATCACAGTGCATGCCCCCCCCCCCCAAAAAAAAAAAAAGAAAAAGAAAAAAAAAAGTTTTCTTCATCTTACAGAGAAACACTCAATAAGTAAAATTCATGATAGCATAAATCTGTCTTTATTTAGCAGCAAAGTTTACTATGTAAAGCAGGTGCAGAAGGGCCAGCAGCTCTGGACAGCCTGATACCTTCTCTTCTCTACTCAAGCCCTGAGAACTGCATGTACCTTTTAGCAAAGATTCTATTAACAAACCACCAATATTGCTTTACATGGTAAATGTAAGATCCAAAGCCCTACCTTAGAAACAGCTCTTGATGATGGATGTGTCTCTTGTTTCAACTATATATCCTGTTTTTCAGTAAGTATGATAGCTCTGACTCCATGGATCTAAATGTTCTCAGCTGATTAGATTAGTTAAATGCCAACTCTCACTTCGGGACCTCAGGGCTGCAGCAGTTTCTTTTAAGCTATTGATTGGAAAGCTAGGCTAAAATATCAAGGTTCCACACACACTTTAAAAACCAACCAACAAAAAAAAAAGTCTTTGAAAAATATAAGATTTTTGTTGTGTGTTTTTCTTTCCTACGTTTGAAAATTTGATTGTTAGTGCTACAGGAAAAGATAAATTGATTGAATATATAAGCTAGGTGATGGGTCTCACTTAATGAAGCAGAACCATGTATTTAAACTCACTGCAAGTGAAGAGCAATTCAGAATATGAAATTAAATTTGTTTCAGATCTGACTATGGAGTTAATTCAGCAGATGCATTTTTGAAAGCTTTTTTTTTTCTTCTTTTTTTTTTTTTTTTGTAGTTAAATAATGAAAGGTATATGATTTTCTGAATTATTTGAATCACTGTAACAGACAAGAGCATTATTGCTTTTTTATTTTTTTTATTTTATTTTTTTTTTTTTTACCTTCTAACACTTTTCTTAAGCTTTACTCTTCTGCAACTTGCCATCAAACAATCAATCTTTCTAGAAACAAATACAAGTTATGCCTCCCTCTCCCACCTGCTGTTTGGAAAAACATCAGAATATCAGTTTTTCTACTGTCTTCAAGTTCTTACACTAATGAATGCATCTGAGCCTTTTCCAGAATTAAGCACTTTTTCTCACTTTTCTCATTTAATTTCTGATTTAATGTTGACTCTTAACATTCTTCATACATACCAAGAAACTATGATTTTTACTGTTCTCAGTGGCATTTTTTGTTTTATATTTATATGCTATCAGACTACATACATGTCCCTCTTGCAGAAAAGGGAATTGAAAGATGCTTCTTGCTTAGACTTGAAATCAGGAATCTTAACAATTCACTGGAAACAAAGCCTCAACAGATAAAGCACAACTAATTATACTACATAGAAAAGGAAAGGATCCCAAGTTTAAAGTGTAATGTTTTCTGAAAAACAGAGACTATAGATTACCCTCACAATGTCTTTGGACAATAAATAAATAAACAAACAAACAAACAAACAAATAGTTTATCTCAAACATCTAATAGTAGTTGATGATAATGTTCCTCTATAAAATAAGTAAGAATGGTTAATGTCAGATTAAAACTTTTTGCCGTCATTTCTTAAGTCTGACCTTGGGAGACATCTAGGGGTGAGAGGTTTATTTTGTAATTGGTGTCACTGCTGAAATTGCCAACAGGTGCAGAGGGGCCAGCAGCTCTGGACAGCCTGATACCTTATCTTCTCTGCTCAAGCCCTGAGAACTGCATGTACCTTTTAGCAAAGATTTTATTAACAAACCACCATCTTGGTGTCTAATTGGGAAGTCATTCTTACAAAATGAAATAATACTTGAAATAGCTTTATTGTATAGTTGTAATTGCAATTTATATGAAAACATAGTCATTTTTATATTATTCATTTGTAACATTTTTTTTTAGTGAATTCCCATAGCACATACCTAGATTATCAGCACAGGACAACACTCTGCACACTCAACATATTGCTTTACAATTACTCAGTCTTTATATCCAGTATCTGTGGACTAAAGGTAAATCAAACTACACAAAGTTTCCCAGTATCTAAGATCACGTTATAATAGTTGGTGTCCAACAAGAAATTAAAGTAATAAATTATCTTTAGTTGTTTTATTTTGTTTATTTTGCATTTATTTTTGAGAGTCTGAGGAAGTATCTCAATTGTAAAGCCACACCATGATACTGTTTTAAAAATTGGTGGGGTATCCAATTATTCTGAAATGCACATAGAACAGTACTACCCAGCAGCTTCCCCATGTTTAACTCCTCTAACAGGAACTAAATGCAGAGCCTGCAAATCAGCAGAGAGGATCAAGTGAGACCAGGGTCTTTCATACTCTGACCATTCACCATGCAATCAGGAGGGCTTGAAATGGTGGGCAAACCAGAAAATATTTCATTTGAAATATAGGCAACTTGCATTTCTACTTGGTTTGGGATCAAAAGATTAAGGTAGAATAGGAGCACCTTTCATACTTACCTTAGTGCCTCCAGACACTAGAAATTCTTCTTAACACCCATTAAAGGCAAAATGGAATAATATGAATATTCAGCTGCTGGTAGAGATCCCCTGTTCACTGGAACTCACAGCCCAACTGGATGGAAAACCATCAGTGACCAAGCTCCCATAGCGAAGGGAAACCAAGAATTTTAACGGTAAATCATATGCCTAACGCATAGACCTAGTCCTCTTTTGATAATCTATGTTCTTGTTCCAGCAAGAGGAGAGTAGGAGAATTAAATAACTGTGCAAACTGAGAAGGATCAACATTGATCATGGGTCATGAACCTATTGCCCCATAGGTTATATGTATTTATAAGTCTATGTAGAATGATTCTATCACAATGATTTGGCACACAGTAAGTTAAAACTTTGAAACTCTGGGGCATGATGGGTGGAGAGGAAGGGTGTAGGTGTAATTAAAAGTTAGTGTGTGTGTGTATCTATGTATAATATATGAACCATACTATGGTTATGGCACAGCACAATTTTAAAGCTTCTGCTGCTCTGAATTCAGATTTAAGTCAACCAGAATCGTTTTAAACACAGAAAAATCAGGCTTAGTTGTTATCCTCTTTCTGTTTTGCTTATATCACACCATTAAAAAAAAAAAAAAAAAAAAAAGTAAAAAAAAAAAAAAAGTAAAAAAAAATATAAAAAAGTAAGTCAGCAATCACTTCTACACAAACAGAAGAACAAACCTGCTCTTCCAGGTCGACCCACAAGTTTTTGATCTTTTTTCTGATGTTCCTCACTCATTTCTGTGGCAGGAATGAATCAGCCACAACCTTCATTCTTGGGATAAAAGAAAACACATAAATTCTGTCCATGGTTCTGTTCATGCTTCTGAGTGTGGTCTACCAAACTGTTCCTGCTCTGAGAACAAACATACCCTCCCCTCCTATCACAAATAACAAATTTTATTCCCATATCAATGAATGCATACATAAAATAATATATCCATGTATTAAATATCATGTTAGTATGAGTTTTTAATATAATATCCCGTTAATATCTAACAAAATTACTTCTTAAGAAAGGTGTCATTTTCTGGAAATCTTTGTAACTAGATCATGAACAACTGCAGTGTCGTGGATGATCAATGCATACTACAAAGGATGAGAACTGTTATTTTATTTTTTTATAGCACAACAGATTTTTTCTAGGAAGCATCATCTAGGCTACAGAAGACTACTTTTGTTTCTTTATTCCTCCACTGCAATCATTTATCCTACAGACTTTATGTAATAGTCAGGAACCCATTATGTCATAATAAACAATCAGTGCCAAGGTAGTTCTTGCCCCTAGAGCTAATAACCAACATACTCATCAGGTAAAGGTCTGTAAGGGCTTTATCAGTAAGGGTGAATCTGCAAGATCCCCATTTTGTTGCTGAAGTTACACAGCTTCACCAAGTGAAAAATTTCACCCACAAAATCACTCCTTTAAAAGGATAGACTAAACTTTTTGAAATTTCAGGTTTATTGGGATTTAAATAACCAAATAATAGTAATAAATATACACATGCTTATGACTGACATAGCTAAGCTAGTAATATTCTAGGTGTATTTTCTCTCCAAAATTAATTGTCCTGAATGTGACAAAGGGTAACAGTTCTTATACTAGATATATATAGTCTCCAGCCTTATGTGCCATTCTAGGCAGCTTACTTTGCCTTGTAATGCCTCCTTCTTTCTTCCATGCTCACCTATAAACCCTGCATCCATGTTTTTGATTCACTTATATGGTGCCAAAAATCTCAGTTACTCAGAATCACAGAATAGTCTAGGTTGGAAGAGACCTCCAAGATCACCTAGTCCAACCTCTGACCTAACACTAACAAGGCCTCCACTAAACCATATCACTAAGCTCTACATCTAAACATATTTTAAAGACCCCCAGGGATGGTGACTCAACCACTTCCCTGGGCAGCCCATTCCAATGCCTAACAACCCTTTCAGTAAAGAAGTTTTTCCTAATATCCAACCTAAACCTCCCCTGGTGCAACTTTAGCCCATTCCCCCTCATCCTTTCACCAGGCACATAGAATATACCAACCCCCACCTCGCTACAGCCTCCACTATGTACATGCATAGAAGATGCAATCTGAGTACATACAGTAGTATTGACAGGAAAAAGTCTTATGAAATCATGCAGTTTACAAACCAAGATCTCACCAGTTAGGAAAAACTGCCACCACTACAGTTGTTCCACCCCTCATGGTCTCATACATAAACATATTAAAGTACAATATATGATCCCATACTAGGTTTTTCAGGAGAGACAACCTCTACCTAAGTACAGGATGATTAGTTGTCTGCAATGTTTACAGAAGGAATTAATAAATAAGCTGCATAGTCACTAGATATGCACTGCCTGATTTGACATGTTCATTCTGGGCTATTTGAAGCTCCAGAAATTTCTGTGTGCAGCTACATCCAATCTTGCTTTCAATAAGCTCAGTATTGCTAACATTGGCTGATTCAAGAGTCAAGGTGAAGTAATATGACAGTTACAGTGACATATCTAGTGCATGTGATGGGGCCTGAAAGCTGTATATTTTATTTTTAAATGTTCTGTTGATCATCAGAAATGAAAGCCACCTGCTCACTGCTTTTTCTAGATCAGTGAGAGCCACACAACTGTGGGAAGGAAAAATGGAGCCATCCATGCAAGTCACTGAGCATGGTCAGCTGGGAGAAGCCTTCTAGACAGCAGGAGAGGAATCTTATTGCCAAAAGAAGATGTAAAGCTTATCAAAAACAGTAGGGTGCAACAACGTAATCATCGTCATGGAACAAGAATAAATAAATAAATAAAAACAGTTATTGGAAACTGTTAGACTGAGATAAGGGCTTGAGGAAAGATCCCGCCCTAGAAGAATACAAGAAGGAGGGGTTGGAGAGAAAGAAAATGTCAGACCTTTTTATTTTAATGTGTCTAACCCAGAAAATCTGACTTCTCTCTGTTTCAAAAGTTTCCTTGTTCCTTGCACTCTAATAAGACAGAGCTTTAATAATTGGAAAGCCTTTGGAGGTTTTCAGCATTCTCACTTTAAGGAAAAGACACAGATTGTTCCACTTCAAGAATCAGGCCAAATTGGGGTCTTGTCACAACTTGTTAGTAAGAAATGTCTCAGCGTGTGAAAACTGTGCTGAAACTGTTGCTCAGAAATAGAGAGTGTTTTCTCTCTGTGGTACTTGTACAGCTTGAGCAGTTCACCACCTGAGCAGTTCACCATCTTTAACCTATTATCCTCAACTTCTTGAAGCGAGGTACAGAATAACTATGATTTACTTCCTATTTCCTTCAACTAGGAAACTGAGAAATCCAAATCATGCCCAGTCTGTAGTTTACTTTATTAATAAATAAAACAGCCAATTCTACCATATATCAGGTTGCTTCTGTAAACCTTGCATTTTCTCTTTGTTAAAGTAGAAGTCAACAGTTCTTATTTGGGATTTAGCTTTTTTTTTTCTTTTTTTTTTTTTTTTTGCTTTATGTTAAAAGGAGAGAGGAAGTTATTAGTGACCTTCAAATCAATGTCTACGGTTGAAGAATGGAAGCATGCTTCCTGAAACTGCTGGCACTCAGATGGTGATTGACATTCATTGACAATTAGTACTACTAAGTTTTAATTCCTTTCTAAAAATGTAACCCTCCGCCTATACAAGCGTGTAATACCTTTATTACATAGCTTGTTTCATTCATATCTGCATTTTGTCAGGTTTGTTATATTTCTAAGTATCCTTGATTAGAAATAGTTGTCCTCCATTTCACCCTTCAAAGAAAATTGTAAAATCATCAACAAGCACTATGGACAATCACCTAACAGAAATTCCAAGACACTTTAAAAAATAATACTACTACTAAAACAGGATGTTTCCCTTGACAATTATAATTCCACTAGCATTTTTATTTGTTCTTTCAGAATAAACACTTATTGAATCACAAGGATTAAACAACAACCTTTGCCACAGAGTTAGTCTGACTTTTCAGTAATTTAAAAAGTTATTTCCATGATTCAAAACTCTGAGCATGTCTGGGCAGAGGAGAATATAAAGAATTGCTAACTGCTGTTTGGACAAATCTTTTCCTGTTCTCTCCCCATGACCATTTCATAATTTGAGAGTATGACATCCATCTTGACTTCATTTACAGTAAGGATATACACTTATTTAGAGACCAGATGGTGGTTTATATCTGATAATATTTACTTTTTTTTTTTTTTTTTTTTTTTTTCCCAGTTTATTAGGTAACACTGTAATAAAGGACATAAAATAGTAACTCTGCATACAGCTAGGACCTATTATCTGAGGACCTTAAATCACTTTATTATTTAATAATGATTACTGTTGGTAAATTCAGTCAGGACTTTATTATTATTATTATTATTAATTATTTCATAGAAAAAGTTATGTGAGCTTCCAAAGGAAGCCAGAAGTCAGAAAAGAGAACAGTAGTTCAGATGTTATGAGAGCTAGATTCTGGTCATGGGTGGCTAGCAGTGAAATTCACTACAAAGATTAATGAAAACAAGATATGTTATCCTATGAAGATGCTGCAGTCATTCAAATTCTCTGTAGAGAGTGAAGAACTCAATATGGATCCATGATAATTGCAGGCAAATGTCAGGTTGGTATATTTACCTGCAGTTAAACATTGTAAGGGAAGGAAAAAAAAAAAAAAAAAAAAAAAAAGCGCTCTGTATCAGACTCGGAAAGAACATTCATTATAGTTAATTGTCATATACTTCAGGAATCTCATTTCAAATTGAGGTGTCAAAAAGATTGGTTGTTTTTTGAGGGTTTCTTAAAGTTTTCAGAATTTGGTGCTTAAAAGCTTTTATCTATTCAGGGGGATCAGTTGACTTCATTCACTTGTCAGATACATGTTTTATTAATCACTTCAAGTGGTAGGAGCGATCCAATTATTCCTTTGAGAGGAGGAAGGCTAGTCCAGTTGAGACATATTCTAAGCAATATTTTACTCCTACCAAGAAATACTTGTAGCCATTAAAGAGGCAAACTTAAATAAAATGGAATGGAGATGTTGTCCTTCTGTATTAAGCAAGCTTTGCAGAGATATCTATCTGTGAGACCCACCAATATTTCATAAGAAAAATGTATATATTCACCAGACAGAAGTGACAGAAACTGGCAGTTTCACAAGGGTTTAAAGGTAAGGTTGAGCTGGCAAATTTTCATGTCTTAGACTTCTTTTTAAAAGTAGCCCTTTAAAAGGGAGCTTGTTTATATTCATATATTGACATAAAGTAGTCTTAACTTGATCATCAGCTGCTGAAATTATAAAAAGCACAGCATAACATAAGATGCTTTCCATCATCACTTATAAATATTGCTTTTTTTTTTTTTTCTCCAGTTTTTTGCTTTTAGAATAAGTTGTACCTTTACTAATGTTTATAGTGGAAGCCAAATTCGGTTGTCAGAAT
Organism: Aythya marila; assembly: GCF_965140915.1. Taxonomy (NCBI): domain Eukaryota; kingdom Metazoa; phylum Chordata; class Aves; order Anseriformes; family Anatidae; genus Aythya; species Aythya marila. The sequence continues at coordinate 97,593,704 of NC_139043.1, read as the reverse complement.
TTTGACAAGCATGCTCTAAATATCAAATTTAAAACACTTAATAAGCATATTCTTTAGTACATTAGGACAACCCCAAGGAGATAAGGAGATGGGTTACAAGAAGGAGAGGAACAGAAAAATATTTCTAATGACTCAGCCACTGAATTTGAGGTATTTGCTGAAAGCCCAAAATTTACTCTCTGATTTTCATGCACACCTTCAGATGATTTCGTCTGTTATACTGATGACATCTACTGAAATCATGGAGACAAAAACACAGACACATTTTGAAAATTACAAGAGGTATTTGTTTTTTGAGTTCATAGTTATGTGACAAATAGAAATACTGTAAATTAATGCATAGTATAAATATCTTTCACATTGAAATCAACTGAAAGTTGGTTTCCTTTCTAAACAGCCTCAGTAAGGCTGTTTAGAACAAATGTTGTCACAGATACATTATTTAAGGTTGTCATTGATTGAATGGATACTACTTGATCTCTTTTTATTTTACGTGTGTTGTGGTTTTACCTGGCCAGCAGCTAAGCAACACACAGCAATTCTACCCCCCTCCTTCCCCAGTAGGATAGGGGAGAGAATTGGAAAAATATTAATATATTGTGGGTTGAGATAAAAGTGTATTAGGACAGAAAGGAATTAATATTAATATATATATGATACATGTAAATATGATATGTATCACGTGATATATATATGATATAAAATAAGCGATGCACAATGCAATTGCTCACCACCAACTGACCGATGCCCGTCCTAAGCCCAAGCAGCCATCAGTCCTCCCCACCATATGAATTGTTCAGCACGACACTGTATGGTATGGAATACCCCTTTGGCCAGTTTGGGTCAGTTGTCCTGGGGCTGTCCCATCCCAGCTCCTGCTGCATTCCCAGCCTCCTCGCTGGAAGGGTGATGAGAGAAGCTGAAAGGTCTTTGGCTTAGTATAAGCATTGCTCTGCAACAATTACAATATCTGTATGTTATCAACATTCTCATCCTAAATCCAAAACACAGCACCATAAAACCTACCATGCGGGAAATTTACTCTATCCCGGCTGAAACCAGGACAACCAGTCTTTCTAAACAGCTTAATGAGCAAGAGAATTCACCCTTTATATATATATGTAAATATATATATAAGTATATATACAAAAATATATATTTATCTGTAGTTAAGGTACCTCAGGGCTCCGTTCATTAGATATTACTTTACTTCCCAGCTGGAGAACTAAAATAGCCATGTATTATTTCCTAATGAATAGAGCTCTTTGTAAGAAATACTGTTGTAATCTAAAACAGTATAATCTAAAGCTTATTTATTTTTATTTCTTTATTTTATTTTTGTGCACTTTGGAACACAAAAGACCCTAAAACAGTCTCTGCCAGTTGAATTAACATTTGCATTCTATTTAGCTGTCATCTATGTGCTAAAATAATTCATGGTGCCACTGTACCAGTTCTTGTTAAACAATAATTACTGAAACTGACACAAAATAGTTGATTTGTTGGTGGTCTTAATCCTTAAATGAATCTTGTTACTACAAAGGACTCTTGATTCATGAATATTGTTTAATGCAAAGCAATTTTATGCCATGGTAAATTCCTATCAAAACATAAAAAAAGAAGCAAAGGCACGTTGTACCCCAAATTAATCAAAACTATCTTGAAAGCTTCTTGATTTGCAACTTGAAATACAAATTTACAGACATGAAAATTTAATATAAAACACAAAGCTAAGGCATCTCAATATTTGGCAGGTAAACACTGGTAGAACACATTTTATGGGGAATTAAAGCTGTAGATAAAAAATAAAGGTGTTCAAATATTTTATAAGAACTCTTGAGTGGTGAAAGTTCCCCTCCACATACACCAAATTTACACTTGATTTCTTCTCAGTAATTTATCCACTACTTGAAAAAACAGTTTGCAGTTATCAAAAAATGCCTGTCAGTTTGTACTACTACTAATCCCGATACTTACGCTTCCTGCAGATCTAGTACTTTTCACTTCATTCGTGGTTGTTTCTCTGTTTTTTTCACAATGGACAATCACAGTTGGAAGGTCCATTCTTTGAAGTAATATATAATGTTCTAATATAATATACTGTTCCCTCTTGTCCCATACTTAGATAATAATGGAGATCTTAATGAAGTTTGTGGAAATACTAAAATACATAAAAAGTTAAAACACACATCTAAATTTTCACATTATTTTTCAAATTAATTCAATATTACACCAGAATATCCCAAATAAAAATTTTTTTTTGCTTCTTTCACCATCATATCATTTTATGGATTGTCTGAAATCTTCCCTGTACTTGGGCTAACCTGAGTTTGCGGTTAGGCTCATCATCGTGCACACCTCAAGAGACAGTGAAAAATGACATGAAAGCCTCAAACTATGTCTAAACATAGGTATCAAGAGCTGGAGACATTAGATCTGGCTCAGGCTTGGGCCTCCTTTCCACACCTCCTGAACACTTTGGTTTACAAAGAAAGAAAATAGAAGAGAAAGATCAGGACAAGAGCTGAGGAGTACTTCAACAAACTCCTAGCCTGGATAACCAGGGAGATCTGGCTCCTGAGGATGCTGTGGTACCTGTCTGAGAGCAGCATCACAGCTGGAAGGTCAGGGCTCTCATCACAGAGGTCAGGGCTCTACCACCCTATTGGTGGGCTACCACTAGGGCTGGAGGTTCAAGGAAGCCCCAGCTGCATCTCAGGCTTTGATAGCTTGCAAGCTCTCTTGCTCCTGTGTAAAGAAGCTTGTGAGGCTTCCCCAAGCTGGGGAAGCTTGCTTGTCCCTTTAGCTTTGGGGAAATCCAGAAAGACAATTTTTTAAATATTTTACTAAGAGAATTTTTCTTTTGATGCAGGATTAAAATAATTAAGTAAATAAATAAATAAAAGTAAATTCTAAACTAGAATTAGAATTATTTTTCATATATTGATATTTTCACTGGAACATAAAGATTCATTCAGTTCTACTCACAGCAGAAACCATACCGATCAAATTAGTTTGCATCTACAAAAATGAGGGTTTGTCCACCTTAGTGAATACTTATTAATGTTTTCTCTTTCTCTTTTATAGCAGGCTCCAACTCTGTGACGGTAATTATTAACTTTATTTTAGATACAATCATGACCAATAACATAGAAAAAAAGGGAGAAAATTAATTCATCCTGTTATAAGAACAGGAATTACAGGATATAAAATTCTTAACCATATTTTAAATAATTATATCAAAATTATTAAAGATTCTGATCACATGTACTCAAAGTACTCTTCCTCCTGACCTGGAAGCCTGGGACAGGAAGCAGAAGAAACCCCCCACAGTTCAGGTGCAAACAGTTAGAGACCTGCTGCTCCACCTGGACTGTCACAAGTCCATGGGGCCAAATGGGATACACCTGAGGGTGCTGAGGACGTTGGCAAATGTGATTCCTAGGATGCTTTCCATCATCTATCAGGAGTCATGGTAATCTGGAGAGGTTCTAGATGACTGGAGACTTGTTAATGTGATGCCCATCTATAAAAAGGGTTGCAACAAGGGCCTGAGGAACTACAGACCTATCAGTCTGACCTTGGTGCTAGGAAAGATGACAGAACAGGCCATCTTGAATGCAATCACACTAGTCAGCATTCGTTCATGAAAGGCAAGTCCTGCCTGACCAACTTTATCTCCTTCTATGACCGGATGTCCCACCTGGTGAATGAAGGAAAGGCTGTTGATATAGTCTACCTAGACTTAAGCAAGGTCTTTGACATAGTCTCCCATAGTATTCTCCTGGAGAAGCTGACAGCCCATGGCTTGGACAGATACATGCTTTGCTGGGTTAAAAACTGGCTGGACAGCCAGGCCTAGAGAGTGGTGGTGAACACAGTGAAATCCAGCTGGCCAATGGTGTCCCCAGGGACTGGTGTTGGGGCCCATCCTCATTAATATCTTTATTGATGATTTGGATGAGGGAGTTGAGTGCATCCTCAGTAAGTCTGCAGATGACACCAAGTTGGGGGGAAGTGTCAAATCTGCTAGAGGGTAGGAACGCCCTGCAGAGGGGCCTGGACAGGAAGGGTGGATGGGCAGATGCCAGTGGGATGACACTCAACATGGCTGAGTGCTGGGTCCTGCATTTTGGCCACAACAACCCCATGCAGCGCTACAGGCTTGGAAGAGATTGGCTCGAAATCTGGATCTGGGTGTGTTGGTCAATGTTCGCCTGCACATGAGCTGGCAGTGTACCCAGGTGTCCAAAAAGCCTGATGGCATCCTGGCTTGTATCAGGAATAGTGTAGCCAGCAGGACCAGCAGGATCAGCTGTATTCAGCTCTGGTGAGGCTATATCTCGAGTACTGTGTTCAGTTTTGGGCCTCTCACTACAAGAAGGACATCAGGGCCCTGGAGCATGTTCATAGAAGTGCTACAAAGCTGGTGAAGGGCCTGGAACAAAAGTCCCATGAGGAGGGAACTGAGATTGTTTAGTCTGAAGGAGGCTCAGGGAAAGCTATATTGCTTTCTACAACTACCTGAAAGAAAGATAATTAGTGATAGGACTAGAACAAATGGCCTCAAGTTGTGCTAAGGGAGGTTTAGGTTAGAAATGAGGAGACATTTCTTCTCAGAAAGATTGGTCAGGCATCAGAACGGGTTGCCCAGGGAAGTGGTGGCATCATCATCCCTGGGGGTGTTCAAGGAGAGGTTGGACTTGGTGCTTAGGGACATGGTCTAGTGGGTGACATTGGTAGTAGGGTGATTGTTGGACCAGATGATTTGGGTGGTCATTTCTAACTCTAATGATTCTATGATTCTGTGATTACTGTCAAGTTAGCATAAAGCAAATTCTGTCTAATGAATGAGGAAGGACTCCTGTCAGATGGAAAGATTATTATATGATCGTATACTCAAAGTAATAATTCATGAAGTATCCCAATTACCACTATATGCATCACTCTACCCTTTTTCATAATTTGGTTTCTTATTGCTTTGCAAACTCAATATTGCCTTTTGTATAGCTTAATTGTGACAAAGTGTTTTAACTGAAGCCTATCTCTATACCACCCCAATTAGCATGAGACTGGAAACCCTCATTTTAAATACTGGTAATCTTTACTCCAGCAGAGAAAAAGTTCAGATCCAGACTTAAATTCTGTAACTGGTCTGTTTACTTTTATGTCATGTATATTAACAGAGAAATAGCTTTTGTCTTTATTAACAGGAAATCTGTAGTAGGAAAACATGTTAACCAGTACTGCTGCAAGCTGCTGGTGGGTTGTGCACAAGATGACTAGTTTAAAACTGACTTGTTTATATATTAAGGATTTGCAGGCTTATATCTGTATGTGTATATGTATGATTAATTATAGTGTTACTACCAGTTTGCTGTAGCTGGAAATGACTTGATAATACCTTTCAGAAACTGGAAGCTGAAGTTAATAAACATCTTTCCAGATGGTTGATCCCTTAATCAAATTCTACTTCAAAAAAAAGAGTAGATGCCACAAGAAAAGAAGATCCCTACTAAAACCTGTGCATTTATATTTCAGAAAATAAATAAATAAATAAATAAAAATCCCTTCAGGTCTTGAAGAAAGGTATATTACCCCCTGATCCCCATTAATGAAAGTAGCATTCCTAGGGTTTTCCTAATATGCAGACATTTTTTGTCTTATTATAAATTATTTTTATTCACATTTCTCTATTGTCCTTTTTTTTTTTTTTTTTTCTAAAGATCTGTTAGAGAAATGGAGGTGGTTATCTTTTTTCTTTTTATTAATAAAGCACTTTTAACATATTTTTTAATCTTCAAGGTGTCCTACGTGGAAATGGCTAGTTATAATTGTTATTGGAGCTTTCACTAACAAAGAAGAAGTCCAAGCAATAAAGGATGAGATGAGGACAGGTTTGAGGAAAGGTTAGGAAGCTGGATATATCTGAATATACTCAAATATACTTGAAAGAAAGCTTAAAACGCCACAACAGCACTTCATTTGTTGTCTTTAATATTAGAAATGATAGGACATGGTGAAGAAAACTAAATCCTTAAGTAAGATAGATGTATGGTTTTCACAAAAATATATAAATATTTTAAAGGTTAGCATTTAAAAGGTGATTAAAATTAATTTTAGAGAACCACGGGTAATAAGACCAATTGAACAGCACACTTTAAGCTTACATTAGATTTTATTAATGTCATACTGGTGTCAATCAAACAAATAGAAAAATAGGTAGCTTTTGGACACCCCAAAGTCTGCACAATTTTCTCCCAACATTAAGAAGTAAAAGACATTTTTCTATATCTATCCAATACTTAAAACTGTGAACTATCCTTGTACCACTTATACACACAGAAACACATTGACACACAAATAAATAGAAGATAATTTGACATAATATTGATTCCAAAAGTCAATGTATTCTTGTAATTGGCAGTACAAAAAGTGGTATTGGAAAATCCTCATTGTCTACCTCTGTTGTAGATCATCACAGCAACAGATATTTAGTTAATGGACTCAAATCAGCAAGAACAGTTTTTCTGAACAAGTATCTGGGATAGCAAATAGAAACAAAAAGGCCTGCTTTTCAAGTGAAATGTGATATTCATGCGCAGTGATAGTCAGTGTTCAATTTTCACTCATTTTTCTATTAAAAAATAAATGAAAATGAATACTGTACCTATTCAGTCAGAAGACAGGACCTTAAGTAGTCAGCCATGTCTGTCAATCACACACTATCAACAATATAAAAAATACAGCAAAAAAAAAAAAGTGAACACTTTGCAAACAGACTCTTGAGCATACAAATTATTTAGTGGATCCCTAACTGTGGTGCTTAAGAAACCATTTCACAAAGATCTGTATGTATGGAAATGCAAGGTTAAATTAGTCTGACAAAATTTTCAACGTTATAAAGCAAAGTAATTTAAGAGCTATAACACCTTGCCAAAGAAAAGTCACTCTGCTGAATTCAATCTGTGCTAAAAGATATCTTATAAAAAAAAGACTCTAACTTCTAAAGACAATAGGCCAGACTATTGAATGCAATAGGCCAAATTTATCTTCAGTGTCATCCTGAATTGCACTAGAGATTAATTTACTCTGTTGTCTACGTTGGACAGCACTAGAATGAATACATCAGCCCTTTAAACCTGAAGTGTCACTTTAATGCCATAATCACACCCTAGTACTGTGTCTGGCTTAAATCAAGAGTGATGGGTTAAGTTTACTAGTGGGTATTTAAGCAACAGACACTTGACAAATAATTTTTTGCACAGGAACTGTTTACTTTTTTAGTAGCAAGATTTTGCAGCTTTGTTTACATGTCCCTAGAAGAGTATACATGTATATAAGCACTGCTAAATCTCCCAATACAATAAAAACTTAAAGAACACCAACGTGAAGGTACCTCTGTAGGTTTTCCATCTGCTTACAGCAATACACGGTACACAGAAGATTAAACCAAAGGATGCTTAAAATACATGCTCTAAGATCAAAATAAGTTATGCATTCTCTCCTCTTTCATCAGATGGATTCAGAATTTACCTGCTGATGTCCATGGGCTGTCTTGAAAAAAATGGTACATAAGGTTTTGAGAAGACAATAGAAGTTATTCTCACATTATATATGTTAGAATTACCATTACATCAATAATAAACAGGTAACATAGTTCCATTCTCTGTTGAATAGTTTCTCTCTTGGCTGTTACTGCTCCTGACTAGTATCCAGATAAGCTTGTATATATATGTTTTCCTCTAGCAAGAAGATGTTAGTATATGGATTCCCTGGTGATCATGAACACTAGGCACTATCAATAGGTTAAAAACTGAAATGATAACTTCCAAAATATTTGTCTTTCTCCTATCCACTCAGCCGGAACAGTGTCTGGATCTGTAGAGATATATATATATTTATTTTTTTAATTAAAAACTATACAAAAACAAATACTGTGTCTCATACTGAGATCTAGAGGATACCTCAAGAGAACTGTAAGACTGTTTTATGACCTTTTGAAGGAAAAGAGCTGTTTATTACAAAGCTATATATTAGATTTCTTTGGTCTAGTCAAAATAAAATTACTGTTGAAAATAAAATCATGTTTCTCTCAGAAGTCTCTCAAAGCGTTACTGACATTCTCTATGAAATTCTCTATTCTCTATGAAAATTAAACTCTATAATCTAGAAAAAAAAATATCAGTGTCTAAAAAGGAAGTTTGTTTGTTTGTTTGTTTTAGGGAGGGGTGAGTAGCAAGGGAGTTTTAGGATAATTGTAGCTGGAATATTTTTTGTATTTCAAAAATAGACTCTTTGAACTTAACATAAAATTCATATATATATCAGAAGAGGCAGAAACCTCTTTTTCCCAATTGTGTGATGGCATTTAACCAGAGAAATGACAACAAAGTCCTTCTCACAGCACAAAAAGCAATGTGGAGAGGAAATGCCAGAATCAGGTCCTATCCACCTACCTTTGAAAGCAAACATGAAAGGGTAAAAGGGTTTGGTGGAGAGTTTCCCTGTCTGGTCCTGATGCATACCTGCCAAAAATTTATTCTCATGCCATCACTGCGTAGTTTGTAGAATCATAGAATCATTAAGGTTGCAAAAGACCTTCAGGATCATCTGGCCCAACCATCACCCTACTACCAATATCACCCACTAAAACATGTCCCTAAGCACCAGGTCTTTCTATTGAACACCCTCAGGTACAGTGATGCCACCACCTTCCTGGGCAATCTGTTCCAGTGCCTGACTACCCTTTCTGAGAAGAAATTTCCCCTAATTTACAACCTGAACCTCCCCTAGTGCAACTTGAGATCATTCCCTCTAGTCCTATCACTAGTTACCTGTGAGAAGAGGCTGACCCCCAGCTCCCCACTACTTCTATTCAGGTAGTTGTAGAAGGCAATAAGCCTGAGCCTCCTCTTTTCCAGACTAAACAACCCCAGTTCCCTCAGCTGCCCTTCATAAAACTTTTGTTCCAAAGCCTTCAGCAGCTTTGCAGCCCTTCTCTAGACATGCTTCAGGGCTTAGATGTTTTTCTTGTAGTGAGGTCTTGTGATGAGATTTAATCCTCTCCCTAAGGAGAAGAGATTTAACCCTCTCAGCTCTCATAGTTACCATGTCAACTTTAATGTCTTGATAATAAGCATTACCATATAAGAAATAAGAAGTTTCCTAATGTCTACTGCAAAATTAAGAGACAAAATCTGTGGCTTGAATGATAAGGATGTAATTATTATTACCAAGCCAAAAAAAAAAAAGCAGGTATAATAGCTGAAATCATATATTGAAAAAAAAAAAAAAAAAAAAGCAAAATACATAAAGATGAGGAAAAATATCTCTGAAGAGACCACTGTTACCATGTTCTGCAAGGTCACTAAGACTGAAAGAGTTCAAACAGGGCCTCATTCATTCATTGGTTGAGTATCAGACAATATTGTTCAGTGTGTGTTTCTTTGTCCAAAAAAACAGGTTTTGTCTGTATCTTGTGAATGCCTCTTAAACGAGCACACTTAAATACCCCAACCAAAAATACCAGTTACACTCAATAACAGTGTAACACATTTTAAATACAAACAAACAACTTAATATTCAATATTCACCTGCTTCGAGTTCACAAAGAGCTCCAGTTTTACCATGCTACTGTAGAGGAATGCACTGATATCTGTGGGCCATTTGGTTTGGAATTCATTTACCGTGCTTCTATACAGATGTATTTACAATGAATCCTTTGATTTTTTTCCTACACTTGATATTAAAATCCACTTCCTACATCCACTGGTGACACACATATGACATATATGAGGGATACAGTCTTCTGTAACCCTCTTCAAGATACCTTGTGTCATGGACACCTATAAATTTGTAGGGTCTATTGTACCAGTCAAAGACTTGAATCATTCTCTTCAGGTGAGATGGCACCAAGAATACCATGGAGCCATAGCATCTCACAGCAGCCTTTTCTACTAAGAATGCCATCCATGGTTTGTTCACTGGGACATAGCTTTCTTTGGCAATTATAAGTAGTATTTTTTCCTTGTAAATTCTATTTTTCCAAATAAACAGATCAGATTGTTATTACATCTTTTACATAACTTCTACTTTTTTGAGAGCTCAACATAAATAATAATAATAATAATAATAATATATATATATATAATATAATCCAAAAAGTACTATCTGCACAATCACATAAAAAATGCAGTGGCTTAATATCCCACTTACAATTGTGGCCTTTCAGTCAACCAGTTTATAATCCACCAATTACAAGCCAGGTTGATTTGTAATTGTGTGGTTTCCTTAAAAACAAACAAAACAAAACAAACAAAAAAACACATTGTAACATAAAGCCAACTGATTATATAAAACTATTGCATCAATATTACTTTTGTTAACTAGAAAAATAAATAATTAAATAAAAAGCATGAAAGTAGTTTGACAGACTATATTTTTTATAAATCTTTGATGATTTGTATTCATAATGCAAGACTCCTTAGTATCTAATTTAGTATCAAAAATAATTTTATTTTGTATTGACGTGAAAGAATGAGAAATATCTGGATTATTAAGATTATCTCTTTGAAATCCTGGCTACCAACTTGCTGTATATTATTTGAACTTGCACAATAAAATACAGCTATATTAAGTACCTTTAGGAAGTAATTTTAAAATATTGTGTTTCCTGATGTTTACATAGCTTTCTTTTATAATCCAAATAAAGACAAACACTTATTTTCTGAAACTTTTGTCTTTAGATAGGATTATTAGAGATGTTATCATTTTTATTTAATAATATGCAAGGTGTTTTTAACACCTTTCTTCATTTCACTTAAGCTAATAAAAACTCATATGCATACTGAAAATGATAATAGAAAATTGAAAGTTTATATTAGATATTCAAAGCAAAGCTCAGCTGCACTGATTATTGTATGTTACTAAATTTCTAAGGGTGTTAATCTGACAGGGTGATAATCACTAATTTACACTGCTAGTTTGTTTGTTTGTTTGTTTTTAATGGTAGCCATCAATAAGGACTCTTAAATTCATGTTGCAAGTTCCATTCATACATTTTAAAATACAAAAGAAATTTCTATGGTCTTAATAATAACTATGATTATGCTAATAATAAAACATTAATTTCTAGAAACATAAAGACCAGATTTAGCAACTGTTATTTATAAGAATAATCCTGAAGAGAAATAAGTGTAGAAATACTACACTTGTGTCTTTTGTAAGACAGTCTACTACAATAAGGCAAACCTGATAGGCTTAATCACTGGAATGATCTTCTATTATACATGTATATTGCAAAAATTGCTCCTATGCTTTTGCTTATACTTACATATAAGATGCTTAAGGTTACATTTATAGACTAGTATGGCCTGATTCACTTATTGGCATGAAAAAAAAAATAATTCCTTTGAATCTTTTAATTTAAAATCTAATTCTATAATCCAAATAGATGCTGTTGCTGAGCAACAACATACCTTTAACAGCAGAAAGATATCATAAGATATACTTTCTTGCAAATCTTCTTTTATTGAAATAGCACAAGATATTTACTGCAACCCTTATTTTTAATAGTTAATGGGTTTTACAGACACTGGACATAATGCCTGCTATAAAACTAATCTTAGATTTGCATATACCATAGTATAATAAAATGTGATCTGCTAGCCCATAGTGATTTTCTAGGGATAATAATTTCAACATTAACAATTGTATCTGCACAGGAAAAAATTGCACAGCACAAACAAAACCTCCAAAGTACTCATAGAGAAGGTGTAATGAGGTCTATTTACAGTTATTAATAAATAAATAAATAAATAAGTCAGCATTTTTTCTTCTCTTGGAAAGCAAACAAATAAACCAAACCAAACAAACAAACAAACAAAACCTATGTTTTAATAGATAAGTGCACTTCCTAGAATAAAATTCCTTTTAAAAATTATAGTGACATGATCAATGAAAAGAAAATCATTTAGAGAGAAAAAAAAAAAAAAAAAAGAAAAAAAGAAAAAAAAAAGAAAAAAAAGAAACAGGAGGGGATCAAAAGTTTTTGATATATAGGGTAATAATGCTTCTTATATCACTATTATTTCTACTTATTGATATAAGTGAAGTTAATGTTAACATGAGAAGCCAAACAACAAGCTTCATAAAAGAGACCTAAAGTCTCTTATGAACAGATTCAAGGAAAGGTGTTCAACCTAAATAGAGATTGATGCAAATTATTATTGCTCAAGCTTGTAAGCATCATATCTTCAACTTACACAGGCATACACAAAACACAGCAACAACAAACAAGACAATAAGATCACTGTATTGTTTGCTTTTTGCCACAAGCTGAAGTAAAGACAAAACGTCCTTGACCTGGCCCTGCAGTTTATCAGAGAACAGATGAGCTGGGGCTACCTTCTTCCACACTGCAGTGCAGCAGATAAAATTCAATATATATACTAAAAAACAAATAAGGAACAAAAATAAAAATAAAAAGCAAAATATTTTCCATAATATCCACTACCTAACTTTTACACTTTGTAAGTCTTCTTCTGGTTGGTCTCAGATTAAGACATACCAGCGCATTTGCAGCAATACAGTTTCCCAGCATGGGGAGCTTTAGAATCCAAACTCTCTTCATTTTTCAGATTATATAAATATAGCAAAAAATAATAAATGATAATAATGAAGTACATAATTAGTTATTTAATATAATCATTTTCAATTTTTTCGCTCAAAATTAAGCAATTAATTCTTTTTATTCATAATACAAAGATAAATGTAAGAAAGGAATAGTGTGTAACTCTCTGTAATGCAAATTTATCAGTAAATATATTTAAAAGTCTGTTTCTCTAAGTAGTTAGATTATTTTTACAAAAGACCTACCGTCTAGTCTCTAGCACAGAAAGCACTGCAATTTCAAAGCTATTTGGCATGCTTTTATTACGTAAATTAAATGAGGTTGATAATTGTCAACAATATGTAATGCCAGATTAACACAGCTGTATCACTCTGTATTATATTAAAATACAGTGCATTCTCCATTCTTGTGTATTGTCCCAAGAAACATGCCATCAATGTATTAAACTACAGACTGGGTTCTTTGGGGAGAGACCATAGCTTTGTTAACAACAAGATTTAGTGAAACAGTGCAATTTACATATTAAACTCAGCATCATTATACCACATAATCTAAATCTCTTGTAGGACTTTTTGATGTTTCTACAATTAAAAGCTTGTTAGTAACATCACTTGTAACTCACATAGCATAGTTAGCTACCTTAGACATATTTATAGGCTAGGATGTACAGGAATAAGACTGGATGGAGGAGGAAGGAGAGAGGCTAACTTTGCCTGAGTGGACATGATCCTCGCTATAAGCAGAAGTGTTGATCATAGTGTGTTGGATAGGCAGAAGTGTTATGAGACGCAAATAGCGCATGTGTATTCTCTCACACACACATCTCAACTAAAAGAGCAGGATAATGATATCTTATGTTTTCTCATGTTCTTGAACCTATTGACTTAGATGTGCAGAGGTGTGATGTGCAGATGATGTTCATGCTTCATTCACACACCAGTAACAACCTCCAGTCTGAAGCTGACCATATCTGATACAAAACTGAAAAGGTGTACTAGAAAGGCAGATAAATGGTAGGCTACAGAAAAGTTTACCTTTATAGCACAGCATGCTTTTGGAATCATCTGTGTTTGTATGGATTTATGTTAGTTTAGACAGTCTTTTTGTTCATATGGTCCCTTTTGTACATATGGTCCCTGCTACAGGGAAATAGTCTCATGCTAAATCATGTCAGAAGTATGAAAGAATCCCATAAATAACATCTCTGTATTTCTGTCTAGATTGCTTCAATTAAGAAAATTACTTTAGACCTAACCTATAAACCAGATGGTAGGATTTGTCTTTTGAAAGAGGAGTTATCAGGAGGAAGTGCACACTCCTTATAGCAGACTGACTGCAGAATATGTCAGATAAGAGGTAAGGCATAAGTCATTTTTCCCCCTTTCTTATCCCTTCATTTTGCCATTGTATTAAATCCAGCTGGCAATCCCTCTGCAACATTTTCCAAATCCATTCATCCTGCTCTGTTCCTATTGTCAAAAGAAGCAAAGGAAGCTTTTTACCTTGACCTTGATTTATGGAAGTATCTCCTACCTCCCAAATACAAAACCAATCAACCTTACCTGGTGTGTCACTTTGTCCATGTGGCTGGCCTGACAACATGAAAGACAGCATGAAACCTCTTTTTGTGCAGTTTAGCAACAACAGGCTGAGCAGGTTACATTTTCAAAGTTGGGTTACTATACTCGATACCTTGCTTTCCACTCACAGGGAAACAACCAGATGAATGGGCTTCTGGCAGAAAATAAATAAATTTCTATATATGTATTGAGAAATTCAGAACAGTGCTTAATACTTTTCCATAATAAATATGTCATTATAACACTCATGATGCACTCAGCTGCAGGTAGTATGACTTCAAAGAATTGGATTTTTTCTCCAATCACAGAAGTGACCGATTCTCTCTCCATCCTTCCAGGCATCTCTGTACTGCAAACAGCCTAAACCCTCTTGTAGTACCAGCAACTGCTACATTTCCAGGGGAAAATAAAGTCTCTTTCCCTCTCTGCCTCCCCATTGTTGCAGCTGTTCCCAGCCACAATTTTCTTGCATCTTTCAGGTTGTGCTTTTTCAATGGAATCCCATGGCAAAGGGTCTCACAGGAGTTCACAGAATCTTTCATGCTATATTTTGTTTTCTTTAAACCTATTGCTTCAGAGCAAACTATTGGCCAACAATAATTCACTTGCTCTGAGAAGTACCATCCATTATTTCTTCCAAGTTTGCTGTAACAGTCCTGATTTCATAGAGCTCTATTACCAGTTTGCAGAATAAAGAGTCCTGAGCTTTGTAAACTTACGTTTTAAGAATTCCAGTTGCTATTCTGTGATACGAATTGCTGTTTTCTTTACTTTTTGTCATACCCTCTTGAGAAGGGTGGCAGAAATGGTACAGTTTCAAGTTGTGGAACACCATAGACACACTGACATAATAATTATATTTTGTTCCCATTTCTTTCCCCTGAAAATCTCACATTAATTTTGTCTTTTTGACTTGTCAAACTGAGTACATATTTTCAGAGGATTTTCTTTGTCACTTCAAAATCTCTTTCCTGAGAAAAAGAGCCTTTTTAAGGTCTGCATTTATGTGTGAAGAGTTGGTATCATTTTTCCCCTTGTGTGCTTTTCTTTTAATCCCTGTTTGATAGATCAGTAGATGATTCAAGAATTTGAGCCTTATTTTGCAAGTTTTTGCAGTCAGTTATACCAACCCAACATCATAAAATTTAGCAACTTTGGTCACTTACCTAATTTTCATGATTATGAATACTCATATTGTGAATACTCAGTAGCACAAATTCCTGGAAATGTCTTGATATGTCCTTGATAAATATATCCGACAAAATTATTAGTAAAGAATTTGAGATTCTTTCAGCTAGGAATTTAAAGTTGAAACTAGATAAATTCAGATTAAAAAATGAGTTAGAATTTAAATTTAAAAAGACAATTAACTGAAATTGTGGGCAATTTATCACCAAATGGCTTACTGAGGCTACTGACTCTTTCTATCATTACCAGTTTTAAAGCTGATAGTGAAAGGTGATTAATTTCATTAAAATTATTTTGTTTAGTACTATATTATATTTAAAACAATGATAACTTATAGATCCTGCATTAGTCCAAGTCAGACTCCACTTGCAGTCAGATTCCACTTGCAGTGCTGCATTCAGTTCTGGGGCCCCCAGCACAAGAAGGATGTGAATCTGGTAGAGTGGGTCCAGAGGAGATCTATGAAGTTGATCAGAGGGCTGGAGCACCTTTCCTATGAAGAAAGACTAAGAAAGCTGGGAATGTTAAACTAAAAGAAGGGAGAGGATTAAACTAAAAGAGGGGAGATGGTTAAAATGAAAGAAGGGAGATTAAGATTAGAGATTAAGAGCAAATTCTTCACTCAGAGGGTGGTGGTTGTCCAGAGATGTTGTGGATGTCCCATCGCGGGAGGTGTTCAAGACCAGGTTGGATGAGGCCCTGGGCAACCTGATCTAGTGGGTGGCATCCCGGCTTATGGCAGGAAGTATGGAACTGGATGATCTTTATGGTCCCTTCCAACCCAAGCCATTCTATGATTATATGATTCTGTGATTCTGTGATGAGTCTATGGGTCTATGATCTGTGATTATAAAGTTGGGGAAGACACTGCACCAGCCAAAGACAGCAAGTGCTCCTGCATCTGCCAGCCCCAGTTTTTTATCCAAGGTTGAGCCTGCCTCTGCTGATGAAACAGAAACCTGCAGTCTCATGCACACAGCCTTGGTGGAAGCAGGCTGCACTCCTGAAGCCCATGTTAGGTATTGGTCAAGTCTGAAGCAGGATACAGAACCATGCTTTGGGGTACTTTTGAATTGGTCTTTCAGCATTTATGAGTGTGTTTTCTACCCTTATTGTAAAATACGGGATAACTGAAAAGGGATTAGGGAAAAGGAATCTCATTACAAGTAAGATGCAAGATCTTAAGTAACTCATAGAGCATATTAAACAACCCAAACAGAAAAATAATCTCAAAGTTCTGTGTTTTTTTGTTGGTTTGGTTTGGTTTGGTTTGGTTTGGTTTTGGGGGGGATGGGGGGGGGGGGGGGTGAGTGAGTGCTTGTTATATGTTTAAAGGCTTTTTTTTTCCTGAATAGTTTTCAATCTTGTTCTTCTGCCTCTGAATACGCATTTTGACATAAAAAAGAAATAACTCTACTTTATACTGGTGTTATCATTTATATAACACTTAGATCTGGACTTTTAAAAAAGTCTAAAATTACCATGTAAAAAGGAAAAAAAAGATAATAAAAATATAAGAATTACATGAAAACTAAAAAAAAAAAAAAAAAAAGATAAAATAAAGTAAGTTCACCTGAGGGTACTATCCTCTTTTTCCTTATCTGGCATCCTGTCAATCCTTTTTGTTCATTCAGCCATTAGGGCCCATATTTATTGTCTGTTCCTATATAACTTAGATTGCAAGCTGTTCAGGGTAAGGAGTTCATCTTCACAGAATCACAGAACATTCTGGTTTGAAAGAAACATTAATGATCACCTAATCCCAATGCTCCCTTCCAGGGACACCTCCTACCTGACCAGGTTACCCAAAGTCCCGTCTGACCTGGCTTGAACACTTCCAAGGATGAAGCATCCACAACTTCTCTGTGTAACCTGTTCCACTGTCTCGCCACCCTCACTGTAAATAATTTCTTCCTAATGTCTAATTTAAATCTAATCTAAATGTACCCTTTTTTACTTTAAAGCCGTTACCCCTGTTTCTGTCCTTATGCTCCCTTGTAAAAAGCCCCTCTCCATCTCTAGACTGAAAAAACATAATTCTCAACCTGCATTCATAGGACAGATGTTCAAGCCCTCTGATTATCTTCATAGCTCTCCTCTGGGCTCACTCCAACAGGTCCATGTCTTATATGTCTGCAATGTTCCATGAACACTTTTAGAACTAAACACATAATAAGCTCTGCAGACTCAGTTTAACATCCATTTCAATTTGTGGTGAAGTCTCACCATGTCTTCATAATGTTAGGTTGATTTTTTTTCTCTTAATGACTGATTCCAGACAAGCATAAAGACAAATTCATGTTTTTCTGGCTTCTGTTGCAGCAGTCTTGCTCATTACAGTCTTTGCTGACAGTGACCCTAGGCCAGTCTAGTCAAACACAAGTTTTGCCAGTTAACATTTTCTTGCAGTCAAAATTCACTGTGGAGATTTCTTTAAATAGCCCTCTTGGTTTTTTACGGTCATCTGTTACTAATACAGTTTTAAGTTAGAATAACCAGAAGATCCCCTTCCAGCAATCTCTGGTAGCCCATAAAGAATCTGGAAAGCACTCTTCAAATGATAAAATAAAAACTGTCTGTTTTAGTCACTGTTTCCTAGCAGTCATTTCCACATGGAGATAACAACAGCTAGCTTTCCTGACTATTTAGGAAATGTTTCATTTATTAAGCAGCAACTTTCATGCTTCCAGGAAATATGTGAAATAAGTAGTTATAAAACAATACCGACTTGTTTAACCTTACTTGGAAAACTCCCACTGTATGAGACATTTCAGTTGTTTTAATCAACTTACTCTCTTATTTCTTCAAAAACAGAATATTCAGCATGCCGAGCTTTCAGATGAATCAAGAAAAACAAATGACTACCATAACTTCTCACTCAAATACCATGAACCCTTTGACATTTGGGTGTGTGACAGGATGGTGGCAGGGAGGGGAGAAGGGGGATTTCAGTTTCTCCAGCTAAAATTGACTGTGTCACTTTGGAGTCAGTTTGATGTGGCAGCCCTTTCAAGCTCCTACAAAAGAGACTGCACTGTCTCAGTTGTCACAATGATGTATGTAGGATGCTTTTGCCCATAAGGTCCAGGCTTAAATCAACTGCTGCCATAGTCCACAGATGAAGGTGGGAGGATGGGAGAGCAAGAAGACCTTAAAATGAAAATCTCTGTTCTAGTCTTCTTATTCTGCATACTTAGCGGAATGTCACAATATTTCTTCAAACAATATCCACCATGAACACTGAATTTTCACTATTCCAGGGGGATTTCTAAACTTTCAAAGCAGCAAACCTCAAATTTATCATCTTTTACCCCTCTTCCAGACCTGAAGAAGTAGACTTTCCGAAGGCATTAAGAATGGGCGGCAGCTCTCCACAGACCCCGTGCTCCTGCATGGGCTCCTCTCCACATGCTGCAGCTCCATCCTGGGGCCTGCACCTGTAGGTGCTCTCCATGGGCCGCAGCCTCCTCCAGGCTACATCCACCTGCTCCACTGGGGGCTCCTCCACCCACAGGCTGCAGCATGGAGATCTGCTCCATGTGGGACCCATGGGCTGCAGGGGGACAGCCTGCCCCTCCAGGGACCTCTCCATAGGCCGCAGGGGAACTTCTGGAGCACCTCCTCCCCCCTTTCTTCACTGACCTCGGTGTCTGCATAGTTGTTTCTTACTCCTTTCTCTCCTAGCGTCTGTTAGGCAGCATTTTTTTTTCCCTTTCTTAAATCTGTTCTCACAGAAGTGCAACCAATGTTACTCATTGGCCCAGCTGTGGCCAGCAGCAGGTCTCTTTTGGAGATGGCTGGAGATGGCTCTTATCTGACATGGGCAGCTTCTGGGCTCTTCTCACAAAAGCCACCCCTGCAGACCCTCCTACTAGGCCTTTGCCACACAAACCCAATACAGAAAGCTATTGCGTAATGTACCATTTGTAGACTCTATAGCAGAAGATATATAGCTATATATAGCATATACCTATATATATATATAGGTATATGTTCATGGATTTGGGGTAGAATTATAGTAACAGTCATTATCATATAATCAGTAAAGTAAAAAGTATGCATACGCAACACTGAGTGGCAGGCTTTAATGAACACATTAGTGTCTGTCACTGCTGAGGAATGGGGAAGTAGGGGACTGTTTTAAATCCATAGGTATCCTGAGTAAAATGTTTTCAATAACTTACTAATCTATAGAAATTGGAATATTGGAACATTTCCAAACCAATAATTTGGTTTGGAAATGACTTTGTGAAATGTCAATATGAAATTATTCAGTCAATATTGCCAACTTAGTTTAGGTTGTGAAAACCCTGATGTTATAAAAATACTCAATGACCTATTTATCACATTGCTTGCCACTTGATATGTCACAGCCATTGTCATAAACACATTATTTTCCTTCTTTGAGAGCCCTAATTAATACACTATCGTGATGAATCAACAGCAGTCAATCTGTAAATGTTGGCTGAGAAATTGAAAACAGACAGGTATGGATTTGCCATTTTTAATGGCATTCTATTGTTTCACTCATTCATTATTGGGTAATTTTCAGGGATACAGCAATTATTACATGGGACACAGTGAACAGTCGATTAAACTCAAAACCTTTATCTGAAAACACTTGAAAATATTATTTTCAGATTTTCAAAACAAAGCAGATCTCTTTGTTCTGTGATGGCTGGCAAAAAAATAAATGCAGTTGACTGAGAGAGAGATATCTTGGCAGGCTTTCACCAGTACTGTGGATAATCCTTATGAAAGTTAATAGCATTTATTAATTTGCCAAGTATTAGTCATATTACTTCAACAAAATGATGATGAATCCATAAAGATCCACTAGCTTGTAAAGAAAAGAAAAACACAGAGCTTCTGCACAGATTTTCTCACCTGCTGACACAATTACAACCTATGACTGAATGTCTCAATGAGGATCAGCCTTAGAAGGTTTATGCTTTATTTTCTACACCACTATATATACATATATATATATATATATATATATATATAAAATAGATATGTGCACAGACATACCATATATGCATTCATACATTACAATTTTACTTTGCCGGATGACCTGAAGACGTTATAAATAAATGTTAGTCCAATTTAGTCCAATTTATGTTGAGTTCCAAAACCCTGGGAGATCTCTGACAGAAGGCATTTCCTTATGTCTTCCTTTGTCTCCTTCCATAATCAAAAATATTTTCTGATTCAGCCAGAAAAGTGCAGACTTACCAAACAGGCATTGATTTTTTGCCCTTTAATAAATGTAAGTACAATGGCAAAGTAAAAGATTAAGCCTGGAATTAGAGTTTTGTATTGTTTAGTCCTTACCTTGGAATCAAAGTCTGCATCTTAGTTTCTCCAACTCGTTATCCCCACATTGCTGTTAAATGGAAGCTTTGTCTCTTTTTTGTTGTTTTGGGTTTATTGTACTGTATTTATACTGCATTCATTACAGGCTTCAGAGCTTCTGCTTGTTGTTTACAAGGATTGGAATGGAAATTTTCATGCCCCACAGAGCAACCATCATAATTTGATGTAGAGTGGTTTGTTTTTTTTTCTCTGACAGAAACTAGTCTTAGCTGTGGACAGGATGGTCCTAGAAAACTCCCAAAGGTACTACTTTTCCTTCCAAGTACTTAGCTGGTGTATCTTGTTCACTCACTTAGTATTCAAGTGATGATGAGACCTGTTTGGGGGGCGGGGGGGGGGCGGGGAGTCTTCATTGGATTAGATTTTTAGCCTTAATCTGTAGAAAAGAACATGGTTTCCTCCAGGCATTATTCCAAGTAGACTTTTTGGTGTAACAAGAACACAGGAAATAACCTTTATTTCTTCTTTTCCTGTTACTTATAGATGACAACTTCTTTTTACCTATGTTTTAATCCCACAATAGGATATTGGAGATATTTTTGGCTTTTGATGCCTCAGAAATATGCTTTATGGATCTTTCTGGAGTAATCCCTAATACATAAATTCTTCTGAAAGTGAAACCTGCCTCAGGAAGTCAGTGCTACTTTCCAGTCCCAAATGGTGGCAGGGTTTAGTTTCACAGCTGCGCATACACAGATACAGATCTATTCTATAGCTATAACCTAGTAGGACTCAACGGGCAACAAAACTAAATGTCAGTTCAAATTCATGAAAGTTTATAAACTTTGATCCTCTTTCTTTGAAATACTTTGATATGACATGTCACATGCAAGTGATGAATGTGATTTCTGTTGCACATGTGATTTATCACAAGTGATTTATCACAGTAAAGAAAATGAGGAACATCTAAAGTGTTCAGATTATCTTTCAGTTGAAGTGGTGAGAAAGGAGGTTCTCCCCATCTGAGAGACAGCAGTTTGGTGTAAAACAATGATCAGACTGACATGATACAAACTTTACAGTACTTCTCAGTACTCAGAATTTAATAATACATATGGGTCTAACCAATATCACAAATCAAAACAGCCCAAATATTTAGGTCTATTCATATCCAGACTGCTTGAGTCTTAATCTTGAGTAGTGAATTTATTCTTAAGAGACTGTTACTAGCCACAGAAACTACATTTTCTACTAATGCATAATATATGTTACAGGAATCCAGAAAGCTATTCTGAGTAGAAGAAAATCCAACAAGCATCCAGCTTCCCACACAAATAGAAAGAGCAAAGAGAGAGAATGTATAAATAATTTATAATAAAATGCTTATGGGGTAAGCAGTTATATTATTTTTTATAATAAAACTGAAGTTTCTAATAATATTTAAATGATTTAAATATATATAAACATCTACATTGAATTATTACATTAACTATCTCTGCGTTGTTTTTTTTTTTAATTATTTGTTTTTTGTTTTTTTTCAAATTTTCAAATAATTTGAAAATTATTTGTTCTTTGTTTTTTTTTTTTTTTTGAAAATTGCTCCAACACATTAACTTATGACTTTTTATATTGCTTTTTAAAGAAATAAATCAATAAATGATAGCTAAAAAGGAAACTCTCCAGCCAGCTATATAAAAAAATTCCCCACTTCAGTGATCATTTAAGCTGTTTCATAGAAAATTAGACTCACAGGTGATTGGTTGTTTCTTCTCTCACAAATTCAAGCATTGCTAATTAAATGCAATGGGAAAAACAGAAGCCTAGAAAAATTAAAACATGGCACTAAAAATTGTTTAACAAAAAGCACTTATTATATAACACAGACTTAAAAACAGAATAAAAACCTTACTTTGGAGCCTTACAGTGGAATAACCTCCTAATAAATGCTTTGATCTGTTGATTCTTAATCCTAAAAGTAAAGCTTCATTGTAAGCATTCACAGTAGTGACTAAAGGGTTATTACAAGAAAAAAATAAATTTATGCATGTGTAGAGTTTTTAATAGCTAGTGTGCTGTCTGGAAGAACCTTGCAAGGGAAAACCAGCACCACTTTGTGTGTGGCTACATGCCTGCAACACTTCTTTCAGGCTGGACACCAAATGGTAAAATATCTGTGACATTTGCCTGTCACCTTGAGTTAATTTGCAGGAAATAAATATACTGCTATGACAGAGTGTCATATTATGGAGAGTGTCATCAGATGAAAGTGTAAATTCAGAACAGATAGAAACTACTTAGTGTAGTTTACAGTAGGTGAGAGGTATTGCTGAGAACAAACAGTAAGATTCTCACCATTGTCCCTCACTCCCATCATCAATTAAATGGAGAACAGAGAAAAGCCAACCAACCTTCAGAATGATAATTATCCAACAGGAAAAAAAAATAATAAAAAAAATTAGAGAGTTAAGGCAACAAAATACTGGGCTAAGAATGATGATAACTGCATTTCCCAGGTTTAAAAGAGTCATTATGTATATGACTGTAGTACATTAGATCACTTCTGCTGCTGTTTCTTCTTCATTCTCTGTTTAAGACATCTATATGCAGAACATGGGCCAAGGAGCAACTTTTTAAAATATACAAATACAGCTAGAAAATAACAAAGGGAAGGGAAAAATATCTCACATCTGAGTAAAAAACAGGACACTCATCAAATGAAATTTTCTAGAATAGCAATTTTACTAATATTATAAAAAATAAAAGAGGATGCTAAAAAAGAACCAATTTACAACCTTGTTTTGATTTTTAACTAGGACCAAACGATGGCATCTGGGCTTTTGTTTCTGTCATTTCAGGCACCTGGGACCAGATGCCAAGGATTTATTCTAGCAATCAAATAGAAAAGCAGGCACATCCATGACAAAATAATCCTGTCCAGTGCTGTAGGCTGTCTGCTGCTTACCACTTTCCTCATCTTTTAAATGAGCTGTAAGGTTTTGGGTTGGTTGATTGGTTTGGCTTTGGTTCTGTTTGTTTCTGTGTTTTTTTGTTGGTGTTGTTGTGTTCTCTCTCTCCCCCCCCCCCCCTTTTTTTGTTTTGTTTGCTTTGTTGTTGTTTTTGTTTGTTTTGTCATTAGTTGTTGTTTTTTGTGGGTTTGTGTGGGTTTTAATCTTGACTAAGATTTGGGCATGGATGCCTCTTACAATACTGCAGAAGATTCCGTTTATGGAGATGGCTATTGTTTTCACCATTCCCCTGTCCTCTGCAGAAAATGACCTCAGCTTCCCAGCATTAGAAAGCAGCTGTAACATGCTGGCACAGTTCCTAAGCATGAGCACTGCATGAAGTGTTTGGGAGCAAAGGTCAATGCAGCTGCTCCCTGGTGCCAGAACTCATCTTCTATAGCAGGAGTGAGGAGTCCTGAACTAGAAGGCAGGTGGACTGAGAGAGAAATGCTGCCAAAGTATCATTTTCACAAATTTGTTTTTCCATTGCAACCGACATGCTTTTATTTTGTTGGTTTGTTTTAGAAAGGTTGTTCCCATGTTGCTGCAACAATCAGATGACTCCTTGGCTTCAGATTGGGAAAAGCTCTGTTATTAGAGCAGTGACAATAAAGAAATAATAAGATACATATTCCCCCTCACCCCCCCTCACCCCCCCCCCCCCAAGTGTTAGTTATGACATCTGAATCAATTCACTCTCCTTGAAAAATTCCACCTCACCTTACATTACAATTGCTACATACCAAAAGCTCTTAACTAAGCAATTGTGAACCTGGTTTTATGTCAGTATTCAATTAGGAAGTTGCAACTTGTTTTCAAGATAGTTCTTTTTTACTATTTACATCTTTAATCAACTACTTGTAAAATTTCCAGTTATTCCTTAAACAATTAATAAACATGGCAGAAAGTACTGTGCAGAACCAACATTTTGTTTTTGAAGAACACGAGGTTTCCATTGAATTCTATCTCCAAATTCTATCTACAGAGCAGCAGAGCCACCTTTTTGTTGTAGATCATCTATATTCTTATTTTACAAGGTTTTGAAGGAAGTTTTGCCTATAGAATTGTCATGCCTATGTTTTTTTTGTTGTTTACATTTCTTTTTTTTTTATAAAAAAAATTAAAAATAAAAATTAATTAAAATTTAATTAGAAAAATAAAAGTCTTAAAGGTTAATGTCACTTTTGTTAGCTAAGAGTAGGACTTTATATCATGCGGATAGAACATATGAACACCTTGTGGAAAAACAGGCAATCTTTTCTCTGATTATGGGTGTTTCTCAATTCCTTTTGCAATGTGGAAAGATTTATTGATCATAAGTCCCCTATTACTGAGATACACTAATTAGTGACTTGTACATATGAAAAGTAGAGAAGGAGCTTGAGGAATTAAAAACAAGTGTGCTTTGTTCTGAAGACTTCTTTCTTTTGCATTTAATTTTCATGTTTTATCTTTCTTTGCAATAGCACCACGAGTTTCTTGGCAGTACTTGGGATAATTAATACCAGTTACTGCACTGATTACTGTCATCTATATAGGAAGATAACTGGCAGAGTAGAAATAGATGGAAAACAAAACAAAACAATAAAATAAAATAAAACTAAATAAAACAAAACAAGATAAAATAAAATCCTGTTGAATAAATTCCTCATGGGTTTCTTGTTGCTCACCTCCAGCTTGACTGTTAATTGTTTTGTCTCCCAGACTCAATGAAGTATGCAACTAAAAGAGCACTATTGTTGCAATAATAAGAAAGTTGTTCTCGTGAGGTTAAACTCTGATTAGAAAAATGTCTTTCTGCTTGCTCTGAAAACTCTGCAGTTGTTCACTGGTGTCATGTCAGATGACTATGTGAGTTTTATCTCTATTATCCAAAGTTAAAATCCACTCAGGTTTTTGAGATGCACAAAGAAAAATATCTAGTACTTCTGAAGCTAGTTTGCTAATGGCTGATTTAAGTAGCTTCACTACCATTGCATTATCCAATGAAATATCTTGATTGATCCCTAGTTTCCATGGGTAATGACTATTTCATGTAAAAGTTAACATTTTGTTCAATTAGCTTCTTTTTATCTTACCTCTCCCCACTCTTCAACATTAGGATTCAATTAAGATTTGGTATACTGTGTAAAAATATTTTTTTTCTTAGCCACCTCATGTACTTAACATGATATTTGCTTTTATTGCTCACAATAATTTCTTGAATGTTAAATTTTAAGTATATAATTCCTTTGGCTATAGATTTCAACAACTTACCGTATTTTACCATATTTCTGTCTAATTCCTAGAATTTCCCACAGAAGTGAATCAACAGGGTATCAACATATATTTGTTTCTTTCTGCAGTGTTCAGAAAGTACTGAAAATTAAGATTAGTTGCCAAACACCCTTGGTCAGCTGAAACAGAAGAGTCAGCTAAGAAATAATACCTGAAAATTTTCATTGATTTGAAAATATGTTGCTATACCATTGCATGTCTTGATGTATTTGAACATATTCTGTTAACAGAAATTAAAGGGACCCTCTAGAGAGCTGAAGTGCATGTCTCTAGAAAGCTATTGCGTTATGGTAGATTTGACCACACAAAGCTCATTCCCTGAAGTACATTACAGGAGCTTTGAACACATAAATGTATTCCCGATAGTATAAAGCAGAAACAGTAGTAGCAATAACATTCAGTATATAGCTGTCAAGCTAAGGTTTGTTACAGTTATTAAGTTTTTAGCTCCATGAAATCCAAGGAAAATACAGTGTAGTAAAAATAAAGCAATTATTTGACAAAACACAGGGTTTAAAATCTTGGGTTCCTATTAACTCAGTATAAAGTTTTGTGCAGTGTAAATGAGGAAATTGTATTCTTGCATTCGAAAAGCATCATTTTTACATTAGACATCCAAAAATACAGAAGGGACTCAACATTGTTTTTCAGAGTGTGAATGTTCTTACAGCATAGTTTAATGAAATAATTCATTACACCATACCTTTTCAAGCTTGAGACTGGAATTTACCCTCTGACACAATTATTTTGGTAAGTCACTGCCTTTTCTGACTTTTCCAACTATGAAATGGAATTGTCTCATCAGTTACAAAAATCTCTCGGATATAGCTGCACACTCAAGCATTAGTTAAATGACAAAATCAATATTTTTATATTATTTTTGATTTCATGGCACAGTTATAATTTGATTAAAGGTTGTCAGACAGGATTTTTAAATTCCATTGTTAAATTCTTAAAAGTGCAGAATAAAAGCAGCTGCTTTAGAACATTTCTAATTCTACACTTAAACTGTAAATAAAACAAAAGATAGAAATCTGAGAACCTCCAATCTTTGTGCACTTGGAAACATTCTGGGTAGCACATGTTTTGAATAAATAGAAATTGAAAGGATATGTATTAATAATCAGAATAAACTGAAGGTACCAAAATATTTATTTTGATTTAAGGTAATAGAAATACAATTTTAAGTTAATAGAAATACAATAATTCTTGATGAAATTATTAACTTATTTTAGGAACTGATAGCTGGTATATCAATTACAAGGTATTTCAACTTCATAGTAAATATTATATGACTTTTTTTTTCATGCATTGGTCATATTATTTTGCAGAATAAAAAGGAATTTTGATAGCATAAAATAAATAAATAAATAAATAAATAAATAAATAAATAAGCTAAATCCTCCCCACTTTCACCACAGGGAATCTCATACTAATGGAATATCAAATTTGAGATCCATCTATTGCACCTGAGGAAATAATTTTTCTGCAAAGATATGCCAGAAGTAAACCAATCTCCAGAGACAAGAAGAAGGAGCAGTAATCAGCACATCAATTCTGAAAGATTATGCTAAAACAGGAAAAAACATACACAACAGAGGAGGTCTTGGACTGTAAACTACTTCCCAGCATTATTTGATCTATCTATCTGTTGTTAACTTTGTTTGATTACTTGAATACATTTATTTTCACCTTCACTGAAGTCTTCAATGCATCTCACACCTCCTGTTCTATTGAGGGAAGAACTGATGCAAAAATTTGCTCCACTTCACAACTGAAAGCTAGAAATGGACACATCATGGACTTTTCTGACCCTCACAGAACCTCTGCTCTCTTCCTTTGCCCTAGGCTGAACAATAAGGGATAAATTTGTGTGTCCGCAATCCAGCATATGTTAAAATTTGTTTCACTTTTTTAATATATCTTTTAAGATATCTTAAATTCAGATTTTTCATTCTTTATGTGAAGGAAAGCTAAAGAAAATGAGCTATTAGTGCTAGTCTGAAAGGATCTGGTCACAGTTGTGAGCTAGTTTGTTTCACACAATCATTTTATTATTTATTTATTTATTTGTTTATTTATTTTAAGTGAGTGGTATATTCAAGGAATACAGTTTGCTAATGAACAATTTCCTTCTGGCACTGTTTAGGAGTTACAAAAATAAGTAAAATTAATATCGCAAACACAAAACTATAAATGGCATGGATTTCAAGTACCTTTTGATTATACCATCTTCCCTAAGTATTTAGGCAGATCTAAGGTATGATAAGGGAAACAGAAAGGAGATATTTACCTCATGGGACTGTGCCTTACATTTTATTCAACCTGTTAATTTCTCAGTCTTCTTTTTATTATCAGCTTGCATAGTTCATGGCATCTAATAACGTCATGTCCTGAAGGCCACTAAATCCCTTGAGTCATACACAAAAATAGAACATGAATATTCTTCACAAATTATGAAAAAACTGTTCTCTCTGAGTCACCTAGAAAAAAAAAAAATAATGAGAGATGTGTGACTGAATGTATGCATTTCCACAAAAAGAGGATTTAGTTTATTATATTTAAGTTTGAAGAGCTCATTGTTTTCACAGGCTCACTCTTACTGTGAGTTTGCCTTTGTTGTATTACTGCTTTCTTCTTTTCAAACATTTTCGTATCATCCCACTAAATCAAGAGGATAAAGCTAGTTTCTCTGAATTAATATTAGTACAGTTCTAGGGAACTGGCTGACAAGAGATGCTCTAACAGATACAGTCTCTGAAATTCACAGTGTGCCAGAACTTGGTCTCTGTTGTGCACTCTACACAGTCACCACAGGACTGGGAAAGCA
This sequence comes from Aythya marila, assembly GCF_965140915.1. Taxonomy (NCBI): domain Eukaryota; kingdom Metazoa; phylum Chordata; class Aves; order Anseriformes; family Anatidae; genus Aythya; species Aythya marila. Next base: position 97,564,874 of record NC_139043.1, on the reverse strand, counting down.
AGAATATCTACTATCCCCTAAATCTATTCTAAAAAGTTGCTTTAGTATTTCATAACTTGTCTCTGGAGAAAAAACAGAGAAAAACTATTTCATCAAACATCCCAGATGATGTATGAGCACAGAAGATTAAAAAACAAAAAACACCACATACAACACTTGCTGATCTACAGAACAAGGTGTAGAGGATTGTAGTTAAGCATTTTCCTTATTTATTGACACCACCTTTTCCCAAGTCAGCAAAACTACCTGCAGTAGTAAATTGTCTCCAACACCAGTAACAAAGTTTGATTCAGAATAATTAAACAAGCTACCCAAAATATACCTAAAACCAATTAAAATTCTGTGATAAAGCATTTTTTAAAATGTAAAATAGTACAAGTATTGTGATTACCCTGAGAACTGCCAGCAAGGAAAATCAAAACAAAACAAACAACAACAAAACAGTACATTTGAGATCATTTGTGTGTAAAAGTTTTGTGTACCCAGAGAAGAAACAGTCAAGAATAATACCTCATTGTCTTTCTTTGTCTTGTAAAATTCTATTCAGTCTTGGTTAATTCACTGTCTTTCTGGGTTCTAGATATTCCAAGATTTTCCAGGTGTTAAGTATAATGTGAGTGAATCAATGTGACTTTTCATAATGACAACTTAGAGATTATAGTGAAAAACAAACAAACAACGAGAACAAAACAACACACAAACAAAAACAGAATATGGATATTATTTTTTCTACATAGCTGAATTGAGCATTGGCCTTGGTGTTAAAACAGCAAAGGAAATATACCAAAATATGTTTGGAAACAGACAGAATCTTCTCAAGATTCTGAGGATCAAGAATGACTCTATTAGTTCCTGAACTACATTTCATTTTAAAGAGCAGCAAAGCAAAATGAAATAACTAAATAAATGTAAAGAAAGCAGCAGGAATTAGCTTTACCACTGCACTATATTTATAATATTAAGGTGCAATACACGCTATTGGTGTGACAATACAGGATCTGTATCACAGACAAGGTGACTGAATGAATCTTCAATATCAAGTATTTAACTGATCAACAGGATCCCTCTTGATGGGAATTTTGGACAGTTCTTGAAATTTCCTGAAGATGCTCTTGCTCTATCTAATCTAATTATTTTATGGGTGAAGTTTCCAATGGTTCTCCTGAGCAGCCCCTGCTGCAGAAGTGGTCACACTATACATAAATAAGATATTTATAAATCTTAGTATAATAGAATTTAAAGGTTGGAAAAGAACTCCAAGATCATCTGGTCCAACCATACCCCTACCACCAATATCACCCAGTAAACCATGTCCCTAAGCACCAGGTACAAACATTCCTTAACCCCCCCCAAGGACAGTGAATCCACAACCTTCCTGGGCAACCTGTTCCAATGCCTGAACACTTTTCCTGAGAAGTGATGTCTCCTAATTTCCAACCTGAACCTCCCCTGGTGTAACCTGAGGCCATTCACGCTTGTGTTCTCACTAGTTATCCATGAGAAGAGGCCAACCCCCAGCTCCCCACATCTTCCTTTCAGGTAGTTATTGAGACCAATAAGGCCTCCCCTGAGCCTCCTGTTCTCCAGACTAAACAAACCAAGTTCCCTCAGCCGCTCCTCATAGGTCTTGTGCTCCAGGCCCTTCAACAGCTTTGCAGCCCTTCTCTGGACATGTTCCAGGGCCTTGATGTCCTTCTTGTACTCAGGGGCCCAAAGATGTACATAGTATATCTTTGGGATGTGGCCTCACCAGAGCAGAGTACAGGGAGACAATCACCTCCCTGGTCCTGCTGCCTACACTGTTCCTGATACAAACCAGGATGCTGTTGGCTTTCTTGGACACCTGGGCACGCTGCTGGCTCACGTTCATAGATTCATAGAATCATAGAATATCTAGAATTGGAAGGGACCCATAAGGATCATCAAGTCCAACTCCTGGCACCACACAGGTCTGCCCAAAAGTTTAGACCAGGTGACTAAGTGCACAGTCCAATCCCTTCTTAAATTCAGAGAGGCTTGGTGCAGTGACTACTTCACTAGGGATCCTGTTCCAGTGTGCAACCACCCTCTCGGTGAAGAACCTCTTCCTAATGTCCAGCCTAAACTTCCCCTGCCTCAGCTTAATGCTGTTCCCACGGGTCCTATCACTGGTGTTTACAGAGAAAAGGTCACCTGCCTGTCCACTCCCCCTCGCGAGGAAGTTGTAGACTGTGATGAGGTCACCCCTCAGCCTCCTCTTCTCCAGGCTGAACAGGCCCAGTGACCTCAGCCCTTATCCTCAGTACCCTGAGGACAACTGGTCTGGCTATTAAAGACAGATGCAAAGAAAGTGTTAAGAACCTCAACTTTTTTTTTTTTTTTTATCCTCTGTAGTCATGTTCCCCTCTGTGTCCCATAAAGAATGGAGATTCTCCTTGGCCCTCGTCTTTCCATTAATATACTTATAAAAACATTTTTTCTATCCTTGAGCATAGTGGCCAAGCTGAGCTTGTGCTGGGCTTTGGCCTTCTTGATTTTTTTCTCTTCATATTCTGGCAACTTCCTTGTAATCTCCCTGAGTTGCCTGCCCCTTCTCCCACCAGTCATAAACTCTTTCTCCCAAATATACAGCAAAAGTTCCCTGTTCAGCCACTCTGGTCTTCTTCCTCGCCAGCTCACCTTATGGCACATGGGGACAGCTTGCTCCTGCGCCTTTAAGACTTCCTTCTTGAGAAGTGTCCAGCCTCCCTCGACCCCTCTGCCCTGATTCCCAAGGGACCCTCCCAAGGGACCCTCCCCTGAGTCCCAAGGGACCCACCCTACCAGTGTCCTGAACAGTTCAAAGTCAGCCCTTCAGAAGTCCAAGGTAGCAGTTTTACTCACAACCCTCATGACTTCACCAAGAATGGAGAACTCTACCATGTCATGGTCACTCTGCCCAATACAGCTCCCTACCACCATATCTCCCACCAGTCCTTCTCTGTTCATGAACAGCAGGTCTAGCGAGGCACCCTGTCTGGTAGGCTCACTGACCAGCTGAACCAGGAAGCTTCCATGCACTCCAGAAACCTTCTAGACTGCTTCCTCAGGGCTGTATTGTATTTCCAGCATATGTCTGGGAACTTAAAGTTGCCCATAAGGACAAGCACTGGCAAATGACCGACTTCTGCCAGCTGCTTATAGAATGCCTCATTCGTCTCTTCATCCTGGTTTGGTGGTCTATAACAGATCCCCACAAGGATGTCTGCCTTGTTGGCCAACCTCCTGATCCTTATCCACAAGGACTCTACTTTTTAATTCCCAAACCTAATCTCAACAGAACCAAAACACTCTCTAAGATAGAGAGCCACAACAACGCCCCTTCTTAGCTTTCTGTACCATCTGAAGAGCTTGTAGCTGTCCATTGCAGCACTCCAGTCATGGGAGTGGTCCCACCACCATGTTTCAGTGATGGTGGCTAGGTCATAGTTTGCCCACTGCACAATGGCTTCCAGCTCCTCCTGTTTGTAGTGCATGCTGCATGCATTAGTGTAGATGCACTTGAGTCACACCATTGTTCTCACCCCCAAACCTGAAACTGCTCTCCCAGGCTCAACTCTATCTAGTCTTATTTCCCCTCCTTCCCCCTTCATACCTAGCTTAAAGCCCTCCCAGCGAGCCCCACCAGCTCCTGGGCTAGAGTCTGTTTCCCCCTTTGGGACAGGTGGGACCCATCAGCAGCCATCAGACCAGGTGCTGAGTAAACCTCCCGGTGATAAAAAAAAATTAAAAAAATCCTGCGACAGCACCAGCCTCTCAGCCATGTATTAGTCTGCTGGGTCTTCCAGGTCTGCTCAATATCCCTCTCTACCACTGAAGGGATAGAGGAAAACACCACCTGTGCGCCCACTCCGTCCAGAAACTGCCCTAGTCCCCTCAAGTCCCTTTTGATAGCCCTCAGGCTTCTCTCAGCAATTTCATCTCTGCCAGCTTGAATTATCACTAATGGGTGGTCTCAAACCTGCTCTTCACTTACAGTGGGTGGGAATTTGCTCCCCCAGCCTCCATCTACAGGTTCAAGGAAACAAAAATTTGGGAAGCCTGTCTGTCACTGAAGACAGAGGCAAAGAAGTTGTTGAGTACCTCAGCCTTCTCCATGTCTGTCATTACCAATTGCTCAGATATAGAAACTCACTCCTAATATAAGAAATAAGCCAGCTATAATTGCTTACACACTACTATTTTCACCCCTCAGTCTATTTTCACAAATGTTGAAAGCGCATGGTGGCCCTTGGGGACTCCTCCTGTCACCCCAGCACAGCAGCCTGAAGGGAGCTGGGTCCTCTCTTGTGCTCTTCCTCGAGGCTCTGTGCAGAAGAGATGCTACCTCTTGCACAAGGGCTGGGGGATGCACTCACACAACCCCTGAGAATTGGCAACAGAGACCTTTATGGCCAGGTGTAGTGGGTTTACGTGGCAAGGTTTTGGTAGCAGGGAGCCATAGGGGTGGTTTCTGTGAGAAAGATCTAGAAGCTGCCCCATGTTTGGGAAGGGCCCCATTGTTTTCCAGATCTGAGCCAATAAGCGATGTTGTTTTGCGCCTCTGTGAGAGCATATTTAAGACAGGGAAAAAACGCTGTGCCAGACAGGAGCCGGGAGTGAGAAAACAGCCTTGCAGGTGCCAAGGTCAGTGTAGAGGGAGGGGGAGAGGTGCTCCAGGCGCCGGAGCAGAAGTCCTCTGCGGCCTGTGGTGAGGACCATGGTGAAGCAGGATGTCCCCCTGCAGCACATGGAGTACCACGGTGGAGCAGGGTTTCATGCTGCAGCCCGTGGAGGAGACCATGGTGGAGCAGGTGGACCTGCACTGATGGAGGCTGCAGCCTGTGGAGGACCCCTGCCGGAGCAGATTCCGGGCCGGACCTGTAGCCCTGGAGCCCACGCAGGAGCAGGTGACCTGGCAGGAGCTGCTACCCGTAGGGGACCCAGGTTGGAGCAGTTTTCTCCTGACAGATGGACCCCGTGGTATGGACCCATATCTGGAGCAGTTCTGAAAGAGCTGCTGCCTGTGGGAAGCCCATGCCGGATCAGTTCATCAAGGACTGCATCCCATGGATGGGACCCCACAGCACAGGGGACGAGAGTGACCGAGAAGGAGCAGCAGAGAAGAAGCTCTATAGACTGACCATAACCCCCCGTTCCCCCGTTCCCCTGCGCTGCTCGGGGGGAGGAGGTGGAAAAGGGTGGATGGGGGGGAAGGTGCTTTTGGTTTTTGTTTCTCGCTTCTCTCGCTTGTTAGTAATAGGCAATAAATCTTACTGTCTTCTTATGCTGAGTCTGTTTTGCCTGTTACAATAATTATTGCGTGATTTTCTCGTCCTTATCTCAACCCTTGAGCCCCTTTTCACATATTTTCTCCCCGTTCCTCTTTGAGGAGGGGGAGTGAGAGAGCGGCTGTGGTGGAGCTCGGCTGCCCACTCGAGCGGAACCACGACACCAGGACATCTTGCAGGTGAGCCTGCGGTATGTCCATAGTGTTTGGTGGCTCCAAGCTAATGTTTAGAGTAGAGGCTGAGCCCCAGGCAGGGATATGGCTGGGCACTCCCGCAATGCAGTTTCAGTGATCACAGCCCAAGCCTCACACCGATGCAGTGCCAGTAGTAATGCCAGGGCCTTGTGTCTTTGCCACGCTCATACGTGTCCATGGGCTGCACGCCAGAGGTCCCTCAAGCACTGGTGTTTGTTCTTGTACTGCAGGCACTATCCCTCTGCCAATGCCACTTCCCCTTTGCATTAGGTGCCTTCCTTCTCAGTGCTTCCAGGGACTGCATCTCTGTCCTCCCATGCCAAGAAGGGCTGCTGCTTGCCTTCCTGCTTCTGGGCTTCTTGCTGCCACACAAGGTGGCTGTCAGGAGGGCCTAGAAGCTCAGTGAGTGGTGGGCCAGCTGCAAGGGGTCCTGTTTTCTAGGGCCCCGAGCAAAGGTGGGGCAGTGGTGGCCACTGTGACCTCAGCAAGCCTCTGTGATGCACAACGTGAGTGGCCCACACATGGCCAAAGGCGGCTGTGTTGGGAGTGGCCTGGAAGATGCCCTCATATGGAAGAAGGAGGAGGGTTGGGGGGGACTAAGGACCCCTTTTCTGGGGCTGTCTCCCCCAGGCCATTTGGTTTGCCAGAGAGAAAGGCTACCCATCAGCCGCAAGGGACTGCCCTCCACTTCCCATCCTGTGCTCTGGGTTTATTTTTAACACTGGTTTTGAGGTAATTTCATTCTATTCTTTATATAAAAGAACAGAAGCAGGATGCATCTTCAGCCCTAATTCCCATGTGCACTTTGCATACGTGCTTTCTGGTGTAAGCAGGTAGATGCACATGGATGTTACCATGTACCAAAATGGCTGTTTTGTAATAAAAATAATAATAATAAAGAACACAATGGTACCTACCACACAATGCTACTTGTAATAACAGAAAATTACTAAGATGTAGAAACTCAGTTTTTCTAATATAAAAAAATAGCCATCTGTAATCACTTACATAGTACTATTTTGAATCACTATAGAATGATAGAATCATTACGGTTGGAAGAGACCTTCAAGATGGCCTAGGAATCACATCTGCCAACTCCCTTAGCACCCTTGGGTGCATCCCATCAGGGTCGATATATTTGTGAGTTTCTAGCTTACCTCCATAATGTCTAACCCAATCCTTTTCAAACAGGGAAAAGTCTTCGTCTGTCCAGACCTGTTATCTTGTTTCTTGGCTTGGCAGTGAGTGGGGGCTAGCCTTAGCAGTGAAGACTGAAGCAAAAACAGCATTCAGTAACTCTGTCTTCTCTGTATACACTGTCACCAAGGCACCCACCTTATTTAGCAGCACAGCCACACATTTACTAGTCTTCCTTTTGCTGTTGATGAATTTGAAGAAGCCCTTCTTGCTGACCTTGATGTCTCTTGCTAAATTTAATTCTAACTAGGCCTTGGCCTCCCTCATTGCAACCCTGCATTCTCTGACAATATTCCTATATTCCACACAAGTGGTCTGTCCCTTCTTCCACATTACGTATGCTTTCTTCTTCTGTTTAGGTTTTACCAAGAGCTTCTTGCTCATACACACAGGTCTCCTGCCCCCCTTGCTCAACTTCTTTCTCTGAGTTTGGAGGGAGTGGTACTTGAATATTAGTCAGCTTTCCTGGGCCCCCGTTCCCTCTAGGGCCATGTCCCAGGGAATTCCTCCAGTTAGGTCCCTGAAGAGGTCAAAGTTATTTCTCTTTAAATCCAGGGTTGTGGTCCTACTTCTTGCCCTGCTTTCCCCTTGCAGGATCTTGAACTCCAACATGTCGTGATCACTGCAGCCGAGACTACCCTCAACCTTCACATTTCCAACTAGACCATCTCTGTTTGTTAGTACCACGTCCAGCAGCGCCCCTCTCCTTGTTGTCTCATCTATCACCTGCATCAGGAAGTTATCCACAATGTTCTGTAGTAACCTCCTGGACTGTTTATTCTGAGCTGTGTTGTCTTCCAAGCAAATATCAGGGTGTTTAACGTCTTCCATAAGAACCAGAACATGCAAACATCAGGCAACTTGCAGCTGCCTGTGGAAGGTCTCATCCACTTCCTCTTCCTGATCTGCTGGCCTGTAGTAAACACCCAACACAAAGTCATCCCTGTTGGCCTGCCCTTTAATCCTTACCCATAGGCTCTCAACTTGCACATGTATAGAGGCATTTGAGTTGGGCTCCCAGTACGTCTGTCTTTCTGGATAGAGCAACTATAACTCAACGATGTGGGCCTATGGTAGCTCTCTTGTAAACCTGTGTTCCCTCTCTAGGTTCTGGGAATCCCTTGCCAGCTGTGGTGTTCAGCTGGTGTGAGTGGGTTGGCATGTCATCCTGTACCTTATCTCCAGCATCCATGATGATATCCCCCTTCCCCGTCGAATCTAGTTTAAAGCCTGATCAATAAGTACTGCCAGCTCTGGTACTATGCAAGACTTCCTGCTGCAAAGGAACCCGAAATTTTGGTGATGACACTAGCCACGGAGACACGTTTTAATGGATGCTATACTTCTGTTCTTGTCACCATCAGTACTGGGGAGAATGGAGGAGAAGAAGACTTGCACACCCAAGTTCCTGATCATCCATCCCACTTAGGAGTCCAGAGGAGGGCCACAAGGATGATGGAGCACCTCTTCTATAAAGACAGGCTGACAGGAAAACAGTTGGGGTTGTTCAGCCTGGAGAAGAGAAAGCTCCAGGGAGAGCTAATAGCAGCCTTCCAATACCTAAAGGGGAGCTACAGAGAAGCTGTGGAGGGACTCTTTATCAGGGAGTGTGGTGAAAAGGCAAGGAGTAATGGCTTTAAACTAAAAGACAGTCAGTTTAGTTTAGACAGAAGGAAGAAATTCTTTACTCTGAGGGTGGTGAGGCACTGGAATGGGTTGTCTAGAGAAGCTGTGGATGTCCCACCCCTGGAAGTGTTCAAGGCCAGGTTGGATGGGGTTTTGAGCAACCTGATCTAATGGAAATTGTCCCTTGCCTTGGCACAGAGGTTGGAACTGGATGACCTTTAAGGTCCTTTCCAACCCAAACCATTCTGATTCAATGATAAGAGCACACACAGCTAGTTTAGATGAAAAGTAGGTTTGCGTCTTTATGGCTAGCATTGATCTTCATGATTACCAGAAACCTACTTTGCAAATCTACTAGAAGATCCACAAGTTACCTTTAGCAATACTAGGTCATCATTCTCGTATTTTCTTTCTAAAGTATTTATTTATTAAAAAGAAAAAAGAGAAAGCTACACTCAATTTGATATGATGAAAGTTTAAAATCCAAGGGAAATCTTTGGTTTTTATTATCCAAAAGTCAAGTAAGACAAAAAAATCTAATCACGATAGTCCATTCTAGTTTTACATAATGTAAATCATTTTATAACCTTACATCATTGAAAATCTGCACACCATTCACCATACAATCTTTAGCAAATTATAACTACTGTTTGTAGGCACATTTTAAAAAATGAAAGGAATTTAAACATTTTGTACTGCTGGTGAACCAAATATTGATTTTTATTTTTTCTCTTCTTGAGATGATAGTTCTTAATTTTTTACTCATCACAGAAACACAACATAATGGAAGTTGAATAAACAGACTTTCTTAAGCTTTACAAGATGGATCCATCTTTGAGAGAGAAGAGAATGAAAGAGAATGAAAAGAAAAAGCTTTCATTTTTTTTCCTAAAGCTAAGACCTTGAAGAGTGGTATAAATCTATCATATTAACTAAAATCTTTACTAACAGGAACAAAATGACTGGAGGAAAAAACTGATGAAAACTCATCATCTTGCCTAGTAGGAGAAAAGGAAAGAGAGAGAGGGGGAAAGGGGATAGGGATATGGATAGTCCATTCTACTTTTACATAATGTAAACCATTTTATAACCTTACATCATTGAAAATCTGCACACCATTCATCTTACAATCTTTAGCATATTATAACTACTGTTACAAAACTGAGACATGATTTTGCACTTTGGTTTAAGTTTTTTTCTGCTGTGGAAATGAGCTTTCATTTAAAATAATATTTCTGAGAGAACTTCAGTGTGAGAAATATTTGTGGTTCAGTGAAAAATACAATACAGACATATAGTCTAACCTCAGTTATACAGATTTGTACTAAACATTGTATAAGAAAAAGGAATCTACCAAGTGCAAAACTAGGTGCTCGAACATTAGTTTGGCAACAGATTAAGGTGTTTTAAATGACACTAAAGGACAAGTTCTTCCCTAAGGAACAAAATCAACTGGAGAAGAGACAGCTTATTTGTTACTTCAGTCATCAGAAAAGCTCAAAGTGACAGTGGACAAATTATGACAAACTGAAGGACTGATGTCAACACTTCAGTTATTCAGTTATTGCTTACAATATGGATTTAGTATTACACATCTTTGGCTCAAAAAAAAAAGCACCAGTATTTCTGATAGTTGTTGGTCAGTGTCTGTAAATATTTAACCTGTACTACAGACACTTGGATTGTTGGTTTCCAAATCAAGTACTGTATGAAAAAAAAACAAACAAACAAACAAACAAACAAACAAACAAACCATCATAGACAAACACAGAACAAGCCAACGTCAGCTTTGCAGAACTGGGAAGGAAGAGCAAAATAATAAAACTAAAAGATTGTAACAAAAAACACCATGACTATCTCATTGTCACAGATAACTGTGACTCAGTCACTAAATACGATAGGTTTCTGGTCATGTCTGGAATTGCAAACAATCTTCTCACTTCTACCAGCAGAATTCCAAGCTAAGACATTTTTATGATGGTAGAAAGAGACACCTAATGCCATTACAATGGTATCAAACAAATGGCTCAACAGTATAATACGTAAGTTTAAAAGTGCCACCATTAAAAAAATAATAAAAATAAAGTAAAAAAATAAACACAGAGATGTTCTAAGATTGCAGATTATCTCTTTTTCATTGTTGAAAATCATCTAAGTTGTATAAGTCTGAGATAATTTTAAATTATTGCAAAAGAGATAATCAAAAAAAAAAAAAAAAAAAAAAAAGGAAAAATCAACATTTGCCCAGTCAAAAATGTAAACAAATGTACAACAAAATTTAAAATTTACTGGATGAAGACAATTGTTGCAGGGAAAATAAAAAAAAAAAAAAAAAGAAGAAAAATAAAAGTAAATTTAAATTCCTTATTTTGAAAAGAAATGAAAAAATACAGAAGTCAAAGCTCATGGAAATTTTACAAATAAAATTGCATCAAAGAAAAGTATCTTCTTGTATTATACCATAAAGTCAGTGGGATGACTTGGTTTCAATATTTTGTCAATATTCTGCTTTCAAATTATCTGCAGGTAGATTTAAAGACGTAATTATTCAGTTTTAAAAGCCTGAATAATTTTGAATATTTTTTTTCCCTCTGTGAACTACTGAAGGTAAATTTAGCTGAGAATGGCTTCTAATTCTGTATTTAGATTATACAACTGGTTAAATTAATGCACAAAGTGTAAAGGAGCTACAGATATCTCTGTGATGCTGTATGGTTTGTTGTGTGTTTTTTTGTTTGTTTGAATAGATGTTTCTGAAAATTCATTTGACTATAACGGTTTGGTACATTCAGAAGTAATCTAGATAAAAAATACATTTTATATAAAAGATGGGCACTAAGATAAGATAAGATGCAAAACTATGTGTCTATCTCCTAATCAGTTCAAGAGCAGGCAGACATCCAGATATCTTTCAATACATTGACTTAATATCACTTACTTAAAGCTATAAAGGAAGTTTTTGGCAAAGCAGGAAATTAATCTGTAGTCCAGTGTAGCACCACAGATGCTTTTATGTAATCACATATTATGTACATGAAGTGACGATTTTTCAAAGAAACCTACAGAAACTACATCTGATAATGAAATCTGTTATTTTGGAACCAATCTCTTGGGCTCTGCCATGTACAAAACTCTGACATGGCAAGCTGTGGAAATGACAAAGTCACTTGCATGCTTCTTTTGTCTTTTATTCTATAGGTCTGATTTGGCACTAATTCATTCTTATGGTTTATCAAAGTGTCTTTATGGAACTCTGACAATACCTTATTGGTCACACATTGTGAAGGCTCCTGGTGCCTTCTGTGCACTTTTGTATCTGGGCTGCAGCAACATTATTTGCCGACTGATGTTTCAGTGAAGACTGGTAGGAATGCTGAACAGAGTTGCCTTCAGGGCAAATTGTGTTAATCAAAGTTCATTAACCCTAGAGAATGGGACCTTGAGTCAGCTACAACTATGAGTTGAATCTGTCTAGACCTTTTCCTAATTCTGTATGCTCTAAAGAATACCGGAATGCTTCTAAAATGAAATGAAATGAAATGAAATGAAACAAAACAAAATAAAATAAAATAAAATAAAATAAAATAAAATAAAATAAAATAAAATAAAATAAAATAAAATAAAATAAAATAAAATAAAATAAAATAAAATAAACATAAAGGAAAACTTAGGAAAAAAAAAAAAAAGAAAAAAAAAGTTGAAGTTAGCAGGTTTGAGAGAATAGAAGTAGAGAAGATCTGTACCTGCTTTAGCTGCCTATTGGGATCTTTCAGGCAGATGTTTGCTCCCAGGCTTAGTTTTACATAACTGTATTACTTTTTGAGCTGAGCTAAACAGTGCTGCAATTCCCTGTTGTCCCTCAGACAGTCCTTTTCATTAGCTCTAAGGTTTACTGCTCCATTCTGCTGTCAATTCCTCTGCTTGAGCTGCAAGCTTGCAGCTCCATGTTGTGAATTTCCTACTTGCTACATCTCAAAGTTTTTTCATCCTACTTGACTGCTCAATACAGAAGGACAAGTCCCCTCTGTTCACAAGTGATACAGTTTACCCAGTCACTCCTCTCTTTAAAAGATACATAATCATGAAAAAGTTAAAAACAAAGAAATAAGAAAGAACAACAACAACAACAAAAAGTCAGGGAAACCTGACTGGAAACCTGACTTAGTGGGTGGCCTCCTTGCCTATGGCAGGGGGGTTGGAACTAGATGATCTTTAAGGTCCCTTCCAAACCGAATCATTCTATGATTCTATGATAAGATCTAGGTTGCTCTGAAGTAAAGATCCACACTTCAAATAACCTTCTTCTCCTTTCTGATACAATTATCAATGATTTGACTCACTGTTTTGGTAAGCAGCATCTCCTTCCTCCTCAACTCTAAAAAGAGATTTTGTTGATTATTTTAATTTTCTCTTTAAAAGATATGTGTGTTTTGTTTGTGCATTTGGTTGGTTTTTATCAGTAGCTTCACTGAATCTGCATTTGTTCTTCAGTTTGATGATAGAGAAGAGTCAGTAATATGTATTACAAAGTTAGCTCTGCTCCATGCTGCAGTTACTGAGAATAGTAGCTTATGCTGAAGCGTAGAGTTAAACAGCTCACTTGCCCAAGTGATGTATTTTCTTCCTTATTGCAAATCACAGCTGAGAGGTGGATAAAAGACCTTAATTAAGATACATTGGCTATGACTTACCCACAATTAAGATGCTCTCCAGTGTAAGTTCTTTGCTCCTTAAGGTATACAGTTTCTTCTGCTTAAGTAAGTTATGTTTCTCTATTCAAGACATCAAATCTTCATATATCTTCAAACACAAGATCTTTTTAGACAGGAACACATAAGAAAACAGCACTAAAATAAGATCAGAAATGGTTTCAGTAGAGAAAAATGATCTCAGAGATGTTCATGTAACACTAACTGTGCAGCTGTTTTTACTCTCGCTTTCTATACTGTGATTATTTAAGCTTCTTATATACCATGACATGTATACTGCTTTGAATGAAACGTGATAATCCTTACTATGTTATCTAGAGAATGGCTGTGTTGCAGCTATCATATCTCACTAATACTATTTGTCATAATGTGTTCATCTTTTCAGATACCGAATAATTTAATTTGTGCACAGATCTTAAGCTACTTGTTTAAAGCAGTTAGAAGTGCCTGACTCCACAGGAATTTCTGTTTTCCAATAATCATTTCACTGAACAATTCATTTAACTAGCATTTCTAAAGATTTCTAACTAAAAGTCTTGAATGGAGAGATGCATGCTTTCTGTTTTTCCTAGCCTACATGCATTTATTCACTTTTTTTTTTTTTTTTTTTTTTTTTTTTTTTCCAGTCTCTTCCATGTACGTCTCCTATTTTAGGTACTTCCCAGCAATTTTCTTACTATTGCATCTGAGGTGTGGACTGATGTACTTCCCCTAGCCCATTCCTGTGATGATCTGATGCTTCACATGGCACCCCAACACATCCTTCTGCCTTACACTCCTGACAGTCATGCTAATTCATACCAGTTATTTTTCAATTTACCTCTTAGCTACTTACACTTATTCCCATCGGAGCCTGGCAATGAGATCCTGAGACTGGGGTACACCATCATGCCTATCAGGTGTGAGATTACAGGAATTTCACAAGTTGCTTGATTTGATTTTGTAACTCCCAGGCAGTACTATATCTCTTTAGATAATGAGAAAACAGCAAAAACAACAATAATAATAAACTTAATTGTATTGTAAGTGAGATTCTGTCTCCCCTTCTGTCAATCTCTACCTTGGCTCTATGACATGTGTCCCTGCTGCAGGAAAGGTGAACACAAATCACACGGAATCACTGCTCTCCTGAAAGCTTTCTGGTTCCTGTTGCAGATTATTTTTATTTATTTATTTTTATTTGGCATTAGTAACAGAATCCTGAATATCATTACCTTACTTAGACCTCCAATGAGGTCTCACCAATGGTGATTCATATTAATGCCTAATGACCACATAAAAATCTAAGTATTCAGGGAGGTATTCTGATCACTGCTTAATCATTGTCAATGGGGATACTGGGTTCTCCTTTTTCTACTTTGATCTCTCACTTTACAACAGAAATATTAGTTTTGGCTTTAAATGAAAAGTCCTGAACTAGGAATACTCGATTCATTACTGAAATTCTCAAGGTCACTCAGTTTATTCTTAATACTAAGGCTTTCTGTAGTATGATCTTCTGCAAATTTCACTGGAACATTCTAATTTTTTGTTGAGGTCATTAATTAGAATGTTTCAAAATATCAGTATTGAGATATTTTATTTTTGGAGATCCTGAAGAATGTTTTTCCTATTTCTTTTTCCTTTTGGTGTAACTAAAAGTAATCTGTTCTTAAGCCAGATTCTTGTCCAATTTACATTTCTGGTAATAAATTATTTCATGACATTGAAATGGATGAGTTTTATTATATTTATTTTCTCCACCCAAAAAAATAAAAATCCATGTATTTCCTGGCTGAATTATCTGTGTTCTCATTTTCAATACCTAAATACCTGAATACCAAGATTTTCATTTGGTCAATAGGAAGTACATATGAATCACTGTTTTTTGGTTTTTGTTTTTTTGGTTCCATCATATTTATTTTTTTTTAATGAAATCCTTCTGATTAAGTATTTAAACATTTATTTTTTTCTTTTGCAAGCACCATTTTTTAGCTTGAACATGAAAGTATCCATTTTTTATATAAAAGTTACTAATGTCTTATATTTTCACATTTTTCTATGTGACCCATCAGACATAAATAAATAAATAAAACATCAAGAGAATTGGCCATAGAAAAACTTTGGAAGGATGTGTGGTTAAGGAATATAAATAAGTTTCAGAAGGGAGGAAGAGAGAGTAGTGAATAGTTTGCTGACATTCAACTAAACTATAATCATTCTTTTTCCAAAGAGGTAATTGCTATTTACAGGAGTTCTAGGTCATGACACCATCTTGCACCCAACTTAGAAGAAGTACCTGAACAATACAGCACACCATGAGACCTGGGCTGTGAATGAGCAAATCTTCAGGCTTCCTAAAGTGCACTGCATCATTAAAAATAAATCAAAGCCTGTAAAAGTTGACATACTGTAGCTGTTTTCCTCACCTCACCTGCTTTAATTTGACATATTTTCAGAGGAAAGTCACCATTCATTTCATATCTAGACTTGTCAAATCCTTTTTCTTCACTTAATACCAGTGGAGTCAAGATTCATACCATGGCTTACTGAAAATCTGTAACGAGCAGACAACTGATTGTATATAATTAAGTGGTGGTGGTGGTGGGGGGGGGGGGGGGGGAATAAAGAATATTTAAAGGTTTAAACCAGGAAAACAAACAAACAAACAAACAAACAAAAAACACCATTCAAAGCATTAGAATTCCATGTTTAATGGGAAATTAAAAATAATTGATAATTTTCAAAATAGAAATCTAACAGTATTATTAGTGAAAGCTTTGTAAAACCATGCAGTGCCACAAACAGCAAATATCTGAAAATAACCCATCACCTAATTCTGGTGTGCAGTAAACATTCCTGTAGTAGGTAAAGAAGGTTCAAGAAGCAGGGAAACACAGTTCTATCACCCGTGGGAAAGAAGAGTAACTACTTTTGACAGCTAACTGCAGTCAAGCCCCAGACCCCCAGTTCAGTGCAGGAGGGCAGGTATGCAGCAGCAGTTCCCCTGCGGCCTGTGGAGAGGCCCCTGGAGGAGCAGGCTGTCTGCCTGCAGCCCATGGGTCCCACATGGAGCAGATCTCCACGCTGCACCCTGTGGAGGCGCCCCTGGTGGAGCAGGTGGATGTGGCCTGGAGGAGGCTGCAGCCCATGGAGAGCACCTACAGGAGAAGCCCTCAGGCTGGAGCTGCAGCATATGGAGAGGAGCCCATGCAGGAGCAGGGGGTCTGCCACACATGGGGGACCCATTTTGGAGTAGTGTGTTCCCAAAGTATTGACCTCATGGTACAGACCCATTATTGGAGCAGTTCTTGAAGTTCTTTGGGAAGCCCATATAGGATCAATTCGGGAAGAATGTTGTCCTGTGGGAAGTACCCCACACTGGAACAAGGGAAGAGAGTGAGAAAGAAGGAGCAGAAGCGAAGAAGTGTTATGGACTGACCGCAATCCCCAGTCCCCTTTGCCACACAGGGGAAGAAGGTAGAAGTGGGAGGATGAGGGGAAGATTTTTTTTTTTTATTTTGCTTTCAGTTTCTCACTGTTAAAGTCTGTTAGTGATAGGCAATAAATTATATTAATTGCTCTACACTGGGTCTGTTTTGCCCATGACAGTAAAAGGTGAGTGATCTCCCTGTCCTTATACCCTTGAGCTCCTCTTTTCCATCATATTTTCTTTCCCTCTTCCTTTGAGGAGGGGGATTGAAAGCAGTGTGGTGGAGTTTAGTTGTCCATCAGGGTGAAACATTACAAAAGCTTAGCTGAAAAATGCCTAACCATTCTTCAAAACAGGTTCTATTTTCATGTTCAAACAGTAGTTTTTCAACAGTATATGAAAAGGTTACATTTAGATGCACTTTAAGAATATTGAAAGGATAACTTTTTCCTAATTTAGCTTTTTTTTATTATTTTTTTTTAAGCGATTGAAAATGATAGATTCTGAATAACTTTCAGAGAAACAACCTGAAGGAAGACAGAAAATAAGCAAGGTAAATCTGTCTCCTGAGAACAATTTTTCTGTATATATATTTTTTAAGTAAAAATCCTAAATAATCAGACTAGTGTTCATAAGGAAAGAGATACTAATTCAGATTAAATATATGTGGAACTGTCTGCTCAACCCATGACACTGCTGTGCTTGAAAAAAGAAATCTTGAGTGACAAGTTAGGTTTTGTATTAATCTCAGTGTCTACGAAATATATTATTACCGTATGATTTTGACTCTGGTGAAGGTTCAGTCTCAAGCAGTCTCCCTTGTTACTGAATATTTTCATTGTTTTAATAAATCACTGAGACAAAGTTGAAGAGAGGAATGCTGCTACTCAGCGAGGGCAAAATCCCATGGAGCTATGTGAAACCCATCTGCTCTGTTCAGCCTCCATTCACTGTAGAAAACAGTGAATTAGAACTATAATTTTTTATGGACCTCACTATGCAGGAAAGCTGCAGGTTTCTAACCATGCTGCAAGTCTCCATTACTACAACCAAAACCTTCAAATCTACATGCTATGAATGAGTTGATTGTCATGACTACCTTTGATCTGCAACCACTGCTTTTATAACAGAGACGACTGATTCATGAAGGATTCCATAACCATATAAGACAGTTTAATAACATGAAATAAGCTCAACTAGAAAAGAGGGAGCAAGTGCCTAGCTCTGTCAAGATACAGACACAGCGAGCTTCTTCCTTTGACATCCATTAGATATAATGGCACCAACAAGGACTGCCAGGGTTGAGCAACTCACATATGAAGAAACTGACTCTCATAATACATTTTAGGAAGAACAGAGGAAACAGACATGGGAAGTACAAAGCTGTAACAAGTACTGAACTGCAAATTTGCTTTATAGGATGGTACTGAGCTTACAGAGTATGCAACTATATCAGACTGGTTGCCATAATACAGTTTTATTACAGCCACTAGAAACATCCTGATCACAGTAAGTATGGTCAGAACTAAGATCTGCTTACTTTTAAACCTCACGCCAACAAAACTACAACTAGCACTTTACTATCTTCCATCAGTATACTCATATACTGTGTGGACTCAATCCAGTAGTAGGCAGCAATAAATATGCATGCTACATAAAAGATAAAGATATTTTGGCTTTCCCCAAACACGTCAACTGAAATTGCCTGTGAAAAAATTAAAGACATGATAGGAAAAAAAATGCAATTAAGTTTACTCAGGTGTATTTGCATTTAGTCTGAATGAACAATAGGACACAGTGACAGTGCCAATCATTTTACATGGAACTATGGAATGGACAGTAGAAAAATCACATACTCATTAGAAATACACTAAATCTATACCTCAATGTTTTGAAAAAGAAAGCAAAACACTTCCACCAAAACTGCTCCTTCCAGAATTTTAAAGCTAAAATAAGGGTAAAAAAAAAAAAAAAAAAAAAGAAACAATTAGATGGAAAGCCTTTTTTTTTTTTTTTTTAAGTAACATAATAGATTATGTGAATTTTATGCAAAATACTCAGCACCTGGCAATTTTTTTTTAAAATAAATTACTAGTTTAATACAAATGATACAGGAATTTTATCCACTTCTATTAGCCACTCCTATTCAATAGAGACAACTTAGCCATAACTCATAATAATTTCAAATGTTTTAATGGAAAATCTAGACAATTAATCTTCTGTTACTGTAAGTGTAGTAGTCTCACTAAAGTTAACAAAAAGTAACAATTTATATATACTCTTTATTAATTTTATACTAATTTGATCCCAAAGTAGTTTTGTTTTGTTTTTTACATTTTGCACACTCCTCCACATTGTCTACATAAAAAGTCCAGTGTCATTACTAAATTCACAAATTAAGAAAGCAGCAAAACAGCTAGAAACATCTAATCAAATATTTTAGTCATCTTTAATATCAGAATTAAAACAATGTATTTTGGATTTTAAATATGCTAATATAGTTGATAATTCTATTCATTATACACCTTCAATTTAGGTTTCTCTGTGCAAACCATAGCAGTTTCTTGAAAACAAGATGAATTATTCAGAGTTCCTAATGAATTCAAAACCACAAATCATGTTTCAGTGCTTTCAAACTCGCAGTATGATGGCTAAGAAGCTTGCTGTAGGTGTTAATTAATGGCAGCATTAATTGTTAATTAGCAAGTGTTAAAATGGTAACAGAAATTAATTCTGAATAGATTCAGGCTTTGCTTAGGTATAAAGTGACTGGCATATCTTCTAGACAACTTGATTTTTTTTAAAGTTACTCTCGTGCAGAATCAGAATACAGTCATGGCCACTGGTCTTATTTGGCTCAATCTGGGCAGGTATTCATTTACTCTTCCTCTGGAAAGACAAAAGTTTCAGCCAATCCATTTCAATATTCTAGTTCTTGTGACAAGACCACATAACAGAACAGAAAGGTAAACAGCAGCAGTGGACTGGGAACACATAAGGAAGCCATTCATCCCCCCACAATGTAAGCATTTTCCAATTCTTCCTCCCCTGTAGGTCTGAGTCTGAGAAGGAGTAAGGTTCAGGGCTCAGGGAGAAAATTTATCTGTACCAAGAATTCTCTTCCTTTCAGATGTCCTGAATCACTTGAGTATAATACTCAGTCTACATAATGAAATATACATCACTTTTAGTTTTAGAGTGTCACTGAGTGCTGAATAAACCTTACAAGGAAAACTTCTGTTAGAACAAAAAAATTAATTACAGCATGATGCCTTTACCAACAATAACTATATTATAGTTATATAAATATATGTATAAATACATATTATCCAAACAAAATTACGATATAAAGAGGCAGGGATACTTGATATATCATCACACTTAAAATGATATATGCAATTATGATTTCTTAAAAGTGATGCTAGGTTATGAAATACAGGGAAGTTCAGTGACAAAACTGGTGTTCAGTTGAATACTAGAATTGTATCCTTTCAGTAACAAGACTAGCATTCATTTCACAGCAATTTAATCCTTAGAAATTGTAAGGATGAACACATTTTACTTCAGAAATAATCACCAACCTTTATTTATGTTTCAGACTTTGAGATTCTAAAGTGAATCATAAATATTTCATGCAAGTATTGTTCTATGGTACCCATCTGGTAGAAGAGTATTTTCTCCTTAGTTGATTAAAACTTTATTGACCTTACTGTCTGTCAGGTTCTGCTAAGGGGATTTTTGCCAAGCAAATTTTTAATATTGTGCTTGCCAAAATGCATCAACAGATTCTGTAAAGGGTAATCGTAAAACCATGGGGAACATTTAATATTACAGCGAAGAGCATGGCATTTACATTTTAACTTCTGCTTACTTTCAGATTTCCTGCAGTTACAATGGGAAAATGAAATGCAGACAACACAAACACCGTTGCATAAAATGATGAAATGCCATAAGGTTGATAATTAAGGATGTCATTGCCTAACTGACAGTAATAGCAAAGTGAATTTCCTTATTAATAACTAATAGTTTATGCCAAAAAAAAAAAAAAAAAAAAAAAAAAAAAAAAAAAACCACACTTCCTAGGAAAAAAACTTTTTTATTTATTTTTTTTTCCTCTGACAGATGAATAATTTTTGGAAACACTCATGTGCAATAGGTTTTTGAACAACCTGATCCAGTGAACAGCCTGAGGTCAGTGAGAACTTCTGAGAAGGAGCTTAAGGACCTTTTCTCAACAGGAAGCTCAAAGGTTTGACTACTAGGTTGCTCTGCAGGCAAGAGAGAGCAGAGGTTCATGCCTGGCAAAACCCTGCAGCATCTCTATGTACGTTCTGAAGTCCCTCTAAAGAGAGGGCAGCAAAGCCACTTGTAATTGGAGGCAAGGCAGAATGCAGCAGAACACAGAAAACTTTGCTCCAGAGTGAAAAGCATTTTAAGGAACTTAAATTGAAAACTTGACTGTATTCTTCAGTCGTGTTTAAACTTTTTTTTTTTTTTTCTTTTTCCCCACAGAGAAATGAAGGTGTTAACAGGTAATTGTAGACACAAAATCAGTATTTGTACTTTAAAATGTATATATATTGAGGTCTATCAGCATATTATATCTGCTCTCATTCTCTTGACCACTCCAAACCCCCAGGGCTCTTTCAGCCTATATAAGTTCCACTCTGCTCTTTACAGGGTATAAATCTGATGCTACCCATATGTCTAGTCTTTGTCCAGTCAACCTAAAAATAGTTATCTTTAAAGTAAGGGTGACCTGGAAAGTCCTGATATTGTCCAGCCTATCACAGCTAGTTGGGATGGCTTAATACAGAGAGAAATGCCATGGAGAATTTAGAAAAAGTGGTCTCTATTCTGAGAGTGCAGCTGAATTCCTGAACTTCAACATTAGTAATGTTCAAAAATAAATAAATGAATAAACTATTTTATTTTGTTTTTATTAAAGAGAAATCTTATAGTTTCCATTCTTTTCAAATAATAGGCTTCCAGAAAGAGAAAGAAAATAAAGGGGGTGGGGTTTTAGTGTTGTGTTTTTTTTTTTTTTTTTCTTCTTCTTCTAGATAAAATCACCAAAAATCATCAAAAGAGTTCACAAATGGATGTAAAAGAAGTATCACCACAGGAAAAAAAAAAAAAAAAAAAAAAAAAAAAAGATAAATCACTGTTTAAATGTAATGTTTAGAATTTATGAATGTTATGAAGAAGACAAGAGGTCTTTGCTGAACTGTCCTCCAACTTGCAAAGAATTTTTACTCCCCAATATCAGCAGTACCAATTTCAAGCATTTCTTCTCTTCAAAGGCTCATTTATCTTCCTTTACACCTCTCTCAGTGATACTTTTCTCCTAAGTGCCATACAAATACAACACCATAACAATTTTCAGCCACAAGACAAGAGTTACCCTCTAGAGAGAGAAAAGAGGAAATGCAGCTACACAATAGGGCAATATTACCCAACACAATAGGGAATCCTCATGTTTCCATGTAGTCTCACCAATTACGACAATATTGTGGAGGCCACCCAGAAGTAGCTCTAATTTGACTCAGCATAGAACAAGCATTCTCTTAGCTTTTCGGGCAGTTGCTGCATTGCACCAATAACAATGCACAGCCCATGTATTTTAAACACAAATGCATGGGCAAATGCATGCTCTTCATTGTAGCCACAGCAGCAACTGTACTTTACACATGAAAGTTACATACTTGGAGACTAGCAGAAAGAAATAAAAAGTAAACATTTGGTCCACTGCATGTGTTATTTAAATACAAAGTTTTATTTATTTATTTATCTATAGCATTATTCAATATTCCACAAGGCAAAGCTTCCTTTTTTTTCAGGCTACACCCTCCTTTATTTGCTTACAGCTGTTGCACTGACAGTCAGGAGGAGGTTCATCCCTTTTCTCAGACCATTCTGCCTGAGGGATTTGACAAATGGGAACTACAGTGAATTAGAGAGGACATTGTGGAAAAGAGCACAGTAAAATAGCAGGGAAAAAAATAGTTTAGTTAGACTAGCAACAGCTTCTGTCTTGTGAAAGGCCAACAATACCTCACCTGAGGTTTCTGTTCAAAAATCACTTGCCCATATGCAGTCTGTTACCACATCTGTTCAGAAAAAAAAAATAGGTCACAGATATGTAAATAAGGAAATTAAAGTAATGTAATAATCAACACTGCATCCGTAATTTCTGACCCAAATAAGATGGTGACCTCTAGAGCTGTTAAATCTGCTGTTAGATGGCAGAGAGCTGGCAGTGGAAAAAAATGATATTTGTATGAACCACCAAAAAAAAAAAAAATAGTGACAAACAAGTGTCACAAAAAATATATATACAGATGTGAGCAATGCCTAGTTTAGGTGACCTGTTTTGTTTTGTGCAGAAGTAATGATTACCGCTATTCCTACATTATATTTACACCACTGTTCTGTTTTCTTTAACACTACTCTGCAGTTATAACGACACTAGAATCGGTAGCACACCTGCAGCTGATATACCCAAAGATGGGATCATACCTTCTAATTATAGAGTAGGTTCTTACTTCCGTTAGATTAGATTTGAGCCCAAAAATTCACTACTTATATCAAAATTTAGGTGACCTACTTAAGCTCTTTGCTGATTTCTTCATATTCCCCCTCGGAATCCTCAGAGTCTTCAAGGAGACAGTGGTAGCTATAAGATTTAGTATATAAAAGACAAAATTCTGAATTAGATGCTTTTTGCTGCCTGCTATAAACTGGTGGGAAGCTTTGCTTGTACTTTGTAAGTTCCCTCAATCAATCTCTTGCCATAAGCTGAGCTTTACAATGGCTCAACATTAGTGGACTTGAGACTAATACACGTATAACTATTTGTGTCATGATAAAACATTATTTTTGCATTATGCTTTGTCAGCATCCCTTGGGATGCCTTTAATCTAATTCAAACACACAAACTGCTGTTCTGAATTAGAACTTTATTCCAACTATACTGAAGAGGTTTTATTTCAGCTATTTTTATTTTTTTTTTTTCTTTAATAGAACTGCCTGAGAACACTAGCACTGGAAAGAGGATCTGTATTTGCTAGGTATGCTATTGTGAAAGTCTGATGGAAGGTGGAGGCTAACAGGGGACTATCGGGGCCTGAATGAAGTCACGCCACCATTGAGTTCTGCAGTGCCAGACATGCTAGAATTTTAATATGAACTAGAGTCAAAGGCAGTCAAGTGGTATGCCACAACTGAAATTGCTAATGAATTTTCTCCTCTGGCAGCAGCATGCAGGCCACGGTTTGCTTTCATTTGGCGGGGCATTCAGTACACCTGGAATTGACTGCCCCAGGGGTGGAAACACAGCTCTACCATTTGCTATGGACTAATCCAGACAACACTGGAACAGGGGGGCACTCCTGAACTTCTGCAGTACATCAAGGACATCATCGTGTGGGGCAACACAGCAGAAGTTTTTGAAAAAGGGAAGAAAATAATCCAAATTCTTGTGAAAGCTGGTTTTGCTATTAAACAGAGTAAGGTCAAGGAATCCACACAGGAAATCCAGTTCTTGCGGGTAAAATGGCAGAATGGATGTCGCCACATTCCAGTGGATGTGATCAACAAAAAACCTGCTGTGTCTCCGCCAACTAGCAATAAAGAAATACAAGTTTTCCTAGGCCTTGTGGGATTCTGGAGAATGCATGTTCCAGGCTATAGTCAGCTTGTGGGTCCTCTATATCGAGTGACTCAATAGAGGGATTATTTTGAGTTGGGCCCCAAGCAACAACAGGCTTTTGAACAAATCAAACAAGAAATAGCGTGTGCAATAACGCTTGGGCTTGTCCATACCAGACCAACTGTGCAAAACGTACTTTACACTGCAGCTAGGGAGCATGACTTCATCTAGAGCCTCTGTCAGAAAACCCCAGCAGAAACTCAAGTTCGACCTTTGGGGTTCTGGAGGTGGGGCTATCGAGGATCAGAAGCCAACACCCTAACTGAAAAGGAGATCCTAACAGCATATGGGGGCGGGGTGGTGTTCAAACAGCTTCAGAAGTTGTTGATACAGAATCACAACTTCTCTTGGCCCCACAGCTACCTGTGTTACCTTGGATGTTCAAAGGGAAAATCCCCACTACCCACCATGCAATCGACACAACGTGGAGTAAGTGTGTAGTGTTAGTTGCATGCATGAAATACACAGGTGCACAGCCTGGAAATTAACATGTTAAAAGGCACAAAGACTCTAGAGATTTCTAAGTTTCCATGGAGACACACTATAACCAAGTGTTCAAATCTCACCCAAAGGCATCCCAATGGGGGGGAAAGAGAGGCTCAGCCCATCAACCGACCCCAGAAGTCAGGAGGTCCTCAGGATAGTGTATTCCCTTGTTATGGTATCTTCCCTGACATCTTCTGTCTCTTAGGCCAATTTATATTATTTTCTATCTTTTATGTGGAGCTTGAGTGATTCTAGTCAAGCATATCTTATTTATGATTGGTGAAAAGTTTTCCAGTCTCTTTTTAAAGGAATAGGCTCCAATAAATTCATAGCGTGTGTTCAGTAAGGGGTGGTCACACCTTGGAGGTGAGTCGCTTTTGGGATGGAGGTGTGTTTTGGTACTATAACGATATTATAACGAGTAAAAAGTACACTAGAGTACAACATTTTGTCAAAAACATTACTGGTCATTGGCTCAGGGTAGCAGAAATGGAGCTTATTGGTCTCAGTGTGCACAAGAGCAATCAAGTCCCCACCTGGTCAAAAAGCCTAGCCATGGTGTCTCCACTCCACTCTACACTCTGTTCTCTTCCTTAGAGCTCGCACACCAGGTTCCCCCAGTGCAATAGCATCTAAGGTTGGAAGCCTAGGGAACGCTCAAGTAATGCAGCTACGCCTCACCCTGAAAGACTCTTCAATACTGTACATCTTCTTTAAAATGTGAATATTAGTGTTATTTTCCTAGTTACTTTAGGCAATTACACCATTGCTGAAAATACAAAAATTGCTGAAAGAGAAAAAAAGCCAGTACTGTATCTTTATACTGACTCAGGGATGGTGGCAAATGCCCTGTGGAGGTAGCAGCAGAAATGGAAATGGAGCAAATGGCAGCACAGAGGTAAACCTATCTGGGCTGCTACCCTGTGGCAAGATATTGCTGCCCAGGTAGAAAACCTGGATGTAAAAGAACATCATGTAGATGCTCACATGCCCAAGAGCCACGCCACCAAAGAACATCAGAATAATGAAGAGGTGGATTGAGCTTTGAAAATTGAAGTGGCTCAGGTGGACCTAGACTGGGGATGCAAAGGTGAGCTGTTTGTACATTGATGGGCCCATGAAACATGAGGACATCTGGGGAGGGATGCCACATACAGATGGGCTCATATTAAAGGAGTGGACCTGACCATTGAGGCCATCACACATGTCACTCAAGAGTGTGAAACCTGTGCTGCGATCAAGTGAGCCATGAGGTTTTGTAAAATCTCCATGGAATAGGGGGAGATGGCTTGGATTTAACTATGGTGAGGCCTGGCAGATTGCCTATATCGGACCACTCCCACAAACCCGCCAAGGCAAATGGTACATACCATGGTAGAAGCAACTACTGGGTGGCTGGAAACATATCCAGTAAACCACGTCACCACCCGAAACACTATTGTGGGCTTGGAAAGGCAAGTGCTGTGGCATCGTGGTACACCAGAAAGAATTGAATCCGACAATGGGAGTCACTTCTGAAACAATCTTGGCACATCCTGGGCCAAGAACCATGGCATTGAGTGAGTGTATCACATCCCTTATCACCCACAAACCTCTGGGAAGGTTGAGAGGTACAATGTACTGTTAAAGACCATGTTATGAGCATTGGGTGCTGGGACATGGAAACACTGGTACATAGATCTACCAGAAGCCTCTTGGCTAGCTAACACCAGGGGGTATGACAGCTGTCCTGGTCCTGCTGAAACAAAACCCCTACACACAGTGGTTGGAGCTAAAGTCCCCATAGTGTGTGTAGGGACATGGATAGAGAAGGTAGTGTGTGTTGCTCCTGCCGTGGGAAAAGGGAGACCCACTTGTGGGGTTGTCTTTGCCCAAGGACCAGTGTACACCTGGTGGGTGATGCAAAAGGATGAGGATACCAGGTGCATGCCTCAAGGAGATTTAAGATTTAACTCGGGAGAAAAGTAATCTGTAATCTAAATTATGTGTTGTAGGAAGACACTGCAGAACCAATGACAGGTCTGCTTTGCAAAGAACTGGGCAAGTGCAGGAGTGACTTGAGCTAAGCTGGTGCTGGCATCCAGAAATAGAACTCCACCTGCCTTGAGTGACCTCTTAGGCAGATGAAGTTGAAATCATCAACAGTTCTTACAAATGTTTTGTGGAGAGGCCTATAGAATGAAAAGAAGTGCAGACCTATAAATCTTTTAATGGACAGGGAACAGTGATGATGAGGATTTCTATATCCTAAAGTATGTGGGACCTGAGCATGACACAAATGTTATGGAATAAGGGGTAGAGGTTGTACTGGGTATGGCTGGGATGGAGTTAGCTTTCCCTACAGCAGCCCACACAGTGCTGAGCTCTGCACTTGTAGCTAGAACAGCACTGGTATCATATCCGTGTTATGTCTCTTGCTGCACAATACTGGCACAGCATCTGTACTCCCTTCAACCCTCTAAGAGCCAGCAGGTGGGTGTAGACAAGAGATGGGGAAGGGACATCACCAGGGTAGCTGACCTAACCCGACCAAAGGGATATTCCATGCCATACTCAGCAATAAAAGGTGGGGAAGGGGAAGGAGAGGGATGGCTCTCATTGTGGAAGCTCGTTAATGGGAAGTAGAGAGTAACTGCTTTTCTCTCTGTGTGTTTCTGCTCAGACTTTGCTTTTTTTTATTATTTTTTCTTTTCCATTTTATTTTTATTTTTTTTTCCATCTTTCTTTTCCCTTTCATTAAATCCTTATCTCAAACCTTGAGCACTTTGTGTCATATTCCCCCCCTCCATCTTTGAGGAGGGGGAGTGAGAGAGCAGCTGTGATGGAACTCAGCTGCCCACCCAAGTAAAACCACCACAGCTATTAATCTGGAAAGTTTGTACTTAAAGTGCAGACAAGAAGGGAATACAAGGAAACAGTGACACAATATTGGCAACATGACAGGTAATGGTCTCAAGCAAAATAGCAGCCTAAGCACCAATGTTATTCAACTCATTTTTAAAAGATTTAAGCAAACAAACAAACAACAATTTTTATTTAAATTATATTACTGAAAAAGGATAATATACTACAGTATTGATAGTTTTAGGGACTTCTTACCATGTGCAAAACTGGTAAACTTGAAATATAAAATTTTGGTATACTGGATCTAACTTTGAGATGAAACAGAATTACCCAGGTTTGGAAGGACCTCAGGTGACCAACAGCCTGGTAAGAGTCACCAGGTTACTAAGGTCTTATTTGGTTGGGTATCAAGGAACTTCAAAGACAGAGATTGTACAACCTCTCTGAACACCTGTTCTAGAGCTTGACAGTCCCGACAGTGATTTTATCTGCCCACCACCACACCCTCCTGTTAGAACATCTCTTGTTTCAATTTTTCACCATTGCCTCTCTTTCTTCTGTTGCACACCTCACTAAAGAGCCAAGAGGTGCTTTCTCAGTAATCTTCTCTTACATATTCATAGAATAATAGAATGCCTTGAGTTGGAAGGGACCTTAATGATCATTTAGTTCCACCCCCCCGCCACGGACAGGGATGCCGCTCGCTAGAACAGGTTGCCCAGCACTTTGTCCAACCTGGTCTTGAACACCTCCAGGGGTAGGGCATCCACAACTTCTCTGGGCAACATTTTGCAGTGCCTCACACCACTCCAAGTGAAGATTTTCCTCCTAACATCCTGTCTAAATTTACCCTCTCATTTTAAAACTATTCTCCCTTGTCCTATCAGAGCAGGGCACTCACATATTGGGATGCTGTCATTAGGTGTCCTCAAGGCCACAAAAACGAGTTCTTCAGATCTTCTCACAAAGCAAATCCTTCAGCTCTGGAACCCGTCACTGAAGCTCCTTCATTTTATTGATCTCTTATTGTATTGGAAGACACAGAACTGGATTCTCAATGTGGTCTAACAATTACAGAGTAAAGGATATTAACTTCCCTTGGTATATTGACTGTACCCCTTTTCCCAGGTTGCTGTTGGTCACTTTTGCTGGCAGGGCATAACTGGCTCATGTTCAGCATATTGCTTACCAGGACCCCCATCAGAGTAGCTCCCCAGCCAGTCAGACTGTCCACTTCGCATTACTAAGGGATTACATCTTTCCAGGTGCAGGACATTGCATTAGCCCTTTCTGATTTTAATGAAGTTCCTGTCAATCCATTACAGTAGCTAGTCTAGAGCCCTCTGGATGGAAGTTCTGCCTTTGAGCATTATCAGTTGCATTTCGCAGTTTGATATCCTTAGCAAACATGACAGTTGTGCATTCTGCCTCCTTCTCCAGACCCCTTATAAAGAAATAAGGTTATAAAGGTTGGACTAGATGATCTTAGAGGTCTTTTTCTGATCTAAATGATTCTATGATTCTATGACATTAAATTGGATAGATACCAAAATAAACCCTAGTGGAGCTCCACTTCTAAATGGCCTTCAGATGCAATATGATCATTAATTGCCAGCTATTCCCATTCACTTCCTTCTCTTTCAGTGTCCAGAAATAGTTTGAAAGAAGACTTGCATTGTGACCTTACTGGGAACTTAATGGAGGCTGACTGATCTATCGTGATCAGTAAAACTGGGATGAAGACTTTGAAAATGAATCAGAAGGATATCAATAGTTCAAACAAATGGGTAGACAGAAATATCATGAAGCTCACAAAAAGCAAATACAAAGTCCTGTGCCTGCAAAGGATTAGGCTAAATAGGGATGAAAGAGTAAGAATCTTGGAGATATGTGACAGAATTAAAGCAAATAGTTGCAAACAACCTGATCTAACTTTGAAATTAGCCTTGCAATGAGAAGGAAATTGGACCAGATCTCCAAAAATTCACCCAAACTTAATTATTCTATGATTCTTTATTGTGCAACAAACAGAAGCAAATAGAAGGTAAAAATAGAAGAAAAAATAAAAGTAGTAGAAAGTAAATTTCTAATAAATTTATTTCCCTGGCAGTATTATGAATGACACATCCAAGATGAACAGAAAGAGAAAAGTGTTTCAATAACTGTGTTTATGCTGAAATATCAATATATAAAGTAATTAAATCCATCCTTCAAGAAAAGTCATCATCAAGAAGGAATATATTAAGTTTGAAGAGATGTAACTTTATGTAGCTGTTAAGTAAGAGCATCTAATCGGAAAATCTTTGACGTATGTATATAATATATACACAAACACATATATGGTTTATTTACTATAGAGTCTACTTTCTTATAAGAGATGAAACAGTAGTACGCTGTCAAGCATGATAGCCATTTGAGTTTGATTCCCCTCTGGCACAAGCTTTTCTTCAAACAGAGGAGGCAGGATCAATATAGGCTTGCTCCTATCATTCAGCTGATGCCTCAGTGAACATTACCCTGCCATATGTTTCTACATTTCTCCCACTCCTGTGGTGCACTTGTGATATGTAGATATCTGGTCCAGATGAGATATGTATTATGGGTTCCGTTTGCAAAATGATAAAAAAAAAAATAAAAAATAACAGGACTATAAATCCAACACCATCATCAAAGACCTTCAGTGTAAAAAGACCATCATGACTATACATTCATAATTCAAAGTTGCAAGAACCCTTAGTAAATTACGTATTTCATTAATTCTTTCAGTATCTTCTTTCTTACTCTACAGTGTGCAAGTGAATCTTATTAAAATTTTAATAAACACAGGTTAAAAATATAAGGTTGAATTACAATGTACATTTTACTTATTTTTGTAATATGAAAAAATATATATATTAAAAAAAAAGTTTAAAATATGGGAAGTTGTATGAAGCATGAAACCATGATGATGGAAGACCTAGGTTTCTCATCTGATTTCTAACCAGAAATCATCTGCTGAAGCTACATTCCCTATTAAACTGTGCAAATGTTATGGAGATATGTCTGGTACTGGGGAAAAAAAAAAAAAAAAAGAGGTTTTGGTTCCAAGAGGTTATTGGGGAAAAATGACCTTTCAATAAGTTATTGCATTTTATACGCCTATATGCCTCTGGCTATGTTTACTAGAGCTTAGTAACTTAACTAAGAGAGCTTAACTCACTTTAACTCCAGGAAAATACCTTCATATACTTTATATCCCTGCAGTCAAGACTTTCCAAGACCATTGGGAACTCCCATGATACACCAGCTCACAGGTTTGAAAATTTTCCCAGCTGTACTGTTTTCTCATTCAAGTCAATGCCCAAACACAAATATACATGTGTGAAACTCTTCTACTATCTACTAAAACTCTTCTATCTACTAGAAACTCTTCTACTATCTATCTAACTCTTCTACTTCTACAGTGGCTCTTATTTTTTTTTCAGAAACCTTGTACCCAGTATTTCTCTCAGCTCATCTAACTCTGTTTTATTCTTCAAGTCCAGTTTCTTCATCTTTGGATTCACAGAGCTTTCTATCTCCTTTCATCTTTGAAACTGTTGTCTAGTCCTAAACTGAAAATTCATTCTCTTCCCAGTCCTAGCACAGGATACATCATCAATGTAAAACCTCCTCAGCTGCGAAGAATAAATGAGCAGTGTACTGCAGCAAATTCACCTTTAACAATGTGTTCCTGAGCCTAGAAAGGTCTGAACATCTCTGTTTGCCTCTTGCATATATTTTTAATAGCACTATTCAGCATACAATGTTCACTGTACTGCTACAGTAAAATATATATATATTACTGTTTCTCTTTGTAACAAGAATTTCTTTATTGCATTTACAGAACTATTACCAAATAATCCTGTGTGTTCATATGCTATTTCCTTTTTTTTTTTTTTTTTTTTCAGAGGAAGGGTGGGAGAAAGAGGGAGAGAGAGGCTGGAATAGTGCTTAACAGGGAAAGTTTTACACATGAAAGAACAGCTATGATTTTTACAGCAGTTTCACAGTCCATTGTAGTCTGAGGACATAATAAAAGTATTTTATCCTTTTTGAGCTCAGTGGTTAGTTTCTATTAAAAGACTGGATTACTTTAGGCTGAATTCTGCTCTGAAAACTAATTTAATCATCTGTTATGCTCTTGTGTTGTGAGATACAGGTTTGGGTGATTAAGCCTTAACATGAATACAGCTATGCTGGGTCAGACTAAGGTCCACCTACCAACATATCTCATCTCTAAGAATACAAAAAAAAAATAAAAGCAGAAATTCTGTGACACTTTACTCTTACAATTCCTCTGAGGTAACAGCAGTGTGCTGCTTAAGGGCTTTGAGTCCTGGGTTTTATTTTTGTGTTTGTTAGCACATAATGAACATTTATTACATAGATTTCAGTAACTGCAGTATTGACTGCAGTAACTGCAGTAAATGACATTTTAAAATCATCTGTAATTTCATCATCCAGATTATCCAGAATTTAATTACACCTTATGTGGGAAAAATGTATGCATATTTCTTATTCTTTGACTTTCATCAGCTTACAATTTCATTTGTCACTACTTAGTTTCTGTATTATAAGAAAGAATTAATTGTCATTTTCCTATTGACCCTCTGCCTTGTTGGTCATTATCCATTTCTTACTTAGTCCAAAGCATTCAAAAGTGTACCTGTACCTTCTTCGTACCTTTTCAACTTCTAATAGTTTATTATTATAATCAGAACTGCAAATAGTATTCACGATGTGAGGAAAACATAGATTTATACAGCAGTATAGTGGTATTTTCTGCTTTGTTCTCAGTTCTTTTCCTTGTTCACAAGACTTTATTTACTTTTCTGACTGCTGCTAAACACTGACCTGATGTTTTCAGGGAGCGAGTATGTAATGATTCCCAAGATCTCTTTCCTGAATAGTAATAACTAATTTAGAGATCTTCACTGTATATGTAGAGAGAGATTGTTTTTCCCAACCAGTATTACTTTGCATTTGTGAAAAGTGAATCTCATTTGCCCTTTTATCACCAGTCAGTCAGTTTCACAAAATGCATGCTGTGTTCCCTATTCAGATTTCTTACTTAATATTCTGAATAAATTTAGCATTATCAGCAAGCCTCATCACCTCACTTCCCATTTCCCTTTTTAGATCAATTTCAAACAATATGTCCCAGCATAAACCCCTATGGAAATCTACTATTCATTTTCAACCATTGTGAAAATCATCTCAAAACAGTTCTCTTTATCCAATTAGCAACCCATGAAAGGATGATCCCTTCTATCACCCGAGGGTACTGAGGGAGCTGGCGCAAGCACTCACCAAGCCGCTTTCCATCATTTATCAGTAGTCCTGGCTATCAGGGCAGATTCCAGTCAACTGGCAGCTAGCAAATGTTATGCTCATCTACATGAAGGGCCGGATGGAGGATTTGGGGAACTACAAACTTCTCAGTTTGACCTCAATGCCAGGGAAGTTCATGGAGCTTATCTTGAGTGCCATCACAAAGAAATTACAGGACAACCATGTGATCAGGCCAACATGGGTTTATGAAAGGCAGGTCCTATTTGACGAACCTGATCTCCTTCTACAACAAGGTGATGTGCTCGGTGAATGAAGGAAAAGTTGTGGATGTCATCTACCTAGACTTCAGTAAGGCTTTTGACATCACTTCCCACAGCATTCTCCTGAAGAAGCTGGATGCTGAAGTCTTGGATGGGTGTATGCTTCTTTGGGGTAAAAACTGGCTGGGTGGCCAGGCCCAAAAAGTGTGGTAAATGGAGCTAAATCCAGTTGGAGGCTGGTCACTAATGGTGTCCATAAGGGCTCAGTATTGGGGTCAGTTCTACTCAATATCTTCATCAACTATCTGGAAGAGGGGATCAAGTATACCCTCAGTAAGTTTTGCAGATGACACCAAGTTAGGAGAGAGTGTTGATCGGCTCAAGTGTAGGAAGATTCTGCAGAGGGATCTGGACAGGCTCAACCAATGGGCCGAGAACAACTGTACACAGTTCAAGAAGACTAAGTGCCGGGTCCTGCACTTGGGGTACAGGAACCCCATGCAACACTAGAGGATGGGGGAAGTGTGGCTGAAAAGCTACCGGTCAGAAATGGACCTAGGGGTATTAGTGGATAGTCAGCGTGTATAAGCCAGCAGTATGCTCAGGTGGCCAAGAATGCCAACAGCATCCTGGCTTGTATAAGGAATAGTGTGGTCAGCAGGACTAGGGAAGTGATGATCACTCTGTACTCAGCTCTGGTGAGGTCACACCTCAAGTACTGTGTTCATCTCTGAGGCCCGCGATATAAGAAGGACATGGACCTATTAGAAAGAGTCCAGAAGAGGGCCATGGGGTTGATCAAAAGGCTCGAGTACCTCTCCTATGAAGACAGGCTGAAGGAGTTGGGGTTGTTCAGTCTGGAGAAAAGAAGTCTCAGGGGAGACCTTATACTGGCTTTCCAATACCTAAAGGAGACCTACAGGAAAGCTAGGGAGGGACTCTTCATCAAAAAGTATAGTGGTAGGACTGGGGTTAATGGTTTTAAACTGAAAGACGGTAGATTTGGATTAGATATTAAAATAAGTTCTTTACTCAGAAGGTGGTGAGGACAACCTGAAAAAAGGTTGTCCAGGGAGGTTGTGGATGCCCCATCCCTGGATGTGTTCAAGGCCAGGTTGGATGGGGCTTTGAGCAACCTGGTCTAGTAGAAGATGTCTCTTCCCATGGCAGGGAGGTTGGAATTATATATTCTTTAAGGTCCTTACCAACCCAAACTATTCTGTGATTCTGTGTGTGATTCTGTGATCTGTTTATTTTCTTATGATTTTTGTACATAAAATTATTTCACTCCTTGATGTCTTCTGTGCTTGTTCCTCTCCAGTCATTCCACAGCAACCATTCCAGTTCATTTCTGGGATCCAAAATGAATAAGCCAGCCTGCTCCTTCTGAAAAACTATAACATAAATAAATAAATAAATAATAATAAATAAATAAAAACATTATACTGGGCTTGGAAAACAGAATAATCTGCTTGGATTCACACCACATAGATTCAAACCACATCTGATTTCAATCAAAGCCTCTGTCAACAGTACAGTAGATGTTGGTTCCCATATTCACTTAGCTATGTCCTGTGCAGGCAATCATATAGTTGGTAAAAGCCTGCCATTTGGCAGCATGTAGCCTGCACATTGCTGTCCTCAAGTCAGGAGGCTGACAGCTCTGGTTTTCCTGCATAAATACCTCAAAAAAACACCAATAGTTCAAGAAGATAGATAATCAGCATGATGCTGACAGATACCAGCACAGGACTGAACAGAGTTTAAGTTAATACCTGCACACATAGAAGTATGCAATGCAAGCAATGTTGCTTGTCAGAAATATCTTACCTGTACTAAGCTCCATCATATATTAGTTTGAAAGCCTGACACAAGCAAGCATCTTTTTTTGTTGTTGTTGTTCAAAACCTTCAGTCTCAGCCTGGGTTTTTACCTGAGGCTTGTGAAAACCAAGAAATGTGTTAATCAGTGGTGAAATGCGGTGAGGATCCAAGGGACTCGGCTCCAAAGATATCATTTCCATCTGTTCAGCTACTGCCTTGAGAAGGTGTCAGATATACCATCATGTTGAACTGTCTCTTCAGCATAGAGAGGAAGTTTAGACTGAGCAAGTGTCTTAATTTATTATGTTGGTCTGTTGGTAGTGAAATATTAAGAGGGAAAAACACAGCCTGCCTGAGCTTAGGAGATACACAGAGCATGCAGTATTTAGAATACAGATAAGTATACTAGAATTGTAGTGCTATATAAGGAATATACAGGCTCCACAGGAATGTAGTCACGGCACCAAGCCTGTTGGAGTTTAAGCATTTGGACTGTGCTCTTAGTCATATGGTCTAAATTCTGATTTTTGGGTAGACCTGTGTGGAGCCAGGAGTTGGACTCGATGATCCATGTGGGTCCCTTCCAACTTGGGATATTATACAATTCTATAGCATGAAAGTATATACTACAATTTGTTCAGTACTACAAAAGCAGCAAGCCATTTCAAGCTATGTGAAGCCTTTAGTGATTTCTGTTCTAGATCTAAGATGGTAAGTGTGATCAAGCACAATAAATGGTGGTTTGTTTGTTTTTTTTTGTCCCTCTTCCAGTTATACTTGGTTCGGTTTCATAGACATATGGTAAATACCTGGTAAATGTAACAGTTTATCATCAGTGTCAGTGCTGAGAAGAGAACGAAGAAAATCTCATTGTTAGTCTGTGCTATAACACTGTATTAAAGTCAGTCTCTGATTACTGTGGCCTTTTTTTTTTTTTTCCTCAGTATGGACTCTGCTGTTCCCTTACAGGTTGTTTGCATTGACATCAGCTAGGTATCCCTAGTTTTCCTCTATACTCTTTCTAACTTTCATTTCACACATTATGTTATTTGCATAGGAAATTGAAAATGTCCTGTGACAGTGAAGAGATACTAAAATCAGAAGAAAAAAATCTCCTTTCAGATATCAAAATGCCTATGTGAAACCTTCTTTAAACCTACCCTTTTAATGGTTTCATTTCCTTGTTTATGAAAAGTAAGCAAAAGCATATGTGTCTTTCAAAGGATAGCCTGTACAAAGAACTGAAATGATATATTTATTAAGTTAACAAGAGATAATTCATGAGATATCAGGAAGGTAAGATAGAATTCAGGTTTCTAACTGCAGCTTTCTCTATGCAGAATACAGTGAACTTAGTGATCATGGAACAGGTAGTGCATTTTGGAAACATTATAATACAAATTTCCTCACTACTGAAACTACTTCAGCCTACAGTAGGAAGCACTAGCTGCTGGCACACCTTCTCTACATGCTTTATATGTATCTTATTTGTTTCCAATGGTGCTCTTCAGAGACCTTTTATATATTGTTTTGAGTATTTATTTTATTTTATTTTATTTTATTTTATTTTATTTTATTTTATTTTATTTTATTTTATTTTATTTTATTTTATTTTATTTTATTTTATTTTATTTTATTAATTTTATTTTATTTTATATTTTATATTTATTTTATATTTTATTCCATTCCATTCCATTTATTTATCTAGGTGCTAGTTAGAATATTGAGCATGAAAATAAATGTGAAATAAACTGGTGGAGCAGAATACTATGTATAGGTTATCCACACTATCTAATCATAGAATCATAGAATCATAGGCTGCAAAAAAACCCTAAGGTCATCAAGTCTGACCACTAACTTAGCACTGCTAACCCATGTCCCTAAGCACCACATCTACATGTCTTTTAAATACCTCCAGGGATGGTGATTCCACCACTTCCCTGGACAGCATGCTCCAATGCATCACAACCTTTTCAGTGAATAATTTTTTTCCTAATATCCAACCTAAGCCTCCTGGCACAACTGAGGCCATTTCCTCTTGTCTTATCAACTGTTGCTTGGGAGAAGAAGCTGACCCCCACCTCACCACAACTTCCTTTCTGTTAGAGAGTGATAACATCTACCCCGAGACTCCTTTTCTCCAGGCTAAACAACCCCTACTCCCTCATTTGTTCCTCATAAGATTTGTTTTCTCAACCCTTCACCAGCTTTGTTGCCCTTCTCTGGGCACGTTCCAGTGTTTTGATGTCCTTCTTGTGGTGATGGGCCACAAGAACACAGCATTTGAGGTGCAGCCTCACCAGAGCTGAGTACAGGGCGGCAAACGCTTCCCTAGTCCTGCTGACCATACTATTTCTGATACAAGACAGGATGCTGTTGGCCTTCTTGGTTACCTGAGCACACTGCTGGCTCATATTCAAATGGCTATTGACCAATACTCCCAGGACCCTTTCAGCTGGGCAGCTTTCCAGCCACTTGGGCTTCTACAAGTTTGTAATCCCATAATATTTTTCAGTTAATATTACCATTACTAAAATCTTCTGTTGATGAGTTAGATCTTTACCTTACACACATATATGCCCACACACATGTATCCCCACAGTCAGCAACACAAAGAAACATCTGTAATTAAAACAGAGCATTTCAAGTTCCCCTTGGTCCCCCAGAAACAATTAAATAAAAGACATTCTGTTAGCACATCTGTGTAAGACAACATTTATATCTAGGTAGAGTCACACACTGCACAGAAGTAAAGCACAGCAAATGTACTAAAAATACTTAACCTTTTATTTTCCCCATAATCAGTGTGGTTCAGTGGTTCATTTTGAGTTTGAAAACTTTGTGCACCTAACGTGTTTGGAAATTGTTTGAGCACCCTACCATCAGTACTCTTTTGATATGAAGACAGCTATATCTGATCAAAGTATAGAGGTTGGCTTTACATCTGGAAAATAATAATAATAATAATAATAATAAATAATAATAATAATGGTAGTTTTAGGCCAGTGAAAACAAGCAAAGAATTCATTGCATTGTTAAAATCTTAGGTACACTGTATTCAAAGGAACTGTCTTATACAGGGGATTGAAAACCAACTCACCTGCAAAAATCTTGTAAAATGCTGTGCCAAAACTCTGCCCACATGAGTATAGCCCCACTAATCTGCTTGCTGTGGTCCTCAGACTCTTTGACACTAACTCAAACTATCAGAAACAAATATCCTTGTCAGTCTAGGAAGCTAAGGAAGCAAGAGAAGCAACAGAAACTGTAAATACAGAAGATAAGCTCTATCAGAAGCAGAGGAAAATTAGTATGAAAATTCTTTTGTACAACTTGGGGGGCTATTTTAGCAGCTTTGCAAGGAAGTCTCTGTAGAAAACAAGCAGTGAAAAAATAATGTATTTTTTTATTTATTTTTAACTAGGAGGAATGCATTAAGAACATAAGGTAGGTATGCAGAAGGTTTCCTCTCTTTTATCAAACATCTCATTTAAATTCTAAAGCATAACAAACCATCATTAAAATTCAGTTATTGCCAGGACTTTCAGTTACAGAACAATGACAGCTGAAGACAATTTTAGTGAGGTGGTCCAAACTATACTGAAGACTCTGGCTCTCAGAAGCACCCAATTTGATCAGATTATTTTATTTTATTTTATTTTATTTTATTTTATTTTATTTTATTTTATTTTATTTTATTTTATTTTATTTTATTTTATTTTATTTTATTTTATTTTATTTTATTTTATTTATTTATTTTCTACATTGCACTGAATACTGTGAAAGTAGATTTGTAATTAGACAGGACAGCTTTTCAAACTAGAACACCCTGCATATTCTGATCAACCAGGGACAAAAGGCACAATAAGCACACAAAAAAATCCAGAGGACTAGATAGAAATAGAAAGGAAGATATTGACAATAATACCATTGGCATATAGTTGGTAAACAAAGTGGTGAGAAGGACTAACAAAAGAATGAATACAAAGAGATGGACACAGCAAAACCAAGCCCTTCCAGAGCCCTTCTTCTATCTTTTTGTCTCTTCTTCCATAGATTTTACATGGATTTTTGTCTGTCTGTTTTCTACCTCTATTCCCTGGGGAGTTAAATTTCTTCTACCAGTTAGGCTCATTAAGATATACTGCAAGGCTCAGTCATTGCCCAATTAAACTAGTTGCCTGATTGCAGACAGAAATGCAGGTGATTTTTCCTGTCTGAAGTTTTCACAAATATCGTACGATGATCTCACTATAGAGCAAATAGAGTGTTAACTACTTAGGTGCTAGACAGACCACTGGCTCAGAAAGCAGTCTTCTTTTGGGAAGCAATTCTTTACTGCATTTAAGGCTACTTTTAGCAAGGGTTATTTATTCCCATCTCTAGTCCCATCTGGAAAAAATACCTTTAAAATTCTTTATACCACCACTTGTTATGCAAATAACATAATAAATAAACAAGTAAGGAATGAAGCAGCTCCACTTACCTTCTTCACTTGTGATTTAATTGAGGTCACCAGGTATGGATTTGTTCATTGATAATAAACTATGCATTATTCTAATTACATTATTTGATGGAAGTCAGATTTAATTCAACATACAGCTTAGAATGAAATAAATAGATCACCCCAAAAAAGAAGCCTACTGCAATTTAAGTTAAAAAAAAAAAAAAAAAAAAAAAAAAAAACAGTGCTAAGAAAATTTGCATTTAAATTAGTACAGTACTTTTTAAAAACAAATGTCAAAATTGCTATAAAATGCATTTAAACGGACATATTTTGTTATAAAAAAAAAAAAAAAAGTTTGCCTTCTTTGGGAGATTGTCATTAGAATTTAAAGATGAAAAATTCAATTCCACACGTTTCCAATAACACTAGAGCTTTTGAATTGAAAAGGTTTGAAAAGACATACCATGAATGACAGGTTTGACAATCCCTGTTCTTAAATATTTTGCACCTCTGTCAGTTTTTTCTGTTCATTACAAAATTCATAACATCAAAAAGAACAAACATATAAGACATGATTAGACAAAATGACTATGTTTAAACTGCAGAAATAGACATGTTTTGAACTCTAATTTCTTTTTCTATTTCTCAGGTAGAATTTTTCTGTGTTACCTGAAAGTGAAAAAGATTAAATTAACTTTGTGTAAATAAAACTCATCAGCCCTATAGTATGCATGTTTATACCTACTTCTAGGCTTTTATGAAATTTGTTTTTATTCCCTCATTCATTGAGATGAAATCTATTAAAAACAACTAAAAACAAGAAACTAAGGA
Organism: Aythya marila; assembly: GCF_965140915.1. Taxonomy (NCBI): domain Eukaryota; kingdom Metazoa; phylum Chordata; class Aves; order Anseriformes; family Anatidae; genus Aythya; species Aythya marila. The sequence continues at coordinate 97,524,733 of NC_139043.1, read as the reverse complement.
GACCTTTTGGCTCTCTACAACTACCTGAAAGGAAGATGTGGGGAGCTGATGGTCACCCTCTTCTTGCAGATAACTAGTGATAGGACTAGAGGGAATGACCTTAAGTTGTGCCAGGGGAGGTTAAGGTTAGAAATTTCTTCTCAGAAAGTGTAGTCAGGCATTGGAACAAGTTGCCCAGGGAGGTGGTGGCATCACCATCCATGAAGGTGTTCAAGGAAAAGTAGGACCTGGTGCTTAGGAACATGGTTTAGTGGGGGATATTGGTGATAGGGGTATGGTTGGACCAGATGATCAAGGTCTTTTCCAACCTTAATGATCCTATGATTCTATGATTTTAAAATGTTGCTAATAGAAAATAACATGACAGTGGTTATTTTGTATGCTCTTAAGATGTGAGCTCTTACTAAAATCTGCAAAGGTGAAAGCCTTAAAGAATAAGGAAGTCTATAAAGAAATTTCCACAAATTCCTTTGTGAGGTATTACCAGTGTCAACTTCATGTTTAATTTGTTTCTTTCACTTGAATAAGAATTTCATCAAAATGCTAGATCAATTGTAAAACACATCAATATGTCTGGGTCTGATTCACAATTGACAAATTCTGAATAAATAAAAGTCATGCAAAATGTCATTCCAGATTTGACTTTTGATAAAACTCAAAAGTTATGATACTAGATTTTAACAAGATGTTCTGATTACCAGCTCTTATACCCCTACTTACTGATAGAAGACTTTTATAAGAAAATATAGCTGGTAATCAGACCAGTAATATGATATACAGTGACATGCAGTTGTCATGCATATTGCTTAATGTTTAACATTAGAATAGAGCATGGAAGGAACATAATATTTATTCCAAACTAAGAGCTACCATTTGAAGTTGGATTCCGTACCTATCACAGATGATCACAGAAAGAGTCATAAATCTTTCTCTGATTTTTATTTTCGTGTTTGTTTGATTTTGAATATAAACATTATAAATATCTGTTTATTATATCTTACCTACTTCTTAGTCCTAGAGAATGGAGTAGATACCATATGTTCTCACTGGACAACCTCCATGTGTTCATCCAAAGTTAGTTTAATAGCTCCTAAAGGCTGTTTGGGGCTTCTAGATGATAACATCTCAGTGCATAGCAAAAGATCTCAGTGAGTTTCTGACATTCTGGAAAATTGTGTTGTGAATTTCATGCTATTTGTTTTAGTCATTTTCTTTTGGATATTCTGACACATTTTTCTCTAGAAAATGTATTATTTATTTATTTACTTACTTTTCATGAGGGAACACTTTTAGGAGAAGTATCCCTCTACTAGCGCCAATAAAGATGACAATGTTAAACAAGAGCTGTTCCAAAACTGATTACTGACTACCCTATAGCATCATACTTTCCCTTTTCTTATCACCTCTTACTGTCTCTCCTGGAGCCAGCTCCTTATCCATCTTTCACTATTGTATTCTAATAATGATACATACTTCTCCAAGGAAATAGGAGATATGCGTACCTTGTTTTCCATCATCCAAGATACTTTAAATGTTTTCCTTTTCCCCAAAATACATCAAGCCAATGTACTAGATATTTATCAGTGAAGTTTCCCTCAAGAGCTTTTACTCAAGCTGCTTAAGAGGCATGAAGGATTCATGAGGTTAATAAATAAACAAATAATTTTTCAGCTCAGAAAATTTGTCTTGAAAGGGAAAAGGCATTTGTTCTGGTTTTACTCATTAAACTGTTCATGCATTTTATATTTGTAATTGAACTTTAAAAAATAATAATGGAAAACAATCAGCTCTCATAAATAAGAAAAACTAAAACTAGAGAGTCACATTCTTCATTTCTACTTTCTTTCTACTTTTCATTTCTACTTTGACCCTTGTTAATTTTGTATCCCTTTTTGCTCTGGCACTTTACATTAAGGTAAATAAATAAATAAATAAATTGGATTTAACTTATGTGGGGAAAAAAATCTTTGTGTAAACCGTAAAATATACAGTAATTCTCAAGTTATTCTTACCATAACCAAAAAAGTGATTGCTTTTATCATTACAGATTTCTTTTATTTTCTTTAATCCATGTATCACTAATATAATTCCTATAGTGCAGGGAACAGTAGGAAAGAAATAGGAAATATCTACATACTACAGGATTCATAATTCTTCTACTGGAATTTTCTATCTGGCTTTTCTTCTGTGATAAACAGTGAAGTCAAAACTGAGTCCTCTGAGGACAGGAAGGAATGAAGATATAGAATGTAGAGAAATAGTTCAGATTATCTTCTTTAGGGCATTTTTTTTTTTTCTGCTAGAGGTCTTCACAATGATTTAGATTTCAAGGATTTTTTGAACATCTATTCTTTACTTTGCATAGATTTATTTACTCCCCAGTGTTCAGTCAGAAGTGTTTTTCTATTTCCTATGTAGAAAACACTTCTGACCAAAATCACTTTACTGAAAGCACTTAAGAATTTCTCTCAAAATATTGATGACAAGAAACCATAACATACTTCTGAGGAGTAATTAATAATGTTTATGAATATAGAAAATATTTAACAAGTCAATACATCTAAAATATAGTAATAGAGTGATAGAGTAACACAATAGTAAGTGAAATATATATACTTTTTATTGAAAATTATATTACTTATTAAATATTTCTTAATGATTATTTGAACAGAGTCCCTAGTTCTATCTGCATATTTTTTAATATTTTAAATTAATTTATTTCTGGTATTTGGAATTTATGACTATGGGGATTCCATATGCAGCTGCTAGGCAGCGTTGAAATGCCTATTGCAACAGGATGGCTGGAGTGACTGGAACAAACTGATAGGCTTAGCTGAACTCAGTTAAAAAGTATAACAAAGGCATACTTACTGATTTTGACAGTCTTTTTGGCCTAACACTCCTCCAAACCAGTTTTAGTTAGCTGTCCAGATATACATACAGAAAGTTTATCTTAGGCTTCCAGGCTTGGCACATTCTATGTAATTTGATATGTCAAGGAAGCTAAGCCTATATGTAAAAGGCAAAGCTTGTGGGCTTTTTCCATATTGCAAAGCTCTTCTCGAGCCTTCACTTAGTGTTGAAAAAAAACTATAAGAAGAATTCAAATTGGAACAAACAAGCTCTGTTAACATTGGTCTAAGGCAATCTGATCAGCTCTGTTGTTGGCCATCCTCTTAAATCCTGTTAGCTGTTTACTCTAGGACTCCAGCTCCAGCATGAAAGCAGTAGCCTCTATGGTAGCTTCTTCTACTGCCATTATCTCCAGGAAGGATGGCTTGCAGTACCAACATGACAGTGGTTGATGCCAGTCACCTTGGCATTTGATATACGGTCTAACTCCACATTCTGGGAGATTTGATGAACATTACAATGTCAGGAGCTTTGATAACATACCTTATGCTGTTTACAATATGTCAAAAAAAGCAGATGTTAGCAGTGCCCTATGTCATGACTTCTGTCTACTTATGTCTTGATATCGGATAGTTTTGCTCTGAAATATTCTGCACTCTCATTATCTTCTCATAAATAGAGAGCTTGGATCTGAAAAATGCTGAGTACCTTAAATTTCAGTTAAGTTCAAAAATACTAATCTTCTCTGGGATACCTAGGTTCAACTAACCAGTGCAATTCTCTATCCATAGCAACAAACACTGACACAATAAATTTGATTAGAAGATCCTCACCTGACAGCATTGTTCAGTGGATATGCTGACTATGTGAAGAAGAATTCACAGACACTGTATATTTAACAAACAGGACCCAGTAAACAAACAAAATAGATTATTCAGCTGTATTGAAGTTTATGCAAAAGGCATAAGTAATGTGCTGCGTGCTTGGAAATGGAATAGATGTCGACACTGAGTTTTCAAGAGCAATTAACAAACAGTGGGGGGCATACATGAACATTAGCATGAAAAGTCTTATTGTGTTCATTCTGAACAAGACTTTTCACTCCAGTTGACAGAGATACTGCATTAACTAATAATTGCAATAGCAGAAAGTTGATTAAAAAGTCAAACTCAAAAGCACAGCCCAGACTGCAGCTCCTTTCACTGTTTCAACACGGGATGAATTTATCAAAAACCTGCTGCTGAAATAACAGGTATAGCCATACTAACATCCTCTGTAGCAAAGAGGTTGCAAAGAGGTTCTCTAAAAACCTTTTATTAGAATTAAGGTAATATGGTGACTGCTCTTGGCCAACATACTAGATATTCTGTTGTAAATCAATAAAAGAAATTAGGTCTTGCCTTTCTTATGTGTTAGGAAACCTACATATATTTTACTCAGTGCTTAACTTTCACATATTTGCAACTGGGATTAAAAGTCTATATACCTACTATTCTAATATCTGACTAATAGTTGTTTGTTTTTTTGTTTGTTTGTTTGTTCTCTTACACATCTGTGTCTCAGTAACCAAGGAAATATAAAAAGAAAAAAAAATAATAAATTTAAAAATGCCTCTCTTGGATAGGAAGGTCAAGATGAAATATAATTGAGTTTTAAAAGTTATACTCAATAAACAAAAAACTATAAAAATAAACAATCTTCTTAATACATAACTATAGCTCTAAAATATATCTTCCTGAACTGTGTTTGGCAGGCCTTAGCTATTTTAGCAACCACAGACTGAAGTGTCTAAATAATAAGGGACACCAACACATTCTACCTTTGACTCATTATTATTATTATTATTATTATTATTATTATTATTATTATTATTATTATTATTATTATTATTATTTAATATAATAATTATTATATATTGTTATATTATATATTATATATAATTATATTATTATAATTAATAATTATATTATATTAATAATAATAATAATAATAATAATAATAATAATAATAATAATAATAAACAACCTTCTAATTCAAACATTCAAACCTTACACATAAAAAGTAATAAATGTTATTCTTTTTTTTTTCAAGCCTTTTTATTAGTTGTAGTAGTTCATTTTACCACCAAGGCATCTATAAATGAAGTATTTTTTTAATACTGCTATAAGATTAATTTTGCATTTTCCAACCTAGTAGCCTGAATCTGACTCTCTCACTCATGAAAGTAACTTATTCCACTAAGACTCTCAGTGAGCTGTTTGGGAAAACCATGACTTTCAGAGTAAATAAAGTTCAACATCTGCAACAGTGGCAGAAAATGGGATCAAGAAGAAAAACTTTTAAAGTATAACATCAGTATCACATAAAAGTGTTTAATTTTCTTAAACCACAAAAATTTAACTTGAACTTGGAATGAGTAAATACTTTATTACAAGAAGTTTCTCAATTAAAGTTATACACATGAACCACTATACACATGAACTACTAGTTCATATTGATAAAATTCAGCCAGAGCAAGGTATGTTAGAACATGGTTCATTATAGATTTGAAAGACTTCCTGACATGGGAGTGGTAGGACATAATGGTGAGAAAACAGAAGAGTCATACTCACAGATTTATCATATTAAGTAGGATTTTTCTGTAGTATGAATGGCCAATATCAAGTGTTCTACCTTATCCTCTGTTCATTTTTGAAAAATCAAGAGTCCGTCACAAAGATCATGATCAACAAGATCATGAGAGCAAACCTAGAAGCACAGTGGAGGTTTGAAAGAATATTGCCTTTAGCAGTTAGGTCACTACACACAATGAAGATGCAAAATTTTCTATTTTCTTGTTTGTTTTCTTTAATTATTCTGTGGATTAAATTGTTAAGATGTGAGGTTACATTTATTCTATTGTGTCTAGCTTTACTTTACTTTTCTGCTTCTATTAACTATTAGGTTCTGCTTTTAAAAGAATTTAAATTAAGTCTATTTTAAGACGTTCATCATCAGTCTTTTGATTTAAAGATAACTTCAATTATCTTTGGGTATTTTATTTTATTTTATTTTATTTTATTTTATTTTATTTTATTTTATTTTATTTTATTTTATTTTATTTTATTTATTTTTCTATTTATTTTAGTTTATTTTAGTTTAGTTTAGTTTTATTTCATTTTATTTTATTTATTTTATTTTTCCTGATAGTGAATGAGTCCAAACAGTATTTTTATTACCTCCTGTTCGTATGAGGTTTTCTTCATGGTCTATTTACCAAACACTTCATTGTGTGCAACATAGTAGAACTAAACCATCCTTTTTGTTTCTCTCCTATTACCCTGCCTGTCCAAAACAAAAGAAAAGGTGGCTCCCATGACTTGCTTTTCAGCCTACAGAAAAAGAAAAAAAAAAAAAAAACACCTTAGAACAAGATGTATTTTGTAATTTTCTTGAACCAGAGGCACAGGTTACAATGTTACAATTTTGGAGAAGAAAAAAAAAAAAAAAAAAAAAAAAGCTTTTCCTTCTGATGGAGATTTTTTTTGTTTCTCACCTGCAACAGGAAATGAGGATGTAAACACCAGTATTCAAGAGGATAATATCTTATGCATTTTTATGTGCATGATGGAACAGGAGAGAGTCATACCTTGAACAACACCAGCTTTGGGAAAACCGGACACAGTCATCAGAGTTGAGAGGCTTAAGACCACTTAAGAGAGAATTACCTGCCAGTTAAGTCACTGTGTCCCAAGTATATGTTTAACACAGTGGCATAGTGAAAAGTGTAATAAAATGTATTTCTGATGTGGGAAATCATTGTAGAGACAGTAAACACAAAGAATATAGGAATAAGAACTTATAGAAAATGTAATAACAACATTACTGGTTTTCTCTAGTATTGATCTCTTCCTGTGGTCTTCTCTGCAGACTTATTTCACTGGAAATGTCTAAGGCATAGGATATTTTATAGTGGTTGAGCATTGACTAGGAAATTACTTTTGCAAATGACTTAGAAGTCATTTGAAAGAAAGAAGTGCAAGTGAAAATAGAGCTATGCAAATAAGTGTCCCTGTGGCCTTTGTCTTTAATGCAATCATCAGAAAGGAAAAGGTGAATGAATGAATGAATGCATGAATGCAGAGGATAAATTTTTTTAGAGGATTAAAAAAGAAAGGTTCCAATTTCCACTTTACTCCATGCTGGTGCAGCCTCTCCAGTACACTGTACAGTTTTGGGAGCCACAATATAAGAAGAACATGACTATTAAAGAGCATCCAAAGGAGGACAGCAAAGACAGTGAAGGGTCTAGAGGGCAAGATGTATGAGGAGAGGCTGAGGTCACTTAGTTTGTTCAACCTCAAGGAGAGGAGACCAAGAGGACACTTCATGGCAGCCTACAGCTTCCTCACAAGGACAGTAGAGGGGCAGGAATTAATCTCTTCTCTCTGGTGATCAGTGACAGGACCTGAGGGAATGCTCTGAGCTGTGACAGGGGAAGTTCAGGTTGAGTATTAGGAAAAGATTGTTCACCGAGAGGGTGGTCACACACTGGAACAGGCTCCCCAGGGAAGTGGTCAGAGATCCAAGCTTTCTGGAGTTTAAGTGTTTGGACAATGCTCTCGGTGGACAATGCTCTATGGTTTAATTTTTGGCTAGTCCTGTATGGAACCACGAGTTGGGCTTGATGATCTTTGTGAGTCCCTTCCAAGTCAGGATATTTCATGATTCTATGAAATTAGTGAAGCCATGCATAGAAATATAGTAACTTGGAGGCCATAGGTCCTTTTTCCTACAGGTCTTTCACTGGAAAGTAAGTTCACCACCTGAAATTGTACTGCTGCTTTCCATAATTAATTGGTGAAATTGATTAAATTGATTAAATTGGTGAAATTGATGAAATTGCTGCTGCTTTCCATAATTAGTCTAAAAAATGCCACAAATATGAGAGGATCAGCATGTGGAATGAGACTGACAGGAGCATTCTACCAACATGAGACAGGAATCACAATTAAGTGGACACTGCTAAAATAAGCTCTTCTTTTTTGAGAGATGAACACTAACAAATGAGCAGCCAAGTCCAGTGTTACAAATGTGTCCAGCAGGATAGCTGTCTGTCTATGCTCTGTTTTAAACAGTTTGACAGTGTTTCTATGAAAGTTAGTCTAGAATCATAGGAACACAGAATATCTTGAGTTGGAAGGGTTTGTCTAGCATGCCATAAAGTAGGGCTCATTCAAAAAACCCAACTGAGAAGCAATTTCAAAATGTTTTATGTTGAAGCATTAGCTTCTTATCCATTTTATAGTTGTCTGCAGCACTAATGGAATGCATTTAGTGGTCTACTTTTTTTTGGTCAGATATATCTGCCTTGTGCCTGTGTAACCAGAATAGATATAAAGCACACTGCCCATGAAAGGGAAGCCACTCATAAGCTCTCACTGCTTAGTATAATTGGTCCTAGCTATTGTGGGAGGAAAGTAAAAGGGAACATGGAGCTATCGGAAGGTCAGAATTAAAAGTGGAAAAATGACAGGTTGAGTTTGAAATATGAGTTTGAAATACAAGTTTTTGAACAAACAAACAAAACAAAAACAACGACAAGAAACTTTTTTATTGCATAGATTAGTGCAATACTTAGCATATTGCACTAATCTGTGTTGTATGCAGAGAATTGTTTCAGAAAAATACATACATGAGTCAACCTCTATCTTGCTTAATGGAACATTTTCACAGCTTTCTATTTGGGGTGTTTTAATATAAAATGTGTTCCAACTGCATTGAAAAACAAATGTTAAACTCTGAACTTAAATATTTAATTTTACATCCAATTATTTTTGTTCAATTTATTTCAGTTCAGCTGCCATATTAAGAAACCGTTTATTTACACAGAGCTATTCTGGAAATTTCTAACTTTACCTAGGAGTCCTAAAAAAAACAGCCCATACAAATCGACTTTTTCATGTGATAATGTTCTGACTCCTTCTGTGAATTTGTTCAAGTGTTTTTTCTACTTGTGGATTTGAAGCCTCCAGACAATTTACTGAACCAGGAGGCAGTTGTCCCCACCTCAGGATGGAAGTGCTCCAGCAGAGTCACTGCGGATAAGCATGGCTGCCGGGAAATATCTGTCACTGGGATTGGACCACCCTTATCTAAAGCCATCTTTAGATCCATCTCACTGCCACTTTCATCCTGCATCCGAGAAGCCCTTGGGAAAGCAAACTCTTTGGGAAGAGAGCAGGCACCTTGTAACATCTGATTTCTGCCAGTGTGAACTCTGAGATAAAGACAGAGGTTTAAATATAAGAATATGTTCTTCCCAAATACACTTTGTGTTCATTTCATTGCTGCAAATGCAGACAACAATATGTGCTGGCAAATACATCTCCTCACAGGACTGGGAAGCAGCTGCAGGAGGACTTCTGCTAAAGCTGACATGACTGATGTGACAAGAAATCTGGGTTTTGTAGCTTATTCATAGCAAGAATCCTCAAAAATGTAAGTATGACAGGTCCCTTTTAGCAGTGTAAATCATTTCTCTAAAGGAACAGTTATCTGTGCATAAACTTACAGAGGTGAGTGTGGTCAAGACAGCTCCAATTTATCCATGTAAAGTAAATATCCAAAACTAGAAGACTAATTAGTACATTCACAGAAAGCAAGACTTGTTTTCCATGGTGGACTGAGCTAGCCAAATAAATTATTTGGTAGAGATTTTTGCCTGGCTCTACTACCATGTCTCCCCCTCAGGCTTGTGTACCCTTCTCTGAAAGATGCAAGCTGACTATTGCTAACGAGGCTCATCAGCATTCTTGCCAACACTGCTGCCTCTAGTCTCACCAATCCTTATTAACAGAGCTCTAAGACAGGTTGGCTACTCACTAGATCCTTCATGGGGTCACTTCTCCATGCCACATCACCATAATAAAGTCCCAAATTGGAAAAACATCTTTTTAGAGTATTCTATAGCCTTTATTTAAATACCTTTTAATGTAAATTCAGTGCTCATAAAAGTGAAAGAATGACTGTTCTGGCAGCCTCTGGGCATCATTTGGAAAGATGAAGTACAGGCTTATCTGCATAACTGCAAGTTCAGTATCATTGGCTGTGGCCCTGTAACCCTAGCTCCAATCTCTTCATCAGAATTAGCCCAGCAGTTCAAGTACTGCAACAATTTTATGGACATGGGAAACTGTCCATTAGTGTAAGAGAAGCCAAACTGATTTTTCCACTTGTGACCTGATTACAGTTTAGATTTACTAGGTGTTCTGTGAGCTGCCACTTGAGGTGATTTGCACTGTCTGATAAGTCATAACACTCACAGTGGGGAGAACTGGAGACAAATGAACACATTATGATGACTTAGAACCTGAGAAGTACGAGGTCTTCATTCAAGCTCCTGACCCATTGGTCACTAATGGAGCTTGTAGCACTAGAGAGAGAGCGTGAGTGTACTGATGACTCAGTGGTTTAACAGTATGGTCTCTTCCCTGCCAAATGCTGAGTCAGATTTGATAAATAAATAAATAAATAAACAAACAAACAAACAAACAAATAAATAAAATCTTCCTTCTCCCTTATCACTTTAGCTGCTTCCCACTTGTTCATTTCATAGCAATTAGGAGTCAGACTACCATCAGCAGCCACAGATGAGAGATAAAGAAAGAAAAGATAGTTCAGATAGAAAGAAACAGACTGGGAGAAGGAGAAACAAACAAACAAGAAATGCATTCAGAAAGAAATGTATCCTTCAGCCATTCTTAATCTGTACACCACATATTCAATCCCAGATTTACCACTATCACACAGCTCTAGTGCTATCTCATAGTTTATTACTATGAATTTACAACACAAAAAAATGGTAACCAGGATGTAAAGCATTTCATTTGTCTGAGGTCTATTTACTGTTGCACCAGAATGTTAAAAATGTATGATATTGAAGCTGTATTCACATCAGAGAATTTGCTGATTTAGGCACACATATAGGAACTCTCATGTGGACATGGTTGCAAATACTCCTGCCAGTTTGTTACAAGCAGTAGTGCCTTGGCAGGCTAAAAACGAGGCCAGTAGAGGGAAAACAAAATAAAGGGGAAGCCTCCTCAATAATGAAGGACCAGTACATTATATCAAAGGTCTGAAGTTGTCTCAAAATTAAAAATATGCCTAAATAAACTGGAAAAACAAGGATCACTCAAATCAACCCATGGAGTAAGAGTACTCTTTTAACAGTGAAAAAAGTAAAACCAAAAATCTGAGCCGTGCCAAAAGGATCCCGCTATTGAAAGCAGAATCAGAATGTAATCTAACAGGTGATTTATAATCACAACACAATAATTCAATGACTGCTTTTTCCTTATGGGTCAATGCTCTGGAGAAACACTAACCAACATAGAACTTACCATTCATCAGCCAACTAACTTTTGGTTTAGATTCTAAGTATTTGTGTTAATTAGTACATAACTATGTTAATTAGTACACAACTATGTACTTGTATAAAATTATTATCCAATGGTGATAAAATAACATCTAGAAATGATGAAAACCAATGATAAATAGGTTTGGTTATCCACCAAAAACAAAACAAAAAACTACATACAGAGAATGCATTCGTATAAAAAATAGCCTAGAAGGGTATGCCCAATGCCATACTGAAACACACAGGGCACTTAGGCTTCAGAGGACCCACATTGGCCCTACATGACAGTGTGCTTGAAAGCTCAAATTTTAAGCAGCAGATGAGTCTGGCCACGTTTGCCCTCAACAGGAAGTGAAGATATACAACTAGGAGTTGAGAGGCCTCATGCTTTGTTCTTGCTTTCTTCAGTTAACAGGCTTAGTTGCCTTCTGTGCTAATGATCAAATTTTGACTTATTTCCCATATAATCAATTTCATTGTACTGAAGAAAATTCAGTTGTGCTTTAATGGAAAAAGATTTCAAATGATAGATGGCAAAGAATGAAAATCAAGGACAAGAAAGGTGAAATACTGTCATTTAATCTACATGTAAATGCTATCTTCAAGCATTGTCTAATGTTACCTTGACTTATTTATATACTTATTTATTTATTTTAAATCAAGTTTGTTCATTATTCCAATACTACCTAGAACACACAACTTTATTTGCCTATTAGACCAACCTCTAAACTGCCTTTGTCTCAAGTACGTCAGCAATATAGCTGAAGATGTGCATATAACCACATCTCTTTCACAGGCTTTGTCCTTGTCCTGGCCAGACAACTTAGCAACTCTCAATTTTTCATTTAAAAATATAAAAATGTTGGCTTGCTGAGAAAATGTAGATGAAGCAAAAAATAATGTGCCCTTAATTCTGTAAACAGGATTTTAAGGCAAGAAATAAGGGATAAATTCTACAGCTTAAGAAGAAATGTATTAATGTAGGATACTAAAAAAAAAAAAAAAAAAAAAAAAAAAAAAAAGCTATAAATTAAACATTTCAATATTATAAATAAAATAATTTTCTCAGTATACCTTAGAATAGAATAGGATAGTTCATTCAGGTGGAACTTTCAAAAATCACCTAGTCCAAAAAGATGACCTAGTCCAACTGAATTATAGCTGTTAGTAGTAATAGCAGAAAATTCCATATTTTTAATTCCATATTTTTTCATGTTTGCATACAAAATTATTAAATCAAAAAATACTGCAGCTCCTTGTATTGAAAACTCTTGCATGTATTATGACATTATCAAGGAAGGCTGGAAATTTTAACAGCTGTGTTAGACATTCTACCTAAGATCCAAGAATGCACTTAAAATATCCAGATTCAGTACTACCTAAGCAAATGGTTATTTTCAGAAGAATTAATGGAATCTGTGCTATAACTGAAATGAATGTCTTCAAGTGACTCTGAGAGTCTTGACTTTTTTCTAATAAATATGCTCTATCTCTGAATGACATTTCCTTCTCAGGTTGATGATTCTCTTCATGCACATGTCTAAATCTAAAAACTTTTACAGATACTGAATCTCTGTTACTAACATTATTTTGAGCATCAGATCACTCATCAAAGCCTTTTGATCTACAAATTCTTTGCAGAAGAGTCCTCTCCTTCTACACACTGGTGGAGGGACCTCCAGATGCCACAATGTCTGTTATAGTCTCTCAGAAGTCTCATATGAGCCATCCAAAACTTGTGTTTGTCTTTGTATTGAATCTCCATGGCAAGGTTTTGTAGCAGGGGAGCTGCAAGGGTGTCCTCTGTGAGAAGAGTCCAGAAGCTGACCTTGTTAGATAAGAATCAGCTCCAGCCAGCTCCAAAAGGGACCCACTGCGGGCCAGAGCTGAGTCAGTGAGCAATTATGTTTGTGTCTTTGTGAGAGCAGATTTAAGAAAGAAAAAATAAATAAATAAATAAAAAATGCTGCACAACAGCAGTTAGGAGAAAAGGAATGAGAAACAGCCTTGCAGACATCAAAATCCATGAAGAAGGAGGGAGAAGAGGTCCTCCAGGTGTCGGAGGAGAAGTTTCCCTACAGCCTGTGGAGAGGTCCCTGGTGGAGCAGGCTGTCCCCCTGCAACCCTTGGTGTACCACAGTGGAGCAGATCTCCATGCTGCAGCCCATGGTGGAGCAGATGGATCTGGTCTGAATGAAGCTATGGACTTTGAAAAGTTCCCCAATGGAGCAGTCTCCAGGCCAGAGCTGCAGCCCATGGAGAGGATCTCACACATAAGCAGGTGATCTGGTGGGAGCTGATGTACATGGTGGACAAATGTTGGAGCAGTTTGCTCCTGATGGATGGACCCCACGGTACGGACCTGTACTGGAGAAGTTCTTGAAGATCTGCTGCCTGTGGGAAGCCCACACAAGATCAATTCAGGAATTGGCTCTCATGTCTGAGAACATTGTCTAAGCACTTCTTGAACTCCAGCAGGCTCAATGCCATAACCACTTCCCTGGGGAGCCTGTTCTAGTGCTCAACCATCCTCTCAGAGAATATTTTTTTCTTAATATCCAGCCTGAACCTCCCCACTCACAGCTTCATACCAATTGCTCAGGTCCTTTCACTGGTTGGCAGAGATAAGGGATCAGAATCTTCCTCTCCACTCTCCCACATGGGGAATCTGTGGGCTGCCATAAGGTTTCCCCTCAGTCTTTTCTACTCTGGGCTGAACAAACCAAGTAACTTCAGCTGCTCCTTGTATTTCTTCACCTATAAATGTTTCACCATCTTCATAGCCTTCCTTTGGATGCTGTCTAATAAATAGTTTTATGTCATTCTTATACATGTATTACAGTTCCCAAAAACGCACACAGTATTTGAGGTGAGGTCACACTAGCATGGAGTGGGACAATCACTTCATTCAAATGTTAGCAATTCTGTGCTTGATGCACCCCAGCATATGATTGGTACTTTTGGCTGCCAGTATATATTGACTCATACTCAACTTTCCAGAACACCCAGATCCCTTTCTGTGAGGCTGTTATCCAGCCTCTCATCCCCAGTCCATACATACCTCCAGGGTTACCCTGTTCCAAGTACAAAATACAGCGATTGGTCTGGTTAAACTTCATGCAGTTGGTGATTGCCTAGTTCTCTAATCGTCAAGTTCTCTCTGCAAGACCTCTCTATCCTTGAGGAAGTCAACAGCTCCTCCCAATTCAGTGTCAACTGCAAACTTCAAGTCCTTCATCCAAGTCATTTATGAAAACAATAAAGATAACTGGCCCCAAAATGGCCCCCAGCTAGTGACTGGCTACTAGCCAGCCCAGCCTTCCACTTATTATAACCTTTTGAGATTGACCCTTCAGCCAATTGTTCACCCATCACATTATGCTTTTTCTAGCTGTATGCTGGACATTTTGTCCAGAAGGATACTCAGAAACAGTATCAAAAACTTTGCTGAAATCCAAAAAATTATATTAGCTGGGTCAGCTAGGTGGGTAACCTTGTCATGAAAGGAAATCAAGTTACTTCAACAGGAATTTCCCCTCGTGAACATTGGCTGTGACCAGTGACTGCATTATCTTTCAGGTGTTTTCCCATAGCTCTCAGAATAATGTTCTCCACAAAGATTCTTATGGGTCCCTTCCAACTCGGGATATTCTATGATTCTATGATTCTCTCTCTTTTACCAGACACACACTGAAGCAAGACAGACAGGACAGTAATTACCAGGGTTCTCTTTCTCACCCTTCTTGAATATTGGAACAACGACTACCGTCTTCCAGTCCACTGGGACCTCTGCATGTACCCAAAACCATTGAAAAATAATGAGAGAGGTCTCAAGATGATATCAGCCAGCCCTTTCAGCACCTTGGGATGAATCCCATTGGGCCACATGGACTTATATGCTTATAGCTGGAGCAGCAAGTCCTGCACAAGTTTGGAGTTGTCTGGGAGTTTATCATTTCTGCAGTCATGGACCTCCAGCTCAGGGCTCAACGGTCCCAGAGACTGTCATCGGTGTTGAAGACTGTTGTGGTTTATCCCTGGCAAGCAACTAACTACCACACGGCCATTTGCTAATTCTCCTCAGGTGGGATGGGAGGAGAGAACTGGAAAGGTAGAATTCCAAGAATTCATGGATTGAGATAAAGACAGTGCACTAGGTAAAGCAAAAGCTGTTCATGCAAGCAAAGCAAAACAAGAAGTCACTACTCCTCATTGGCAAGCAGATGTTCAGCAACTTCAAGGAAAGCAGAGATCATCGTGCATAATGTTTTCTTGGGAAGACAAATGCCACCATGCCCAATGTCCTGTCATCCCGCCTCCCCCCCTCCTTCCCTACCCCTCGTCATAAGCATGATATCATATAGCATGGAGTATCTCTTCGGTAAGCCTGGGTCAGCTGTCCTGGCTGTCTTTGCTCAGCAACTTCCAGCTTATTCTGCAACCCCAGCCTTCTCACTGGCAGGACAGCATAACAAGTAAAAAAAACCTTGGTTCTATATAAACACTGTTCTGAAACAGTTAAAAACATTGGTGTGTTATCACCACAGTTCTCATCAGAAATCCAAAACCCATAACTGTGTGAACCTAAAATCATAGAATCACAGAATGGCTTGGGTTGGAAAGGACTTTAAAGATCATCTAGTTCCAACCTCCCTGCCATAGGCAAGGTATGCCAACCACTAGCTCAGGTTGCCTAGGGCCTCACCCAAACTGGTCTTGAACACCTTTAGGGGTGGGGCATGCACAGCTTCTCTGCGCAACCTTTTCCAGCGCTTTACCATCCTCTGAGTGAAGAAATTCCTCCTAACATTTAATCTAAATCTTCCCTCTTTTAGTATAAAACCATTCTGCCTCTTCCTGTCATTATCTGATTGAGCAAAGAGTTAAAGAGTTGTTCCCCATCTTATTTAAAAGCCTTTAAGAACTGAAAGACTGCAGTGAGGTCTCCCTTGAACCTTCTTTTCTTCAGGACGAACAGCCCCAGCTCTCTCAGCCTGTCTTCACAGGAGATGTTCTCTAGCCCTCTGATCATCTCTATGGCCCTCCTCTTGACCCATTCTAGTAGGTCCGTATCTTCATATTCTTGGGGCCCCTGACCTGGATGCAAAATTCCAAGTGGGGTTGTAGAGGAGGACAATCATCTCCCTCGACCTTCCTCTGGTCATGCCTCCATTGATGCAGCCCAAGATGCAATTGGCCTTCTGGACAAGAACACAGTAGTGACTCTTGTTGAGCTTTTCATTCACCAGAACCCCCATGGCCTTCCCTGCAGGGCTGGTCTCAATGAGTTCTTCTCCCAGTCTGTACTTACAGAATCACAGAATCATCTAGGTTGGAAGAGTCCTCCAAGATCATCTAGTCCAACCTCTGACCTAACACTAACATACTCATGTCTGGCATTGCCCTGGCATAGTTGCAGCACCTTGCACTTGGACTTGGGGAAACTCATCAGTTTCATGTGGGTCTACTCCTCAAGCTTGTCCAGTCCCCTTGAATGGAATCTCTTCTTCCTGTTGTATCAACTGCACTATTCAGCTTGGTGTCATCCGCAAACTTTCTGTGGGTGCACTCAATCCTACTGTTTATATCATTGATAAAGATATTATACCACCTCTTCCATGATCTTTCCAGGCACAGAGGTCAGGCTCACCAGTCTGTAGTTCCTCTGGTCCTCCTTTCTACCCTTTATAAAAATTGATGTTATGTTTCCTTCTTTCTAGTCACTAGGGACTTTGTCACACTGACAGGACTTCAAATATGGTGGAGAGAGGTTTGGCAACTCTATCAGCCAGTTCCCTCAGGACGCTGGGGTACATGTCATCAGGCCCCATAGACTTATATTTGTTCATTTTCATCAGGTAGTCTCAAACCTGTTCTTTGTTTCCAGTGGGATGGACTTTTCTCCCTCACTACTTGCCTAGAGTTTCTGGGAAATGAGAGATCTCAGAAGCCTAACTGGCAGTGAAGATTGAGGCAAGAAGTTGTTGAGTACATCAGCCTTCTCCATGCTTGTCATTACCAGTTCTAACTTCTCATTTATCAAAGGGTGTACACTCTCCCTTGCTTTCCTTTTCTGGCCAATGTACTTATAGAATCCCTTCTTGTTATTGTTTGCATCCTTTGCCAAGATCAGTTCTATTCTCTACAAAGAAAATTGACTCTGTCCCACACAAAACCATGACAAAGACTGATGTGAAGAAGGCGTTAAATGTCTCTGGTATGTCCTTGTTTGTGAGGTGACCATCCTCATCAAGTAATGGACCAAGGCTATCTCTGGCTCTCTTTCTATCTATTTTGTTATTTAATACCACAGATTTTAAACTCCACTACTTCATAGTCACTGTGTCCAAGATGGACAGCAATCAGAACTTTACCCACGAATCACCAATTTGCCCATGAGACCCATTACAATGCTTCTTTTCTGAGATCATTACACTCAAATAGCAAAGCTATCTTTAAATTAATCTGATATTACTGTGGCATTTGTCACTGCTGAAATTCATAAACACCCAGTAAATTTATAAGTGTTCTTTTTCTACATAATAGTATGGATAACATAGCAATAATTTTAGATATTCTGCTCTGTGATGGTAGACTGAAATCTCATAGAGGACTATGTCATAGCTGTTTTTTACTCTCCTTTACTCAGGAAATATAGCTTAAAACTTTGAATCCATTTCTTGCTATTTATTAGTCAGCTTTCTTGCTTGGTTGAGCAACATCAGTTTACCAGCTTGTCACAGTGAGACATCAGTTCAACAAGATTAGAAAACAGGATACTCTGTATTCTTTATTCATTGTTCCAGCCTGTAAATTGCAAGTCTCTTTGTTTCCTCTTCAGATAAAATCAAGGCTGTGGATTGTGTTATGTGATATAAATGATACAGTGGGCAAAGCCAGCACTGGAAGTCTAAGCTAGTGGATGACTTTGACTCGGAATTCTCTTCCAGAAGATATTTGACTCGTCTAGATGCTTTAGTTCTAAATTCAGTATTCTAAATGCAGTATTGTGCTGTATGAAAAGCACTGGTAGGGAAATAGATGTGCACAGGCAACTTATTTCAACAGCCATATGTAAAACATCAATACAAGATTTCCACCAAACATTCAGAATTACTTGAGAGTTTTTGAATGTGTCTCCAATTCAGCTGAGAAAGAATGGGTCTGTTGTAATTATGTGATTCAGACAGCAATATTCCATAACAAAGATATTCTTCTTCATTTTGGTGCAAGAACAAAATGACTGTGACATTGCCTCTCTTCCTGAAATTCTGAAATGCACAGTTCTCTTATGCACACTACACACACAGATCTCTTCAGGAAAAGTCATTGATTTAATTTTCTGCCATTCCAGTTCTTTGATCTTCCTGACAAACAAATACTACTTCAAAACTTGTAACAGAGGTAGAGTGAGGAGTAGAGAAAAAATATATTTTTTTTCAATTTTCTGTCTATTCCTGAAGATACAATAGTGTATGAATGGGTACCACTGCTAAAAATGGCTATTGAATGTAAATTTATTCATAAGTGATATGTATACATATATATATATATATATATAAGAAAGATTGATACTTCATGAAATCACTACATTTTTTTTCTCACTTTCTGATGAACATTTTACTTGAATACCCTAACAAGATGCTGACTGTACTAACTTGTCATCTTAGAAAACCAGATGATAAGCCAGGACAACAAGAAAGAGAATGACAATAGTTACACTCAGACTAGACGGCAATAATGTAACACTGCAAATATTCTTCTTTTGTGAAATTACACAAAAAGCAATTTGGCTCAATATCAACATGGTGTATCCCTGTAAACGCAGATAAGGATCTAAAGGAGACAGAAACTTTCTCTGTTGTTAGTGTTTTACACAGAAATTAACAATTTAAGATACACTAATGACACATATTTTAATATTTCACACTATACTGCATTGAAACTGAATATTGAGTATACCTCCTGTCAGTGTTGCAAGCATTACTTAAATATTAATCATTTTCTTAAGAAGAATGATTAAGAATTTAGTAATAAGAATCCTAGTAAGCTAACAGTTCTCTTCCAAAGTACTTCAGGAAAAAGACTAAAAGATAAAAATGTTTCTATACCAATGTAGCATGAAAACAAGCAAGAGGAGCTAGAAGCCTTGTCTGAGTTCCAGAGCAATAACATCACTGGCATAAGCGAAACCTGGTGGGAAGAGTTCTGTGTCTGACCATTGGATAAGCTCTGCAGAAATGATAGGCGAGGCAGGATGGTAGTGTTATATGTAATGGAGGGGATGCATTGTATGGATGTTGCAGTTGGTGACAACAAAGTTGAGAGCCTCTGGGAGGATGGAGGAACAAGCAAATAACACAGATGTCATTGTGAGAGTCTACTATTGTTCACCCAGCTAGGACAATGACACTGATAAATTATGCTTTAATGAACTAAGATATACTTCCACACCAGCTGCCCTTGTCCTTATGGGTGACTTCAACTTGACAAATATTAACTTGGAATAACACACCACTGATACTAACAGGTCCAGAAGATTCTTAAAACACCTTAATGAAAACTTTTTCGTACAAGTACTAAGGGCGCCAACTAGAAAAGGTGCCCTCCTAGATTTGTTACTTGTAAACAGAAAGGGTCTCATGGGTGAAGTGGCAATTAGGTGGCAATTAGTCGACATCTTAGTCATAGTGGAGGGTTTATTCCTCATAATACGTACACATATATATGTGAGTCTCTATGGCCCACACAGGTCAGAGTAGATTAGAATAGGATTTTAAACCTAAAAAAAAAAAAAAAAAAAAAAGTAGCAAAAGTAGCAGAAACAAAATTACAGCTAGAAATCATGGAAAAACCTGAAAAACCTGTAGCAGTAAAAGTACATACCTGAGGCAGACAGGTTCACTTTGAATGTAGATTACTACACTTTATATCACCTAAGTGGCTTCATTAAGAAGAACCGTGAAGTTTCAAAGCTAAGGTCCAAAAATACATGAACTACAGAGGCCAGCCTAGAGCCTGGTGAGGGCTAAACTAGGTCTGTTGGATAGTTGAATTCCTGAAAAGATTATTCACACAAATTCTTTAGCCAGACAGCAGACAGCAGAGAGAAGACATAATGAACCTTATGTTATACCCCAAGATATGTGCCTCTAAATTGTTGGCCTTGATAAAAAGAAAATGTATGATGATTGTCTTGAAACATCCATCCAATAAGTTTGGTTAACATTAATAAACAAAATACACATAAAATTTGGTCCTATAGCTTTTTCATGAGACTTTATACTCTGAGTTAATAACAGGTGCAGGAAAAAAATAGGAAGTCTTAAAAATAAAGTCTGAAAAAAAATACATACAGCTAAAACTAAAATGTTTGTCTGTTTTTATCCCATGAATATGAGCATAAGAAAATATAAAGAAAAAGAAAAAGAACTCGAAATCAGAGAATTTTTGTTTTAATGTCAGTGAAAACAGGTATTTTCTGGTAATGTGTTGGGACTAAATTTCTTGAAAGCTATGTTTTAAAAGTTCTGGGGGAAAATAAAATGAACAATTTATCTTAACAAACCCTTTTGGAAGATTTTGTTCCCCTTGATAAATGTAGCAGAATTCCACATCTGGTGCTTTCATGAAATCTATGTTTTATATAATGGTTAATTATATATCGTAAAATATGTGTGTTCACAGTATAGCAAAGTTTGAACTTTGTGTGCTGTTTGTATGCAAATATGAGCAAAATAAGAAGAAAATGAGGCATAATTTCTCTTTCTCTCTCTTTTTTTTTTTTTTTTTTTTTTTTTAAAGAAGTAAAACCAGAAGGTTTTCTGTCCTTAGTTAAACATAAGAGTTATAAATGAGATAAGCACATCGACTGAGAATGTTTAATAGCCTAAAGAGTAAACAGCAATGCAGGCATTTTATAGGTATTAAGTACTTTTAAGGAAAGTGGAGAAAAAGAGAAAAAAAAAAAAAAGATGGAACACCAAAAAAAATCAAAATAATTAGCCTAATTAGAAGTGCACAGTCTTCTGATGCTACATTCACTGGATGAGGATTTCACTTTTGCAGTACTTAAAAAAAAAAAAAAAAAAAAAAAAAAAAAAAAAAAAGGAAAAATAAGCAGAGCCGAGCCAGTAAGTGATGTTTGTGCCTCTGTGAGAGCATATTTAAGACAGGAAACAAACAAACAAACAAACAAAAACCCACATGCTGCCACACAGCAGCTGGGAGAATGAGAGGAGTGAGAAACAACGTTGCAGGCGCCAAGGTCAGTGAAGAAGGAGGGGGGGGAGGTGCCGGAGCAGAAGTCCTCTGTGACCTGTGGTGAGGACCATGGTGAGCAGGCTGTCTCCCTGCAGCCCATGGAGTACCACAGTGGAGCAGGGTTCCACACTGCAGCCCGTGGAGGAGACCACGGTGGAGCAGGTGGGCCTGCACTGATGGAGGCTGCAGCTTGTGGAGGACCCAGATCTGTAGCCCTGGAGCCCATGCAGGAGCAGGTGACCTGGCAGGATCTGCTGCCGGTGGGGGACCCAGGTTGGAGCAGTTTGCTCCTGAGGGATGGACCTTGTGGTATGGATCCATATGGGAGTAGTTCTTGACGAGCTGCTGCCTGTGGGAAGCCCACGCCAGATCAGTTCGGCAAGGACTGCATCCTATGGATGCAGGGACCCCACAGCACAGGGTACAAGAGTGATCAAGGAGTGGCGGAGAAGAAGCGCTGTAGACTGATCGTAGCCCCCCTTCCCCTGTTCCCCTGTGCCGCTCAGGGGGAGGATGTGGAAGAGGACGGATGAGGGGAAAGGCGCTTTTGGTTTCTTTCCTTTGTTTCTCACTTCTCTAGCTTGTTAGTAACAGGTAATAAATCTTACTATCTCCCTACACTGTTTTGCCTGTCATGATAATTACTGTGTGATCTCCTCATCCTTATCTCAACCCTTGAGCCTTTTTCATTGTATTTTCTCCCTGTTGCTCTTTTAGGAGGGGGAGTGAGGGGTTGTGGTGGAACTCAGCCACCCACCTGAGTAAAACCACCACACTTTGTTTGTTTGTATATATATATATATATAAAATTTATATAATAAGATACTGAAGGTCAAGCAATACCTTTATTTGGGTAAACCTGCAGTACTTGGCAGGGCTTCCTTGTCTCAAAAAGTCAACTAATTCAAAAACTGTTAAATATTGTATAAGTATTTTTGTGTTTGAGATGAATAACATATTGAAAACAAACAAAAGTATGATTGTTAATTACAAAGCTTCTCATTCTGGTATGTTTCCATTTCATTTCTGTAGCTAAGAGGATGTCTTAAAAGGATAAGAGAAACATACTTGATTAATTTGTTTACACTTAAGCAGTGAAGCATAAACCAGGAGTTACACTTCCACTAAACACACTGCAGAGGACACAGAGAAATCGGAATGACATATTAATTTCTTATGAATTGTTCAGATGAATAAAAATATGTTTGACACAGGTATTATATATATATACATATTTACTTATTTAAATTTGAGGAAAAGCAACAAAATATCATTTGCCTTCTCTTCACAGTTGTACTGGTTTACAGTGTTTTTGTTTGGGTTTTTGTTGTGAATCTCTAATATGTTTTACAGAAAAATAACTCTTCACTTACCTGTAATTCTTGAAGTCTTGCTAGAAAGTCACAGGAACACACATCAAGCTGTAGCTTCCAAAAATTAAGTCTTTTAAAGGAAATATGTGAACATAAAAGGATTCCCTCAATTGGTCAGGAAAACCTGTTAACAAATCTGTTAACAGGTTAAGAATCTGTTAAGAATCTGTTAAGTAATTTAATGAGAATGTAAAATGTTTCCTAAGTAAAACAAGAATCAAAAGAGGATGAAATAATAGAATTAAAAGAGAAACCAGTCAGGAGTATAATTTTGTAGTAGACTCAAAGACAGTTCTGGACTTGTCAGAATCACTGCCCAGTGTGTTTATGCAGAAATTTGCCTCTGGCTTTGTGAGATGCCACATCTTCCATTTCTTGACTTTTAGGTCCATCGAGTACCATCCGAAAGAGTGCTGAAAATGTATGGAACTGAAAAATATTCCTTTGTTATTGTTTATAATTCAAAGGTTTATTTCACAGCATATTTTTATTAGTATTTGAATATGCTGTCTAGATGACCAGAGTTTTTTTAATGCAGGACATATATTAAACAAACAAACAAACAAACAAAAATCTGACTTGTATAAAAAGCAGATATTAATGTCATTATTGGAAACAGACTGTTCTTGATATAGAACTCAACTCATCCAGAAATTACACAGGGTTTACTTTTAAACTTTTCCAAATAATTAACTGTTATAGTTAATCAAATATTTTTGGATCAGATATCTATATAAGCTTAAAATGATAAACTGACCTATAATGTGCAGAGTATACAAATGATTGCATAATGGATCACAAACCATATATCTTCTAATGTGAAGGACAAGAATAAGAAAAATATTGTACAATCTGGAAGATTCCCTATAAATTCTAGATTTCGGCTTTCTTATTAATTAACTACACATATATTTGTTGCAACAGTCTTGCTATATTATTTTGCTTTTTTATGCTTTTTTTTTTTTTTTTCTCTTTTTGTGTGTTTGTGTGTCTGTAGAATAATGGCACTTGAGGTCTACCTTGAATAAAGCAATCTATGGTTCAATAGATTTCCCAACAGTCAATAATAACAGACTAACTAAAACTGAAGAAATGATCCAAATGAATCACAAGTCAGGCCAGTTAGCTGAGTATATATAACAGTGAGCTGAAGCTGCTTTGGTAGACTTAAAGTTTCCTAGAAATGTTTCCTAGAAATGTTAAAGTTTCCTAGAAATTTTTTTTTTTTTTTTTTTGAGCTCCCTCTCTGTCATCAGGGTAGCAACAGAAGATTGGGCTGAACACTGAATCCAAGACATGGGATCTGGGTATCTGAATACACAGTGATAAAATACTGTGTTTTTATAAAACCAATGTGCTTATTGTTTTACATATTAAAATTAGATATGAATATTTACATCAAAGTTGTAGTTTTTCCAGCCTGTCCTATGAAAAGTTTACATCAGCTTAATTTGTATTTTCAAGATAAACAGTCTTCTTCCTGCTCTTCAACATTATGTCTTAAGGAATATCTATGGAACAATCTTAGTAAAAGATCATTAAGTCTTAATAAATAAAATCAAATAATATTGTAGCATTCCTTCTATAACAGAGTGATGTAACATGATAGTTTCATATGAACTATTCATTTTAACATTAGAAGCGAACTAAAGTCTGAGGATACTTAAGCCCTAAAGACAGTTGAAGACTTAGTTAAGCACCAGGAGACCTGTCTGAACATGAAAATCTTATTTAGGTGCCACAAGCTGACTTAGTGTTTTAAACTTTTTTTTTTGTTATATATATGCACACAGAAATATTTATATATCTTCATACATATATAAATGTAAAGGAAAATAGACTTTAATAGTGAAAAACATCACTACAAAGCATTCTGGATCATCTCAACAGAAATATATATATGTATTATTTTGCTTGCAGCACTTACTCCCACACCTCTACCCCCCAGAAATTTTAAACTGTTTTGGTAAAATTCATTTTTCAGGTAAGAAAAGATTGCACACAGAATAGAACTGTGAGTTTGTCATTAAGAGGAATCAAGACCTTTGCATGAATCTCCACAACTGCAATCACTAAATTTGACTTGACTTTACCATGCCAGTTCACACCATTTGCCCCAAACCAAATCTAAGTTAAATTTGACTATTGTGAAATTCAATTTTCTGGCAATTAAGTTTACCCAATATTTTGCTGCAAGTTGTCTGTGTTTACATTAAATGTAAAAATGTAGTTTAAAAATACATTTTTTATGTTATTTTGATGTCTGTCTCTGATACTTTTATTTTAGTAAGAACACTAGAAAAATTGCTGTGGATCAGACTAGAAGACCATTTACCCAGTACATCATCTTTGAAAGTGGACAAAAGCAAATGTCTTGAAGAAAAAAACAACATATGGCAGATATATAAGCAGAAGTATTTTTAGTCCCTTTTAAAAAAAAAAGTAAGCTTATGTTGGTTTAAATAATTAACTGGAAAGAATCTCAGCTTGAAAAGAAATCAGAAAGAAGAAAAAGTACCACAAACGTCTATTCATGACAGGCTACTTCTGAAGGATCTGTCAACTACCAAGATCAATCTTGTAGTAAGCAAAAGGGCAGACGAAGTTATTCAAGCAGCCTTCTGGTTACCTCCAACCATCAACATTCAAGGACAAGGCAGTAGAAAAAAGGACAGTTGCAAATAAGACTTGTATAGCAGCCAGAAAAAAAGAGATAATAAAATCCATCTGTCTCTGCCATGTTTCTTCTGCATTAGCAGAATTCAGTAAAACAAACATACACACAAAAACAAACAAACAAAAAAAAAATAAATCACAGAAAAGACAGGACGGTTACACATGTTCATTCACACTTCAGCAAGTAATGTCATTATCAATTCTGGCACCACAAAAACAGGGTAGGAATATAGGCCTTGAGATGACATTTGGTAATCTGAATTTAGATTTATACACCATTTCCTTAATGCACACTACTGGAGAAAATGATGCTCAGGGGCGACCTTATCACTCTTTACAGGTACCTTAAAGGAGGCTGTAGCGAGGTGGGGGGATGGTCTGTTCTCCCACGTGCCTGGTGACAGGACGAGGGGGAATGGGCTTAAGTTGCGCCAGGGGAGTTTTAGGTTGGATGTTAGGAAGAACTTCTTTACTGAAAGGGTTGTGAGGCATTGGAATGGGCTGCCCAGGGAAGTGGTGGAGTCACCATCCCTGAAGGTCTTTAAAAGATTTTTAGATGTAGAGCTTAGGGATATGGTTTAGTGGGGACTGTTAGTGTTAGGTCAGAGGTTGGACTCGATGATCTTGAGGTCTCTTCCAACCTAGAAATTCTGTGATTCTGTGATTCTGTGATACTGTGATATACCAGAAGGCTAAATACTCTTTCACCTTTTCAGTCATTATGTCCCCAATTAACAATTTTGTTGTATCTGTATTGTTTTACTGTCATCCAAGGTGGCCTTACTTGGGGCTAATTCCCAGTCAATTTGTTTCTAGGGGTGGAGGCCATTGCCCTCATTTGAAATAAGGGTCCAACAACCCTTGGATACCCGCTATAGTAGATTACGGGTGAAGGGAAAAGTTTCCTTCCTTCCTTCCTTCCTTCCTTCCTTCCTTCCTTCCTTCCTTCCTTCCTTCCTTCCTTCCTTCCTTCCTTCCTTCCTTCCTGTTTACTTTTTTCTTTTTCCTCTCTCTCTCTCTCTCTCTCTTTTTTTTTTTTTTTTTAATTTTATTTTCTCACCTGAGTAACAGAGGATGTCACTTCCAACAGTGTTAACAGCTGGTACTAAGTGTGCATAGTTTTGTAACGTTATAATTACAGACTCACAGCTGAGAAATGGTAATGAATTTGGAGTCCAGGAAACAATGTTCTTAACACTGTCTGTTTTTGAGGATAATTCTCGTTTCAAATGTATCCATAACAACAAAAAAAAAAAAAAAAAAAAAACAAAAAAAAAAAACAATCAAACAAAAAAAACCCTACATCTTTATACTTTGTAGAAAGCCAAATCAGATCTAAAAGGTCAATTTACATACAAGAGATGACCATTAAAAAATAATGCTGAACAACTCCATGAATTAAGTTGTCAATAACAACATGAGCTAACCTATTTAATGCAGGAACAGAGGCTTGTAAGTAAAGTTAGTTCCAAATAAGTCCTCCATATCTTCTCCATCAGTACTGAAGTACTGAAGAGAGCCTTTTTGTTTTCACTGTTGGCCATCCTAGCATCATGAGATACACATCTGAGTTTCCTTTGAAAGGAAACTGAGATACACATCTGAGTTTTCCTTAGAAAGAAAGTGCTGCTAACACAAAGAGCTCAGTTCAGAATTTGGAAGGAAAAATCCTTGTGTGGACAACCTTAGTCCTATTTGACTTACTTCTAGTGGATAGGAAGCTTGTTCCAGTTAAGAAAAAATCCTAGTTGGTTTCAACTACTAAGAAGATCTTCCTTCATTTTATTCCAGTTATTTAAGAATGCAGAGTAAATGGTAGGTGCATTTTCAACAAAGATATGCATTAAATAAAAAGTTAATTCAAGTTTGCAACCAATATAAATCCCAACAAGGTTCTTTGGATTTGACCAATGAGTATGTCCCATTGTCAAAGCAGTATTTTTAATACAGAACACTTAGATGTATACACAACATCAGAAAATATTTCTTTATTCATTTGGCATTAAGACAGAATTAGTAGTAAAGTTTATATACTTTTTAAAGTTAATATCCCCATAGACATTTTAACACAGATGGTGTATATGTGATTCAATTGTAAGATAGGCTGATTGAAAGATAATAGTGTAAAATTAGTGTGCCTTCTGACAAAACTGATGGAAATTTAAAATTCAGTTTATTGCACACGTCTCTTTCTCTGCATTGCAGCACTTTTAAAAACTAAGCAATGAAGCAGTGACACAGGTGTTTCTAACAGAGACCTGGAAATGGCAAAACAGGAATTCAAATTAGAGTCTTTAAGGCACCAGATTAAAGCAGTATCACCTAAAGTACTTTTATCTGTACACTCTGTAGCACCTTATTTAACTTCATATGCTTCTAAACAAAACAAATATATTAGGTGCTAAACAAAACACAACCATGTCATTAAGTATCCTGAATTTTATTTTTTTTTTTCTCGTTACATAATTCACAGATACTGAGAAAGCACTTTGCTGAGAATTTTTTATAGCATATTTCCTTTTTGTAGCAATGTTGGACAACTTTATTTCTTAGATCTTTATGGCAGGCTAATAAACTGCCACAGTGCAGTGTCTACAGACTACAATAGTCTGAAAATGGATTTATCACAGTATTTTATTAAGTTGCATCTGTTCAACAGTGTCATAGCTACTATGCTCTCTTAAGAATACATTTATAGTGTGTTAAATTAAAGCAATTACAGAGTTCTATGTAACTTGACCAAATTCAAAATAATCAATGGAATTTGTCCAAGTTTCCTAATATTACACTCTAACAAAACTTCAGCATGAGCTCAGGATGAATGACAAACTCCTCAGCTATCTTCTGCTAAGAGAATATCAAGTATATAATCAGAGATTACTTCCACCTACTTTCTCCTGTCCCCTGAAAATATAATGATCAAAGGAATATAGAGATCTTTAGAGTTAATTTAGTCCAAGCACTAGATCAAACAGAATCAACAATAACAGCTTATACCAGCCACCCAGCCACAGTTTTGTTTAATCAAGCCTTGATAACAAAATCAAACAATGACAGAATGGTTGAGGTTGGAAGGAGCCTCTTGAGGTTACAAGGGACCATCTGGTCCAACCCCCCTACTCAAACAGTTTCACCTACAGCAGGTTGCCCAGCACCATGTCCAGATGGTTTTTGAAGATCTTGGAGGGAGACTTTATAACGTTTCTGGGCAACCTGTGTCAGTGCTCAATTGACTACACAGTAACAAATTATTTCTTGATATTTAGATGGAACTTCTTGTGTTGCAGTTTGCACCCCTTACTTCCTGTCCTGGCCATTGGCATCCCTGAGAGAGAGGAGAAAAAGAAGAAAGAAAAAAATAAAACAAACAAAAAACTCTGCCTGCGTCCTCTTTGCTCCCTCCCTTCACGTATCTGACTGGCTTTTAGTTCCCTAGGTCCTCCATCTTGCCCTTCTTGTATATAGGAATCTCTTTTGCTTTCATTCAGCCTTCATGCACTTCTTCCCGATGCCATGATTGATCAAGGATTGTGGAGAGTGGCCTAACAATGATATCTGCCAGCTCCCTCAGCAGTCATGGGTACATCAAATTTGTGCATTTATGTATGTTCAGTTTAAGTATTCCTTGACTTGATCATGTTGGAACATCTCTTCCTTTGTCCAAGCTTTTCCACTGGTCTCTAGGGCCTGAGATTTCTGAAGACTGGTGTTGCTAATGAAGACTTCAGGACCTCACATTTTTCCATGCTCTATGTAACCAGGGCTCTTGCCTCATTCAGCAAGAGCTCTATTTTTCCTAGCTTTCCTTTTGTAACCTCCAAGGATGGTTATTCTGGAATCCACCATGGCCCTCACAGCTCTTCAGAAGGGTGGTTCCTAGCCTATATGGATCCTTGTTCCACCTGAAGTGCAAAATGTTGCATTTTTTGTTGACCTCATGAAGTATCTATCAACCAGTTTCTCAGATTTCTCAAGGTCCATTTGGATGAAATCTCTCCTGTTGGCTATGCCAACGGTTTATCTCCACAAATTAAACATTATCAATAAAAAACACAAACAAAAATTCAGTGATTTAATATTTTAACTATACACTACTCATTCAATGAGAATTATTACAGAAACCAAAACTTTTCTAGATTTCTAAATAAAAATCCACGTTTCAGTGTCAGGAAATAAAGCCTATTAAGAAACTTCTAATTTACATCAGTTGAAAAGGCACTGTCTAATATTTTAATGTTATTTATACTTTGTATAAATAAAGTTATTAACTTAGTTTTCATTTTCCTATATATAAAATAAAATATATTTTTTTCTTTTCTTCAATAAGATTTTAACATGTGTAGGAACTAACACCAACATTAGTATTATTTCTGACACTCATTTCTGTGATTTTTTTTTTTGGTTAAAATATGTGAATACTTAAATGTGTTACTCATCTATAAATATTGTTTATTCTTAATTTAATAATATGTATTATATAGGTAATATTTTCTCTGTGGGTAATCAATTCTTCAAAAAATTATAATTCATGTGTGAAGTAATTCACATATATTTTAGCTTCAGAAAATACTAAGATATTTTTCAAAGTTTTGCAGCTAAAACTTTTCTCAAATAAAACATTCAAATTTCTCAACTAATTTTATTTATTTCAGAGTATTGAAAACTAATCACAAGAACTTAAGCTGTAAGAAAACAATATATGTATATTTAAATTTTTGTCCTGAACTATTGTCTCACTTACTACATACACACTTTCATTACAAAAATAGAAGTATAGTATATATAAAAGTAGAAGGTCTGACTGTCACTCATGTGATATTGATTTATGAATAAAATCAATCTACCTGAACATTTTTCTTATAAAATCTCAGCAAATATGTAATTCTTTTTTTTAGCTGTATTCATGCATGATTCACATATATATGTATTATACATATATTATCTCATACGTTCCACAAATATTCTTTGAAATAAAGTGGCTGAAACAGGAAAATTTATTGTAAATGTACTTTCACAATCAGTAATACAATAAAGCTTAACTAGCTTTATTATTATTTTTTAAATACAGATCAGTTTGTCAGTACTGTTAAGAAAACACTTAACTTTCATACTATAAGTTTATTTAATATTTTAACTAATACATCTACTTACAGTGATAAATGGTTTTACAAAAAGAGGCTATCATTTTAGGTAATTTGTTTGTTGCAAACTATTTGGTCTGCTGAGGTCTGTTTACCACTTAACTGGTGAAGCCATGGTATTGGTCTCCAGTCTGTAATCTTCTTCTATGAGAGTGACCTGATGTTCCTTTGTGAAGCATACTGGAAAGCTCACTTCATTAGTACATCTGCAATAATGCAAAACAGATCGCAGAACTGGGGACCTTCTCATCAGTTTTTGTTTCTAAAATGGTGTTCAGTTGCTTGCCAAGAGTCGCATGACTATCACAGTTAGCTATAGCATACAAATATTTGGAGAAGCAAAATGCCTCTATATGCTGGATACTATATATTCTTAATACTGGACTAAACAGGTTTCCTATTTTGCTTTGCTGGAGAAGACACTATGGTAGACATGTAGAGATCTAAATTTTGAGCATGTAACTTATTTTTGAGAGATATAAGTATGTTGGGAGAACTGGCACTGTAATTCAAATAATGTTAACCCTTTAAAGAATGCTTAAAAGACAAAATTGCCTCTCCATGCTGTTAATTAACCATATACAAAATGGCAGACATGGAGAGGAGAAACAATCAGACCATCACAAAGCAAGGGAGCGCTCAGGTTGTTATTCTCAAGGTCATGTTGAAGCAGATCAGACTAGTCCATCTGCAGTTTTACCACCTGACAGACACAGATGCAACTCAATGCTGTGCTAGCCTGGCCAAATAAAAAAAAAAAAACACCACCACAACCACCACCAACAAAAAACCACAAATGTGCCCACTGAAAAGAAAAACAAACAAGTAAACAAACAAAAAACAAATAAATATATTTATTTGGGAATGGAATACTACCTTCCCCACAATGGTTATTCTAATCTTTGAAAAACTTAGTGATACAATACTGGATATAATTAATACTTATTATGGCATTTGTGTTTATATATAAATTCTTCAGGTCTTCAGATATTTCACAATATATATATATATATAAATTATATATATATATATATGAATTATATATATATATATATTATTTTGGGGGGAAGACAAAACATATATACATATATATATATTATTATTTCTTTTGTACTAAAATGTGTTCCTAAACCAAGGGGCCAGGAATGACTACATTTAACCTAGATCTATCACAAGATTAAAAGACAAGCAGTGTTTAACCAAGATACTGACTCATCTTATAAAATACATGCTTACTGTCAAAACTTTTTGTGCTATTTTTAACTGCTTTCAATTTTACAGAAAATGAAACAATACTCAGACTGTTCTTTTTTTTTCTTTTTTTTTTTTAAACTCATTTCATTATTTACTAAGACACGTATGAAACAGATAAACATATAAAGTTGAAAGCACTAGTGCAGATGAAAGTCTATTCTTTTGACAAATAATGAAATTATTTTCAAAGCTAGCATGAATTTTGATGTGTTCCCCCTCATTCCCTCAGACTATATTTTTCACATATTTTTTATACTTAAGATTCTGGGGAACTCCCTGGGCTTAAACTTTAATATTAGTAATCATATTAATCTTTTAAACTTTCACAAGCTTTAAGTGCAAAAACAACATATGGCTGTGCAACAGAGCACCTCTGGAGATTTTATACTCCTCCAAAAGCACATAAAATCTTGTGTTGTGCTCATTCTTATTCATTGCTTGCCTGTCCATATTTTAACCCTGCAAGTATCAAGGTATCAGACTAATTCATTATGTTTTATTCGTAACCATCTGCACCTTACGGATTATATTCATGGAAAATTAAAATCTCCTTTCACAAGGGCAGTTCCTGAGTGTTATCACAGTAACAGATCTATCTCTGCAATGAATAGCAAGATAAGTGACTGCATCTTTCACCAAGGCAGTCACAACTTTGCAAGGCCAATAAGCTGCAAATGTTGTTTACCACTGAGTATTCAGTCAGGATTATGGATCTTGATACCTAGGATGAAAAAAATACAATTACAGTCAGAAATATTTTAGAGTCTAATAACCCATTCTTCCAATTTATTAAACAAGGGAGGACCCTTGTTTATATTAGGTGATTAAAGAATGACACTACTGAATGCAGAATCCCATTTAAAAATTATATCAAGAACATTAAGGATGCATAGTTAAGCATTCATGTCATTAAATGCTAGTGCTTTATCAATTTTTAATAATAAATGGAAACTTTATAGATGTATACGGCATACATAAGGCATTAAAAGAACATTAAGGTTGCAAAATCAAACATTCAAAAGTTAGGGAATGACAGACTTAATTATCCCTCTTGTGTATAGGTGTTATGATAGCTTTTCTCAACAATACATAGGAGTTGTGTATCAGAGCCACCAAGAACCACAAAAATCTATTTTTTTTTTCTTGGTTTCAGCTTAAAAATTAAACTGCTAAAGGCTCCTGTTTTCCTATTGTTTTCTTACTCACACCTTCTTCACAATAGGTGTGGTTCTGCAGAATAAATGGCTACCATCAAGTACGAATAAAGACATGTTTTTCTAGAACAGAGATGCTGGTAGTAGTTTGCAAAGGGATAAGCTCAGAAGGGTAATATAGAACAATAATACAGAATAAGGTATAGCTGTATTCCTTTGTCAACTTGTGACCTCACGAGAACTATGTCCCCAGACTTATTAGTGCTCTGGAAATCTTTAAGAATGGCTAATGTTTTGATAATCATGAAGAAGTATAATAAATATTTCTTGAAAAAAAAAAAAAAAAAAACATGTTGGAAGACCACATTCATTCTTGGCAAAGGCTGTTACCTCTTATTAACAAAGAAAAAAAAAAAAAGGAATTTTGAATTTAGCCCTGCTAGTGAAGGGTGATTTTTGATCTTTGAAGTTTGGAGCTGTTCTTAGTTTGTTTCGAATTTTCAAAATGCATCATAAGAGATGATTTCAAACAGACGAGAGCAAGCATATAAGGAGGAAGACAAAGATGATCATCCATTGCCACAGGAATACATGTTGCTTAGATTCATAATAGCAATAAAGTATTTAGACCACTCCTGTATACAAATTATTTCTCCTTTCTATTTAGGCACAAAATAAGAACAAAACACAAAGAATGTGCACAAATATCACATACTGGTTCCTGAGAAAAACTGAGTCATGATTTCTATAGCACTGTTCTCATCCTTGAGTTCATAACCAAAATCTTGGGTTCTTGACTAAATACATCTGTCCTGCATACTGGTCATCAAGAAACTACAAAAAATTTGTTGTGCATGGACATTTTACGGAACTAGTAATATTCTGCTAATTAAAACAATTGCAGGACAGCCTTTTGCTTTGTCTTTATGATGAGCACATAGGAGTCTGCCTTGCCAGTTGCCACCACTGTTAACTACTAAAAACGTAAAGATTCCAATATGGTTCACACACTGTGGAACAGATATCAAAAGATCTAACTCCAAATTAATATATATTAATATATATATATATCACAAATTATTCACTTTTCCAGGAAAATTAAAATCAAGTGTAAATTCCTTATTATATTCACAGTATTGTACAGAGGAATAAATACTAGCTTCAAAACATGGCCTAAATAGGAATGGATAATGGATAAATATCAGAATGTTTAATGGACATTTTTATTGTTTTACTTCTTTTGTTGGTATATTTCGTTATAAAATCATTCATATATGGTTTCATTATATTTGTGTTTCACCTACATCACAAACTTTGTCAAAGATCAAAAGGCTCGATAAAAATATTAATAATAATAAAGTTTGTGCCTCTTTTCATAAATAATTGTTACCAGTTTTATAAACAAAGTCACAATTCATCTCATCCACAGTCATTACATCCTTCAGCAGATGTATGCTATGAACAAATGTCTTGGCCTTATGAATAAAGATTAGCACTCTCCTGTTTAATTGTGTTGGAGAGAATATTATTCTACAGTAAAGAGAGAATATTATTCTACAGTAAATGGGCATAAAATTCAACAGTGGCGATATTTAAAATAAAACTGACCAACTAAATTTTCAAAGCACCACATGGGATGGATTCATACAAATGCTGCTAATAAAAAGCTTTACAAATGTTTACCTTTATCTCTGTTTTTAAGCCATAGATCATTTCTAATTTCTGTGAGTGAAGAAATGTAACAGACTGAAAGAAAATTAAGACAACCTACCAATTAAACCTTTTAAAGTCAAAGGCTATACTGTCTGCTTGGGCTATGAATCTGTAATTTCACTAGGTAAGAGCTAAGTGTTAGAACTGGGAGAGAAGTGATCAAAAGCCAGAAAATTTTCACTAATTTGACTGAATTGCTTAAGTAGTTAAAATAATGTGTTTATAGGTAAGTGAGTAAAGGAAGAATAATGAAACATACATTTTAAATACAGTTAGACATCATCTAACTTCAACAAGAGTAGCTATTGCTAACAATTTATATCCCAGTGCTTCTTGTCATTTAAGCTTTATGTCTGTTATACCTGGATGAAAAGCAGATAGTGAAGCAGAATCTATCTAAAACTCAGTGACATTAGATGAAAACAGAAGGAAAACTATACATATCTAAAGTGACAGAATATATCTACCAAACCCCCACTTATTTTTTTTAACCTCCAAGGACTTTTATTTTTATCTACATGTATATCCATTGGCTTCTCAGATCAATAGCAGAAAAAACCTTCCATCAGTAGCAGTCTGGAATATCAAGAAAATGTTTGCTGCATGCCGAATTGGCCAGGACAAAAATAAAAAATATTATTAATAATAATAAAAGACTTGAAGGCTGTATTGGACTTGTAAATAATATTGAGACACCTGAAACATAACAGAAGGTATTTCAAAGTGAAAGTGCATATAAGCTATTGAAGGGGAAAACATAAGGGAAAATAATCTTGGTTTTCTGGACAACACCATCTCTCCATATTAATACTAGATTATAGTCAAGGACTGGGACTTTATATTCCAAGACCAAGTTATTTAACGTCTAAAGCACATATAAGCTATTGCTTTCTCTATTGCATTTTTTTTTTTTTTTCCCCAGAAATAATTTATACTCTCAGCTCCAAAGAACAAGGTGGGAGGTAGAGGGGAGGAGGGGGGAAAGACCACATGTTTGATTTCTTCATATCTCTTTATAATAATTAAGAATTATTTATTTAAGAATTAATTTTAAGAATTTCAAAATAGAATGAACTGTATCCCTAAGACCTTTAAATAAATAATAGCAGTGGTAGGAATAGGAATGAATATTATAATAAACTGTGGCCATATGGATTTCACTCCTGGTCCACAGAGAAAAAGAGAGAATCATGTGTGATCACTTACTGTGCTCAGAGGGTCTATATGATCTTTTTAAATTACATTGTTGATGTGGAGAATGAGAGTAACTGATATTAGTTTTTTAATTAACATTTATATTACCTGCTGGTTGTTATTTTGTCTGACTTTCTGGAGTTAAATCAAAAAGACCTCTAGTACAATTAAATTGTGATTAACAATAACATATAACCTAGGAAAATATTCTGCCTCCATATAAGAGCAGTAAATATGCTTGTTTTAGTAACCACCAAGCAAACAAAAGGATTGGTTATTTTTCACAGTGTGGGAAGAGAACGAGAGCATGGGATCAAAGGGTGTGACTGGTAATAGCTACTGACTGGCACAGCTGCACAGCTAGCTTCTCTGAAATATGTGGGTACAAAGCAGCTGAAATGATAGGGCAGTTAGTTATTGTATGAGTTCATCATGTTCAAAGCTGTCTCAGATGCTATGAAGGAACAAGATCAAATGGTGCAGAACTGCATGCGGGTTTGTTTATCTTGTTTTCATCTGTAAATAATCCCATGTCAAGCTAAAGAATTTCTAGTAACAAAATCACTGTATCTAAAGAAATTATACATACATTCTGCTCTGAACTACAATATGGAGGATAGACATCTGTAGTCTTAGAGACTGAAACAAACTATTCTGTCTCTTTCAGACCACAACCCAGTTTACCTACTAGAGCCAAATTTAAGTGTTCCAGGAAAAGACAAGATTTAGGTAAGACTGTATTGAAAGATTTATTTTAATATTTCTTTCTGCTTACTATTTAACTGAGGCAAATAAACATTTGGAAAAAAAAAAGTTCTGACCTGCAGTGTTTGCTAGACACAGATTCTTTATATAAGTTTTTTTTTACAAGGGATTACAGACCAGGAAGATGTCAGCACTGCTGTTTGCCAATGCCCATTTTATATGCACCTAGCATTTCCATATCCATCCTGTGTTATACTTCAGTTGTCTAGTGAAGGTTGTCTAAATGCACGTTTTACTTATATTTCTGTGTGACATTAAGACTTGTTCCCTCATGACTTCATCAGGTAGCCTTTTTAATAAGAATCTGCTTATAGGATCAGAGCAAAGATCTGCAGGAAATGTGTTTTTTTTTTTTTTTTTTTTTTTTTCTGACTGATTCAAGTGTCTGTGTACAGGGGCAGTCATTCAAAGAGACGCTCAGATGTCTTGTAAGTATGGCAGTTGTTGCCCTGGATAAGCATAGCAGACTCATCTGAGACATGATTAACTGCTGACATGTCTTACACACTTAAACAAGAGAATTGCCCTAATGATATGAAGAACTTTTAACTACCTTCTGCTGACTTCAGAAGCGTGCCTGATATAACAACTGGCATCTGGAATATAAGCTTTCCAGGCTGAGCCGAGATTGTTATTGGAACATGGCTGCTTCTTAAAGGAGGCAGTGAGTATGCCTACACAAGGGACGCCATAACCTGTCTTAACAGGGTTTAGAGAATGGCAAAGACAAAGTGAGGAAGTTTGCAAGCAATAGATGTGAAAAGCAGTAGCAAAATGCCACAACTCCAGCAAACAGCCAGCCAATAAAAAGAAATGGTCAACTGGCAGAACCATCAGTTTTCCATTTTGTAATTACGCATTACTGACCAGTCAGATCTCTAACTGTAGTCTGAAAGCTGAAAAACAAACAAACAAACAAAAAAAAAATTAAGAAAATAGGGAGGCCTGCAAATTGTGTAGTCTTTTAGCTGAGAAAATAAGGAAACAGACCCACCTAAAGTTTCATGATTTCATTTTATTTAGTCCATTATGGGACTGCTAGTTATGGTAAACTGTATTTTTTGCCTCGTTCATTTTATGGATTCTGTTGTGCAAGAGGTGATATATTTGCTCAAATGAGTAGCTATTTATATGCAGCTATCCCTGCTTGCTTATCTGGGGCCACAGCATAAC
This sequence comes from Aythya marila, assembly GCF_965140915.1. Lineage (NCBI taxonomy): Eukaryota > Metazoa > Chordata > Aves > Anseriformes > Anatidae > Aythya > Aythya marila. Next base: position 97,486,773 of record NC_139043.1, on the reverse strand, counting down.
ATTTTATTGTATCATGCCAATTTCTTGTTCTTTCTTACACTTGAAAAATATTTTTAGTATAGCTATGATTTCTCATTTTCTTAAAATATAGTGGACAGCAAAAAAAGACTTAAACACTAAACTTTACTAAGCTCATAGATAGTGAGGAGCCTAAGAACAGAATGTTTTATATTATCTATTGATCTGATAGATTTAATCTGGAAAATAGATAATCCTAAAATCAAAGTTTGAAATAAAATCACAGGAAATTTTAAGGAGTAACCTGTAGTTTTGCCTCATAAGGACTGAGTGAAAGGAGACCGTTTGCCACCACAACAGTCAAAGCTCTGAAAAACTTAAGGAACTTCTTAATATGCTAGTAGAGGAAAATAAATGACTAGTTCCTTATGCCTGATGGATAATTTAGAAAAGGTCTCAGAAGAGAGAGTTTTTCAGTAAAGTCATAAGTGACTGACCTGAAAAGTATCAGGTAGACAGTCTCTGATGTAGGGCCCTCCTTGGAGCCTACTGTGATTTTGGAAATGCAGACGTTCAGGGAACAGGTGACCTGACCTGGGCATGTGTTGCAGAAATCACTTTTGCTTTCCAAATCCTCTTGCCACCCATGTATCTCCACCTTTTCAGTGTTTTTACCCAGTTAGGCAGCTAAACTCCACTACAACTGCTCTCTCACTTCCCCTTCACAAAATTAGAGGGAGGCAGAAGAACATATGTTGGAAAGGAAAAAAAGGCTTATGGATTGACATAAGGATAATTAAAAGGAAAAAAAAGACAAGAAAAATTAAATAAGCAAAGGTCACACAGAAGGACAGTGTTAAGAAAAATATATTATTCTCTACTTCCCATCAATGAGCGATGTTCATCCATGTTCTGGGAAACAGGTCCTCAATATGCATAGAAGTTGTTTGGGAGAACAGATATTTTCATAAAGAGAACCCCCTTCTCCTCTTCCCCACCTTTTATTACTGACTGTGACACCACATCATATGGAACATCCCCTTGGTCAGTTTAAGTCAGCTCCCCTGGCAATGTCCCCTCCCCACTTCTTTCCCACCTCCAGCCTACTGGCTTTGGGAGGTTTGGAGGGAGTCTTAATGTTGTGCCAGCATGACTCCATGTACTGGGTCTGGCTGGAATGTTAACTTTCCCTGCAGCAGCCCATACAGTGCCGTACTCTGTACTTGTAGCTGGAACAGCAGTGTTATCACACCAGTGTTGTGTCTACTGCTGAGCAGCAGTGGCACAGCATTGGGCCTTTCTCTAACCCTCCTAGGGGGTGGGCAAAAAGTGAGGAGAGAAACATCACTAGGGCAGCTGACCTAAACCAATCAAAGGGATATTCCATACCATGTGATGTCACACTCAGCAATAAAAGGTGGAAACAGGAAGAAGAGGGGGGTGGGCTCTCGTTGAGAAGACGTCGGTCCTCCTCTCGAACACCGGCTGCGTGTGTTGAGGCCTTGCTTCAAGGACGTGGTCAATCATCGCTCATTTGTGGGAAGTAGAGAGTAATTTCTTTCCTATGCACTTCCATATAGCCTTCATTTATTTTGTTTGTTTGTTTTCCTCCCTTCTTTTTATTTTTTCCTTTTCCCCTCCCTTTTCCCCTTTCCCTTTTTATTTCTCCTTAGTTAAATTGTTTAGTTCATGGTAGTCTTTATTTATTTGTTATTATTATTTCCCTTTAATTAAATTATCCTTATCTCAACCCGTGAGTTGTTCTTTGCTTTACTTCTCCCCCTCCTCATCTAAAGGAGGGGGAGTGAGAGAGCGGTTGTGGGGTTTAGCTGCCTAGCATGGTAAAACCACCACAATCCACAATAGGCAAAACATTGATGTGATATCAGGACTGCTGTAGCTACAACTGCAGAGCACATCACTGTATGGGTTGCTGCAGGGAAAGTTAACTCCATCTTGGACTGACCAAGTTCAATTTCTATTTTTGGACTTCTGGTGATTTCCTGAATTCAGTAGCCATTTTTTGCATCTCATCCTATATTCTGAAGCAGAGTTCATGTTCTTAAACTCCATGGAGGAATGATCATCGGTGGCCTGAAAAATGAAAAGAGTGTATTTGTTATTCGGTATTCCTCCAAGAAGTATAAGAAATTAATTTCTTCTTCTACAGTATGGAAACATTACTGTTTTTGAGATACTAACTGTGAGAAACAATCTGCAGCCAATAACACAGGATGAGGTGAGGATCTTGGTGAAGTAACTTTTTTTTTTTTTTTGCGATTGCAATAACACAATAATTGCACCAACACAATTGTCATGGTGTGAAGTTGGTCTTTCCAGCCTCTTTATCAGCCCTGTTTCTACTGGGCTCAGTATAAATAGAGTTTATATCTACTTTGTGTCTTTTGTTTGACGTGTGCTATATTTTCACCACCATTCTACCAACATGTGAATGTCCAGATGAAAAGATGAATTTAAAGCAGGATTATAATTTCTACTAAAATGACCAGCTGTAAACATGATAATACCTACTCAGGCATAATTCTCTGAATATTGAAAATACAGTCTTGACCCTACCTGGTTATTTGGGACCAACAGTCTATTACAAGTCTTCAAAAACTACGTTGTTAAAAAGGAGTTAAAATCCAAGTGAAGATAATTTAGGTTACAGTGAAAGCAGATGCTGAAGAACACCAAAGTAACACCAGTATTTGGGACCTTAATTCAAAAATTTGCTGTGATGATAGAGTAAACTAGCTGCTTGGAATGGTAAACATAAAATACCAATATCTACAAGGAAGATTTTATTGATTTTGGGAAGAAGCATGATTTTCTGTATAAATAATAATATAGCGCAGAGAATGTAAGATCAAATATGTCTTACAGTGTAACCAACGTTAAGAACTGCTGAACATGAGATGCTAGAGAGAGGTGAGGCACCGGATGGGTACTTACAAGAAATACAACAAAAGATCTTAGCCTCATCACAACTCTTCCTAGGGTTGCCAAGGTAAAAAGCTGACCCCTTCTTTTGCACTATTCACCTCCTGTGACAATAGCTTCTGCTTTGTCCAACACTGTTAAGATATTCAGTTTAAGAGCTATCACTTTAGCATGTATCCCCAAAACACCACATGCTTTACCACTATCTCATCAAGGTTTACAGAAGACAGAAGGCAGGGAATAATCTTATAAACAGTAAATTTATTATTCCATAGTAAGTTCTGACATGGGAAATGAAGTCGCATACTGTTAGGATTGTGAAAAATTGTTTAAGGCCTGCAATACAGACATAGATTATAATCAGAAGGTGGAATCTGGATGAACCACTTGCTTTTAACAATAAGAAATTCAGATGTGGTTAAAGCCAGGTTATATTACAGAGTTATTACTTAAAATTAATCAAGAACATTCAAAAAGAGCTTAGAGAGCATAACACTCCATGGATGGGATGTTTTGTTTTCAAAACCAACATTCTTATTGCTGAAAGGTCAAGAAACTAGCTAAGGGGGAAAAAGAAGTCCTAGCAAAGCAAATGAACTTTAAATAAAAATTCTGCAAATCTGTTCTGCTTCATTCATCTCTGACTCCCACTCTTAATTCTTTTCCATGGTACCCAACAAACTATATTTCTGATTCATATCGAAAATAATTTCCTTTAATTATTCAGGTGCTAAATAATTAAAAGTAAGATTTCTTTTATGACTCTCAAACCAATCGTAGTCTAGATTAAGTTTTTCCTCAACAGTACTTAAAACGTCAATTACAGTCAACACTTCCAGAGACCAATTCAGCGTATTCAACAATAACATATCTGAATGACCCTCTGATAATTCCTATATCTCTCCATTCTTCCTGAAAAAAGAGACTAAGCAGTCAGTACCTTCTCGTGTATGAGAAATGACTGATTAAAGATTGGTATAACTACCCATAAGAACGAGGAAGCATAGAAATAACATGGTGTCCCACCAATATACGACTGGGATAGCAAAATTGTGCTGAAAACAGTAAGCATGGGATCACAGAAAACGGGCATTATCACAATATGCTGTCTTCACACTATTATTATCCAGACTAAGCTTAAGCCGTGGCAAGCATACCTTTGTATGCTGGATGATCCCTAAGCTTTCTTGTGGTTTCTTGTGGTTCCTCCTTTCTGATTCCTCTTGAAACAAACAAACAAACAAACAACAACAACAAAAAAAGCAAACATCAATATAAATTAAGGTTATCAGCAGAAAAAAGGAAGGAAGGAAGGAAGGAAGGAAGGAAGGAAGGAAGGAAGGAAGGAAGGAAGGAAGGAAGGAAGGAAGGAAGGAAGGAAGGAAGGAAGGAAGGAAAGAGAGAGAGAGAGAAAGAAAGAGAAAGCAAGAAAGCGAAAGAGAAAGAGAAAGAGAAAGAGAAAAAGAGAAAGAGAAAGAGAAAGAAAGAGAAAGAGAAAGAGAGAAAGAGAGAAAGGGAGGAAGAGCGAAAGAACGGATACATTTATCTTATCTACCGTCTAGGTAAGAGACTTCTTGCCCAAGATAATGTAGTCAGAACTTTAGCAGTCAGAATACGAAGAGACAAAATGAAGGTAAAACACTGTGGATACTAAAACAGAGTCATAGCAGTCAGTCACACTCCATACATGTCACGCATGCAGTCTCATATAATAAATATGCTTGATTAAAGAAATAAATTAGACAGAACAAACAAAAATAAAACTTCTAAAAAGGCAGTCTCCTTTATCATTAGCAGCTTGTTCTCTGTCACTCAAACACAAATCTGTCACCTACCTTGCTTCAGCTATTTATTTTTTATACTTATCTATATACTTATGTTTTCTACTACAGTAGTTTGAAACTGAAATGAAATGTGTTTAAAACTACCTTGCATGACTACAGATTCTCAGTGAACTGTTTTCTCATTTAACAACGATGGGAAGCAGTAGCCAATACCCCATGGGCTTCTTACCATAAGGGCCCCTGAGGCAAGAACTGTTTCTGTTTTTGAAAGCAGATGATCTGCAGTGGATTATTGACTCAGTTTAAGGACAAGAGTGAAATTAACAGAACTGGGATCATGAAAGGAACTTGAAATTAGTTAAGATTACACCATCTTCATCCTCATGCCTCCTGATAACCCGCTCCTCCAATAATAATATTTAAAAAAAAAAAAAGTAATAACAGTGGCTGGGTGTATAACTATTGCCAAAGATTCTGGATGACATGAAACTGGCTTGAATAGTTGAATAGAATACGCTGAAAAAATTCCACTGTGCAGAGAAACATTTTGTGCAGTGTGACCAAAACAATATGATACAATAAAGCATACAGACAAATAGAAGCAGAAATAATTTTTCAAGACAGAGAATAACTTAGAGTAGATTTTAAATATAAAACTTACATTTCACATTGTTTCCAAGTTTAAAATGAGACTTTGGTACATGTCCCAGATGTTCTGGTTAAGAACTTTTTCAGTGTCTGAAAGGCATTTACATATAAAATCACTGTTCTATGGTATTTATTCAATTGGTACCTTCTTTATTCCTCTTCTGAAATTATTTACATCTGAGAAAAGACACTGGAGAGTGAGGAAAACAAACTGTACAGGAAGCTAAAGGGTTATAAATAAGTAATCAAATAAACAAACCAGCTTGTTGTCAAAAGGAAATAGTACTGAAAAGTAATTTCCGCATGCCCCTTCATAAACCATAGTGCAATTTGGGACAAATGTAATTTGAACTAAGATATCTTTCTTCGCAATGAATGGTAAATTAAGTATTTTATGAATTCAGCTATTCCATATATAATATTTGCATACATAGACGTAAATAAAGTGCATTTACAAATGTAAAAACATTGAAAGCAATATAGCTTCTCAAAAATCCCTTTTTATCCCCTTCACTCATTATTAAATTTTAATCAGATTGACCTACAGCATATAATCAGACAGTTTCTATTAGGAGAAATTTAAGATCCTATCCATTTCATCTAGAACCTAAACTAAGACTTTCCAATCACTTTAACCTAATTACTAACAGATGAAAGATGGCTTGTCCAATACAATTCTTGTCTAAACCATTCCATATCAGAGACCTGAGTTCTGAGGAAACCGCTATCACATCCTAAATATTGACTTAAAAATAAAAGTCTAATTTGATCTCTTTAGTATTCTAATATTTCTCTAACAAATTCATTCCTTTCAATATTTAAACACTTTTTTGTTGTCGTTATTAAGTACAACTTTTTATTTCAAATTTAAACATAAAGCATTAAAGTAGTATTAGTAAAGTTAAAAATATTAGTAAAGTATTAAAGCCTTAGAAATGTTCTTTGCATCATTTTGGTTACAGGTTCTGTACTTGGACCCATGTGCAGATGGACTGAATAACTCTATTTTGACTATGATTATTGAATTAATTTTAGAACTTTTAAACTAAATTCATATTTAATAAGCTATTAATACTATTTAATAAACAAAATGAAACATAACCTAACAAAGGGACTTTGGATTTCTAACACGATCATACAGGGAGCTGACAGTAGATCCACCAACAACATCCTTTCACAGTCCCTTGCTATCTTTACCCATTAACACAGGCTTCAAATTAGAGGAAGAAAGTTTTCTTTAAAAAAAAAAAAATCCATAAATCCCTCTGTCTGTGCCTAATCAACTCTATAACAGTGCACTTAGATGTCTATTTCTCATTAATACTGCTCACTTTCAGAGCTATTCATAGATGTAAACATACAGATGCTGTATAAGAGTGAATATGGACAGAATATATTTATATTTATTGTCAGATTAGACTGGTCTCTCATATAACCAAAGCCAGATAACCAAAGATGGAATTTGAAATTCAGACAATCCAAAACATTTACTTTTGTAGTATATGAAAAATATTTATCAGACAACAATGAGACTGAAGACTTGTCTATAAAACCTGAACTAATATATCTAAAGTATTATATTTGTGCTTAAAATAATGATGATGATGATGATGATGATGATGATAATAATAATAATAATAATAATAATAATAATAATAATAATAATAATAATAATAGTAATAATAATAATAATAATAATAATAATAGCAATAATAATAATAATAATAACTTTTCCTACTGTGAAGTAGGAATGTTACCTTTCTACACTTTATAGATTTCATAATTAGGTATTTCTTTTACCCTGGCATTAATGCAGAATTTATGTTCATCAAACCTGTGCATTCAATCAAAAAAGGAAAAAGTCCATGCCCTAGCTTTTGCACAATTAATGATTGATTTCTGAAATTCCTACAACTAAGAATAAAATCTCAAAAAAGTAGAAATGTTATATTACTTTGTGATTTAAGAGCATACTTAAGTAATTCTCCAAATAGAAACACTTTCTACAACAAGATTTATAAGTATGAATATTTGATAGCTTTCAGTTTATAATTTTCTCATAAAACACAGAGCAAAATTCCAAAGTTTATTTCAGCAGTGTAAAAGAGGGTTAACCTTGTCAAAGTCAGTGGAGTTCATTCAGACTGAATCTGGTAGAGTAGGATTTATTTTCTAGTAAAAATATTTGCAAAGTTTGCAATTAAAACCCAGATCCCTCAGATTTACCAGTGTTACATCGATTTTTAGAACACAATTATCAGAAAATACCATTAATCATATAATACATTTTATTTACAGAAAAAAAATATGTGAAGCTATAGTCAGAAAAAAAATGAAATATGATTTAGTTTTTCTTTGACTCATGAAACACCACAAAACTGTATTTCAAAAGTTCAAGCTTTAAGCTTTTATATCCATCATGTCAGATGCACTTATATATTACCAAGAGTATTACTTAGCTTTCTTTCTTTCATAAACTTTCCCAAGTCCTACAGCTTTAAATAAAATAAAATAAAATAAAATAAAATAAAATAAAATAAAAAAATGCTAGGTTTCTATTCTTTCTTAGCACTTAATTTTATACGTACTTAAAATTAAGTTGATTGCATATTTTTGTATGTGTGTTTTTGCTCATTTAGAAGTAGATATAGGCGTAAAGGAAATAAACTTATTTACCGATGTAATTCTCCACAACTTTCTAAGCACTATTTTAAAATATTTAAATTATGGAAAAAGAGCAAAAAAATGCAGAATTTAATTAAAAAAAAAATGAACTCACAAAAAAGATTATTAAAAGTCCAGCAGTTACAGAATGAAAAATGAGAAATTAAAACTTGTGTATAAAATGAGTTGCTATGATAATATTACAATTTAATTTGAAATAATGGCAGCATAGTATGAAAAGGCAGCATATCCAAAAGTAAAAGCAAAAAATGCTATATCTCATTTCCTCATAAATATTTAAGCTGTTTCCCAATAATCTCATTTAAGTCAATGTCAGATAAAGGATGGACCTTTTGTATCAGTATCCTTAAACTATGAAGACCAGTGGATGTAAACCAGAAAGAAAATGAAGACACAGGGAAACAGATAAATTTCTCAATTGTTGCTTTTACCTACTCACATATTAAAGACACTTCCATTTGCAGAAAAAAAAATATAATAATAATTAAAAAAATCACTCCTTATTGGTTCCATTCTCTGTGTGCATTTGTACATATCTATATTATCTATATCTTAAGCTATACATATATTGTGTGTAGATAAATAAACATACACATATGTTTATTGGTAATTTGGGTTGCAGTTCTATTATACAAAGTTACTCTGCCTGCATAAATCATTTTTATAAATAATAACAATAATTAAAAAAGTGTTTTAATGTATTTTAATGTCCTGGCATTCAAAGAGATTAATCTATCTATCTATATTATTCTCTCTATTTTAATGACATCTACCTAGATTAATTAAATTACAATTATATTTTGATTAGAAAAAGATGACTAGAGATACTACTACTGAAGAAGAGAGAACAAAATAGTTACTAGCACTGACCTAGAGTAGTGCAAAAAAGCCACAGACCAGAGGGCAGCACTGCTCTGAAGTATTTTCAGTGCTTTTGTGGTTGTAGCATCTTTTACTATACACACTCTGAAGAATTATATCTTTGATGTTTGAATCCTTCCTGTTCTACTGCAAGGGCATTCTCTAGCATGTCCTATCCTACAATTTCTCGAAGTCTTTGCAAGGGTTAAGTCAGAGTATACCTTTAAGGTTGCTCTATATAAGGAATATGAGATGGTTCTCAATAAGTTAAAAATAAGTGAAAGTGCCTGAACAGAGCACAAAGCTTAAACAGAATATTACAAAAGTGGAAAGAATGAATGTCAGGCCGCAGAAACATATATACCTTTCCTCTCCTTGTGTGTGAGAATATGACACAGTACTGACCTAACCTGACCTGGACATAAAGATGATGAATAAACTGCTGCTGAATGCTAGGTCTAATCATGCTTTCATATAGAAACGTCTATACTTGAACAGGGGAAAAAATGTCAAGGTTTGTGAGAATGCATATAAAAGGCTCACATTAAAACTGAGAAAAGTACGAAGAGTTAGATAATTCAGAGATGTTTTAGACAAGCAACCAAAAAAAACTTGATAATGCTTACACTGAATCCTGAATCATTTTTTGCAATTTTAGTTAATTGGACAACTTAGTTTCTGGGCTGTATGGCAGCTCCCGAGTTATTTCCAAATTGCAGCACATATGTTTAAACATCTATGTTTAAATTGTACTGCTTTGAATTTATATTTTTCAAGTTTTGTTTTAGAAATGCCGCTGACCTGGCAGCTCCTGCCTGCTTGATGTTACTAAGCTTTAATTCTGAATAGCCATTAAAATTCTGCTTGCTCCACAGTCCCTCACCTCACAGCCACAGGGTCACCAAGAATGATTGTGGTATGAAACTCTGTCTGAACAGCTAAAATCCAGGAACAACCCAGCTGGAGTTCAAGCCTCCATTTATATCAGCAGCATATTTTCCTACAGAGAGAGCAAAAAATAGCATATGCAGATGCAAATAAATGTAGCTAAAATTAATGCTGCAAAATAACATAATATTTTGTATTTACATGGCACCTAATCATCAAGGTATTTTCTACACAGTGTTTAAAAATGCCCAGAATAGAAAAACAGCCTACCTCACACAGTTCAATGGCAGTGGAAGTTAAAGTAGAAAGAAATATTTCTGTGGTGAAAGTAAATGTTTGTTTAGTAACAATTATCAGGTGAAAACTAAACATAGAGCACAAGATAGACAAACTGAAAGGTGTGTAGGCACTACAGTTATCCTCCTAGAAGAAAAAACAAACCCTGTGCCTGAATCATCAGTTGACAGAAAAAAAAAAAAAAAAAAAAAAAAAAAAAAGTACAAAAAGGATGGCTCCAGATCCCTTTAGGTAAAAGATCTGGACATCAGTGAAATGCCTAATGTCAATGTAACTCTCAGGCATACTAGTTCGATTAAGCTAGTTGGAAATTTTATTTAACTAAGTGGTTTGCCTAGCTTCTTATATCTAGGTGGACTTTTCTCACACACCTCTTTCTAGTGCAGAACAGAAAGCATGATGTAGAACAGACAGACAAGTTAGCATCTGAAAAATTGTCACCCCTTGATTCAAGAGCATCTTTCAGTAAGTATGTAATTTGCTTTGTGCCAACTGAGCCCAAAGTAACAAAGAAAGTCTTAATTCATAAAATGGTTTAATTTATAATATATATATATGTATATGCATGTATATATGTATATATGTGTGCGTGTATATATATATATACATACATATATTTCCAGAGAAGAGAATTGTAAACATCTGGAAACTGAACACTGAATTTTCTGCCATTTTGAATTTCTGTATGCTTTTGTTTTTAAGCGTTGGCAGGGGACATTAAAAATATTCTTCAAAATTCTCAGAAGTTAAAACCACAAGTTAATCCATAGATACATGCCTCCATGGTTTTCCCAGAGGCCTGGTGCTTCCAGAGCACACTGTAGAAGTGCCAACACCTATGTACACAGTTGCCTGGAAAAGAACAACTCCTTGAGTAGACTTTACTTGTGACCAGTAAACAGAAGACATGGATAAGGAAAACTAATTATATTTCATGGAAAAATAAAAAAGATTCTAATTTCTATCATAAGTAAAAATAAGCCACTGTTAAAATCTTAAAACCAGATACAAAATTTACATTGTCTAAACCCATGGTCTTTGTAGGCCTCAGAATTTTATATGAAATTTTTTTCATTTTGAATTATTGAACTGGTGTTCACTGCAAATCAGAGGCCTTTTGCAACCTTTTAAAACTCGTGTTTATAAAGAGGATTTTGATTTGCACACAAACTTAGACAGCTTATTTACACTTCTATTTTCTGCTCATAGGATATTACAATTATAAATAGCCAAACAGTGAGAGCTGACTTAGCTGAATTACTTCCTCTGTGAAACATTTCTTTTTAATCACCATGTCAACAAAGCAGAGTTCTCTAGCTCAGAATGTTTAAATGGTAACACTAAGGACTTGTTATGGTCAAATCTTACTTTTAACTTTATTTTTTACATCTAATCAAGATGCTTTCTCCTTCTCAAACATTTTCCTCTTTATTAACATTTTCAAAATGTTCTGTCATTTCTGTATTGCTTGGAAAAGCAATCTGTCAATAGTCAGAACTGAAGTTTACATAGACAAAATTCCTTCACAAGAAAGAGGGATGTGAATGTCATTCTACTGTACTCATTTACTCACTTTTCCAGAGTATTTTGAATGATTATCATAAGACAGCTCAATCAGTTTTCTCAGAAAACTAGGTTGGTTATCACGATTCTCTGATTTGATTTATGTTTTTCAGAACTATATAGACTTATTCATATATGGTGACATGATATATAAAGCACTGTGGCCTATGCAATATGTTCTTACACATGCAGGATGCTATCTCAAATTAAATAATAGTCTGATGCTGCAAATTAATGCTGTATGAATGCAGTCAGTGAGAAAGTACATCAGTAGGTACATTTAATACATGATTAGAGCACATGATTAAGTCCAGTTAAGTTTTAACCAAAATGTACTTGCTTTATCTTTGATCAGTCACCACTCATACAACCTTGAGTGATTTATTTGTAGGAACTGCTTAAATGACTACTGCTTATGTTTACATGTTCTTTTTTTTTTTCTCCAAAGCACAAGTGGCTAAATGAAATTGAAAGTACAAATGGGGTAACTTTAACTTCTAGATGACTCTGATACAGTAAATTAACATGTAAGGAATTTGTAGTAAGCTGATTTTATGAAAAAATCAATAAACTGTTACTTGTAATAAAAATGGCAATAAGCATTTTAGTTCAGTAAATAATGAAAAAAGTAGATTATATGTTTTATTGGACTAATTATGAAAAGCTTTATAGCATTAAATGCTCTCATCAAAATTAAAAGAATTCCTTTTTGAAACAGTCATGAAAATCATTTCAATTTTCTCAGTGAATTCAGTAAACTAGTGGAAATTTGTTGAACTCTATTTCTGCCCCAGACTTTATATGGTTCTTTTAAACAGGACTTTCATTGGTTTAAGATGTAAACTACAATGTCTAAAAATATACAAACAAACAACAACAAAAACTAATATCCTGTTTGTGTAAAGCTATTTTATATCATACTTTGTCCATTGTCTAAAAGGAATATCACAGACCTCTGAGAAAGACCTTTTCTATCTTAGAGGAGCTCTTTTCTCTGATAAAAAATTGTTGTCTTGACCAATGTCCAGTTACAACTTAATATATGCATTTCTTATGGAGAAAATGCATAAAATAATGAGTGTTTACATCTTTTATTGAATAGGTTTGGACTTATGCCTTTGCTTTTGCATATGTGCTCAGCTTGTTTTGATGAATCAAAGTGGAAATAGTTACCTTTAGAAAGTAACATACCTGCTCCCAATTGATTTAATATCAACCTTCAAGAACTGTATTCTGAGAAAACATTTAGACTGTGACCCTTATATTTCATATTTAGTTATTAGTTGCAAAATATTTTCCTGTATGTTCACAGTTTCAAATTATTCCCTTTTAATTATCTTTGCTCAAAGCCATCTGTAACTGATAGCAATAACCATAGTTTCAGCTTCTTTTCATCATTAAGTTGAACTTTTTGTATCTTGTCCAGAACACTGATTGTTTATAGTACAGACTGTCCTAACATGTTCCAAAACCATTAAGTTTCTTCTGACCTGGAGGAAAGCTAACGGCATAAAGCAGAGAACCTGTAAAATGCAGATATCTTTAATATAGTGGAACTTCTACTCAGATGGCTGCTTCTTACTTTTGTCAGGGAATAAACATTTCCAGAATTATATTTTATTTTAATTTTATCAGCTGACTTTTATTTGTATGCTGGAGGAAGGACTAACTTTGTTCTTGCTTGGATGGACGAAATAGCAAAGATTAAAGAGAACGCGGTACTTTGCATGAAATAAAAGCAAATCTCAAACCTTGTTTCTTTTGCCTTGTCACACAAATTCACATTCTCTCAAATTCCATGCATCAGGCATATTCCATGCATCAGGCGTATATTAGCTACACATTTAATCCTCTGTTTAATAAAGCTGCAGGCAACAAGATGGGCTTTTATACCCTGATTAATTATAAGTTTACAATTAATTATAGGCTAGTTCTTCCTCTGACATGGGTTCTTTGTCGCATAGGACCTGGGTGTAAACCAGTGCAGCTATTAGTCCACCAGCCAAAGCAGTGGATTAAAGAAATATGAGAGCAGCCTTAAAAGTCTCTAACAGCACTTCTGTTCGCTGCTGTAAAATGAATGGTCAAAAGGAGGCATAAGCAGAATATCCAGCTGTAAGTTTGACCTTAAAGTATGCTTCTGGCTGCCATGGAGAATATAAACCATATGTGGGGCTCCAGCTACCTTAAGAAAATGACAGGTCTACACAGGGACATAGAAATGGATACTTCAGTTTCATGCTAGATATGTACATCACACCATTCCATCAAAACCCAAGATTTGACCTTGCAATACCAAGTGCAAGAAATGTCCTATTAAATGTAATTAAATCTTAGTTGGAAATGTCAAGTATTGCCAACTTGAGCCTCCTAGATGCTTTAGCCAAAAGAAAACAAAATCCATAATAATAACAGAAAACTCTTATATTTGATTTCCATGAAAATGTTATTTTTCTGCTCTAGCAAATATTCAAGGAGTTGTACAGTTGATAAAGAATGTATTTCGGTGCAGTCTAGTCTGCAAGGAATATAAATGAGATTTCTATAGCTTTGAGTCTCAAAATCATGTATTTAAAATCAGCAGAATTTTTAATTTTGCACAGTGTTATTGTCTAATTGTCTATAATGTCCCCCAAAATTAATACCAAAATATTATTATAAACCTTTGTAATCAACTTTGCTTTCATTTTGATTAGCTTCATTCTGGGCCCAATCCACGGGCATTTAGTTTAATGAGTTGGAATGGGCTCATCATTTGCAAGATGTAATTTTCTAAGTATTGCTTTTTCCAAAATACTGGTGGTTGTGGTCTGTTTTTTGCTGTTGTTGTTTTGTTTTGTAAGGAAATATATGCTTTTAATCAAAACCATGTTTCCTATAAGTCATGTACTAAATTACATTATATTAGGAATTAGGAATCAGGAATCCAAATAGTGTAAAACACTACAGTTCTTTACAAAGACTTGTTTACAAATAGAAAGAAACCCCCCCCCCCGCCTATACAGAGTTACATTTTTTTGCATAGGATAATTAGTTTGAGGAACGTTTAAAGGAAGCCAAAACAAACTTCTCATTACTCTTACTTGTTACTTGATAAACACAGAAAACAAAAACACAAGCACATGCATCAGAAGCCATTAGCAAATCTAGGATTGCAAAGCTTATAAATTCAAATAAATAAATAAATATTTTATGTGCCTATGTGTACTACTATCATTTTAAAATGACATTCAACCTAATTTTCTAATTACAGCTATACTTAGAAGAAGATGGTAACTACATTACTTAGGCTGATACTCTACAAGTGCCTCTTCTATTATTACATAGTCTGTATTAGTCAGCACACTTCATATTGCATTACTCAATTTGTAGAATGGATTGGGAGGATTATGACTAGAAATTTGTGTGGGAGTTGTTACTTCAACACTTATTCTTCTCTAATATAGCAATTTATTAGTATAACTGGAATTTGGGTGCTGTTATTAAAACTTAATCACTTCATTTTTATATATATATGTGTATATATTTTTTTCAGAATTCTTCAATCTTTCAGTGCTTCATAAGTGGTCAAAAAAACTTGGATTTCTTTAAAGAAGTATTTTGGTATCTTTAGCAGTCTTAATGTTACCAAATAATTCACATAAATCTTCACCTTCATTATTTGTTTCCTGTAGAAGATTCACAGACTCGCTTTTGAATTTCACCAGAATTACACTAATTCTGTTCTGGTTCATCTATGAAGGTGTTTGTGTTGATTCTCAAAGCTGTTGTAAAATACCTTCTTATCTATGCCAATGATTGTGTAAGTATTCATTCTACCCATTTTTTTCCTTACTTTTATTATTATCAATATTTTCTTATTACTATTATTTTATTAATACCTATTTTAAAATAGCACCTCTTGACGGCAGGATACATCCACTTCACATCACATTCATTTTGTACATTGTATCTACAAAACTCTATCAAGCCAGGTGAAGTGGGATTATCACCTGTTATAGAGTAAAAAAATACACACCAACAGTTTCTTCCTTACTTAAGCTCATTGCATGTCATTATTAGTTAAGTTTTGCCTCTAGCTGACATTAGCATTTTCTTGACTACAGTCATTGTATATAGAATTACTGAAGATATCTGAATCCATCATAAGATCGGTATTGTTATACACACCTATTATCCAATGTATGTACTTAAGCACCTGAATTTTTCCAGAATAGTCTGACTTCATATGAAATTTTGAAGGTGGCCTATGAATGTTATTCCTTTCTACCCTAGAGGACTTGAGGCATGAACTACAGCAATTGCTCATCGTCTGTAATGTGTACCCAAAATATCCAACTAACGCATTTCACTGTCAAATTTGTCAAATAATGCTCAAGAGCATTAACTTCCTTCCTCTTCTTTCTCTCTTGTTCCTCTACACAAAATGCAGCCATCCATATTGATATTGCAGTTATGACTGTTATCCCATGAATTTTCAATTATAATCATTAGGTCATAGTCACTATCATTTAGCCATGTGCCAGATAATGATTTGTCTTACGCTTAACATGTTGTGCATAATCACTTGAAGAAAATATATATATATAAAAATAATAAGCTTCATGTAAACAAATACGAAACAACAACAGTTTTTCTCATCTCATCTGCATTATAATCCTTGTAACAAATATTGTCATTCTGGATGTAGGAACTTGATGCTGTACCTGCATAAATTACTATGAGTTAAGTCAGAAATCAGTCACTTCTTTTCAAAGAAATCACTCCAATTGCCAATGAAACACAAATTATTTACAAGTCTTGCTTCTAGTTGGTATACATTTTCCTTTCTCTTTGAGTCTGACCACAACATTGTGTCAGCATGCTCAGTCTGGTATTTATTTTCTTTAATGTTCTTGAGGTAATGTGTTAGCAAAACTCAGGAGCCAATATACTGGCAGTGAAAAAGAAAGCACACATACTTTCAAGATAGAAAACACCTCTTATTCCCATCTATTTTCCAAAAGAGATTATGTTACCTGGAGGTCTCAAATCAACAGTCTTATCATGCCAATGACATCTAGGAAAGACAAAAGAATATTTCTACAAGATACATCAAAACTACTATCTACCAGTAAGTTAGGCTATGTGTGACTTCAGAGTGCAATTCAAGAGTCATCTATTTTCCTGCTGTGTGTATATGGATTATGTTTTAAGAACATCGTTGGGAGCAATGAATTTCATTTCCTCAGGATGATTCTCCTCAAATACTGAAAAAAAAGCTGATGCACGTGAAAACCAGAGGTGCAAAACAAAAAGAACCCAGGAGCAGCAGTAGGACATTTAATGTAATCACCATGAACAGTCACTTGCTGAGGTGATCAGCTCCAGTGTAGGCAAGCCCTGCAGCAAAGCAGGAGATCACAGTGTAGAGGGAAGTTCCTGCATTGAGAAAACCCCAGGGAGCAGGGAGAGCTGCCAGGAGCTGGCAGCCCATTTGCCATCTGGAGAAACTCTCTAGAAAGGTTTGCTGGGCCAGAGGCCCATATTTGGCATATCACCAAGAGGTTACCAAGGCTGGTAAAGACAGAGGACCACCCATTCCTACTCTTTCATGTAGGGTCAAATTAGGCTGCAACAAGGACACTCCAAAATATCAAAAGGGACTTTATGTCTCTTGGAAAAATGTTGAAGCAACTAGAAGGACAGGTAGTGTGCTATTCTATCCTCCTCGTTAGAGACTGGGACCCAAGAAAGAGATCAACTGAACAGTTGAATGATTGGTTGCATGGCTGGTGCCATGTTCAGGGTTTTGGGTTCAACAACCTTGGACGCACCTTCAAGAGACTGGCCATGCTGACGTGGTATAGGATGCACCTAACCAGGTGGGACAAGACTGTTCATAGAATCATGGAATAGGTTAGGTTGGAAGGGACCTTAAAGAACATATTATACCAACTTCCCCTTTCCCCGCCCCCCCTGCCATGGGCAGGGACATCTTCCACTAAACCAGGTTTCTCAAAGCCCCATCCAACCTGGCCTTAAACATTTCCAAGTATGGGGCATCCACAATTTCTCTGGGCAGCCTGTTCCAGTGCCTCATCATCCTCGTAGTAAAGAATTTCTTCCTTCTTGTTCTGCAAGCAAGAAGGAAGCTGGCTGGACTTACTAGCAAAGCTTTGAACTAGATTCAGCAGGTGGCAGGCATGTACTTCTGAGTGACAGAGAAGAAACAGGGAACACTGACACTTTAGGAAACAACAGGGAATTACCTGTGAATTGTCCCAAAGGAATTAAGGAGGGCTCCTCTGAAGAGGTGATGTGGCCCCAGCTGAAGTGCCTCTACACCAATGCATGCATCATGAGAAACAAAGAGGAGGAGCTGGAAACCATGGTGCAATTAGAAAATTATGATTTAATTGCTATCACAGAAATACAGTGGGACAAATCACACAACTGTAACACTGCAATTGAGGGCTACAAGTTTTTCAGAAGAGGTGAGCAGGGAAGGAGGGATCAGAATGTTGCCCTTTATGTTAAGAAATGGATAGACTGCAAAGAGCTGCCTCTGAGAAACAGTCACAAACAGGTTGAAAGCTTGTGGGTAAAAATTAAGGACCAAACCAATAAAGCATAACACATAGTTGGGGTCTACTAACAGGACACCTGATCAAAGGGAACCTGTTAACAAGGCTTTCTTGCTTCAGCTACAAGAAGCATCATGCCACAGGCTCTTGTCTTGATACGGGATTTCAACCACCTCGATGTCTGTGGGGAAAGTAACACAGCAGTCTGTAAGCAATCCAGGAGGCACACAGACTGCATCAAGGATAACTTCTTCATACAGGTATTAGATAAACCAACCAGGGAAGAAGTATTAAGACATGAGGCAGTATGAGTTGTAATCTTTTTGGATTTCAGTAAAGCTTTCAATATGGTTTCTCACAGGATCCTGCTGGACCAAGGTAGACAAAGCTAGATAAAAAACAGCTAGATAAAAACATAATACGATGGTGAAAATTGGCTGACAGGTAGGGCTGAAAAGGTTATGGTAAATGGGGTTACATCAGGCTGGCAGCCAGTCACCAGTGGGTCCCCAAGGGCTCCATTTTAGGGCCAGTTCTTTTCAGTGTTTTCATAAATGATTTGGATGTAGGACTAGAAGGTGTTTTGAGTAAGTTTGTTGATGATACTAAACTGGGAGGAGTTTCTGATATTGTTGAGGGTGGAAAAGCCTTGCAGAGCGATCTGGACAGATTGGAGAGCTGGGCAATCACCAGCCACATGAAGTTTAACAAAAGCAAGTTCCGGGTCCTGCACCTGGGATGGGGCAACCCTGGCTATACGGACAGACTTAGGGATGAGATGCTGGAGAGCAGCCCTGCAGAGAGGGATCTGGGGGCTGTGATTGACAGCAAGTTGAATATGAACTAGCAGTGTGCCCTGGCAGCCAGGAGGGCCAACCATATCCTGGGGTGCATCACGCATGGCATTGCTAGCTGGTTGAGGGTAATTATTGTCTCACCCTACTCTGTGCTGGTGCAGCCTCACCTTGAATTGTATGCAGTTCTGGGATGTGAAACTATTGGGGAGTGTCCAGAGAAGGGTTACAAAGATGGTGAAGGGCCTAGAGGGGAAGACATATGAGGAGAGGCTGAGGTCACTTGGTCTATTCAGCCTGGAAAAGAGGAGGCTGAGGGGAGACCTCATCATGGTCTACTGCTTCCTCACAAGGGGGAGCAGTGGGGCAGGTGCCGATCTCTTCTCTCTGGTGACCAGTGATAGGACCTGAGGTAATGGACTCAAGCAGCAACAGGGGAGGTTCAGGTTGGATATCAAGAAAAACTTCCTCACTTAGAGGGTGGTGGCTCACTAGAACAGGCTCCCCAGGGACATAGTCACGGCACCAAGCCTGTTGTAGTTTAAGATGTGTTTGGACTATGCTCTCAGTCACATGGTCTAAATTCTGATTTTTGGGTAGACCTGTGTGGAGCCAGAAGTTGGAATCGATGATCCTTGTGGGTCCCTTCCAACTCAGGATATTCTATGATTCCATTAAAAGAAAGGGTAAGGAGATCGTACCTCATCTGATAAGTAAAAAAAAGGAAAATTGGTAACAACAGGCATGGAGAAAGCTGAGGTACTCAAGTTCTTTGCCTCAGTCTTTATGGGCAGTCAGGCTTCCCACATGTCTCGAGTCCCTGAAAGTCTAGGCAGGGTTTAGGGGCGCAAAGTCCCTTCCACTGCAAATGAAGACAAGTTTCAGGACCACCTGATGAAATTGACCAGGTACAAATTTATGGGGCCTGATGACATGCATCGCAGAGGCCTGAGGGAACTGGCTGATGGAGTTGCCAAAACTCTCTCTATCATATTGAAAATGTCATGGATGTCAGGCAACGTTTCCAGTGACTGGAAAAGGGAAATATCACTCCAATTTTTTAAAAAAGGGTTGAAATGAGATCCTGGGAAACTACAGACTGGTGAGCCTTGCCTCTCTACTTGGAAAGATCATGGAACAGATTCTCCTGGAAGCAATGTCAAGGAACATGCAAGACACAGACAGATGTGATCTGATACAGCCAGCATGGCTTCACCAAGGTTAAATTGTTCCTGACCAATCTGGTGGTCTTCCATGATGAAACGACTGCATCAGATGACAAGGGAAGAGCAACCAATGTCATCTACCTGGAAACCTTTGACATGGTCCCCCTAATTAGAAAGAGATGAATTTGAAAGGAGGACTATTTGATGGATAAGGAATTGGATGGACCAGTTGTTTAATATCTTTATCAATTACATAGACAGTGGGATTGAGTACATCCTCAGTAAGTTTGCAAACAACACCAAGATGAGTGGTGCAGTTGATATAACAGAATGAAGGGATATAATCCAAAGGGTTCTGGAAAAGTTTGAGAAATGGGCCCACATAAAACTGATGAGGTTCAACAAGGCCAAGTGCAAGGTGCTGCACCTGGTTTCAAGGAAATCCCAGATATGAATAAGTATATACTCCTATAATCTTCATCCAGTATAGGGTGAAGAATGGAGGGCAGCCCTGCAGAGAAGGCCATAGGGGTTCTGGTGCATGAAAATCTAGACATGAGCCCTTAGTGTGGGCTTGCAGCCCAGAAGGCCAACTGCATCCTGGGCTGAATCAACAGAGGCATGACCAGAAGGTCAAGGGAGGTGATTTTCTCTCGCTACACTTGTGAGACCCCACTTAGAGTACAGGCCTGGGATGAACCCCCAGCACAAGAAGAATGTGGACCTGCCCTAGCAGAGGAGGGCCACAAAGATGATCAGAAGGCTGGAACACCTCTCCTATGAAGAAAGCTTTAGACAGGTGGGGGTGTTCTCTCCTGGGGAAGAGAAGGAGACCTCATTGCAGCATTTCAGTATTTAAAGAGGGCTTATAAAATGTGGAGAATGAATTATAAATAGTCAAATAGAACAAGGGGAAATGTTTTAAAATGAAAGAGGGGAGATTAAAATTAAATATTAGGAAGAAAGTCTTCACTCAGAGGGTGGTGAGGCACTGGAACAGATTGCCCAGAGAAACTGTGGATGCACAATCTCTGGAGGTTCTTAAAGTCAGGTTGGAGGAGGCCCTGGGCAACCTGATCTGGTGGGTGGCATCCTTGCTCATGGCAAGGGGATTGGAACTAGATGACCTTTAAGGTTCTTTCCAACCCAAGCTATTCTATGATTCTATGAAAAACTGATGCACATACAAGCCAGAGGTACAAAAGATAGACAGCAAAAGAGGAGAGATGAAAGAAAAAAAACCTGCAAAATGAAGTGTTATACCTACCCTTCACACTTCTTTTTGCTTTCACTTTCACTTTTTTGTTTGTTTCTGAAATGAGCAAGAGAGAAAGAGATAAAGAAATAAAGCAGGGAATGTTTTGTATTCCTTGATATATGCATTATACCTCTTGACCTGACATGAGCTACTGCACTGCCTGATACCACATTAGATCAGCCATGTCAAGACATGTCTTATCAGATATAACAGTATTTTTAAAATGTTGACAGGTTTAAAGAGATGTACTGTGATGAGTCAGATCAGGTGAAATGTATATAGAGCTGTCTTGAAAAACTGCATTTGCAATTTTTTTTCTTTATTTTAGAATAAAGATTTTTTTACATGGTTGATTTGAACAGCAAAAAGGAAGATATGTTAAAAATAATTAATGTCAGTTGCTGGATGTCCTTATTTTTGAATGTCTGGGCTCTAATTTCTGCCTAAATGATATGTATCTCATACACCTCTTTTGTATGCAAATTTTTTCCTTCACTATTTCACTATAAGATATTCTTATCTGGTTATATTGTAAGCTTTTCAGAGATTGTGCCATTGTGTTATTCTGACTTGGATTCATCATATTTTATTTAAATATTGAATTGAAATGTAGTTAAAGAAAATGAAACAACTTCAAATTTGATGGTTAAAAACGATATTTTTTTCCTGAAAAAAAATGGGATCCTGATCTAATTTTAAGAATCCCAAACTGCTATTTAAAACTATTTTAATGTAAGTTAAACATATATTGTCAATTATTGGTGATAATACCACACATCTTCATAAAGCTTAAGTTATGGTAAAATATCCTTCTATTATAGAGATTTCAGAATGTGTTCAAGAAATCAAATATACTGTAAAGAAGGAAGGAAGGAAATGAAAAGTACTTCTAAGAAACAAACTAATTAGAAAGAAAAAAAAAAAAGTGATTAATATTATAGTGGGAGCCTCTTCAGGGCACTCGAAAATATTATACTCAGTGTTTTTCATACCATTTAATGTTCAAATTATTATATTTAAGTCAACTTCAAACATCTCCTCTCTTAAAAGAAAATGAGTCATTAACAATGCCAACAGATTTCTAGTGTCATATTCAACTAAATTAGGGTGCTAGGAAAAGAGTATACATATTTATGAGAACAGTTTACACATACTAGGATGCTATTAACTCCTGATAAAAAGAAAGAAGCCCTACATATTTTTTATATGAGACATTGAATAGAGTTAATTTTTTGACAGTGGGAATAAGTAGATAAACCAAAAAATAAGAAACATAGAAAACCTATTTTCTTTCCTAGGCCATTTATACAGAAATCTTTCATAGCACCTCATGTTTATTACAACCTGCATCCTTAACAGATAGCTAAGACAAATTGACTGATATGCTGAAATTCAGAGGACAATTCCGGAAAGAATTGTGTAACTTCTGTCTCTCTCAATATAGCCCACAGATGTTAATATATTAATTTTACATATTTACCTTTTGTTTTTCCTTTCTATTCTTTTCAAAGACCTCCTAAAACAGTGTGGTGAGACCATATATTTCAATGTACATGAAACCTTTGCTGCTGCTTGCTCTCTGACAGCCATATTTTTCACTGGACTATTCAAGTTCCATCCTCTAATTCTGTTTTCATATAAACAACCCATCCTCGCATGTACTCCCTCAAAACATGCACATACTGCATCCCAGAAACTACCTATAGAATAAGTGCAATTATCTAGCAAAAATCATCAGCTTAAATAATAGGGTTACAGAAATACAGGTTTGAAGGCGACCTTGTAAAATTCACATCTATGTTCAAAAGCTGAATCTGTTTTATCTGTATTATTCCTTAAACAGTTTTTTCTACCCTGCCCTAAGTATATTCCCTACTGCATATACCTTCCCACTTCTGTATTCCAGAAATTCACTATTCCTATAGAATTGTGGGCATGGAATATTGACAAATTCTCTTACTTTTTTGTAGTAACACATGAGAAGTTCTTGAGGACTTTTTCCTCTTCTCCCCTTACCCTAGGACTTCCCTTTTTCACTTAGGATGGTAAGCATTTCTTAACAGGATATTTCTTTTGTTACTTATTGTTTTCACTGTATTATTCTGGACTAAATCCTGTTGAAGCATATTTTTCTAAAAGTGCAGTGCCAAAACCTGGATATATTATTGCTCTGAAGTCTTATGGGAATGGAAGAAAGGAGGATTACTTCATCACTCTTGCAGAATTGCCTTTGTGTTTTGCAGTTATATGACACTCTTGATTATGTTCACCATGATCCCTTAATCCTTTCTACATAATGACCAGTTCCTTACAAGTCTGTACACCTCATTATTTCTGCATAAGTATTCATGCTATCAGGTTTCATCCTACTTTTTAAGATGAATTCCTCCAATATGTTCAGACATTTGTGAATACCTATTCTGTCCTCCCACCATCCTTCCAATTTATCCTACCATTTTAGTAATCAGATTTTTCACTCCATCAGCCTGGCTGACAATGAAAACACTGATCAGAACTGAAGATAGGACTGATACTTCTGATCACTACCTCCTTCCCTTCTATCTGCAAACTAGAGATAAATGTGAATATTCATGCAGAATTGTGTTCCTCATACACATACGCAGTAGATTTTTTATGCTTACTTAGAAAACTATCATGTAAGAAAATGTTTAGACTTCATATCAAGACCATAGGACAACTACTACCTCCTTTAACTACAATCTGCTAACTTTTCTGTAAAAAGAGATTTCCTTTATTTGACATCATTTGTTGATAGAATCACAGAATCATCTAGGTTGGAAGAGACCCCTAAGATCACCGAGTCCAACCTCTGACCTAACACTAACAAGTCCTCCACTAAACTAAGATCTAAATCTAAATGTCTTTTAAAGACCTCCAGGGATGGTGACTCAACCACTTCCCTGGGCAGCCCATTCCAATGCCTAACAACCCTTTCCATAAATAAGTTCTTCCTAATATCCAACCTAAAACTCCCCTGGTGCAACTTTAGCCCATTCCCCCCTCGTCCTGTCACCAGGCACGTGGGAGAATAGATCAACCTCCACCTTGCTACAGGCTTCAATTTACCTATATAAAGCGGTAAGGTCACCCCTGAGCCTCCTCTTCTCCAGGCTGAACAACCCCAGCTCCCTCAGTCGCTCCTCATAAGACTTGTTCTCCAGACCCCTCACCAGCTTCACTGCCCTTCTCTGGACTCGCTCAACCACCTTGTCCTCCTTGTAGCAAGGGGCTCAAAACTGAACACAGTACAGGTTCAGAGGCTGAGGTGCAGCCTCACCAGAGCCAAGTACAGGGGGACAATCACTTCCCTAGTCCTGCTGGCCACACTGCTTATTATGCTTTTGGCCTTCTTGCCCACCTGAGCACACTGCTGGCTCATATTCAGCTGACTATCAACCAATACTCCCAGGTCCTTCTCTGCCAGGCAGCTTTCTAACCACTCATCTCCCAGCCTGTAGCGCTGCTTGGGGTTGTTGTGCCCCAGGTGCAGGACCCGGCACTGGGCCTTGTTGAACTTCATACAGTTGGGCTCAGCGCATCGGTCCAGCCTATCCAGATCCTCCTGCAAAGCCTTCCTACCCTTGACCAGATTGACACACACACCTAATTTGGTGTTGTCTGCAAACTTACTGAGGGTGCACTCAGTCCCCTCATCCAGATTTAACTGGATTTAACTTCATTCACCATGACTCTTTGGGCCCGGCTACTCAGCCAGTTTCTAACCCAACAAAGCGTACGCCAGTCCAAGCCAAGAGCAGCCACTTTCTTGTGGAGAATCCTGTGGGAAACAGTGTCAAAAGCCTTACTGAAGTCAAGGTAGACCACATCCACAGCCTTTCCCTCATCCACTAAGTGTGTCACGTTGTCATAGGAGATCGGGTTTGTCAAGCAGGACCTGCCTTTCATAAACCCATGCTGACTGGGCCTGATCACCTGGTTGCCCTGCAAGTGCCGTGTCATAACATTCAAGATAATCTGCTCCATGAGCTTCCCTGCTACTGAGGTCAAACTAACAGGCCCATAGTTTCCCGGGTCAACCTTCCTGGACGAGGGCATCGAGTGCACCCTCAGTAAGTTTGCAGATGACACCAAGTTAGGTGCGTGTGTCGATCTGCTTGAGGGTAGGAAAGCTCTGCAGGAGGATCTGGATAGGCTGCACCGATGGGCTGAGGTCAACTGCATGAAGTTTAACAAGGCCAAGTGCCGGGTCCTGCACCTGGGGCGCAATAACCCCAAGCAGAGCTACAGGCTGGGAGAGGAATGGTTGGAGAGCTGCCAGGCAGAGAAGGACCTGGGAGTGATGGTGGATAGTGGGCTGAATATGAGCCAGCAGTGTGCTCAGGTGGCCAAGAAGGCCAACGGCATCCTGGCTTGTATCAGGAACAGTGTGACCAGCAGGGCTAGGGAGGTGATCGTCCCCCTGTACTCGGCTCTGGTGAGGCCGCACCTCGAGTACTGTGTTCAGTTTTGGGCCCCTCGCTACAAGAAGGACATCGAGGTGCTTGAGCGGGTGCAGAGAAGGGCGACGAAGCTGGTGAGGGGCCTGGAGAACAAGTCCTACGAGGAGCGGCTGAGGGAGCTGGGCTTGTTCAGCCTGGAGAAGAGGAGGCTCAGGGGTGACCTTATCGCTCTCTATGGGTACCTCAAGGGAGGCTGTAGCGAGGTGGGGGTTGGTCTGTTCTCCCACGTGCCTGGTGACAGGACGAGGGGGAATGGGCTTAAGTTGAGCCAGGGGAGTTTTAGGTTAGATGTTAGGAAGAACTTCTTTACTGAAAGGGTTGTGAGGCATTGGAACAGGCTGCCCAGGGAAGTGGTGGAGTCACCATCCCTGGAAGTCTTCAAAAGACGTTTAGATGTAGAGCTTAGGGATATGGTTTAGTGGGGACTGCCAGCGTCAGGTCAGAGGTTGGACTCGATGATCTTGAGGTCTCTTCCAACCTAGAAATTCTGTGATTCTGTGATTCTGTGATTCCAGCTCTTTTTATAGAGGGGCATCTTGTTTGCTAGCTGCCAGTTGACTGGGACCTCCCCCAATAGCCAGGACTGCTGATAAATGATGGAAGGTGTTTTGTATCTCACTGGTTGAGATTCTGCTCTACAATTATTTTCTCAATTACTCTCTTAAAATGAAGAAAAGTGTTTCCAATCCAGCGTGAACTCCCATATTTCATAAGGACATTTGTATTTTCTTTTTTCAAATAAATTATAGGAGCAACATTTTTCTTTCCAGAAAGGCTTTTTTTGTTTGTTTGTTTGTTTTTTGTTTGTTTTTGTTTTTCCCACTTTGTATTTTCAGCTGCAGCTTTATATGGTCTTGGTTTAAGATCTACATAGTTCTAGAGTTCCCTACTTCCTCACCCACACACTCCACTCATATTCTGTTTTTGTATGTATTTCAAAAACAAGAGTTTTACTATTTTCAGCTTCCAAAATTTTATGTCTTTTCTTTCTTCTTATGAATATTGGGCCCACATAATTAATAATGGTAATTAAACAATTTTAAAACATTGTATTTTATAAATAAATAAATTATAAAGGTCTATTTTTCTTATCATAAATTTATTCAGATGATATTCACGTTATTATAAAATAAGCTTTCTTTTGTTCCCTTCCCTGTAGAGGAACAAAATAATATCAATTAATGCTAGCAAAAAATCATATTTAGCCCTATTTCACCAGTTTTTGCAATACAAGGTTTTTAGAGAGTTTTAGAAAAACAGAAAGAAAAAAAAAAAGAGAGAGATAAAGAGAGAGAAGAAAATGCCTATACTACCTTTCACTCAGCAAAGAACTCTACTGAGAAAGATACATCATCATTATTTGTTACAGAAATATGAGCTCCAGCATCAGTTAAGCAAGTATCATTATGTGGAAATCAAACAACCACTCCTTTTTCTCCGTCCCAGCTTTCCCACCCCTTACATACTTACCTACACATTCTGGTTTGGTTCTGGCTCGGTTCCACAGCTGATGTACAGATCAGGTGCTGGAAGCATCTCACCCTCCTCAACTGTGAAATACAAACAGCATTGTCCTCCACATCCATGCACTGATAGAGTCATGGGGTTCAGTCCATCTGATCTCAGTTAACGTGAGTACACACAGTCCTTTTATCTGTAAGAAAAATAAAAATCTTAGGAAGCATACCTTTGCAAATTGAATGCTATTTAGTCTAAACTCTGCAGCAGAAAACAGTTATAGTTTAGAATGTAGAAGGAAGAGAAATTCTGATCCTCTTTCAGAAGGTGAGTGACATAAAGTGGAGAAGTAATATTCATGTTGTAAGGAAGATGATCAACTCGTTGGCAACTTCCATCTGATCTTTACACTAAATGAGTTATCAGCCATTCAAATGAGTTAAAAAACTCGCCCCTACCACTTTGATGTTATCAGTTGAATAAATTACTGTTGTTTAGTTATGGTGAATAAATAGAAATATATGTCTGCATTAAAAAAAAAAAAAAAAGGTAAGGGGGAATATAAATTTGAAAAAAAAAAAAAAAAAAAAGAAAAGGTATTGCTCTATAACGATTGCATGGAAGAATTTGACAAGAGTGTCTCAAGTAACTATATAAAGACTGTCACAGCCATAAGGAATATTAAAATATTATACTTTAAATAGAAGAAACAGAAAACCCATACACTTACAGAGACAAAAATCCTGCTCCATTTCCACAGCACCATTTCTGAAAGCCTTTTTTTCTATATATATATTTTTCTATTTTTCTTGAGAATACTTTGAATCACATATCCCAGCTCTCCAAAATGTCATGTTTTATCTCTGAGTTTTCCTAATGATCACTTCATTGTCTGGGGATTTGGTTCCTTGTTAGCCTTTAGTCCTAAACAGCCCTGCTGAGCTCTGTTGCTTTCTAATTATTTTAAGCATATCAATTAAAGCTTCTCCTTAGTGTTTACATCAGAGACTTCTGTGCAAGAATGGCAGAAACCCTCACAGAAAGTCTTCAGCTCAGTTCAAACACTGAGTGACAAAGGTCATTAAAGAAATGACTGAAAAAGAAGGGTTTCTTTCTGCACAATGTTGAAAAGGAAAAGCAAACATAACGAGAAAACTACTCCAAAGCTTCACTTTCTCAGTGTTAGCTGTAGCCCTTAAAAGCAACTGATTACAAGGACATTATTCAAAGACATTTCTTTTAAATGGAAATATAATAACATAGAAAAAGAAAGGGCTTCACACACACACATAAACACACTCCTACCTAGAAGAAAAGGAAATATATATTTGCTCCTAATTAGAATCACTGTACTTGGCCAGATGTCACATCTGGGTAGAGAAGCATCACAGAAAAAAATGGGCGATAACCTTCCTTGGAATATTTCCATAATGTTTGATTTCCCAGGTGGAATGAGAAGTGTAGAAATGTGCCACCATAAAATAAATAAATAAATAAATAATAATAATAAAGAGTATGATGACTAATTTATTTCATTGTGCTTAAACTTTATTGCAAAATTTAATTGAACGTTATAGAATATGAAATTCAGTCTAAGGTTCAGGCTAATTATATATATATTTTGCACAGGGAAAGGACATAAATGGGGATAACATATCTTTTCCTTGTACTGACTGACAAGTTTTTCTATTTTTTTTCCCATGTAATGATTACAGGGTATCTTCTGGTCTTCTGATGGGACTTCTTTGCATTTACCTGGTTTTGCATTCACAGCACTGAATACTCCTTAGGGGTAATCAGGATGAATTATGACAAGAATATCCATGCTAGGTCAGAAAGAAGTTCTGTAGTGCCCAGAATCTCATCTCCTACACTGATCTGGACTAATTTTTTTCAGAGTATAGGGAAAGAAATAACATACTAATACATTTCTCATGGTGAAGACTCCTTTTGGAAATATGAGGTTTTAAGGTTGTGCCCACATCTTTGTATTTAATAGCCCTTAATGGGATTTTCTTCCATTAGTTCAGCTAATTGCTTTTTGAACTGATTTATATTTTGGTATCCAAGACATCCTGCAGCAATGAGTTACACAATTTAATTATGTATTATATGAAAGGCAATTTACACTTCTGGCTTATAATTTACCAGGGTGCTCTCTAGCTTATAGTGAATAACAGCTTGTAAATCACTTTCTCCCTGCCATTCATGACTTTATATATTTCAGTTATACTGTCCTTAGTCATCAATTTTCCAAATTTGAATAAACTTGTTTGCAAAATCTCTCATTCTATAGGCCTTTTTTTCTTTTTAATAATAAAGTTACCCTTTACAGTAACTTTATGGTGAAAATGCGCAGAGTAGACAAGATGTGGAACACTAGGGGCTTCACAATTCTCTGACTGTGATTTTTATTAACATCAGTCTTTTATTTTTCCTCTTTCAAATAGTAGTTAATTCAGGAAAATTTCATCCCTGTAATCTTACTGCAGTTGAGTTTATTTTACAGCCTTGATAAGGGCCTTGCAATGGATTTTTGGAACATCTTGCATACTGTACCAACCATAGTAAATTTGTCTATGTGTTCAAGTGATTTTTTTAAACAGTAAATGAATGTGAAATGTCTCCCATACACAAAAAAACACATTTACTGTTCACTAATACATTACATTTAACCATATATTTATTAATACAAATATTTACTAGCATTTCTAAAGATTTACTCAACATGAAAGCATGAAGTACTTTGGACTTCTGTGAGTTCCCTTGGATCTCTCTTTAAGGATTATAACTTCCCATTAGCCAGGTACCAAGGATAACTAAAATGCTTACCTAAAAGTTACAGCTAATTGTCTAGCACTATCATATTTGATTTATTTTGGAATTCCTCTTTGAAAATATTTTGATCCTTTTGATTTATTTCTATACATGCCTGCATGCCTATGATCTTTTCTAACGGTATTGCAACCTGAAACAAAAGGATTAGTCAAGTGCATCACTGAGGTATACATGTACTTTGGGGTCTACCTATGAGAGTAGTTTGACAGTTCCTCCTAACTTTTTTGCATGGTTTCTGGAGTTCATGTATATTGATGCTCTGTTTAGAATTCACTTGTTCTGGAAATTACGATCTATTTTCATTTTATGAAAAAAAAACTTACTATGACACCTCTCCTGTGAGGACAGGCTGAAAAAGTTGGGGTTGTTTATCCTAAAGAAGATAAGGCTCCTGGGAGACCTCATAGCAGCCTTCCAGTATTTAAAGGGGACCTACAGAAAATATGGGGAGGGACATTTTATCAGAGAGTGTGGGGATAGGACAAGGAATAACAATCTTAACAAGGGATAACAGATAAAAAGAGTGGATTTATATTATATATTAAGAATAACTTCTTTACTATCAGGATGGCGAGACACCGGATCAGGCTGCCAGAAGTTGTGGCTGCCTCACTGTGGAAGTATTCAAGTCAGGTAGGGTGGGGCTTTGGGCAACCTGATCTAGTCTATATCTGCCCATAGCAGAGGTTTGGAACTAAGTCTTTAAGTCTCAAAGTCTTTAAGTCTCCAACCCAAACCATTCTATGATTCCTCAAATATACATACAAATCTGTTCTAAGTTACTGTTTATGTGACTTTTTACATGAGCAGACTGAACATCTGAAATGAATAGGATGATTCATTAAATCTAGTTTTCATTAATCTACAGATGTAAGAAAATAGCACATTACCACTTACATTCAGTTTATACTTCATTTTTTCTTTACTATTGTGAAAACTTCACTTATAGAAAGTATGAAGGTGAAATATCATTTTGCCATGTTACTCTGAAGTCCTAATCTTGAAACAGTAGTCTTTACTTCTGGCTTTGTTATGTGAAGGCCTTGTGTTTTCATAGCTGCACTTACTCATCTGCCCTTATAGAGCAGTTTAGCTGTTTAATATCTATGTATTTATATTTATATATTTATATGTATTTATTTTTATCTAGCATATAGTAATTATGCTCTGGAAGGATGATGTTGACTAGGTTAAATTTACTGAAAAAGTCTAAATTTACTAGTGAAATTAAAAAGCTAATAAAGTTGTAAAATGTAGATCATCAATTTACTTGGCAATTAGGCTGTCAGTCTATGATTAGATTTCTATATAAAGAGCAATAAGAGAAGCTGAAAGAATGTTGCATAGGAGACACTACAGACATTAAAGGAAAAAATACAAATTAGGTATTTGCAAATTAAATAGTACTGTTACAGTAATAATCTAAAAACTACAGATGTTAATATTATTTTAGAACAATGTGAAAAACAGGTCAGCTCTTACAGTGAAAAAGGTAATAAAAAGGAAATAAAAAATTTCCTTTCAGAAATTATTTAGAAAAAATATTTAATTACTTTTTATAAATTGACAAATTTATAGTTCATTAATAATTTACTTGTAAGTCTGAAAAAAGTTTAAAAATATTATTTTTATTATCAGAGAAGATTTCATACCTAATAAACTGACATTTTAAAAGTTAACCTATTATTTCTTCTAGCAACTATTCATCAGCTGAAGTCAACCAGCGTGTTTCATTACACCCTTAAACATATCACTATAGAATTGTAATCCTTTTCTCAACTTCAGCTGTTGAAATCCACACCTTACTATCATTTTCATGTTTTTAATTCATTGATAGATTATTTAAATTGCAAATGACATCTTTTCAGGATCTCCTCTCTTGGTCCTGTTTAAACTTTAATTCATATCTTAGTTAAAAAAAAAAAATCCAATCATTTGCCTACTCATTTTTAGTGTCAGAATCTCCTGAAGAGAGCATGTGCATCATTTGAAACTTGTGGCAAACTTGCTCTTCTATTCAGGATAAACCATGGGGGCAGGCAAGAGTGGTGAGGTTGCAAGCACCTGCCAGAAGCTATAACACATTGTCCACACTTCACAGGAAATCAGATAGGTCTGGCTGGAAGATGAGGAGACACCATCCTGGAAAAGCATGAGGTAAGAAGCTTCAGGAGTATGGAGACAAAACACTGAGTTTCTGGTTGAGAAATTTACAGGCACATACCTAGGCACAAACAGGCTACTGTAGCTGCTCTGTTGCAGTCAGTGTAGTAACTGGCAATGATGGCACAGGCCGCTATGTAGTGTTTGCATCCTCTGAAAAGCCCTGTGCATTATGAATATCTTAATGCTAAGGTCTCTGTATAGCACAGTTAAGTACCACCGTAATAAATGTTAGAAATGCCACTAGACAGCATTAAATAATGTACTGCCGTATCAATGGCAGCACTTTAGATCTAGATGAGAAAACTGCACAGGACATACAGAAAGCATACAGGATCTATACTGTATATGCTCACAGAAATATGACTGAACTGAAGATGCTGAAGGTCTGAAGCTAGCACTGTCTGGCAACTTCCACAGAAGTGAGAGAAGAAAAGAGTTAATACTAAATCTTATGTCAGCACTCAGATAATTAGCTAATTTACATATCTCAGCCTTTAGGTCATCTACTTAATGACTAGTGAAAGTTATAAAAAGATGACAAAAATTATGTTGCATACTGGACCTAAAGATCAAATGGTGATCTTTAACTTCTTTGAGGATAATAGAAGCAACAATAGGTAGGAAATGCTTTACCCTCGCCAATAGAGGTAAGGAAATTATTGAGAGGTCTTTGCAAGTTGAGCAGAAGGGCAAAACAAGAAGGGTGTCTGCAAACATCCGAAAAGTGGAGATCTCATTTGTATTGTAACTGTTGGACTTTTTTTTTACATATTGGTTCAAATATACAGCAGAACAAAAGAGACAAGGGAAGAGGCACCTTGTAGGTAACAAGGTCTGTCAAGTAGTGTCACATATAAAGAAACGTATGCTAGGTTTTCCTGCAGGCTTACTTCAGCTCTGGAGGATATTCTTTACTGCATTCTCTGATTCACCTTAGGAAAGAAATCCAAAATGACCTGACAAATGCTGCCATTGGTGAAGTCACAACATTTCTTTTTAAAGGCTCAAAGTCCCAAAGGGTCACATGAACTGAACCTCACTACCATGGTTTGCTCTGCCTGGAGGGATCATATAAAAGATTTATCTACTGTGAAGAGATATTTTTTAAGTGAGCAATGTCCCTCAAAATCATTCTATTTCAGTTCTGGTTTGAAAAGGTCTTCATATAAACATGTTATACAGAACAAAGGCAAAAAAGGCTCAGCCCTTTAGGCCAGTAGTTCAAGCAGGGCCACAAATACTTCACACAGGAAAGAGGATATACAAGAAAATGTAAGACAGCCATAGCTGAGAGGAAAACAAAATAAAATAAAACAAAACAACACTATATAAATATATATATATATATATAATGGGAGAAGCAACCTGAATTGTAGCTGTGAACACAGACTTCTGAAAAGCTCAAGTCAACTGTGAAATTCCAATTTTGACATGCATGTTATATTTTTTAGTCACTAATGATATTAAATAAATTTAAAAAAAAAAAAAAAAAAGATTTTTATGGAAAGAGGCACAAAACAGACAGATATCCTCAAAGAAGAATTAAAAATAAAAATAAAAATAAAAATAAAAATAAAAATAAAAATAAAAATAAAAATAAAAATAAAAATAAAAATAAAAATAAAATAAAATAAAAATAAAAATAAAAAAATAAAAATAAAAAGTGGAATCTTGTTTACAATCTGTTGTTTACCAAAAAAAAAAAAAAAAAAAAAAGTGGAATCTATTGAGTGACAACTCTGTCCATTTTTTCTGTCCTGGTGTTCTTTCAGATGAGCTTTCATTTCTGATCAACTAATAATATCCATTCTTTGTTGCAATTTCTCTTTAAACAAATGCATTATGTTCTAAAATTCAGCAAATACAAGACCAGGTATTTCTGATTTTAAGACAGCTTCCCCAAAACAAAATAACTAACAAAGAAAAACACTTTTAAAGAATCAAAAATACTTCAAGTTCTTTCAAGCTCTGTAATGTAAAGGTAAACATCCAGTCATCCTCAGGATTGTGACATATTTTATTTCAGAAAATGAAATACATCCTGTAATACCAAAGTTCTTATGGGGATAAGAAAAATGATAGAAACCTTTCATTACCAAAACTTCAAGATTGAGTGGCATTATTTTATTTTATTTTATTTTATTTTATTTTATTTTATTTTATTTTATTTTATTTTATTTTATTTTATTATTTACTGTTTTATATTATCTAACATATAAGCTGAAAAATTAGCTAAAATATAGATAATATTCCTTTTTCCCTGATGGTTTGTAGATTCAGGGATACTTCCCAAAAGTGAAGATTTATACCATCAGGTTCAAAGGATGATACGTTACCACATTACAAAAGATTTTATTGTAGTATATATTTTAATATTGCATATAAATACGTATAATCTTAAGGCAGATTTGTTCATGTCTTAAAGGTAAAGATTCAGCAGACTACTACTGTTGCATAGCAGTCAATAACTGTTAGATTTGTTAATAGAGGAGGCAGCAAGCCACAGAAAAGAATACGACATTTTAACTAGATCTTAAATCATTTCCCCAAGAAAAACAAACATATTTTAGGCAATGTCAAAAAAAAAAAAATGTGGGTTTGTTAGGTTTTGTTGTTGTTGGTTGTAGTTGTGGTGTTGTTTTTTTGTTTGTTTGTTTTGTTTTTTCAACTGAGGATCCATATAATTAGTGATTACTCAGTCTTAGAAGATAACACCGTTCTGCACTGTCAGACAATATCTTTGAAGTACTATAGCTAACACTGTGAGGGACATTTGTTGTTTTTGTGGCTCCTTCTCTGTCCTTTTTTAAATTTTCTCAGTAATTAGCAATAACAGCAATTTCAAGAAGCTCTTCATGCTGAGAAGATATACTAAAATTATTTCAAATAATACTCTATTTTTATGCAGGCCTAAATTGTAAAGATTTTTTAAGCAACTAGAAACTACTTCTGCATGTGTAACAGTAACTTTGATGTCAGTTAAAGCTATCTTTGCCATTCCTGTCCAACTTGAATGTCCATTCATCATGTCATTACAAAGTCTTTTCTTCAAGGGCACTGCCTCCCTTCCTTGATGAAATGTTTCTATCACTGTCAGACATATGTTCCTCTTTCCAACCAGTATATCAGTATTAATAATTGGTAGATTTTCCCTTATACAATGATTATTCTGCTTGTTCTGTGTTGCATTGTATCAGACCAACAAAACCTAGATATTGTGCCTCATACAGCTAGTGTATAACCCATGAAAAATATGTGGAAGAGAATTATTATTAGAAACCAAAAGGATGATTGCATAGGATTACTCTAGCTCATTTTTAGCTATTATGGAAATTTCAAATGTACTGTTTTGCATTTCAGCAGTGTCTGAAGCAGATTCTACAATGAGTTTCACAGAATCATAGAATATTCAGAGTTGGAAAGGACCCATAAGGATCATCAGGTCCAACTCCTGGTACCGCACAGGTCTGCCCAAAAGACCATGTGACTAAATGCACAGTCCAATCACTTCTTAAATTCAGAGAGGCTTGGTGCAGTGACTAGTTCCCTGGGGAGCCTGTTCTAGTGTGCAACCACCACCCTCTCGGTGAAGAACCTCTTCCTGATGTCCAGCCTAAACTTCCCCTGCCTCAGCTTAACACCGTTCCCACAGGTCCTATCACTGGTGTTTACAGAGAAAAGGTCACCTGCCTGTCCACTCCCCCTCGCGAGGAAGTTGTAGACTGCAATGAGATCCTCCCTCAGCCTGCTCTTCTCCAGGCTGAACAGGCCCAGTGACCTCAGCCACTCCTCATACACTCTTCCCCTTTAGGCCCTTCACCAACTTTGTCGCCCTCCTCTGGATGCTCTCCAATAGTTTAATGTCTTTTTGTACTCTGGTGCCCAGAACTGCACACAGTACTTGAGGTGAGGCCACACCAGCGCAGAGTAGAGTGGCACAATCACCTCCCTCGACTGACTAGCAATGCCGTGTCTGATGCATCCCAGGATATGGTTGGCCCTCCTGGCTGCCAAGGCGCACTGCTGGCTCATGTTCAACTTGCTGTCAACCACAACCCCCAGATCCCTCTCTGCAGAGCTGCTCTCCACCATATCATCACCCAGTCTGTATGTATAGCCAGTGTTGCCCCTCCCCAGTTGCAGGATCTGGCACTTGCTTTTGTTAAACTTCATGTGGCTGGTGATTGCCCAGCTCTCCAATCTGTCCAGATCTCTCTGCAAGGCCTTTCCACCCTCATCCAAGTCCACAACTCCTCCAAGTTTGGTGTCATTGGCAAATTTGCCTTCTGCCCCACCTGCCTGACTTCTGACCTTCTGACTTTTGGAACTGCCTCATCTTGTGCTTTTAGGAGACAGTGCTTAAAGATTGACCAGCACTGATGGATGCCAATGCCTTCAAAAGCAGTTTTCCAGGGGACCTTTCTGACTAGTTCCCTGAGCAACCTGAAGTCTGTTTTCCCCATATTCAGTGCTGAAGTTTTGGTGGCAGTTTTCCTTCCGTCACCATAAATTCTAAACTCAACCACTTCATGTTCACTATGACCGAGACAGCCGCCAATTGCCACGTCTCCCACAAGACCCTCTCTGTTCTCCATCAACAGATCTAGGAGGGCATCTTTCCCAGTTTGTAAAAAAAAAGTTCGTAAAGAAATGTCAAATACTTTTTTTCTTTTATTATTATTCTTACTTTTATTTGTATACCTTTTTCTTTTATTATTATTATTATGTGTTGGTGTTGTTGTTTTTGTTGTTTTGTTGTTGTTGTTTTTGTTATTGTGGAGCAATTATCAGCCAAGGTAGCTCAAGTTTGCAATACTCAGAGTTCCTTGAGAGAATGAGAAAGTACTTCTCAGTCACTCCAACTGTCTTAGCCAGTTGTCTTCAGCTAGAAGTTATTATCAGAAGGAACTGAGACCTCAGAATTTCTGAAAGTGTTTTCTATCACCAATTTTCCCTAAAAATCTCACCCACATCTTCTCCAGTTTGATAGGAACCTCTCCACTCCCCACCCCACTTTTTTTCTTTTTCCTTCTCTTTCTCTCATTGTTAGCTTTGTCACCAGGGTCTGAGAACTTGAAAACACACAAGTACTGCAGCAAAGTCTGCTAATGTCTGGACTTTTCCACATGTAAGCAACCAAGTCTTAAGAGAAATTTCCAGATAAATTGGCAAGATCTGTGCTTTGTCCCTGCCATGGTAATGACTGGACCTAAAGCCCATATGTAACAAACAAACAAACAAACAAAATTGGGATTCTGAAGAGTATAGACTTTCACGTATATTTTATTAATTGAATGTCATTTTCTTAGAATGTTTGCCAATATAAAAGGAACAGCTTGGATGATATCACTCAGAAACTGCCACAAATCATGTAGTATTACACAAGCTTTTGCTTTTCTTTTTGAATGTTGAGGTTAGATACTTTTAAAGACGTGTTTCCTGACTCATTTGCTTACATGTAAAGGTGTAACTTAATGGAAAGCTGAATGTGTTTCTTTTTCCCTTGTTTGTTAGGCAGAGCAAGAACAAATTACAGTCATGTTAAACACAGGATGAATAGTCACCTTGAAATTAGCTGATGGCAGCCAATGGAAGCCTCCAGTATAGGAATTTCTGGATTTATACATACAATACTGGAAATAGTAGTTTGCATTTTTAAAGATAAAAGAAGAAGGGTTGGGAATCATTATCCTCTTCTGAGTAGTCACCTATTACATGAAAATCAAGCCCAGATGTCCCTGGTAAATCTGTCACCTTTCCTTATGAGCATGAGAGAAATGTGATAGCGAAAATTCTCTGAATCATTTATCCTTTGTGCCTCAGTAGTACTGAAATTGTAAGGTCAGCATGCTTAGAAGAAACCTCTTTTACACAAAGTTGTGTTTCCTAACATTTTTATCTGAGGGATTGTCCTAACTGTGACAGCAACACACTTATGGAGCAATAAACAAGAATTCTGTCTACTTTTTGCAAAGAGCAGAGGTGAGACAATCTTGCCTGTTGTTCTCTCCCATTTTCTCCCTAAATATCTTAGAAGAGCAATTGCAATATTACTTTCAAAATATAGGCACTCTGAATGCTGCATGAAGATCAGATGTCTGGAAACAAAGCTGATACTGAAACTGTATAGAAGCCTCATCTTTTGTCAGATTTCTTTAATAAATACTTTTGTTGCAGAAAGACCACCATTTTTTTGATACATTGTTATCTGGAATCTCATTTAGGTTTTCCAAAAGGAAGAAGGAAGGAAATAAACAAAATGTTCTTTGTTTGTTTGTTTGTTTCCTTATCTGTTTTGTAGTCCAAAAATATTTAACATTTCAGCTATAAATGTTAAATATAAATGTTGTTTGTTTGTGGAAAAACAAACAAACAACAACAACAACAAAACCTTGAGAGATTTCTTCACAAAATCACGTCTGAGCCAGTGAAAACTGTGGACTAGTGGATTTTATTGCTAAAAGCTTGATAACACCTATGTAAAACAAACTTAACTTTGTTATGGTTACCATTGTTTCACACTGACTGCAACAGCCTTAGCCCAAATTCAGATCAATTGCATCCATATTATGACTGTTGCTGGAGTACACTTACACATCTCTAAAAATGGTAGTTAAAGGAAAAAATAGACAACTAATCACCCCCAGTAAGTTAGCCACTCATTTTTATTACTGGAGTTCATTTCTATAAGTTCAACTTCAGAAATCTGCAGGGTGCAGTAATTACACCAAGACCTGAGAAAACCCTGCATAGCAATACATTGCAGTCTAAAACCACACCTTCAGAATACTGATGAAGAGAAAAAATAAGAACAAGAAAACAAATATGCCAATATTACATATTGCTGCAGTCCCCTTGGTGGGCTGTATGATACTACTTCATGAATAAAGATGGAGTAAACTACATTTGTAGCATAATAAGAAAAGGTAATTAGTGCCATCTATTCACCACAGTTAGAATTTGACTAGAACAATTTGATTACTTTTATCACATTTTAAACTTCGAGTAAGATTTTCAGCTCTGTAATCCAGTTAGTGGTGAAGTGTGGAGAATATAAGTCAGCTTCCCAATATGATTGATGAGTATGTGCTGTGCAGGATAGCAGCTGGAAAAAAAATACAGAACTCATAATATAGACACTGTCTGCTTGCTTTAAAGCAAATCTCTTCTAAATCAGTTTGAATCCTTCAGCCAGACTAACATATAAGCTTAGTATCTCCTCTGAACAAACAGGAAATGGAAAACTATTTATAGGAAAGAGGAGCCCTTTTTTGGTTTGAACTTAGCACTATGATCTTTCTGATATACATTTATTATTTATATTTTATTAACTGCTACATCCTTCTGAGAATTGGGCTCTAGCCTTGCTCAGTTCTATACAAACACAGAGGTAATTACAGTGATAGAACACTTCAAATTCAAAGATAGATTTATTGAAAAAAATATTAAGTGATACACATTGCAACAATGACAAACACAGAGATTTAAACACAAACACCTAAATCCTCACTTACATCAAAGTAGTTTTGGTAGTGAGACACAGAGTTTGCATCAAGGGCACAAAAGATCAGTCTGCATTAACCAGCACTCCCAGTACTTATCTTAGTCTGAGTGACCCAGTGTAAGGTTTAAGGTTCATTTGTTGTCCCCTCTCGTGAGCAATAGAAGTCAACTCTATCCAGATCTGTAACTTGATCCCAAGTAGTAATGTAAAAAAATAAGCAAGTAGGCAAATCACTCAATATCTTTGAAGAAGGAGTGTCATTTAATGAACTGCTCACTGCACACTTGTAATGCACAGAAGCTCCAGGAAATTATTTGTTATGATCCAGGCTCCATGAGCAGTATTCTTTTGCAGAAAGAAAATTATGTGATCCTGAGGTTTCCTTACCATACATGTATGTTCAAGCTCCCTTCCCTTCCCTTCCCTTCCCTTCCCTTCCCTTCCCTTCCCTTCCCTTCCCTTCCCTTCCCTTCCCTTCCCTTCCCTTCCCTTCCCTTCCCTTCCCTTCCCTTCCCTTCCCTTCCCTTCCCTTCCCTTCCCTTCCCTTCCCTTCCCTTCCCTTCCCTTCCCTTCCCTTCCCTTCCCTTCCCTTCCCTTCCCTTCCCTTCCCTTCCCTTCCCTTCCCTTCCCTTCCCTTCCCTTCCCTTCCCTTCCCTCCCCTCCCCTCCACTCCCCTCCACTCCCCTCCACTCCCCTCCCCTCCACTCCCCCTCTCCTCTCCTCTCCTCTCCTCTCCTCTCCTCTCCTCTCCTCTCCTCTCCTCTCCTCTCCTCTCCTCTCCTCTCCTCTCCTCTCCTCTCCTCTCCTCTCCTCTCCTCTCCTCTCCTCTCCTCTCCTCTCCTCTCCTCTCTTTCCTTTTCCTTTTCCTTTTCCTTTTCCTTTTCCTTTTCCTTTTCCTTTTCCTTTTCCTTTTCCTTTTCCTTTTCCTTTTCCTTTTCCTTTTCCTTTTCCTTTTTCCCTTTCCAGTTCCTTTTTTAAATTTTTTTCCTTTATTTTTCTTTCCTGAAATACTAAGATTATTTTCCTTTATTGTGATGATGATGATAATGTGAGAATGTTTTATTGTTTTATTCTAAGAAAGAAGACTTTTATTGTTGGTGGAAGCTTTTCCTAGATTATAACTTGATTTATTGCATGCTGTTACAAATAATCATAGTTTTCTGATATGATTTTTTTAATAAACTTTCATGTGGTGTGTAGTTTTGCTCCGATTATATAGCTTTACATGCCAGAATACAAATTTTATTTCTTTATAAAATATTTAAAATGCTGGGGAATTACTCTTTTTATATTTAATTTCCACCCATGGTGTTTTGCGTACTTGTTTATAATGAGATTTTTCTTTCCCCCC
The DNA here is from genome assembly GCF_965140915.1 of Aythya marila. Taxonomy (NCBI): domain Eukaryota; kingdom Metazoa; phylum Chordata; class Aves; order Anseriformes; family Anatidae; genus Aythya; species Aythya marila. The sequence goes on along the minus strand of NC_139043.1, from coordinate 97,445,564 downwards.
TCCCCCTCCTTTTTGTAAATGTTGTGGATTATGAAGAACTTATATTTTTCCTGTCATTTTCCACGGTGTTCTGCAATTGTTCTTTCAAAAATATATATTTATTAAAAAAAAAAAAAAAAAAAACAGGGCAGGCAATTGTCTAGGAAGTGAAATAGGTGGATTTAAATCAAATCCTTATTTAGATTAAAACTTTACCCTAACAATACTCCAAACTCACTCTTTTTTTTTTTTTTTTTTTTTTTTTTTTTTTTTCCAGGTTTGCATATCTCTGCATCTGCAGGGAACCTTTTATCTTTGTTAGGTATTTTCATTTTCAACATCCTGTAGCACACAGATCCAGTGCACATTCATACAGCAGTACTCTGGAACATCAAATAAACATATATTTACTTTGAAAAGATAGTTAAACAAGTAGTTTATGTATTAATGCTATTTTCCATTCAAGGATATCAATGCAATTTTCAAATCATATATCCTGAACAGGGAACAATAATTCCCTCTTTTTTTTTTTTTTTTTTTTTTGAACAGAAATAACAAGCCCTGATTAATTTAATTGATAAGCCTAAAATTCTGGAGGAAATATAAAATACTCTAGTAATAAAACGAAAATTCAAAACTCCAGCAATTCACCTAAATGCCTTAGATATAGCATTTATGGTTCTTCATTACATTTGAGCTTTTCATAATGCTTAATGATTTTATCACATAATGCCTCTGTGAGTTTAGCAGTACTATTATCACTGGCTTACAGATTAAATAATAATATGTGACTTGGGCAAAATATAGGCACCAGAGCTAAAAAATTAATTCTTCGTAACTGCAGAACTCTTGACTTTTATCTCCAAAAATGTCTGATGATTTTCATTCACTTTGGCCTTAATCTTTTTTCCATTAAACAAGAATTCTTTTCAACAGGTCATACAGTGCCTGTTGTGTGATAACAGTTTCTGGGGAGAGGAATAGAGTATCAGGAAAGCTATTTCTTCAGCAAAAGAGGAATTCCCTTTTTCCAGCTTTAAACAAATTTTACAATAGAAGATTCTGGCTGTAGACCTCATGTGGAGGATAGTAACATTAGACTACCTAAAAAGGGCATCCAAGCACTGAACAAACAGGTTTTAAAATAGTTCTTTTTCTCTAAATAGCACTGTGATCAAACTGCCTATAGATACATTTGTGCCTCAGTGGAGCATGCAACTCTCAGTAACAGCTTTGGAAAGCATTCAAAGGAACATGCAGAAATAAATAAATAAATAAATAGTGTAAATAAATAAATAAAAAGCCAAAATTGCAGAAATATTTCTACAAGTAAATAAAATAACCACAAACAAATTGTTCTTGTGGCAGGCAATTTAATCCACTTCTAAGTCACTGGTCATCCTTCGGGAAAATTTCATTCTGACAAACATATTGGTTGACTAAAGCACAAGTCAACCAATTGCATTTGTGTGTATTAAAATGGAGATTGTTTGGTATGAGCAGTGAAATGATGATACTTCCCTCTTCATCCTTACTTGGATCAGTCTGGAAAACCTATATTCCATTAGGCTTTCCCCATACCTAAAACAACATTGAAAAATAAGGAACTCTTTAGAGTATAGTCACAAACAAACAATCATTAAAATAAAATAACAATAGTAATAATAATTAAAAAACTCTCAGAGCTGGAAACACAGCTTAACTGTTAAAAACTTTAAAAAATCAACATGTCAATCTTCTTTCTGATTTTTTTTTAACAAAATATAAAATCTATATAAATATATTTACAATCAAGTGTATGAGTCCATTTGCAGCCAGAAATTAAGAGACTTTTCAAATATAAGGATGCATTACATAGTGGAATGCAGTGAAGTGGGCTATTTCACTAGGATACACTCATGTCTGTCTTCCATTCGATGAGCAGACACAAGTAAAATATGTTCTAAAAATCTACTTGAATAAATTACCAAGAAAAACTGGTGGGTGCTAGATTTCCTGAGATTTTCAAATGAAGACTTTTTCTGAAAGATATGATTAGTCAAACAGAATTTCTTGGGAGCAGCTGAAAGTCAACTGGATAATTTACTTTAAAGAGTCAGATTACAAAAGTTTGAAAGTTGAAATACATGAATCTCTGATGTTAACTTGGGAACCACAAGAGCTGCAGGCTTTACCAGAAAATTGGTAAGTAGAAAAACAGCCTTTGCTCTTTGTTCTGTTCAATACAGCTGAGCAATGGGCATATTTTGTGTTAATGCATCATAGAGAAAAATAATAATAATATAATTTTTCTCTAATTTGTTTGGGTATTGTATAGGAACAATAAAAATGTTTTAAGTTACTGGAAGTCTGAAAAGACTGAAAAGGAAAATGTTACTGTACCTGTTGCAGGATAAATTAGTCATATGTTTTGTAAGGAGAGATTTCAGAACTATTGAAGAAATAATGAGAAAAAATGGGGATGCACCAATGCAGGAAAGGGAAGGCACGTTTGAGGTTAAAGCTGTCTACCACCAGCACAGAGAAAAAAGAAAGCATCTAATAAGGTAAAAAATCTCTTTGCTCATTTTTTGGAAGCAATGAGACAAGTGAAATGATATATTTAAAATCTTGGAAGGGATATGAGCTTAGAAAAATCCAAAACAAAATCACATTCAGAAGAAAAGACATGTTCAGGTTAAGAGGTAGAGGTAAGAATAATTAGTATTCTTCTTCCACTTATTAAGACTTTAATCTGTATTCAATATTGTGTAGATTCTCATCAAGAAATGTATGTAGAGAGTATCACATTACAGTTTTTCATCAAAAAAGGATAGTATCATACTTCTAGTTCCTATTTCCTATCCTCCCTAACACCTTTTGTCTGTTAAGAATCAATGATTCCTGTCATTAATTCTCAGAAATATGTGCTTACTTCCTTCAGAAATTAATATTATTAGCCTTTGTCCATTGCTTCAGATTCCCTGTGGCCTTGTCATTACTGTATACAGGAAATGTGTGCTATGCAGCAAAAGGTGCAAACTTTAATTAATGTTCTTTCATCAACCCCATTGGGTTTACTATGCTTAGATTATTAATAAAACTGGAGTGTCATGATTCATCCTGGGTTGCACAAAAACACTTTTTCCTGGGAATCTGCACCTAATCCACAAAGCTCTAGGTTGGAACAAACAGTATCATTGCAGATCAAAAGACTTGAACTTGCCTTTGGGATTTATAGAGACTACTCAATGCAGATTGAGGTCATATGTGTGATTGCATATTCATTGGCACAATAGAAAAATCCTTGCATACCACATTTTATTTCTTTTTCTTTTACAGAGTAAGAGAATGACAGGTTTGAAGGGACCTCTGGAGGTTGTCTCGTTCAGCTCAAGGGGTTGGTATGTAACAGTTTTTCATAAAAGTGTGAAATAGGCAGTCTTCTGCAGGAGATAATCAATACAATTAGGCTATGCTTTACAAAGAAGAAACAAATGAGAGCCAGATGGCTCTTCTGCATGAGCCACAGACTTCTTTTAGGAACCTTTAGGCCTGCAGCTAGTGGGAAATACGGATAAAAGAAGAGTAGTAGCACAGATTTTAAGAGATGTGCTGTATTTGATGTAAACAATAATAAAACCATTAAAATAAATAAACCATTTTAGCAAGATACAACTTTAAAAAGTTTATCAAACATTTCGGATGCATTGCTGAGACCCTTGCTCTGTTATTTACAGATATCCATACTATGACCTTGCTTCTAACAGAAAAACTAGATAGTTCACAGTTGTTAGCTGAGGTGGGATTTTCTCCTATTGCTCCCAATATCAAAAACCTGAGGATCCATCTCTGTAATTATTCCAGACACATTTGTTCACCATACAGACCAGGCTGACAGGCTGAGATTACCTGTGTCCACTGATTAAAAGCAGTAAGATTAGATCCTAACCTTAACCTTATACTTTTTTTTTTTATTTTTTTTCCCCCTGAGGACTTAAAATCAAAGCATTTGAATTATGATTGCCTTTCTAATCCATATGTTTTTATTCTATATTAATTAATTCCATCAAACATGTGAGTATTTCATTCTCAAATGTAACTTACACTGTGCAAGAACACACAGAAGAAGGTTACTGGCTCAAACAATGATGCATCTTGCCTAGTATACCACCTCCAGAAGAGGTCTATGGCAAGGAACAGTGAAAACACAAGATGAGCAAATGCTGGTACTTTTCCTCCAGCATGCAAGAACTTCCAGCCAGAGGTGTTGCGATCGTTCTCATCACCCTAATTTCAGAAACATCTATGAAACAGCTAATCCTCTCCTTACTGTGTATCACATAGCCCCTGTCTGTGCAGTTAGTCAAGTACTTGAACGTACTTTGTATTTAGCAAAATAACATGTAAAGAGTTTAACATATTCACCACATTTCATTACGGAAAAAAAAAATAAAAAATGGTGATTTTGCTGTTGATACCACCTTGGGCATGAGAATAAAATCAGATTACTGTCTAAAATAAATATAATAACATCACAAAATTTAAGAGTGAGTAAGTTATGGGTTTCATATTTTAGAAGTGTTCTTTCTATGCTACACCAAAAACAAACAAACAAAAAAACTAATATATAAACTTAACAGAGTTAAGTTTTTTGTTTGTTTGTTTGTTTTTATGATCTTGAAAACAAACAAACAAATAAACAAAAACTTTCTCTTTCTCTGGGAAATGATTAATATGACTACACACAGATGTCTAAAGATGTCTAAATATAAAAGTAGTTGCAGGTAAAAAATAGTGAGGGAAATTAAGACTCTGCCCTAAAAATCAAGTATGCCATTACAAAAACAGTCTAAAAACATGAGAATTGTCAGTATCTAAACGTCTCAAAAGTTATAAATAAAACAGGTCCTTCCTTTTGCTCATTTCCTTTATATTTACTTTTTGCATATACTTTTGTATAATTGTGTCATAAATGATGCAACACAATTTTTGAATAAAGAAAACTGCGGTCTTCCATCCTCAAAAAATATATATATATATATATACACTTAGCCATATTCATAGATGAAAATAGTATTTCACTTTTTTTATTTATGTTTTATTTTTTGGGTTGAAGTATTGTCTCATATAACTATTTAAAATTAAGGATTTTAAAATATCGTCACAAAAATAGCTACTCTACAAACTTTGTTGATACACTAGATTCAAAATCCTTATTTTAGACATATGCTGCTAATGAATTCTATGGACATCAAACTCTATGCACTGTTCCTTTCACTCAACTAAAAATGTCCTAAAATTTTGCTGGAATTAACCAATACAGATCTAATTTATTTTAAATTTACAGAAAAATGAGCAATAAAAGTATTTTGTTTTTATCCAACATATTTAATTTCTGTTTCTTTATTATTATTATTATTATTTTCAGGTATAAATCATGACTGTCATATGTTTGCTGAAAATGTAGTCTTCTGTCGGATTTACATGGAGAAATCTCTGCCTTTCTTTCTTTACTTCTTAAAAGAAATGGCATTCTTGCTAACTGCCTTGCTGTTTGTAAATAGAGAGCATCAAAAGTAAAAATATTATTTTATATTAAAAAACAAAACAAAACAAAAAACTGTAGGAATATAGCTTTGGTGTGATAATAAATGTTTAATAAGATGAATGCATTGGAACTGCAAATTAAAATCACAAATATGCGACCAAAACTTTCTCATCTCTTTTTGTTCCAATACTTAAACATTGCACACAGAACAGAGAATGGTACTTTTCTGTCTATGGTTGTAGTTCAATGAAGAATCACCATTGCTGTCCTTCAATTGCTGCCCTTCAACAACAAAAAATTATATTCCCAAATCATTCATGTTATTGTCTTTTTTGGAACCCTGTCAGGATTCAAAAGATGAAGCAAAAATGAGACTTTTTTTTTTTTTTTTGATCTGGGCAAACGCTTAAAGTGCAGTACATATAAACAAATTGAAGTCTTAATTTCCATTCTTCAACACTGAAGACAATGGATTTAAACTACTTAAATATGATTTTTCTTCTTTGTCAAACAAAAACACATCAAAGAAACCACAAATCTGTCTAAACAAGTCAGACTGACAGTTTGTCTACTGAATCAAGTTTTAAAACTTGATGAATCAAATAACCCCAAACCTTAAAACTAGAAACTCAAGCCAGCATTAGAAGAATGATAAGGCCACTTACATGCAGCATTTGACATGACACTAACAAGGAATAGTAAAGAGTTAGCTTTTATTTCTTCCCTGATTATTAACTGGCAGATTTCCTAACATTTATTTCTATATGACTAGAACGCATTTCCCAAACCAGAATCTAAATAGCAACATCCCAGGATTCAGATACCTCTGGTAAAGACTGCAATTCTGTGATACAGCATAGACATTGTTAATTATACAAAGAAATTAAATACAAATAATTCCTCATAGGAAAACTCCAGTGTAGTCCAAGAGATAATCTAATTACAAGAAAGAGTAAATTATTAAACGTGAAGTACCTTAATAATAAAGAATAATTAAGAAGCAAACAGAGAAACAAAACCTTCAGCTCTTTGAGGAAGTAATATTTTATTGATGGAAAAAACAAAGTGAGCCTGTCTACCTGCTCACATGAGGCTGAAAATAGGTAACTAGGTAGATATTGGAATAGAACAGCCTTCTTTTTTATAATTTTATTTTAACTTCATATATTTTTTATTTATTTTACTTATGAAAAGTGTGAAGAATTTTCATGCAAAATTATTTACTAGCCTCTCTCTTACCCCACTGCCTGACAGGGGAATCTCATACAATTTTTATATTCTCACCAAAGAAACAAATGCTCATTTAAAGTTAATGGGGCTGAGTTAATTTTCACACCTATTTCATAAAAGTTCAGCCTTCCTAATACTGTCTTATAACATCTAGATTTAATTCAAAATAAAACACTGTCTCCTAGAAGAGTGCTGTCTGCCTAAAGAATAAATAAATAAATAAATAGATCCAAATCAGTTTTCTTGTTTCTCCTGAGGATGAAGTCTTCCTACAGTAAGATTCTGCAGTCACTTGATATTAACTCTTATGTTAGGAAAAAGATTGACTGAATTGAGTGGAAGTCAGTTCTCATAAAAATTCAATCCTTAACTATACTGGCATCTTTTGGGCCAGATTAGTATATTTATCACAACAAATAATCAATTTACCTTACAGTACTGCTCAGTTACAAGCTTAATGTCTGTTTGCATCTCTAAAACTGTTTCTAGATACTGCATATTTATTTCTCTGTTTTTGTTTGTTTGTTTGTTTGTTTTTTCAACTAAGAAAGTTATTTAATAAACCTATTAATGCCCCCCATCAGCCTCCCCCACTCCCCCAGCCCTGCTCCACCTAGCCCAATATAAAGCTAAATATTTCCTTTCAGGTCTACATTGTAGCTATAGCTGAGGCTCCACACCTCTTGTTAGTTTATATCAAGGATGGAACAGTATCTCTAAATGTGAATTCTCCAATTTTTTGAGTCCCCAGTGTGACATTACTTAAATGTGTCTCATTATCAATTTCTTTTTTGTTCACATATGCAGTTTAATCAAGCAGGAGAGTCCAGATCTTCCTGGAGATGAATATAAGAGCCATTAGTATACCTTTTACTAATTCATCTCAAGGTCACATCATTATGCAAATGATGTGACCTGAATCATTACACCAATGCAACTATACTGGCAGCATTTCCTGTTGCTTTTGTCAAATGAGTATTAATAGAATGACTTGGCAGCTGCACAACCTCCAGGTCTGTAAAGCAGCAAGAAAGTAAGCAGAAATACCTTGCAGGCCTTGCAATCTTTTAACAACCTACAGTAACTCATATATTGCAGTTTTAATAACATAATCGACACCTCTGGCTATTAGATTTTCCTCAACATACTGATTTGTTTTGCAAGCATGGTAGAGACATTGTCATTAGAAGATTCAGAGACAATAAAATAATGAAACTTGTGGGTATTTTTGCATTTTCTGAGATCGTGGATAACAAAAACATGCCTTTATATGAGCCCAGTTTTGTCTCATGCTTTATTTTCATCACTGATTTGCTGCAAGACTCTGGGGAGAGTGTTATACCACACTGCCTTTCAATTTATCCTATCTGTTGACATTAATGACTTTTCTTAATATGGACTTTACTCTGTACATCCTATTCTGACAGGTGATCTGGCCAACATTAAGTTTATAGTTAGGAAATGATTAGACCTTTCCTGTAACAGCTACAAACATGCTACAAATCACTTCCCATATTGTATTCCCACAAAGGAAATAGAGCTCTCAGTTATAAACTACAATATTTACTGGAACCAAAGACATTTACTTTCCTAGATAATTCTTTCCTTCCTAACACATTACTAAACTTTCATACCTATTTCTATGAAAATGTTCTTTACTAGATTTTTCTGACATAACTGCATAAAACCAGCAGCATCTGGAAAGCATATTCATATTTAATATGAATTTTGAGTTCTTCAAAAATTAGTATCTAAAAAGACCATTGAATTAAATTTTACATGTGAAAACTGAAATGTTAAAATGTTGCTTATTGTTGTACAGGTTAATCACATACAAAAAGCATGCACCACCAAGCTTCCCTAAAAGTCTAAAAGAAATGAAAACTAAGTTTAAAAACTAAGGGGTGATTTCTTTGCATTTCCTGAAGTATTTCTACTTTAATAAAGAGCATTTAAAAGTGATTAAGTTAGATCACAACAAAACAAAACAAAATCCCAAAAGCAGGAGCAAGCATTATAAGATAAAACCACATAAATTAATGAAAAATCACTGAAATCAAATTCATCCCAGAAAACAAGAAAATGTCAGTTTCTGTCTAAGTATCATAGTGTTTCCAAGCCAACATTTGTGATGTTCTTATGTCTAACTGCACTGTTAGAGACCCAGTTCCTTCTTCAAGTTTTTCAGTCTTTGATGTTATAAACAACAAGCAAATAAAGCAAAACAAAAATTACAAATATTCTTTTTTGTTGTTGTTGTTTTTTTTTTTTTTAAAGAACAAACATAAAAAGTAAAATGACAAGAACAACAACAGTAACAACAACGACAACAATAATAACAATAATAAAGCAATTCATTGGTAAAATACTCAAGAGCTGCATACTACCTCCGAAAATCTATTCACAGCAGCAGAAAGCTTGATCAGTAACAAACTGCAGATTTCACCATGATTACCACTGCACGAGTTTCCATTATAGAATCATTTAGACTGGAAAAGACCAAGTCCAATCTTTAATCTAGCACTGCCAAGTCCACTATTAAACCTTGTCACTAAGCTCTATATCCACACATTTTCTGAAGACCTCCAGGGATGGTGGCTCGGCTACTTCTCTGGGCAGCCTGTTCTAATATTTCACAACCCTTTCAGTGAAGTAATTTTTCCTAGTATGCAACCTAAATTTCCTCTGCTGCAGCTTAAAGCCATTTCCTTGTTTATTTTTCGTTTGTAACTTGGTGCTTGGGAGAAGAGACTGATCCCCACCTCACCATACCTTAAGGTAATTGTAGAGCATGATAAGGCCTCCCCTGTGCCTCTAGGCTGAACAACCCCAGTTCCCTCAGTTACTCCTCATAAGATTTGTTCTCTAGACCCTTCACCAGCTGAATTGCCCTTCTTTGGACCTGCTCTAGCACCTCAATGTTCAATGAAGTGAAGGGCCTAAAACTGAACACAGTATTGAAATCTGTTGAAACCTTGAAACTTAGTCTCTTAGCCTTTTTCAAACTAAATAGAGTATAAAAATAATATGAAAGGAAAAAAAAAAAAAAAAAAGAGAGAAAAAAAAGAAAAAAAGAGTAGAAAATATAATATGAAAAGTCTCCTTTTTCTTGGGGTGGTGGTGGGTGGGGAGATTGGTTTGGTTTTTGTTTTGGTCTTTTGTCCTTCCAATCACAACCATTCTGTCATTCTGCAATAATGGAAGATAGGAATAAATGATTAAGTCCAGACGTCTAAATGACCATAAAACTTAGTGTGGTATGTATGGTTTTGTCTTATTGTAGTACTTTAATGTAGGGGAAATGGAGATCATACATTAAATCAATAGAAATAAAAAATATATGTATACTTCTTAGTAGTAGTCTTTACAAAAGATCAATGTGCAGTGTTGATACTCTCTGAATGAAGTAATGTAAAGAATTCTCTACGGTGGATTTTCAGGTACAAAGCGTAAAATTTAAAATAATATAAATTGTCTCTTCCAGTCCAGAATTTGTATGTTTCTTGAAGGCAATATAGAAATTCCAGGAAGAAGAGAAACATCAAAATCGGACCAGTTTGGGATATTTCATGTATACTGTAATAAAGCTGAAGAAGTAATACTTAAACCTATGCTAAATACATTTGGAAACTCTTTACAATTGCTGAATTTTGTTATTTGCTAACAGTATTCCCTTGATGTCTATGATATAGCCAACAAGCAACAAAACTGATAGAATGAACTCTTCTATCAAAGAACAAAGAAGTAAACTTTCTTCACCATGGATATGAAAGAAGAAATTATACAGAAACTTTACATTAAAATATTCTTATGGATCATCTCTTTTTAGTACTCTTAATAAAAGTTTTCAGACTGTAGAGGATTTTGATTATCACAGAAATCATTGGGAGACTTAGGAATTTTTTTTCCACATCATCTGAAAAAATCTTGATCTAATAGCTTTGCTCTGTCTTTTTTTTTGGTCACCATCACCTATCTTTGTACTCCCAAGGACCAATAACTCACATATCTTCTTTAGTGAAGACTGATTTTATCAACATTTACATCAGACTTCTTAGTTGTCCGTATTTACCACTTTAAAAAATAATAATAATAAAAAAAAAATTGTTAATGTAAGAGCTTATGAGAGAGGAATTGTTTCCAGGGATATCGTGATCAGGTGAGGTACATCTCAGCATCCAATTCTGACTTCAAGCCTTCTTTTCACTGCAGATGAATCAAAAACTACACAGTCAAAAGTCCAAAACTGAAAGTTTTGTAAATTGCCACCATTTTTTTTTCCTACAATCTCTGCTTGTGCATGTGGTATTGGGAGGACTGTGCTCTGGTGCACCCATTCCAATTCAGGTGCTTCCACTTTCAAACAACATTTTATCTTACAGCAGTCTCAGAGAGAAGCAAAAAAGCTGTAAGTTTAACAGCCATTGCACTGAGTGGTTGTGCTTGCAACAGAAAATTGGCATATATGTTTACAGCATTCAGTATATCTTGCTTATGAGAAATATGTTCATTTTTAAAACTCTGTTCCATGTGTAGTGGAATAGAAGAATTTGAAAATCATGTATAGTGCTCAAGTTTATCTTATCAATACATAATGTTTCACCTAATTTGATATTCCAATGATGAGTTTTCAACCCTGAAAGGAAAAAAGAATAACAATAATAAATTGGCTGTTTTATGTTTATTTGTTTATTTTAAATGTATGTCCACAAGACATTGTAGTGGGTTTATATGGCAAGGTTTTGGTAGCAGGGGTCAATAGGGGTGTCTTCTGTGAGAAAAATCTATGTTACGTTAAGGGCCCCGCTGCTGACCAGAGCCGAGACAATAAGCAATGTTGTTTGTGCCTCTGTGAGAGCATATTTAAGACAGGGAAAGAAAAAAAAAAATATAATGATGATGATTAAAAAAAAAAAAAACACGCTGCTACACAGCAGCTGGGAGAGTGAGAGGAGTGAGAAACAACCTTGCAGGCACCAAGTTGAGTGAAGAAGGAGGGGGAGAGGTGCTCCAGGTGCCAGAGCAGAAATCCTCTGCAACCTGTGGTGAGGACCATGGTGAGCAGGCTGTCCGCCTGCAGCCCATGGAGTACCATGGTGGAGTAGGGTTCCACGCTGCAGCCCGTGGAGGAGACCACAGTGGAGCAGGTGGACCTGCATCAATGGAGGCTGCGGCCTGTGGAGGACCCCTGCCGGAGCAGATTCCAGGCTGGACCTGTAGCCCATGGAGAGGAGATTATGCCAGAGCAGGTGACCTGGCAGGATCTGCTGCCGGTGGGGGACCCAGGTTCGAGCAGTTTGCTCCTGAGGGATGAACCTTGTGGTATAGACACTTATCTGGAGTAGCTCTTGAAGAGCTGCTGCCTGTGGGAAGCCCACACCGGATCAGTTCATCAAGGACTGCATCCCTTGGGAGGAACCCCACAGTACAGAGTAAGAGAGTGACTGAGAAGGAGTGGCAGAGACAAAGCGCTATAGACTGACCACAACCCCCACTCCCCCATTCCCCTGCGCCACCTGGGGTGGGGGAAGGTGGAAGAGAGTGGTTGTTTTTTTTTCTTTCCCTGTCTTAAATGTGCTCTCACAGAGGCACAAACAACATTGCTTATTGTCTTGGCTCTGGTCAGCAGCGGGGCCCTTAGGTAACATGAGGCAGCTTCTAGATTTTTCTCACAGAAGCCATTCCTATGGCCCCTCCTACCAAAACCTTGCCACATAAACCCACTACACCCATAAAAATACTAAAGAGCAAAATCTGATTTCTTTTTAACCAGACTTTCATAAGACTCTGTTGACTTCAGTTAGACTCCTAAAAGATAACTAAGTAAACACCACAACTCCACCAACTTGTTCACTGGCTGTTGATAAGGGAGTGATACACAAACACTTAGAATATCTTTTTTTTTTTTTTTCCCTGCACTTCAGAACCATCATCACGGCTAATCAGTCTTGTGGATCTCTCAAACAGAAAACCATACACTGGAAAGACTGCTGAGGACCAGAAAGAAGACTGTCAAATTCATGCTTTGATTAGCTTAAAATTATTCCAGTCAACATAATAATTTGCTAAAATTTTCACTGATCTTTCAAAATTCTGTCCTCAATAAATTTTTAAACTAATATTTTAATATAATAATTGTATTACTACTTTTTTTCCCCAAGCATTACTTCCATGTCACACTCTTGACCAAATTTTGTGCATAGAACAAATAGTAAAATATATAGACTCAGAGTTCAGAGAAGTGTGTTTGTTTAACTGCTTCATTCTTTATTGTGTTTATTTCAATGGTTCCCATGAATTATTCAGTATGTTTTAGGGTAGCCTAGAGAAAATGTATTCTTTTAAGGCAGTTATTTCTCAGACATTCTTTTAAGTGAGTTAGATGGAAACAAAGATTTAGAAACCAGATCTATAAATATGGAAAGATTTATATATATATGTATATATAAAGAATAGAAATACTGTATTAATATGAAAAGACTCCTGACCCTCACTTTTATTTTTTTTAATTGTCTCAGCAACACTCTATTCGTTCAAAGATTATTTTCATGTCTAAAACCAATTTCTACTGAGAGATTTAGGTACGTTTGATAGGGAGTACAACTCACAATTTCTTCGATTTATGCCAAGCAATAAATTGGCTAAATAAAATGTATCACAATAAACAACTCATCAAAAAATACATTTAAATTCACCTTGGCATGCAGTTCATAATTTAATCATTTTTGTCAACTAAAGAGTGATATCCAGGAATTTCCAGTGTTACCCAAACACGGAAGCTGTTATCTTCAAACCATATTTGAAAATGTCGAGCAAAAAGGGTACAATGTTTTTATGCACTTCTTAATTTTGCAATTTCTGTCATAAATTATAAACATATAAAAATTTTATTTTTCTACCTGTGCAATATATTCTGTCACTTACGACATTTTTCTTATTATTACTATTCATCTGAAATCTTATCAGTCAGAAGAGGCAAAATTTAGAAGCAAATACCTTTGCCAAAAGCGAACATACATTTTATTTTTAGAGCTTGTTCTCCTTAAAGGGAAATTTGCCATTGATTTGAACAGGACTCAACTTCAGAAAAACTCCTCATACAAGAGGCTTCAGGTTATGACTACTATGATCATCTTGATTGAGGTTTGGTTTATCAAGTTTGGGTTGTTTATCTTCTAGGCAAGGAAAGGAAAGGAAAGGGAAAGGAAGGGAAGGGAAGGGAAGGGAAGGGAAGGGAAGGGAAGGGAAGGGAAGGGAAGGGAAGGGAAGGGAAGGGAAGGGAAGGGAAGGGAAGGGAAGGGAAGGGAAGGGAAGGGAAGGGAAGGGAAGGGAAGGGAAGGGAAGGGAAGGGAAGGGAAGGGAAGGGAAGGGAAGGGAAGGGAAGGAAGGAAGGAAGGAAGGAAGGAAGGAAGGAAGGAAGGAAGGAAGGAAGGAAGGAAGGAAGGAAGGAAGGAAGGAAGGAAGGAAAGGAGAAAGAAAAAGGAAGAAAGAAAGGAAGCAAGCAAGCAAGAGAAAGAGAGAGAGAAAGAGAAAGAGAGAGAGAGAGAGAGAGAGAGAGAGAAAGCAAGCAAGCAAGCAAGCAAGCAAGCAAGCTAAAAGTTTGACAACTTACCAAACAGGGATTTAACACAGTGATTACTATTCTTTAAATATAATGCTTTCCTTAAATAGTGCTGTGTAAAACACAAAGGTATGAAGACATCTTCATTCTCCCCTTCCCTTTACTTATTCGTTTGTTTGTTTGTTTGTAAGAACAGTATGAGTTGAATAATCATTACTATCTCTTAGAGCTGCTTTCCAGAAGCTCTCAGTGCAGGTTCATTTTCTATTGAAGGACGGGAAAAATCATAATCAGTGGAAAACAAATGAATAGATATTCATTGATGGCCTAAATCCATGGGCTAAGGAGCCTCAGCCCACCCTTGGCTAGAATTATACAGAGGCTTGATACAACTTTGGACAGTAAAGACAAAGCAAATCCATTAGCAAAAACATAGACAAAATCTTGAACTCATGACATGATTCCTCCAGATGTGAAGGTCTGTGCACGATATTGATAGTATGTGTATTTTCTGTTTATGAACTGCTTTGTGGGAGCTGTTTCACCCATATCTTTTTTTTTTATTTGCTTGTTTCAGATGGAAAATAGGAAGTTCACTGCAGCTGATATTTATCTCAGTTTTTATTATTAATAGTTATCTCAAAATTCCTTCAGAAGTAGCTTGTTTCTTGACATCGTGGCCTACTTTTTGTCACATCAATTAGAATATGAAATATTCTAAATGAATATGTAAAACTAACTTATCAACATATCAACAAGAGGAAAAAAAATCTTGATTCAAGTTTTAATTAAACTCTTAATGACTGATAAACCTTATGCAAATAACATAACGGTTTGTTATCACATCCTTAGGCACAGGTTTTAAAGAGCTGAACATCTGAATTTGTATCTTATAAACCATAAGATACAATAGTTACCTGGTAGAAATAATAAATATTAACATATTCTGTATACACAAACCTTCATCTCTGGCTTAAAAGTACTACTGTTTGACTTTTTATTACATAAAACCCCCAGACAAATAATTTAACTGCAGTTAAACTTCAACAATAAAATGCCCTCCACTGACCTAAACTTTTAGAGCCAAATGCAGTAGGTTAGACCTCTTGGTAATCAGCTAAGTTTTCCTGCTGTCAGTACAGTGCATGAAGTCTTTACACATTAAGGTCATAGTTCTTAAATAAGATTTTCAAGTTGCAAATGTCTAATTATAAATTCATGAGCTGGAAATGTGCAGTCATAAAATTTACCAGTTGCACAGCTCAACATTTACAATGTGTGAGTCCGAGAAGATTTATGAAGTTATGCAGTAGTCTCAAGCAGATGTTGTTACCTGCCAACTTCATGTTATATTGGATTTTTTGTTTTAAAGCCACAGTTGCTAAGTTTAAGAAATTACTTTGAGAGGGTATTTTCTGGGGAAGGAAAGCAGAACAGGAGACAAGAATCTTTCCAAAGAAATTATGAGGAAAACATAAGAATAAGCGTATATTTTATTATTACTGTCTTGACAAAAATATAACCAATCACTCTGAAGGTCAGTTTTATATGTCTGTAATAACCCAGACTCCAAAAATTCCTACTCCTGGTAGCATTCTTTAATAAAAAACTGATCTAATGGGCCACAAAACTCAATCAAATAAGTGTTTTAATCAAATAAGTGCTGTGAGTAAAAGAGACTTAGATTTGTTCAATGTAATATTTCCTAAAGCTAATTAGTTGCTCCATAGGATTTTAACATGTTACATGTACTGAAAAAGTGCCCTTTCAATCTTACCTTCTTATTAACACTCCATAGCCTCTTCAGAAGTATACCTGCTGAAGCATGGAATTATCCACAGCCACAGTCACTTTGAGGTGTACCTGATCTGGTGCAGCCTTTTCCATTAGCTACAGTCCCTTCAGACACCTATTGTGTTGTGGTCTTTTCTGTGACCACCGATACTTCAAGGTACTCTGGCATGGCCTTATCCATGGACATGGACACTGTAAGGCCTACCTGCTGTAGCATGGACTTATCCATGGCTACAGGTGTTTTGAGGTATACTTTCTCCACAGTGAACTTGTCCATGACCAGGGATGCTTTGGGGTGTACATGCTCCAGTGTGGACTCATCTACAGGTCACAATCCTTCTGACTCAAGTTCAGCCTGGAGTCTCAGCCTGTCCAGTACAGCAGCACAGGAACAGCAGTGATGCCCTGGCTGGCTGTCAGTCCAGTTCTGTGGAAATAAATAAATATCAAGTACAGAGATTTCAAAAGTTTTAAAGAACTAGCATGGAAATTTTGACAAACAAAATCTGACATGACAAATGATGAATATGCCCTTACACAGTGTGTCCTTTCAGCTTTCAAAGCCACTTTAAAATCATTAGTTTATTTTTCCACATTGTCACCATTAAAAACAAACAAACAAACAAAAATTCTATATTAACCATAACTGTAATCTTTGTAAAATTTTATTATATATCTGAAAATCTGTTCTTATTGATTATCTGAATTGTCAGAAGTGTCAGAAAAACAGGTGTTTTGTAGACTTCCTTTTCAGCTGATAATAAGCATACTATGGAAGGTATACATTTCTAACCTGGTATCATGCCGTATATAGAGAAGGCATAAATAAATCACTAAAAAAAAAAAATAAGAAAAATAGAAGAGTGTTTCTTAGTGATCAAATATACAAAAGACATGACAATCAGCTTAAAAGGATGCTCATAACACAGACTGGATTTCTCTTTTGAATCACAAAGGTATCTGGAAAGAAGTTTTACATACTCAGGAAAAGTAGACAAGTACTTTGTTTGGACAGAAATTATTTTGGTCTGAATTTCAAATGCATTTTCTGCTCTTTCTGGCCTGTCTCATGTAAGTACACTTCCCCAATGTAATTAAATTTGGATTCAGAGTTACAAAGTTTTCTTTATATCAACTTCATTCTGATTTTTTTTGTTTTTGTAAATCCCTTGTTACTATAGCATTCTCTGAATAGGATCCCACCGGTGCATGGAAGAAATAATAATAATAATAATAATAATAAAGATTTATTCTTAATTTGCTTATCTTTCCCTTCTCTTCACATGCTTTTCTTCTCTCTATTATTCCATACACACTATTTATCTGCTATTTATCTCTATCCACCTGCCCCATTGCATCTCCTGAATTCCTTTGCACCATCTCTCCTTTGCTTCAGTCTGGTATCTGTTTTTGTCCTCAAAGTACAAGCATGTGTTTGTATCTTTGTCTTTGTTAGTTCTCCAGATTCCCCTTTTAAGTTTTGCCTTGCATGTTGTTCCTGATTTTGACCCAAAATCTTCCTCCTGAGCTGCTGGCTGCCACGGTGTCTCTGGTAGGACGGGGTTCCGCCCTGCCCAAGTGGAGGCTACTGTAGTGCCCAAGCTGGTGAGCCTGCCACTCTGCCTTCCCACTCCAAGTTCTCTCCCCACACTTGCAAACTTTCATATATCTTTCATACTCTTTTTAAGGTTACTGTTTCTATTCTCAAAAGCCTCATATTAATTCCCCAAAAACTCCCCAGCCCTGCTGATGCTTATCGTCTCCAGTGATACCAGTTTGGGGACAAAGACTTAGGGAGTCCCTACTTTTTACTCACCCCTCATTCTTTTTGTTGAGTCTTTCTTTTCTTTTTTCTTTTCATTTTTATATCCCTTCTTAGTAAACTGCCTTCCTATGATAGCTAAGAAAAAGTTAACATAGCTTTTGATGTGCTCAGATCACTCAAGCTGATCAATATGTTCTCACTATCTCCTTTCACTCCTTTAGTTGATATCCTGTCTGCTGCCTTTTATGTTATATTTGTAAGCTTTATGGGAGAACAAAAATGTTTTTGCTGTGTTCATCCAGTGTCAAAATAACATTATTCTAGTCTATGTTTTGAGTTCCAGGCCATACAGAAATATAAATTGCAATATCTCATGAAAAATGCTATTCATTGAATGGGTGTTTGTTCAGGGAGTGCTCCACTATGCAAGGAAATTGTATGCTCCCACAATACATCCCTCAGAAAAGAATAGAGCCATTCCAAAAGTCACACAAAGCATCTGAGCATGAACAGAACACTAAAAAATTATCACAGAACTGGTGCACTTACTCTTAGAAATATGAATCTCACGTACACATAGAGTAAATCAGTTCTTTCAAACAATATTATGAGGAACAAGAACAGACACTATGTAAACTTTTTGTAAAAATCTAAAAATATTATGTATTTCTGTAATAATAAATGAGCATCAAGGGCTCAAGATTTCTGTTATGTTTTTCATAGTCTAAGTTTATTTCCTCATTACTCATTCTTCAGTGTTTGAATCTTGGAGTATTGAAAGCAGGAAAATATATAGGAAAATAGGTAGGAGTTAACCAAGTTGCAGAATAACACTATTGTACTTTTAAGAAACAGCATTCTGTTTTTACAAAGGAATGCAGTTACCTAGGTACCCGTAAAAGTAACCAGCCATTCATGAGGTAAAATCCTGCCAAACAGAATGACAAATACTGTTCCTATATAGTCAACATTCAATTTGAGGAAGAGTCCATACATGATACTATATGTGCAACCATAAAACAAAGAAAGACTTGCATCCTCATAACACCAACATACTTCACTGTCTTCCAGGATCTCCACCTGCTTCAGTAACTACAATCCCTTATTCTTTCTCCAGTCACATCATGTATCACTTGAAGCCTTTAGGGATAGAGACAACTATACAGTAACTTTTTTTTTTTTTCCACGAAATTGGAGGCAGAGCCATACGAGGAAAGTTATAATCTCCTTAGTTCAATGTAATAGCTCTACCTATTATTGTCTTGTCAATTTTCTTTTTGCATGATGTGTCCAAGAAATTCAGGAAACCATCTTTATCCTTAACCTCTGGAGCTTTCACTTGTCTTGATAAAGTCCCCTCGCACCTTCTCAACTCTGGAGTTGCTTTCAACATGGCCTTTATTTAAATTCATAACCACAATTGCTGTCATAGGTTCCCTATTCTAATGTTCCATTCCTTCTACATTAAAATAAATATATAAATTATTCTCAATAATTTGTGGAGGGCTCTTTTGTAGCCCTGTGCAGAGAGAGTGACAAGCTCATTCACACATACAGCTACAGCTGTCATTTGGAGTCAGATCACCTATCTAGCATTTTTTTTTCCGTTTTGTCCTAAAACAGTCTTTCTGGAAAAAAAAAAATATATATATATATTTGTATAGAATTAGAATAAAAAAAAAACAAAACAAAACAAAAAACAGATCTGAGAGGCTCAGTTGAGAAGTCTTGCTATGCTGAATTCACAGATGTATGTATTTTAAGGCTCTTTAAGTATTTTAGGGCTTATTGAGAATGAAGCATTGTGAGAGCTGACACAGAAAGATACTACAAAGATGTTAGAAAAATTTAAATAAAGTGATAATATGAAGTTATTTTGGAAATTTGAGTAGAAATAATATATGAAATTCTACAGTAAAGTGAAAAGTCAGAGTTTCTCTAATTTACTTAAAATGTTGTAGAACTAATTATAGAAACAACTATTTGATCTGTGTACTTACCTCATGAAGGATTTGTTGAATTGACGAACTTTCTGTCATCTTGAAAATTTTTGTAATCTTTACTACTTAAATCTCTAGAATGACCCTCTATTTATTATTATGTGGCTTTTAGTGAATTCAGAGATGATTTCAGCAAAAAGAAATAGTACAAGAAACAGAGAAGAAAGGAATTGTAGTTTTTCCACTTCAATTTTAACTGAAAACATGAGCTTATGTTTACAATACCTTTTACAAAAGAGACACTTTCCATTAGACCATGTTGCTCAAAGCCCCATCCATCTTGGTCTTAAATACTTCCAGGGGTGGGGCAGCCATGGGGCAACCTATTCCAGTGCCTCGCCACCCACACAGTGAAGAATGTCTTCCTAACCTCTAATCTAAATCTACCCTATTTTTTAGTTTGAAGCTATTAATCCTGTCACTGTGATAAAGAGATCCTCACTAGCTTTTCTGTAGGCCCCCTTAGGACACTCTAAGGTCTCCCCAGATCCTCCTCTTCTCCAGGCTGAAAAAGCCTAACTCAGCCTGTCTTCATAGGAGAGGTCCTCCAGCCCTTTGATCCTCTTCATGGCCTTCCTCTGGACTCATTCAACTATGTCCATGTCCTTCTAATTTTGGGGACCCCAGAACTGAATGCAGTACTCCAGCTGGCATCTCAGGAGAACAAAGTAGAGGGGGAGAATCATGTCCCTTTTCCTGCTGGCCATGCTTCTTTTGATGCAGCCCAGGATATGGTTGGCTTTCTGTGCTGCAAGCATGCATTGCCAGCTCATGTCAAGCTTCTTGTCAATCAACACCCACAGGTCCTTCTCATAAGGACTGCTCTCAATCCATTCTCTGCCCAGTCTGTATTTGTGCTTGGGATTGCCCCAGCCCAGATGCAGGACTTTGCAGTTGGCCTTCTTGAACCTCATGAGGTTCACACAGGCCCACATCTCAAGCCTGTCAAGGTCTCTGGATGGCATTCTTTCCCTACAGTGAGTCAACTGCAGCACACAGTGGTGTCATCAGCAAATTTGGTGAGGGTGTACTCAATTTTTGTCCCTCTCACTGACAAAGATGTTACACAGTGCCAGTCCCAATACTGACTCCTGAGGCACAGCACTCATTACTGATTTCCACCTGGACATTGAGCTGTGACCACAAGTCTCTGAGAGCGAACCTCCAGCCAATTCCTTGCCCACCGAATGGTCCATCCATCAGATCCATGTCTCTCCAGATAGGTACTAGATAGGTATCAGAAGATTGGGGCTATTGTTTTGTTAATGTTACTCAAAACTTACTACCTTCTTACCTTGTGGACACCTTGTCTGGTGCTATTATATGCAAGCTCACATGCACGAACCAAAAATATTAAAAGAAAATATGTTAAAACACATCTTTAACTAACTTTGTTTGTACAAAAATTTACCAACTTCCCCTATTGGTGCATTGATCTGTTGGCAATCAGCATTGCACTCTGATTTTGCAAATAAGTCTGAAACTAAAATGTCTTTTTACATGTTCCTCTCTGTTATTCATACACATTTAATCAATTCTGCACATAAATAATCAGGATTACCAAATCCTTTGTGAACTTTGCAGATACCTGTGGGTAATTCAGAGCACTACCATATGGATCAGATCTTGACATTGAAGTTTTGAGTTTAGATTTTGGCCACTAATGGAGAGCATCAAAAATTTTTTTCAGCAACAATCACTTGACCAAAACATAGCTCCAAAAACTTATTTTAAATGTATAGACCATTGGTCCAGCTTTGGAACACTGTTTTCTAATGATAAGGTATGGTTTAATATGTTCATGTTAATAAATAAATAAATAAATATCAGTACGTTTCCTAACCTGTTAGGTAAGACAGGGTTTCTTGTGTCCAAGATTAAACATCACAGGTTTTTGCCATAATTAACAATAAAAGAGTTAAATAACCTTGTGATTTTCACAAACTCTATGCCATGAAGAGTGACAATGTAATTAAAATGTTGTGATGTGTGATTTGTATAGATGGCACTGAGAACTGTAACCAGATTAACTACATGACTTGCACACACTGCCTGCAATGAGTTATACTACTCTAAATAATTACAAGAATTAAGTTCTAACACAGGCTGTCTACAAAAAATATATTGACTCTGACCAAATTAAGTACTAGAATTAATAGATTTACACTGACAATGCCTACAAAGTGAAAGTCTCTTGCAATATAAAATACAAGAAAAGTGAACATACAGTGCAGGGTAGAATGCAGTTACAGCTCAGTCTTAGTGAGATGATCTGGCACTTTCTACCTTATTTTAACTTTTTAAAATGGCATAACCTCATTTGTTTAAACACTGGTTCTCTCACACTGCTTAAAAAAGATTTTGTACAGGTTAGTTTAAATATAGTTGTATGGGATAGTCTAGTCAGTCAAACTTAGATCGCTTATTTGTTTCTGGTCCCACAACAAAGGGAACTTGGAGAAGACCAAGGGTTGGGGTCAGTCACTGCATAGCATGTCTAAGGACAGTCTAGAGAGGATGCTACCATTTTCATCACTTATCCTGGGATTTACGTACAGTATAGACATAAGGAAAGAGTGAGATCCTGGCATACTTCTTTCATCACCGTAAGTACTAAATGATTTCAGTCCTAGCTGAACTGATATGTATATTTTAAACCAAGGTACAAGAGTGGGCTGAAGAATCAATAGATTTTCTTTCTTCTCAGAAACTTATGCTGAATACATACTTAATTTCATTCCTCTGCAATTCCACACAAGAAGGAGGACTTTAAAAGCATATATACATTCAGCAAGAGTTCTGTCTGTCACCCTAGGGAATGTTAGAAAAAGACTCAACTGAAAAGAAGGTAATGAACTAGGAAGGGGAAGGATAAAAAAGAACTTCATGAAAATTAAAACTGACTTCGAGTTTACAGTAAAACAAAGAGACATCACCTCCATGAGTGAAGATCCAAGAGCAACGTCAGTTTCATGATAAAACAGGTAATATTTCTTGGTTATGAAGTTTTATGCAAACCTGAAAACAGACCAGACTTCCTTATACATTTCTAGCAAAAGCTTATACATGGTTAGGACTCAGAAGTCAGGAAGTCAGCTGCCTTTTTTCACCACACCATGGCAGTCTATTCAAGCACAGTGGTCTACTCTAACACAGCAGAAACTTTCTAGTCTCACATAATTATTATTATTTTCTTTCTTTCATTTGAGGAAATTGCGCGTGCACATACAAAATAGAAAAAAAAAATGAGTGAATTGAATATGGTAAAATAAACATTTAGTTTCATTTTCTTCTAATGTTAAAAGTCTGACAGAGGGTGGGAGAAAGGCTGGTAGATTGGGAGAGAAGAAGATGATTGTGCTGATGCTGAAGGTGTTCATTCTGCTATTTACAAAAAGAAATAAAGAACTTTGGGTCTTGGGAATAAATAAATAAATAAATAAATAAATAAAATAAAGAGTGGAAAATAGAATAGACTTCCAGATATGGAAGCTGTATGAAACTTCTCTAGCCTGTCTTTATCACCAGTCCCACACCATGATGTAATAAAATGCCTCAAACACAGGTATAAATCACAGAAAGGCAAACTGTCAACTGTGATATAGTTAAGATAAGCATAAGCCAAGGCAAAACTGAATTATGCCTAGGTATTTAGACTAAAGTTTTTCCATGTGTCACAGAAGAGTCTGCATTAGAAAGAGAATGCTTTTGAAATGAGGAGAGAAAGAAAAAAAAATCAAATTAGTTTCAGGAGAATTTCTGAGCTGCATAAAAACTGAGGCTTCATACAAAGTACTTTCTTTGTTTACAACTTTATATCACTCTAATTGTCAAGGAACCTACAATTTACATGCATATTCATCCACATTTCTTCCTAAAGGCAGAAAATTTGAGTCTTGTCAACTTCTTTAGTAACTCTTGCTTGATAGTGTTTTGTTTCTTTCTTTATTCATGTGTTACCCTTTACCCTTTTTTTTTTTTTTTTTTTTTTTTTTTTTTTCTGGTATACATGTCTGCCTTGGTTTCATCTGGGATAGAGTTCATTTTCCTCCTATTACTATCATGCTGTGTTTTGGATTTAGGATGAGAATAATGCTGAAAATACACTTATGTTCTAGTTGTTGCAGAGCAGCACTTACTCTTTGTCAACGACTATTCAGCTTCTAATGCTACCCTGCCAGGGAAGATGCTGAAGGTTCTGGGAGGGGACAGAAACAGGACAGATGACCCAAACTGATCAAAGGGAAATTTCATGCTATACAGCATCATGTCGAACAATAGAACTGGGGGGAGTTGTCCCGGGGGGATGCCGTTGCTCAGGGATAGGGTGGGCATCAATCATCAGGTGGTGAGCAACTGTATCATGCATCACTTATTTTGATTATTCTTTTATCATTATTATTATAGTTGTTGTTATTCCCTTCCTTTTCCACCCTACTAAACTATCTCAATTCTCAACACACTTTTTTTTTTTTTTTTTTTCCCTCATCTCCCCAATCATCTCCCCAATCCCACCTGGAGTGACCAAAGAGTTGTATGGTGCTTAGCAGGGTTATACCACAACAACATCCCACCAACCATGCAGTTATTTCATTTCTATTAGGTTTCTCACTTGTCTCAACTGATCAGCTCTTTATCTTTGCTACAAGAAACAAAGGATTAGTTATAGAAACAGAGTACTATAAGGAGGTTACACTGGGCTATATTGAATGGAGTCAGTCTTCCCTTGTAAGCGTGCATCTGACCCATCTGATCAGTTTCAGGCAAAATTGGTAAGTGGAAAAAACAGAAGAACAAAGGTGTATTCAAAGAAAGTGTTACTCCATCATCAATATTTAGAAACAGGAAAGATTGCAGTCTTCAAATACTCCAACTAATCTAATTTGGAAAGAGGAATGAACGTCTAGCAACAGGTTCTTGTTGTGTCTGAGGAGATATTAATTCTGTTCTTAATATCCTCACAAATTCCTAAGTAATTCCTAAATTGATTTTTTTTTCTTAATCTGTTTGGTGAAAATAATAGCATTTGTGCTACTTCAGAGAGGTTTTAAATGGCTAAATTCATGAAAGTTTATGAGCTTTTAAAATAATGTAATGCCAAATTAGAAAAGCGATTTTCTAGGAGGAATTCCACTTCCCACAAGAAGCAGGATCAAAACTATTAGGAATATCAAGAAGGAACATGAAATGAAAAGTACTGATATCATAACAGTAAAGAATAAATGGAATAAGCTCCTAGTGGAACTTTAAATTCCACGTATGTTTTCATTTCTTTTAATGGATATGTGCTCCTTCCACATCACTGGTCTTGGAAAGTGAATTAATTTCCTTCTGTAGTCAGACTACTTTTTGTAGTCAGTCTAAGCAAGAAGGAAAAGAGCATAAAATACACCTTACAACTGAGTTGGAAGGAACCTTCAGGATTTCACAGCATTAAGACTGAAACCTAGAATTAAGTCAGTGTAAGCTAAGTCTAAAAAACAGAGAGAAAGGATGAGAAACAATAAGTATCCAGCCAGTAATCAGGCTAGCATCTAAAGGGTATGGAGTTTGCAGACCTACTTGAAGGTGTTCAGACAAGAAAACTATCTGAATTTGGATCCATACCAAGAAACCGGGGCAAGATATATTTAGTCCAATTTTCAAACCAGTCTGGAACAATTTATGTACTACTAACAATGAGAGGTTGTCTTCAGTTACAACCCTTTCCACAATTTGTCCTCACCTTCCTTGATGAACCAGGGAAAGATATCTGAAACATTTTAGAGGAGCAGATTTACATTTTTGCACTGAAGTAATAATGCAGGATACAAGAATTATTCATAAACATTCAAACAAAACATATATCAATCAATAAAAAAGTAAATCTGTATTAATTAGCAGGGATATTTAATCTGTGTGATGTAACAAATAAATGTCACATTGGAAAAAAAAAGTCTTAAGATAAATAAAAAAGGAAAAAAATGACTATAATTATCAGTGACAAAAAAATCAACTCTAAAACATATATTTTTTTTTAATAGATACCTGGTTTAATGTAGAGTCTTATTATCTGAATATATATATACATATATATATACATATATATATATATATATATAAACAAGCAAAGCTGTTTATTTATAAAGGATCAAATCACCTGAATGACTGGCAACAGTAAATCCATACTGTGCCAAAGAATATGCACATTGCTTGGTGTCACCAGAGGGCATATAAGAGAATAAGTATATTGAATTACAATGTAAGAGTGAAAGAGAAGATAAGTAAACTAAGCTTATAGGAAAATATTTTACATTTCTAAATATTTTACTCTTCTAAATTTTAAATAACTCTTCTTTCCTAATATATGTGTGTGAGAACAGTTCTTGATTCTAATATAATAACATAACTACTTTGGAGATGTGAGGTAAGTTTACAATATCCATAAAAGTGAGCTACAGTTTAAAATTTTCATTGGATTTACTCTCTGAATTTTACCTGGGTCAAATACTACATCAATTTTACAGAAAAGAATTTACTAATAAGATTGATTTGTAGGGAAGGAAAATCAATGGGATTAAGCAGCAGAACAGAGATTGTTTTCTCTTGGCTCCGGACTGTTTTTATTCCTTCCTCCTCCCCTCAACTTTCAGTACTCTTAAAGAAAATAGAAACATGAATCCTGAAAAAATCTTTGGAAATAAAATATTAGATTCTTTGGATTAATACACTGAAATTCAATACAAATTTTCCAGGTTAAGATGCAAATAGCTATCCCTCTACCTCACAAGTACACATACATACACATTCTGTACCTGAGAGAGACCCTAAATAGGTCACTTTCAAGTTAACAAAGACATTACTTACTATAAGAATAATAAAGGAGAAGGATTTTTGTTTATCCATAGTGTAGAAGATAGCCAATGACACTTTTTGTGACTACTTCAAATTACTGTTACCAAAAGCCAGAAAAAGTTTATTCTATCAACCAAGATTTGGAATGGATTCTGAAAGCCAAGACTATGAAATACAGATAGTAATTTTAACAGTTCCTCTGCTATCTTTGTTAATATTTAATATTTTTAGGGTAGGTATCTTGGTAAATATTTAAACATTACTGCTGCATTAACTGTACACCTATAAAAAACAGTGTTCTAGCTTTCACTGACTTTTTTTCTTAAGTTGTATAGAAAAATAACTGGCCTGAAAAATATCTGTTTTCCACAATCTATCTTTAATTTTGGGTAGCAGGTACCTCCACCTGCCAGAATATTTCTAAAACAGATGGTCAAATGCCACAGTCATTAATTTTTTCATTAGAGATATCCAGGTGGTAAATTTGTGAGTAATTTGCTGAATTCTTTTCCAAAGATCGTTTATTCAGTGAAGGTAGATGTTTATTTCTATTGTAAATTTTTCAACCTGGTATAACAGATTAATGTTACAACATGTTACTATGTTGCATTAGAATGCCTTCCCTGTATTCCAGCATATTACACTATGTCAGGATAGATATTAACTTTCACAATGTAAATACCATGATGTAATTGAAACACAGCACAAGAACTAATGCGTAGACAAAATATCCATTTCTCTCCTTCTGGTCCATGTGAAAGAAAAAAAAATAAAAAATAAATAAAAAAATAAAATAAAAGGAGAGACCTTCCAATCTGGGGGAGCCTGTAAGAAGAATAAGCAGCAGTTATCTTTCACCCAACATTCAAGCATACCTGCCACCTGACTGTCCCATGTCTCTCATTTGGAGAGATTATGATTTATTTTTTAATTGTTTGTTTTCAGCAATGGCTGCTGTGCTATTCTGGTGCACTAAGCACTAAATTCAGTAACTTTCTTGGAGCTTTTCCCTTTGTTTCAATATTCTTGACTTTGCACTGTGCAGTCTCATAGTTTCAATAAATGTAAAACTTAAAGTGTGACACAGAAAAGAAAAAACAAACAAAACAAACAAACAAACAAACCAAAAAAAAAAACCTGCCTCAACTAATAATGCACAGAAGAGTGTTTCTGGCTTATAACTGACGTAAAAGTCTCAGCTACTTAAGTGCTCACTGATTTTACATTTTGGATATTGTACATGGTTCTGGGTCAAACTACGAATCTATCATGTTTGAATACTAATCAGACTGACCTCAATTTTAAATATGTTACCAGTTCTGCCTGCTTTTAAAATTTCTTGGGAATATCTTTACATAAATAAAATGACTAAATAAAGGTAGAGATATAGACCTGGTACTCTAAGAGAAACTAATAAAAATGCATTTTTTTCTTATATGTAGCATCCTTTCTTTTGTGTGTGATAAATAAATGGCAGTAGCCTATATGTACTATGAGACTGCTGTACTTAGAAGTCACACTTTTCTCTGCAGGAAGGAATCATTTTAGTCTTGAGCCTAATGAAATAATAATCACTGGAACAAAAGGCATAATTGTTGCCTGCTATAAATGTGCTACCCCACTGGAGTGTATGATTCTATTTTGATTGTTCTTTTTCTTGCTTGGCAGATGGCAAATTATCTTAATTATCCATTCACACTCTGAAACCTCTTTAACCTCAACCAGTTGTCTTCTTGAAGACCATCAAGCAGAAAACACGTTCGTTCAGCTATGCATGAATATAAATGGTGTCTTTCTAATCATGCAGCACTCAAAGCAATATTTATCTTATTACTATAGAAACAGTAATAGCTGCCTATATATAGGCAATATTCTGAAAACTTATGTCCTATTATATACCACGCTGACTACAAAAGAAAATCAACCTTGCAAGTCTAAACTGCTTTCCTCCATTCTACACACTGTAAAATATATCTACTTCCTTTACTAAATATGAGCTTTTCTCACTTTTTATTCCCCTACCAACATCCGAACTTCCAACTGTGCACATCTTCCACTTGTTCTTATTATATGAGAAACATAGGAAATTCACCACTGAGAGTTACCATTTCTTTTGCAGAGACTGGATTAACTTTGAAGATTCTGAAATGGAAACTCCACATTTCACTACTCAGATTAATGAGTTAAATGTTTTCTGTGAAAGTATTTCCTAATACAAAGGATATTTCAATAAACCACTCCCTAAACTGATGTTTTTTTTTTTCCTCCCACCTTTTTTGACTTGAAAGATTTTGCAAAATCAAATTTAATTGACACAGCCTTGTGAGACTCTTAAGCCTATAATGGCCACACATGGAAATTCACTCAAGCAAAAAATGATCTGATTGGCACTGGTCCAAAAATTCTACAATTTCACAAGCATAGGAACTTTTCTGACAGGAGAGGGGACATCATGACTTAAATTCACACAAAAAATCAAGCAGGCAAACAAAATCTTAGCTACAGACAATTGTCCCTACTTAGTATTCAGTGATTTATGGCTCAGGGCACTGCAGGTGACTTTCTTTGACATGAATGTAACTTGAACTTTAAAAATATTTAAGACTACAATCAGAAAATGTGCAGTGAAAATTCATTTCACAGGTGCTCAAAAGTTTTTCAGAGATGCAACATTGTTTTATTCCAGTTAAAACTTCTTCAAATTAAGAGGACAGACTGCTTGGTCATTTCCAATGTGGGATGAAAACAAATTCTGAAATCTCACAGATGCTGTGAAACAATATTTTTGCCTTTTATACAGTTATGTTTAAAATATTTCACACACACACACATATATATGCTATATCTAAAAGGGTTCACAGAAATGTTACATCAATATTATATGGAGCATCTGAGCACATAACATAATAATTACATATAAACTATAGAAACTTGCTTGATTGTTAAAAAAGACTATAATATTAGAGTGTTAAACACACTCTAAAATATAGTAATTATTTTTCAGCAAGACCAAAGATCAGTCATTACTCGTGAGAAATGGAAGAGTAGCTTTAAAGTTATTTAAATGTTTGAATAGAACACTGTTCAAAGATTTCCTCTAGAGAGCTAACTAGATGCAGTTCTTTTAAACTGCTGCCAACATATTTTTCTAGTTTTGATTTTCCAGACATAGTTTCTTAACTATGTTGAGCCCACCTTTTTGTGAAAACTCCAATGAAGCAAGAAATCTTTTGCATTCTCCTTGACAATTTTCAGTTTCAGGAACTTTTATATTTCATATTGAAATACTTGAAAGATTTTTCAAAGAGAGTTTTGCATGTGCCCTACCTTATTAAAACCAGTATCTTTGGGGATTACAACATTTGCTCAGTTCTAGACCTCCCCAGTTCATATTGAGGAGTTCATATTCATCACTCTGACATCCTATCTGTGTGTCATTGCATAACATGATGATCAATAATTTTGAACATTGGTGGAGAAATCTAAGATCCTTTTTTTCCTAATTGCATAATTAATTGTATTTGCAGGGAATGGTTTCAGGATCAACAGACCACTTTTCAGCCCCTCTTCTTGGTTTACTTTTTTCCGAAAACCCATCTTGTTGAAGTTTGTACTGGGCCTGGCTGGAATGTTAACTTTCCCTGCAGCAGCCCACACAGTGCTGTGCTCTGCACTTGTAGCTGGAACAGCAGTGTTATCACACCAGCTTGTGTGTGCTGCTGAGCAGTGCTGGCACAGCAGCGGGACTCTCTGTAACCCTCCTAGGGGGTGGGCAAAAAGTGAGAAGAGAAACATCACCAGGGCAGCTGACCTAAACCAACCAAAGGGATGTTCCATACCATAAGATGTCACACTCAGCAATAAAAGGTGGAAACAGGAAGAAGAGTTCTCTTTGTGAAAATGTCGGTCTTCCTCCCGAACACTCATGGTGGTATATATCACCAGCTCTGACATAAACGACAGTATGAGTGAGAGAAGCCTACATCTGAAGGATGCAATAGTGCAAAATGGATGCAAAGCACTAAATGGTGCCATACAACTATCTCTTTTGCAGTTTAACTCAATAGCCAGCACACTAGCTGCCAGCTCAATGGTTTGGAAGGTGTTTTGTTTTTATTGTGTCTAATGTGTTTCTAGGTTTTCCAACACAGAGATAATATTATATTGATATATTCAAGACTGTAGCTGGAGCTCTGCCAGCAGTTACAAATTTAATTACTCTATTTAATATCTAGGAGCTAGATATTAACATTGTGGCAAACCCTAACTCTTTTTCTGATGCTCTAAAATCTCAGTTCCATCTCAAGGTCACAGCTGTTACTGTGATTAAGGTTCAAGAATCCACCATTCAAAAATAGAACAAAATATTGGACTGTGGAGACTCTGTGGCTTCCGTGTCAGGGAAAGTGAATGCAGTGTCTTTCACCTGTATGTCACCAGAACAATGTAACATAGCTGTGCGTGACTGAGAACTGCACCCACCCTGGGAGATGTTGGATAGTATGTGGGATGATGATCTCAGACTAATTCCTAATGGACAGAAATGTATATGATTTGAAAATAAAACCGTCACAGCTGCTGTTAATTGGCTCCCTTCTCAGCAGTTTCAGAAGTGAGGCTGCTCACCTCAGAGACACTGAGATTAAATCATTTTCTAATCCCTAGAAGTGTTCAATCAAGATCTGGGAATAAAGTAAACAGTTCAGTGAAAGGGAACATGCACTGGTGCTGTCCGTGCTGTCCATTTTCTGGGTATAATTAAGGTCCTCATTTTCTAACGCTGTCAGTCTGACATCTTCCATCAGCATGAATATTCACTTGATCTTTGTACTTTACTTTGTTAAGAGGAAAGATGGAAAATGAGGAAAAAGAGGAAAAAGAAATCTTGCAGAGTGAAAAGAAACACTTCAGTGGAATCATCCTATTTACATCTGAAAAGTCATTGAACCTCCACGCTGTCAGTGACTTGACACAAAATGTAAATTCCTGCTTCTATTATAATTCCTGAGCACATGAAGAAGAAATAGCACAGTAAGACTTTACTTTTGCTTTTAAATACTTGATCACTGAGTCATTTTCCAAAGCCAGTTTGGATACAATTTCTAACTGAATTACAGGAGACAAAGAATAGTCATGGCTATTTCTTTTATTAACTGAAATTATATCATTAAAATAGAAAAGACTCTTCTCTGAATGAAGTAATGCCTCTCCCAGTAGTGATATTTCTTCGTGTTACTGAGATGGTAAAAGAGAGATATAATTAATGTACTGTCCCCTTATCAAGACCAATAAACACTGAGCAATGAAATATAGTATGATTGTGCCATTATTTCAAACAAATTTTTTATCATCTCTTAGCAGCTAAATCATAAATTATTTTTCAGCATAATTTTAATAAGGTGAAAGACAATCAAGGCCTGAAATGAAGTGCTATAATAATCATCCTGTTTTCTATAATAATATTATTATTAATAGAAATATTATTAATAATAATAATGATAAAGAACTAAAAAATGAAATGAACTGCCAAGAATGCACTTAAAAGTGCATTCTTTCACCTACATCTTCACAATGTCAGGAGGAGTAATTCTACCAATTGAAGATCAGGACTATATTAAGAGTAATCTGCAATCAGATATTCATCTCAGTGGTCAGTATTTGTAATGAGCTTCACACAAGCAGTGAAGGTTAATCAAAAACCAATGGTCATAAATTAGCATAAATGTGGCTTTGTAGTTAAGTACAAATGCTGCCAGACTTTCTTAGTACCAAAACAACAGATTATATTTACTTGATCTCTTATTGTCAGTTAATTTTCTCCAGTACGCATTAAGCCTGTAGCTGCATATTGTTTACTACAGTATCTGAAACACTATACACACTGAATTTAAAGCAAAATAATAATCCCACTGTTAAAACCACTAATATCAACATAGTATCTCATTTTCCACATTTTCCAATCTGTCTAGGATTTTTCAATTAGTGTTTTTTTTGTCGTTGTTGTTGTTTTTTTTAGACGCAAAGGAGTTTAAAAAATGTTTCTTAATCTCATTTTCTTGATATAAATAAACAGTTGGTTAATTACCCCATGACAATTATTATAAATATGAGATGACATTCAATTACAATCAGAAATGCAACATTTTATATCTGTAAAGCAATGCATATTCAAAGTGTTTTAAACTCTTACATTCATCTGGGATAAACCATTTTCATTTCATTTATTTCCTTAGGACCAGTTCTTTTCTGCCATGGTAGGTAAATGTAGTTTTAGTTATCTGGAAAAATTCACATCAGATTTTCAACCCACTTTTTTCCTTTCACATGTCTGACTGATTATTGACACACATCTGAACTCTTTTGAATGAGTTATCCCTTCAGTAAGACATTTGTTTATAAATACTAGACTTAGAAATCACGTTTACAAACTCTGAACTTATGAACACCTATATTAAATTAATAATATATAGAATAATAGCAGGTT
This sequence comes from Aythya marila, assembly GCF_965140915.1. Taxonomy (NCBI): domain Eukaryota; kingdom Metazoa; phylum Chordata; class Aves; order Anseriformes; family Anatidae; genus Aythya; species Aythya marila. The sequence continues at coordinate 97,412,387 of NC_139043.1, read as the reverse complement.
AGATATAAATGGCTTTTGCAAAAGATTAAGTTTCAAAGTATTTGATAATTATAACAACCCTTTATTGTAAGTATACTTTCAAACATCACAAGCATTATTCTTACCAAGAGACACTTTTTAAAAATAATTCTTCACACTTGCACAGTACTTGTCATGTTTGAAGCACTCCACAATCATAATCAATCCTTATCACTTCTTAAATAGATTGTGAAGTCACAGAATTGGAGCTCAGTGACCATAGATATTCCAGCCTTCTCTGAAACTAATAGCAAATGTAATTACCCCAAAGCAATATTAATTCTGAATAAATGCAAGGGAAGAAATAAATAATCAAACAAAAAAATACATAAAAAACTGTTCTGTTAATAAACTTTTGAAAAAGACCCTTACTCATCTCACATCCTATGCTGACATCTAGCATCTAAGGAGAGAGAAATAATTCTAATACAATCTTAGTGGCTAGCACTAACAGCTAATGCTTCAAAAATGACTAAATATCTCTTTTTCCTCAGGACCTCTTATCTTGCTCATCTTTCCTCACTGTTGACCATCTTACCAAGCATTTTGCGTAATAGTACTGATATATTAGATTTAATAACAGCTATCAGTCACACACATTTTCTAAAACATCTCTCTAATTGTAAAGTGGAATTCTACTTTAAGGCCTTACAATGTTATGTAGCTTCCATTGCTTTAAAGACACTGTAAAATATTTTTTCCATGCCTGTTGCAACATTTTAGCTGATCCATGATGTCTTGACATGAAAATGACATTAACCAAAATAATGCCTACAATTTGTTTGTACTGTATGTTTTGTTCATCTTCTGCAGAGCAGAAAATCACCAATCAGTGATTTAAAATACTCTGGGTTGTTTTACTCTCTTCATGTTTGCATAAATATCTAATTTTCAGCTGGTTAAATATTGGAACACCATGAAATTACTAAATATGATACTTTTTGGCTCAAATGATGTAGCTTAATCCAATGATTCATTACATTTCTTGATATTAGACATCAGTGTAGCACTCCACTATTTCTCATATAGTCAGGGGTGGTCGGTATCTGTCCACATAAAAGTGAAGATTACAAATGAGAAAAACATTTCATTAGCAAGCATTTAGTATTTACTGGAAAGGATTCAGGAAGATAGAACTAGACTCTCATTGTGTTCATCTATGTACTTTTACCTCTTACATTTAAATTTGCTAATACACATATATAAATACACATATAAAGGTCAACAAATAATCCCTTCTGAAGAAATGAAGCAAGACTACTAAATAATACAAGATTCTTTACCTTCCTTTTGTTACACTCATTGCATATGTGTTCATAACTATAACATTACACAGACACATGAAGGGATACTTAGTAAACTACTATGTTATAGCATTTTTTTTCTAATTGTCATAATTTGATTTCTCCCTTTTAATAAACCAAAATAAAGCATGTAAAACGTATACAATATAGATTATAAACTACTAATTGTTTAATCTTACATTTCATACTATGAAAATTTTGACAGGTCATTCAGAGACTGTAGTAATAAACTTTTTGTATAACTAATTTAGAATAAAAAGAAACAAGCTGCCAAATGTACAATGCATATCATTTATATTTATTCCACAGCCACAATCTCATTTTCATTTCTTTACTGACACTTCAGAGTGTCAGGATTGTCAGGACTGAATAGAACTATGAGATGTTAGGAGAAATCCATTACTATGTGGCATTTAGACCAGAAATAATTCACTTTTTCTATTAAGAACTTCATATGTTCAGGAACTATACAAGGTTATATAAAAGCACATTCCAAACACTGATAAATCACGTGTGTTTCTCATAATAAGCTGCTTGAGGACAGTGAAAGAAAATCCCTGTATAGAATATAAATGTTTTGTGAATCAGCATCATTGAGGATGTTTTGAAGAAATATTAGTGATATGCTTGGTGGTTGTTCTGTTATAAAATCATGTAGCAAGGTGAAAATATACCATTACATATCTCTTCAAAATTCTTCAAAACAAGCCTTTTTTGCCCCTTCTCTTAGAAGTAATCAATTTCAGCTATACATGTATATTGAAAATGTACCTTTGAAGGTGCATGAGTAAGATTATAACTGTGTGGTTTCACCATGCCTGTATTTTCACCATTGCTGAGTTGTTAATTTTCTCCTGAACATATAGAGGTAGTTTTCCCTTGTTTGGTTTGTAGACAAGCTATTGATAGCATCATCCCAGACAGTGAGTTATCTGGAGAGAAGTAAGTTAACATCAAAATTATGCCAGCAACAAACTTTCAACATTGCTTTAGCAAGTCTGTCTCTGCAGAATGAAATAATTGAAAGATACTGAAGAAAAGATAAAAAGAGGAATCAAATGACACAGAATTTAATTTGGAGTCACTAACGGATTAGTACCATGCACAGAAACCATCAGACTACCTGATAAAACGTTAATTTTATGTGGTTCAGCACAAATATGACTTGCATTCTGTTGGCTCAGAAGCTATTTTCTCAAACATGGATCATCGAACCAGTAGACCATAAAGACTGCCTTAAACCCTTTTATGATCTATTTATGTAACTTTAGAGCAATTAGACAAGTTGTGCTAACATGGATACTCTCTGTTCAAATTATATTATAATGCAAGAAAAATGGTGCAGTTCACCAAAAGAAATAAACTATGTATACAGTATCATGTTTCCACAACTAACTCATTTGTGTTTTTCATTAGTAAAGTTGCTATGTGGATTCTAAGAACTGACTGTAAACAGAAGGAGAAAAGAAAGGAAAATAACACATCTCTGGATGATCTCAATTTCACATTCTCCCCCATGCAATGGTTTTGACTGGAAGAGAGTTAATTTTCTTTGTAGAGACACGTATAATGTTGTGTTTTGGATTTTTTATGAAAATGGTGGTAATGTATTGATGTTTTCCATTGTTGCAGGACAGTGTTTATACAGAGCCAAGGCCTTTTCTGCTCCTTGTGCTATCCTGTCAGAGAGGAGGATGGGGATGCACTAGAAGCTGGGAGCAGACACAGCCAGGACAGCAGACCCAGACTGGCCAAAGAGACCACACAATATGGTGTCATGCTCAGCAATTAAAGTTGGGGTAAAAAAGGAAGGAGAAGATGTTCCAAGTAGACATGTGATGAGCCCTGTTTCCTTGGAAGTGACTGAAAATATGCCAGCAGATGGGAAGTAATAAATGAATTCCCTGTTTTGCTTTGCTTGCACATGTAGCTTTTCTTTACCTAGTAAACTGTCTTTCAACCCATGAGTTCTTCCATTTTTACCTTTATGATTCTCTCCCCTATCCCATCCGGGGAGAGTGATTGAGAAGCTGAATGGTTTTGAGCTGCCTGCCAGGTTAAGCTACAACAATTCCTATCTCATTTTTGTCCAAAGCTTATCTTAAACAATTCATTTACATTTATTTATGTTGCAGTATTTCTTATGAGACTGTGGCTGGTCTAACAAAATTTGAAATAATCACTAAAAAAGTTTCCACCACAGGTAATTTTTCTCTCAGTAAGCTAGAAATGTGAGCAGTTCTCAGTCTGACCACAAGAACTCCAGAATTTAAAAATAAAAATAATAATTTTTAAAAGTGATTAAACTTAGGAATATTTTGATCAACACTATAATAATAATAATAATAATAATAATAATAATAATAATAATAATAATAATAATAATAATATACAGGTTTAAAGAACTTAAGCCACTTTTTTTTTTTTTTTTTTTTCCTAACACAAACATCAAGACTTTTCAGTTCTTTATTTTGTGGATAATATAACAATATAACAACATATTTTACCAAAAAAGATGTTAACACCTTATAAAAAAAGTTTGTAAAAAATATGGAATTCAAATTAACATTTTTGTTCAAATAGCTTTTCCTCTTCATTTTAGATTATTATGAAAAAGTAGTTTTATACAGAAATAGTTCTCATATTTTCAGTACCTCTGCTGATAATTATAAACATAGTAATCTGAAGAGAGACAAAAAGGTTAAAGAAGCAAACTGCTTAGGAAAATGTAAAATTTGATACTTGATATTTGATGTGATATAGACTTCAAATCACTGATTGAGCCATAGAACTAAAAATAAATAAAGGTGATAATATAGGTTGCACTCAAATCACAGTTGATTATCTATTAAAAAGACAGCCAAGAAACAGGTTTGTTAACATATCTGTCACTAGAGGACTGAAGTTAGACTGTTTATTGGAAGATCAATAGTTGAGCTTGTTTTAAAACCATGAATTTTTGCTAGTCAATAGGAATTTTCTTTAGGGAAATGGGAATCAGTTCATTACACACAAGTGTGGAACAGAGAAGAAATGGCCAAACAAAACCCACTAATTTAGATGATGTAATTATAATTTTATCCTAATTTAAAATGTATCGTTTCAGTTGTTTGAAATTCTTTTATGGCTCATTGTTTTTCAAAATTAGCTGTAACTTATCACTTCTTTCATCTATATAACTTTACATTAGAAGTACTAAAGGCTAATGTGGTTATAAGGAAATATATATCACTCAACCGATAATAGTTTCTAAGGAATTCTTTATGTCATAATTCTTAACCTGATTACTTTTCTTCTTTCCATCTTGGCAAGAATTAAGAAAAAAAGTTAACAAATTAAAGGGCTCCACTACATTTTTTATTTTGTTCTACCTTCAGTTTCATAGCTTATTTGACCCACTTTCTCTGGGATACAATTTTAAAGGTCAGATTTGGTGAATATTTCTCCATGCCAAAAAAAAATACAAACAGTACACAAATTTACTTCTAAGGCAGAAGACATCGAAAAACTTTGGACTTACTTGGAATGGGTAAATATGAAAGGCCTAAAACTGAAATATTATAGACAGAACTATATTGTTTCTTTTATTCATTCATTATACTTATCGTTATTTCTAGTTATATTTTTTTAATAAAAGATACTTTTCCCAATGTGGTGCTGCAAACAACTGTTAACTAAACTGAGAGAAGCTGTATGAAACACTGAGCCTGACTACACAAGTATCTGAGTTTCCTTGCCCCTGGTTGTGGTGGGCTGTTAGCCAACTACCAGACAACCACCCAGCCACTCTCTCATTCCCCATCCCCAGTAAGATGGGGAGAAAAAAAAAAAAAAAAAAAAAAAAAAAGTTTGTGGGTCAAGATAAAGACGGGGAGATCTCACTCATCAATTGTGAATCTGGCAAAACAGATTCGAATTGGGGAAAATAATGTAATTTCTTTCCAATAAAAAACAGAGTAGAATGGTGAGAAACAAAAACAAAAGCTAAAACACCTTCCCCCTATTTCTCTAGCCTTTCCTTCTTCCCCAGTTCATCTCACATCTTGAAGTGCTGGAAATAGGGAGTTATGCAGTGCAGTCCTTCAGGAATGGTCTGCTGCAGAATGTGTCCCGTTTGGAACCACAGTTCCTGAAAACAAACAAACAAACCAAATGAAAACAAAACAATAACAACAACAAAGAAACTGCTTCTCTATCATGGGCTCCTCTCCTTGGACTACAGTTCCTGCCAGATGACTTGCACCAGCATGGGCTCTCTCTGGGATGAAGATTCCTTCAGGACACATCCACCATCTCCAGCACGGGTCCTCTTTGGGCTTCAGGGGGAGATCTACAGGACAGTCTACAGAAAAGCTGTACGTAACATGTACCTTGTCACAATGACATGAGTGAGTTTAGTTCCTTTTTTTTTTTTTTTTCCCAAACTTCTCAAATCTTTGCTGAAGACACAAAAGTCCTCCAGAAAATAGCTTCATCTGCAATGCAAGTCTCACAACAAGTAGTATGCAATGTACAAGATCTAAAATTAACTTTTTATGTTGCAGCCCTCCAAATTTGTCTGTCAAAGATCTGCAAGAGAACTAATTGATCAGCTAGTTGTTATCCTTGGTCTAGAAAAGTACCAGGACCCAGGCTGCTCAGGTCAGGAGGACATGTCTTAACTGCATCGTGACAACCCACATATGGGCACCAGTCACCGACTGATTCTACATTTGGGCTTTTCTATATTAGGACACAAGCAGATTGAAAGAGTCAATTTCCACTTTGAGGGAATTTTCATATGAAACATGAATGTGTGCATATATTTATTCTCATACATGAAAGGCTTATCTAGCATTTCTCTGTCCATAAATTTTCAGCACATATTTATTTATTATGTGCTTGTGACTGAGTAAGGATGGTATAATAAATGTTCCTTTGCTCTCACACTTAAAAATATGAGATAAATAAGACCACATAATTTTATATAATGTTTGTAGATTGTTGTTAAGAAAACAATAGTTACAGAAGCAGTAATTATTGAAATAGGTCAAGCTACTCAAAGGACTGATATCAGAAAGGATGAGCAAAATTTTGCTTTTGTGCTGCAGATACTCAAAGAAAAGAGATTTTTTTTTTGTTTTCCCTCTTAAAAATATAGTTTACAAAATAATTTAAACACTAGAAATAATATTTACTTAAATAAAAGAAAAATGCCACCCCATACACAGAAGTAGTTAAATACAGTTAACTAGTGAAATATGGCAATATTGAAGTTGAAAGACATTTGTCTTTAAAACTGTATTTCTCTTCCAAAGAACATGTAGCCTAACCTGACAAAATTAAAGGTTTGTCAGATGTTAGTTCAGTTGCTGTAATACAAGAAAAGGTCAGAAAGCAAACTGAAAAAATAGTCCAGACAGCTTTAACCTCAAGGCTTTACTTTATTCCAAAAGACAGGGTTTTCAGTCATATTATTTCCTATAAAATAAAAAGAACTAATAAACAGAAAAAAATCACAAGAGCTAACATTCAAGGATGTGACAAGAGGCTACTATTCTGATTTTATAAGCAGTTTTTAAATTATCTAAAAGTGAACTTCCCCCTTACCTGAAGATTCAGATTGTATGTTTAGCTTCTAAATGAGCCTGTGGTCACATGATTTATGATAAATTTCTGAATTATTTAAACACAGAAAGATGAGATAGGGCAAAACAACAAGCAAACCCTTCAATTTATTTTAATTTTACATATATATATATATATATATATAAGAAAACAGAGAGACAGAGAGAGAAAAATAATCCTGAAAACCCACTTCAAATAAATATTTTAACTAGTATAATTTATCCACATGTGACTTTTTGGATCAAGCCAATAATTTATTTTCCTATATTCAGGATACATTCATAAACAAATGTTTTTCACAATAATGATGAAAGAATACCAGCTATGCTTGAAATTCAGTAAGTTCTCTTCATAAACATATGAATAAATAATATTGTTAGTAACACTATTATTAGTAGTAATGAATATTTGGAAGAACACTTAGATTAACAAAATTTTGTCAAAGAATAAATTTAAAATCTTTGTTGCAGAACAAGCTCGGAAGAAGGGTATTCAGTGTTACAAAATACTGTGTTAACCAGTTTCATGCTCAGTAAACCTTGATAATTTCAAGCATCCGCAGAAATTAAGGAAAACTCCACTATGGAGGCAAGAATATGATATTGCCAACCATTAAGGTAAAAGAAAAAAAAATGTTCAATCTCACAAAATTATTGAGCAGATTAATAGCTTTCCCACAACACAGACACTACCTTCTTTTTGCTCACTCAAAAGTCACTGGCAAAAAATTCTGTTTCACTGAAATTTTGATCATCCTGATGTGTAAGAGCATTCTGAGCCTAAAAATGACTATGGAACAATTTCGCATTTGACATAAAAAATTTGAAAACCCTGGAAAGATAAAGCTTAATGTTTTCCAGTAATTTTATTTTTAAATAAAAATAAATAAATAATAATAATAAAAAAAAAAAAAACAGACCTTGTTATTCCTTACTCTAAGATTCACAAATATATTATAATGATGTCTAGTATCTTTACATATTCAAGGTACCCATATCAACTCTCACTGCTCAAAATCTGATGACAGAAATAGCATCCCCCAGATTTACTGTTACTATATCTAAAACAAGCCAACTAAAATAAAAAACAACACAATTTCTCAATTTTTACTGTGTACATCTGTGATTCTTTTTAAAATAAGCTTATGATAGCATTTAACATTTATGAAACAGGAGCAAATGTACTTCTATTCTGTAAATTTGCTAATGTAGAAATTAAACATGAAAGATATAAGAAACATTCTGTTTTCTTGAGTTCCACTCTGGTGGTCTCTTTACAATTGAATCCCTACCCTTCTTTTCATCCACTTCTGTATATACAAAATTGAAATAATCAATAGAATTGAAATATTTAGTGCATCTCCTTTTATATTTATATAACAACAGTTTTACTTTTTCACCCCTTTCCTCAAAAATGTGTCTTTTATTTTTTATGTTAAATATATCAGCAAACATATTTTTGTCTGAAAAAACTTCCAGAATATTTTAACTCAATTCTACTCATTACCATACCATCTCCCTAATGCTATTTAACTTGTCTGTCCTCATATCACTGTACTATAGCAAAGAAAATAAGGCCAGGGAAGTAATACATGACTTGCTCATGATGCCAAAAAAGATGTTAAGCAAAGTAAATTTAATCAAGGTTTTCTCCTACCATCTCCCAATCTCTTAAACATGTTATTTTGCTGAATACTTTAAAGTCACTTTCACATCTTGCAGATAAGATATTCTTGAGATAAAGTAGCTGCTCTTGTTCTGTGCCATATTACAAGGAAGGAAAAAAATAATAATAATTGAAGGACGAAAAAACAATCATTTATTTATAAAACTTCTATGCAATTTGTTTTTCTTGCTGATATTTTGAATTAGCAGTTGTGAAACTATCTACAGCAAACACTTCAGGAAAAGGCAAAACATCCATTTACACGTCTTTAGCTTTTATTAGTTTACCACTTCCTCTAAATGTCATCTGTTTCCAACTCTCTTCTACACAACTGAATATTTGAGGTTTTTGAGCTGGTAACAAAAGATCTGTTTGCATACCACCTGACACTAGCTTTCAGCTAATTAAACAATTTCTCTATGAATGCTTTATAAAAATCCTTTATTTAATGGGAAAGAAAGAGCTAACTGAATCTTTAAGAACAGAGAGGGGAGTAGCTGCAGTAGAAGACTTAAAAGCAATATGGGATTAGTCATAAATAAATCTTTTTCCAGGTCTGAGGAAACATGTTCTGTAGCAGAAAGCTATCTTTGGGTAGATTAATGCAATGTATATTCTTCTGTGCAGCTGCTAGTTCTTTTAGGGAAGCCAGTACTATCTGTAACTGTAGTGGGTTTACGTGGCAATGTTTTGGTAGCAGGGAGCCATAGGGGTGGTTTCTGTGAGAAAGATCTAGAAGCTGCCCCATGTTTGGGAAGGGCCCCATTGTTTTCCAGATCTGAGCCAATAAGCGATGTTGTTTGCGCCTCTGTGAGAGCATATTTAAGACAGGGAAAAAACGCTGTGCCACACAGCAGCCGGGAGTGGGAAACAGCATGCAAGTGCCAAGGTCAGTGTAGAAGGAGGGGGAGAGGTGCTCCAGGCTCCGGAGCAGAAGTCCCCTGCGGCCTGTGGTGAGGACCATGGTGAAGCAGGATGTCCCCCTGCAGCCCATGGAGTACCACGGTGGAGCAGGGTTCTACGCTGCAGCCCGTGGAGGAGACCACGGTGGAGCAAGTGGCCCTGCACCGACGGAGGCTGCCGCCTATGGAAGACCCCTGCCGGAGCAGATTCCGGGCCGGACCTGTAGCCTGTGGAGAGGAGCCCACGCAGGAGCAGGTGACCCGGCAGGAGCTGCTGCCCGTAGGGGAGCCAGGTTGGAGCAGTTTTCTCATGACAGATGGACCCCGTGGTATGGACCCATATCTGGAGCAGTTCTGAAAGAGCTGCTGCCTGTGGGAAGCCCACGCCGGATCAGTTCATCAAGGACTGCATCCCGTGGGTGGGACCCCACAGCACAGGGGACGAGAGTGACCGAGAAGGAGCGGCAGAGAAGAAGTGCTGTAGACTGACCATAACCCCCATTCCCCCGTTCCCCTGCGCCGCTCGGGGGGAGGAGGTGGAAGAGGGTGGATGGAGGGAAGGTGATTTTGTTTTTTTTTTTTCCTTTGTTTTCTCACTTCTCTCGCTTGTTAGTTGTAGGCAATAAATCTTACTATCTCCTTATGCCGAGTCTGTTTTGCCCGTTACAATAATTACTGCGTGATTTTCTCGTCCTTATCTCAATCCTTGAGCCCTTTTCACGTATTTTCTCCCCATTCCTCTTTGAGGAGGGGGAGTGAGAGAGCAGCTGTGGTGGAGCTCGGCTGCCCACTCGAGCGGAACCACGACAGTAACATTGCCACCTGTCTCTACCTGCATTATAGCTCCTGCACGAGTCTCCCAACATTAAAACAAAAACAAACAAACAAACAAACAAACATAGTAAAATATGAAATGACCAGTCACAATCCACTCTACTGGAACCATGAATAGGAGCATCCAAGAAAATTATGCATACAGTAGAATATTTTGAATTTTATTCTTCTTGGTCTCTTACAGGATTAATAACCATATTTGAATTTAAAGACCTTGTTTTCTATGGAACTGAGAAACAGGACATGACAACACAAAAAAGCTTACAGTCATTTTGTCTTGAGACTAGCATACTGATTTCCTATTGGACAAGATCTTCAAAAGTATTTTGTACTGTTCTATAAAACGTAAAGTTTTATCATAAATTAGTACAGTAATTACACTAATGTGATCATACCAATTAAAGACAATACATAAGTAATTCCAAGAGACAAATATAATTTCAGGCTCCTTATCTATGAATATTCACTAAAATCCATGCTTTTACTGCATGTTGCCCTTCAAGAGAAACAAACAAACAAACAAAAAAAAAAAAAACCCTGCTCCTCCCTCTAAAAAGAAAAAAAAATAAAGTTGTATTTCTAGTATTTAATATGGCTTACTGTTGCTTTGCATATGTTCTTTCTGTTGTTTCAAGATACTGTTGGCAGAGCAGCATACCTCAATACTGTTTTTATCACAGTGTGAAAAACACCAGATGTACAAAATTAAAGTTCAAGTTAATCAAAATATTGCTTGACAAAGCAAATAATTGAATTGCACTTTCAATGCAATGTGGTAGACAATAATTAACATGCAGCATCTTCAACGTTTGAATACAACTTCCAATTTCCGTTTTAACATCATAGAATGCTGTCTACACATTTTTTAATGGTACCCCTGATAATAATATATTCTGTTTTTAATCATATTCCACGTTGCAGGAAATGAAGCTTGCAATTTTCCCAGGTGCTTACCAAATTACTACTGCCAGCTAATTCTCATCCCCCAAGTTAAGAGTTTCAACACTGTGCCCATTAACAGCTTGCTTATGTTCTTCCTGTATAACAGAAGGTAAGTTAATATGTTCTTCAATTATATTCAGTTTGTGCATTTATAGCACCCTGTGGGCAGCACTAAGAAGGCTGTAAATGTACTTATACTGCTTTTTTTAATGCTCTACTGTATTACAGGAGAGAGAGAGAAAGAACCTGTATCATTTTATCAAGTGAATTGATAAGGAACTCAAGTTCACTGTATCGATTCAAGAGGGCTGCTAAAGTATAACACTTTCTTAACTTGCTACAAAAAGTGCTTGTCCAAAATTGATCTTTATATATGTTTCCTCTTCTTCACATATGTACACAAGTGCATACATTATTAAGCCTGTATTTTTTGGCTTTAATAAAAAGTGCATCAAATGCATTTTCAAGTGTTGTAGATGCCTGATCCTAAATTAAAATGGTAGACATATTGCACAATTGCTTCTTCTAACTACATTTATTCACCTAACTGAAGAGTGTCCTAAAAGAAGGTACTCTATTTTCTCCTTGTTTGTTTATTTTATTGTAGGCCAGACTGAAGATTCATTAAATAAGTACACACTTGCACTCAGAATTTTATTTTTTTAATTTCTTATTTCCAATGCTATACTCACCTACTAATGGTTCACTAAGTGAATGCATACCAATATTTTGTATTTTATGATTTTGTCTTTTTTTGTTGTTGTTGTTTATTTATTAGTTTAATGTTAACTACTTTCCTTGTTGTTCTACAGGGAAATTTTCTAGAAGTTTTGGAAAACAAGCAAACAAAAAATCATAAACAAAAAATACAAATCCATGTAAAAATAAAATTAGATTTAAAAAAGGCCAGAGCACCTTGGGAAGAAATATAAACCTCTCCTGTTTGCATTTCCTATAGTTAGGAAAAAATTAAAAAAAAAAACAAAACAAAAACTCAAGGATTATATAACATCTTTTCAACTAACATATTTTGAAAAATATTTCGTCTCAATTTTCTTTCAAATAGTTTTTATTATATAGAATTTTGAAGTGATGGATTTCATTGTTGGTAATATTTAGATTTCAGAAAAAAATGTATATTGAGACAATGTAATATTTCCCTTTATCCTTGTAATTTTACCAAGTTTACCATTAATAGTTTACCATAAAAAATAAAATAAAATAAAATAAAATAAAATAAAATAAAATAAAATAAAATAAAATAAAATAAATAATAAAATGAACAGACAAAAACAAAAACTTTGTCTCAGAAAGAGTGCAATGCTCATGTATGTGTCAGATTATACCAGGAATTATATATGCCAATGTTATTCTTTTTTTAAGAAAAATAATGTTTTTGAGCAACAGTCTGCCTTGGGTAAGGATTAGCTCTTTTTCAGTATATTTCCTTCACTTGTGAAAATTACATATACATAAGGTACTGGGTCTGGTTATGTGGTTAACTTTCACTATAGCAGCCCATATAGTATGCTCTGCACTTGTAGCTAGAACAGCTGATATCACACCAATGCTTTGTCTATTGCTGAGCAATGTTGACAGAGCATCAAGACTGTCTCCAAAGTGTGCAAAAGACAGTAGGATGGGGGTAGGCAAGATGTGGGGAGGGAACATTGCCATTTACTCTTGTTATGAAAACATCTGTCCAACAGAACAACCAATGCATACTGAGGCCCAGCCTCAGTGGATGTGGACATGGACGAATACGTGGACAAATTTCACTTGTTGATGGGAACTGGAGGATAATTTTTTTTTATGTCTTTTTGCTTCCATGGAGCCTTTTTTTCCTTTTTTTTTTTTTTTTTTTTTTTTTTTTTTGGTTTGGTTTGGTTTGGTTTATTTTGTTTTCATTGTTTGTTTTGTTTTGTTTTCTTTGTTTCCACTCTTTTTTTTTCTTTTTTTCCTCTTTATGAAATTATCCTTAACTCAAACTGTGAACCTTTTTTTCTGCTGTTTTTTTTTTTTTTTTTCATCTAATTCTCTTCCCCTCATCCCTTGAGGAGGGAGTATGAGAGAGTGGTGTAGTGGGGTTTAGTTAGCCATTGATGTGAAACTGTGATATAATCAATTCATGATTCTTTTCAGTTGTCATGTCTTGGGGAGTCTGTTCATGAAGTTTTTGTTTGACCAAATTGCTATCAAATTGCTTTTGTGTACTCACTTCGTCCTTGAGTTGGAAGCCTAAGTGTCTACGTGTTTTCACCACTGAATCAGCACATAAACTCATTAAAATTATTTGTAGCAAGTTTTCTTTTTAACTTCTTGTCCCAAGTTTATAATAGTAATTTTATGTAATAGTAATTTTATTTTTTTTTCTTGACTACAGACATCCTAAATCACTGAAAATTAAAGCAAATATGAAGTAAACACATTGTGGACTTCCTGATATAACAACCTTTCTGATATAATGACCTGTGTGCCTTCAAGTCAACCAGAGGTAAAACAGCAGCTACTACCTTTGCCAGGTCAGGACAAAGAAATGGAAAATATCAGGACTGGCCTCCACCATAAATCCAAGTAACTCCCTTTCATGAGCTTCTGTGCTATCATCTTGCATTTTCTTACCCCATCTTTAAAGATACTGTAAATTACTTATAAAAATGTACAGAATAGTAGAAATTAAAAAAAAAATAAATAAATAAAAATAAAAAGATTCTCTCTGATTCATGATGTTAATTACAGGTATTCACTAAAGATGAATTTCACAACAAATAGTTCTGGTTCTCAAAAGAACAAAAGCTCAAAACACACAATGCCACACATGCCAATGCTACATATTTTAATTTATTCTCAGTTTTCCATGTCCTTACTGAATGATGATACAGAATGTTTTGTAATAGTTTCAGTTTAATAAATACCAATGAAATTAAAGTGAATCAGTCAAAGTAGCTGAATGTGAAAAGCAGTATTGGTTTAAATTCCTTTTACTGAAATCAAATTCCAAGCTCAAATGCATGAATGAGGTCTATATTGAACCCCAAAATATTCAGAAGTCCATCATTCACAAACAGTCAAAGCATAAAAGCAAAATGCATTTAGACACTATAACAGCTAAAAATAAATTTTATAAAAATAACAATATGCCAATTTCTACTTATTTTTATTTGTTAAAGAGTAACTTTTGTAAGTATTAAAATAGCAGTGTGAGACATACATAATTTGTTTATTGTTCTTCAATGTTTGTTGTATGTTTCTCTCATGCGTTCAGGGAAGAAGATTTATCCCATGGGATTTGTTGCCAAAAAAGGAATTTTTTTAAACTAACAATATGGAGGGAAAATGGTGTATTATTCTCACACTCAGTAGTAAGTTATGTCACTTATTGCTTATACTAATTAAATTCAGAAGTTAGCCTCCTCATTTATTTTGTTGTACTGTCCTTATAGAGACAATGGAAACAAACAAACAAGCAAAAAAACAAACAAACAAAAAAAAAAAACTAAGCATCATAAATAACTACTCAGAATATGAAAGTTACTTCTACATTTAGACTAGCCCTCTGTAGAGAATCTAGCTTCACTATTCTTTTTTATTTATTTATAAAATAAAATAAAATAAAATAAAATAAAATAAAATAAAATAAAATAAAATAAAATAAAATAAAATAAAATAAAATAAAATAATAAAAAGCCTTAGGTTGTAAATCAATGCAATGACTCAAACACAAGACAGCCTTGTCTTATATAGATGGAATGGGGGGTGGGTGGGTGTGCCTCCCCAAAAGACATTGTGGTTTCTGTGCTGCTACGTTCCTTGGGGAAGATTTAATAGTACTATCCAAAAGTCTGGATGATGCAGCCACAGTCAATAAGTCACAGCTAAAAATTGGAAGCTGGCAGCCTTCACTGCCAGATTCATTTGCCTCCATAACCTCTTTGGGCATTCTGAATACAAACTGTGCCAAAAGATTCCAAGCTGCAAAGACACCAGGTACAGGTCTGAGTAAATCCCATTGGTTCAGGAGAACCTGCAGTTTGAATTACCAGCTGGCAGAGTTCTTACTTTCACAATGCTTTAAATTCAGAAGTATGGAAATAGAAGGACGGAAGGACGGAAGGATAGAAGGACGGACGGACAGACGGAAGCAAGGAAGGAAGGAAGGAAGGAAGGAAAGAAGGAAGGAAGGAAAGAAGGAAGGAAGGAAAAAGTTTTTAAAATAAATTATTAAAATGTGTTCAATGTTGTTGACAAATTCTCACAAACACTAGGAGAAAATAAGGTTATGTTCCTGAAATATTCAATAACAGAGAAGGAGAAAGAAAAGAAAATTTTATTTCTCCCATGAAGAAAGGCTGAGAGAGCTGGGGCTGTTCAGCCTAAAGAAGAGAAGGCTCTGGGGTGACCTTATTGTGACTTATCAGTACTTAAAGGGGGCTTATAAAAAAGATGGAGAAGAACTTTTTGCTCAATCAGGTAATGGCAGGTCAAGGGGGAATGATTTTAAATTAAAAGATGAGAGGTTTAGATTAGAGGTTAAGAAGAAATTCTTCACTCAGAGGTGGTTAGGCACTGGACCAGGTTGCCCAGAGAGGTTCTGGATGTCCCACCCGTGGAAGTGTTCAAAACCAGGTTGTATGAGGCCCTGGGCAAACTGGTCTAGTGGGTGGCATCCCTGCCTATGGCAGGGGGTTTGGAACTATATAATCTTTAAGGTCCCTTCTAACCCAAGCCATTCTATCATTCCGTGATCCTATGATTCTATGATATGTAAAATATGGTTTGACTACCTCATGTAAGATATTGCAGTTCAATATTCTATAAATAGATTAAGAAATTCTCATCACTAATCTGCTGTGCCTGCACGGCAGTTGCTCTTTGAGCAGGTCAGCTGCTGACAATGGCAGAAACATTGAACTTAGAAGGGGTATAAAAAGCATATATTATGATACACTGCACAGAAGGGGTATAAAAAGCATATATTATGATATACTGCACAGAAGGAATGTTTCTTGGACATATACATGCAGCCCATTTGTCTTGTGGTCATCCAGAATAAATCAGATGAAAATATATGATCTATATATATGATCTATATATGATCTATATATATGATCTATTTGTCAAATAAATCATCTACAGTAGGTCTTATGTATATGCTATTCTGAATTGTATTGGAATGTTTTCTCATATGAAAAATTGACAGATTAGGTTATGATTATATGCAATTTCTTCTTTGCTCCCATACAGTGGTGACTGGCACAAGAGCTGTTATCTAGGGTATGAATAAAGAATATATACTTGTTGATTACGTGTTCAACCTCCTTAATAAATCTTACTGTGTGTGTGTGTGTGTATACACCCATACAGAAAAATAGGTTAATTCAAATACATAGCCTGAGATACCATTACTGATATATACTGGTATCATAGAATACTAGATAATCATAGAATTACTGATATATACAGGTGTCATAGAATATCTGAGTTGGAAGAGACTCATAAAGATCATCAGGTCCAACTCCTAGGTCCCCAAAAGACGACCCAAACAAATCAGACTATGTGTCTGAGAGCATTGTCTAAACACTTCTTGAACTCTGGCAGGCTCTGTGCCATGACCACTTCCCTAGGGATATATAATTATTTCTCAGTAAAGCCTTCCAAGTAATGTTTTCAAACATTTCATGAAAGGGACAACTTAGAATTCAGCATTTCAGCTTTGCTCTAAGGTGTCCTAGTAAATCTCAACTGGCTCCTGTCAGAAGTGAAGACAGTGATAATAGCCTAGTATGCCTTAAGAGACTGATAATTGCCAATGTCAACCATATCCTCTGTAGTGGATGAAAGACTGAATGGTCTGGAGCACACAATACTGAATTTCCAATGGGTACTTTCTGGAATCTTTTATTGCCTGGGACAGATGTTTAACAAATTCATCACAGCCAGGAGCAGCAGTGGTCCTATGATCCTCGGAAAATTATATAAATGCTGGCTATTGATTTCATATCTTTTGATAGATCAAGGTCTTTAATATGTCTTTGACTATTACTACTGTCGCTGGTATCATAAGATTTCTAGCCTGGACACATACTTCAGCTCACATCTGCATCTCAGTCTCACACTGCATCTCAGTCTCTTATATCTTGATTGAGTATTGGATAGTAGAAGAGGAAAGAAGATAAACACTCTTGGCAGAATTTATATTGCCACCATAATTTAACCAATTTTTCCATTAAATAGCATTTATATTTCATCTAGACAAAGTATATGGAGGAAGCAGTGGCAGAGCTCTTACAATATAAAATAAATAGTTAACTTTTTTTTACAGCTGTATCTATCCAATCTTCAAAATTGTATTTTCAGATTTTCCATGTAATGGTTATGTCATATGATGAGATGTCGAAGACATAAGATTGTTAATGCTAATGTGGATATAATTTTGATGAATAGTTGAAATGCTTGTTCTACAAGCAAGTCAGCTCAGCTTGTAAGAACTACTAGAATAAACTTCCTTTCTCTGCCTTTTTCTTTGTACTACAGATATTCAAGATAGACAGTGCATTTTGATGTTTTATGAAGTAATTCAAAAGAAAGAGGGAAAGTGGAATAAAGGATAATTTTTAAATGATCTGTTAAATTTATACTTCTGAAGTATTATATTTTTTTTAATTAAGATCATTAACATTTTGTATAAGTTCATCATTTTTCCTTGTAACAATAATATAATGTGATTTTTTCACTGGAATGTATAGTACAATGCTAAATCATAAGCCAAGCAAAATGGAACACACAGGGAGAGAGAAGGGGAGACACACAAACAGAGGTATTTCTTAATAACAGAAACCTAGCAAAAGAGGCATCAAATTTGTCAGCAGAACTGCAGATATGACTCTATCAATAATCCGTGGCACTTTTGTATTTCCCAGCTGAGGCCATTATACAGCTTTGGATGACAGCCTACTTCAACTTCATCATACAATCCACTGGGACAGAAACTCATAACTGGCTTTCAACATAGATCCTTCATATAAAGGGTAATAACTGCAGCCAGTCAGTGTAGTAAGATTATCAGAGAGTGTAACATTGAGCTGCAAAATGTGGGAAAGGAAGCCTGACAGAAACCTGACAAAATAACCTCAGCAGGATAACTCCCTTAAATATCAAGGGGAGAGGAGAGATATCAGAATGATCCCCACAGAACCCTCCCAGATACTGTTCTGCTGAAGCTTTTTCATTAAACTTGTCTTGACTGATCTTCAGACATTAGAGGAAATGTATACTTTATAAGCTTAGAATCTTAGAATAGTTTGGGTTGAAAGGGACCTTAAAGCTCACCTAACTCCAAACACCCTGCCATGGGCAGGGACACCTGCTAGGTCAGGTTGCTCAAAGCCCCATCCAGCCTGGCCTTGAACATTTCCAGTGATGGGGAATCCACAGCTTCTCTGGGCTATTTGTTTCAGTGCCTCACTAACCTCACTGTGAATAACTTCTCCCATTTATCTAATCTAAATTTATGCTTTTATAGTTTAAAACCATTACTCATCGTCCTGTCACTATAGTCCCTGACACAGTCCCCCTCCACAGCTTTCACGTAGGCCCCCTTTAGGAACTGGAAGGCGGCAATAAAGTCTCCCCTGAGCCATCCATATGACAGGATTCACCATTCTGTTTTCACAAATTCTATGTAAACATTTGTCAGAGACAGAAAAATTCATCTCCATTATCTGAGCTTCTTCAAAATTCACAGAAAACTTCATTCTACATTCATTTGAATATAGGCTCGGTCTCATATCCACATGAAGACTCAGTCAAGGGCCAAGTTTGTGCCATACTGCCCTGCACAATCAGAGATACTATAGTACAATTTACTATTTTATGGTAAAGCTTGTTGATATAGAGGTTTGAAAGAAACACCATGAAACAATTTTAACTTAAGTTTGCTATGAAAATATCTATGTGTATCTGCAGTCGGATCTAAAGAGATATTTCTGCAGCCTTCTAAGAACGAAACTTTAACAGACATGCAAACCTAGCATGGTTTTCATATAATGAGAATTATATAAAGGTTTGATTGAGAAAAAAAAAAAGGTGTTTTATTTAAGGTCATTTTTACACAAATCTGATACATTCATATGCTTTTGTTAAATCGAACAACTATAATTTGTTTCATATCATTTCAATAACATATTAAATTTCATCATTTTTATCACTTGTATATTTTGTATTTAGGCCCTGACATTTTCACATCAGCTGTTTCCCAGAAAGGATCTTATACCTTGTGATGATTTCCCTCACTGACAAGGCTTTTGTGTGACACAGTGCATCCTGTAAGTTCTAGCTTAATATGAAAGCTTTCATGGAGAGTGGGACATTATTTTTCCATATCTTCAGCTCCCCCAGATTAAAATAGAACAGTGGCCAAAATGCAGGTTATCATTAAAGTGACTTGAACTTAAAGAGCTTTGGCCATAGCAAACACATTATTCCACAATACATTAAATTCATTTTGATACAAATTTGATACATTGTATCAAAAAGGTCTTAATTTGCTTTATATTGTGAAAGTAAAGATGGGATTTACGTCAATAACTTTAGCTGCCTATAGCCCATGCTGCATCTCAATAAATTCCAGATCTCTATAGATAACAGATAGGAGTATACACTTCTAGGTACCATTTGAAGTCTAATTTTGGACATTTGGTTTAGGACTGCACACCAGAAGTGCCCAATTCTTTTACTATAAAAAGTTACTAATAATGAATGAAGACTTGAACATAAGCTGAATTCTGTCCTAAATATTTTCATTTAGACAAGCAACAAGTATTACATTATTTATTTATTTAATTATTTATTTTTCCAACAAGGTTTTTACAGTTTCCCGGTTTTGCTTCATCCTGCTACAAAAAATGGAAATTTCAAAATATTCTGCAAAACAGAACTCCTTTATTTCACTCATCACTGATTATTAATAGCGAGTGAATGTCATACATATCTATCTAGTGTCTATTGTGTAAGATACTAACTCCTAACTTTAGAGACCGTAGTAACATTTTTAGATAGAAAATCACTAGAATTGCACAACAGCGACTAAAGGAGCAAGGAACCTCTGGACCCCATTTAGTTCAATCTCCCACTGAAAACAGGACTATCATCAAGATTTGATCAATACTAAAAAATAGTTTAATATATACTATATTAAACTGCCCTGCATTCTTACTGAAGCCTACTGCAATATATTAACCCTTCTTCGTGCTTCAAGCAACAGACAATGAACACAAGGTAGGCATAATTCTCGTAAAACCTTCAGAAAATTAAGTAAAATAATTTCATCCCACTGCAGCAGGGAATAAATAGTCCCATTTTGCCTAATAAATCCTTTGGGGCCTCTTTCCTTCTTGCTGTGACCTTTTCCTTAACTGTTACCTTCATGTCTTAGAATCAAACACCACATTCACATTTGAGAATGGAGTTTTGTTTCTGAATCAACTTTCCATATAAGAACTGGTGGAGCTACTTTGATGCATTTCTGTGTCAGATGAAAAAAATGTTTTTTTCATTTTTATAGAGAGGGTACAAACATAAAATGATTCATTGGTTGCAAATGTAGAAAATAAAAAAATATATAGAAGTAACATAATACAATAAATAAATTAAAAATAAAAATAGTAATAATAAAAATAAAAAGAGAGAGAAAGCAAATTCATCATCTGCATAGTATCTGAAAAAAACTATAGAGTTGTCTATTATTACAGAGGTTTTTGTTACATGTAACAAAACTGTGGTAGTCCTCAGTCTCCACTGAGGCATTAATTCCATTCCATGGTCACCTGGAAATTCAGTTCTGATCTGAAACAAGGTGAAAAACATGAAAAACAAGCTTACAAGCTTTTTTTTTTTTTCTTTTTTTTTTCTTTTTTTGAGAGGAAATCTCTGAAACCCTAGCATTGGTGCTGACCAAAGTTCCATGGTTTTGCTGAATCCAAAACCTCTAAAACCCTAAGATTTCCTCTCCTGATAAAAGTATGCATGCTATTAGACAGTTTGATTCAGTATAGGCAGTAATTTACACATGGCCAAGTAGATAATGTAAACCAAATGTAAACCAAATCTTCCTTGTTTCCAAAGGAACTTGAGTGGAATACATTTACTTCCACTTTTTTTTTTTTTTTTTTTTTTAACAAATCAAACAAATTAAATGAAAATTGAACAAACTTCTTCCATCAACATTTTCTCAAGTGAACATCTGTACCATGTATACCTGGCAAGTTTCATAATCTTTTAAGTAAAACTTTAAAAATCCTAAGAAAAATCTACTTATACAAGAGATAACACATTAAAAACAGCACTAATTCATTCATACAGCAAGGGAACTCTGGACCCCATTTAGTTCAATCTCCCACTGAAAACAGGACTATCATCGAGATTTGATCAATACTAAAAAAGTTATATTTCATTTAAATTTTTCTTCCATTTTAGAACCCCAAACTATATAAATCACAAACCTTTAATAAGACAACTATTATGGAACACAAAATTGGCATGTATCATACATCAGCAGGTGTCTCAAGCTATAGGTATCTGACAATATTCTCTCAAGGTCAGTATTCTGGGTCCACCATGGATAGCAAATGTTAATTCCTTTCTAAAAATTCAAACATTTCAGAGCTAAGCAATAACAAGAAAAATGTGTTAAAGATCAATCAATGTATGTTTTTATGGAGTATAAACTCTTTTACTTATTAAAAACAATACACAAAGTTTAAGATTTTTTGCTGCATTTATGTTTGTGTTTATGTTTAGGTGTTATGTATTTCAGAAGGTGCAGTGGTTGCCATGGAAATTAATTTTTAGTCTACTGCAGAGTAAATAATTCTGTAAAGCTTACTTCATATCCAGTCCACAGGTATGATTTCTTTTTATCATTGGAATGGAAGAGAAGAAGGGGATAATTTTTCCTCTCTAGGTATTTTTTCTGTGTAGTAGCTTTTCAGTTTTCTAGTAGTGCTTTCTATAGAAACAGAAGTAGTTAAGAAGAAAAGAGCAGAATCCAGATCTTATAGCAGTCCTGGCCTGACTTACTAAATGCTTCAAGAGCTTATGGAAAATTATTTTTTTTTCTCAGAACCTCAATTCCTTTATATGTAGAATACAAATAAAGGACTTGTTAGATGTACTTCTCAATAGGTTAAGAAGCCAAGCTAATTATTTTTTGTAAAATGATTTAGAATCTTGCAACTAGAGGTGCTGTGTAAGCTCAAGGAACAGTTGTTGTTCTGAGTATTACTACCATTTATTACTGTGCTGGGACCAGTGAAGTTAATTTCTATAGAAAATCTTCATATGAACTTCACACTTTTTTTGAATCAGCATGTCACAAATCACACAACAGTTTTAATAGAAATAAATTTAACCATCACCCAGTATGAAAGTTCATACTTTGTTAAGATGCATGTTGATGTTTAATCTACAACCCAGCTGCCTGCTTTAAGGATGTAGCTGATGGAATTGCACTAAGTTCATCCTTATTGTGTTGCAGCTTCATACTTCATTATGGTATTTCTTTGCAACATTATACGTATTATCTATATTAAATAGAGATATCTAGTGAACAACTGTGCTTAGCTTTTTTTTCAGAGCCCAGACTTTCACATTATTACCCTTTGCACATATCAAGGAGTTTATCTGCTTATCTTTTTCAACACCAATATATAGCTGGAAAGTAGAAATCTCTATTCTACTGACAGGACTGAAGCACAGCAAAGGTAATTGACTCATCTAAAATTGTGAAGGAGACCCTTTCCAAGGAAAGGGATCACAGCGCCAGAATCTCTCTCCACTGTTTAAGCAGTTAGCAGGGACTAACCACCATACTAATAAGAGAGAATCTATCAAACAGTGTCAGATCAGACAGTGCCAGATCTGAGTATGAAGAGTAGGCAGGTTTGTAAACATTATTGTAGAGCACCCATTCACGACCTCTTGCAGTGGAGGCACATTTGAATTGTACTCTGATGATATGGTCTGTTGTTGCTGAAAGGAAGCAAGAAGTAGAAGTGAAGGAGATCCTAAGACCTTGAAGGAAAGGAGGAAGGAAACTTGATGTGGAAGTCCCCAGAGAGTTGGTTCCACTGCATCCAGCAGGATTATGAGAGATAGGAATGTGAAACACTGAGTGTTGCTGCTGGGACCCTTCACCAGTCCCAGTAGCATCTTTCTGTCTACATCAGGTCTTCTGGCTTTTCCTGCTGCCCTGATATAGCAAAAGCAGGCAGCAGGGCCAAGGCTTCTTTGCTGTCCCCATGGGTCTGCTGCCTTGGAGAGCTGCCTACCTTGATCATGAAGAGAGACAGGCCAAGTTAAAAAGTGGCAAAACTGCAGCCAAAACAATTTTATGCTGTTATATCAACATTGTTGTACACAATATCTTTATATAATGATACATACTTCAATGTAGAAAAATTCCTTATTGGATCAAATGTGATTTGCTTATAAATTTGATGTAAAGAAGAATTATCAAGTATCTATAAATATCAGGAAATTATCTGCAAGAAACCACATGGAGGCATCACCTACAGCACAAACAAAAATAGCTAGTAGGTATGAAGCTGTATTTTTTCTGGTAGATTTCCCTGTCCCAGCTCAAATGAATATTGCAATGCCTTTTAATCTTCTTATTAGTGACAGATAATTTTTTTTAAACTTTGAATTGAGACTTCTTTGTTTTGACTGCTGTTAGAATGTTAGATCTTTGTCCGTGTTTTGTCTGTTTCCATTTATTTCCTACTCAGCAAAACTGTTTTTAATATCAATCAGAGGAACAAATTCTCAGACTTTATGAAGATTATCCATGCACTTGAGTATCATAAGACTAATTTAACTACTTCTCTTTCAGCAGCCACGTTTCAAACAAAAGCAGGAGTAAAATGTCATTTTTGCAACATTTCCATGGGCTACATTGAAACACGGTGCTCATTTCCATTTTTGCAGACAATGTCATCTGCCTTATACAGAATTTATGAAGTTATGCAGGAATAATAACAGAAAGGAAGATTACCACAATCATCCTTTCTGACTTATTATGTATTTATCTATACACTAAATCTGGAGAAAATACATTTCATTTTCTGATGCTAGCAAAATATTCCTCATGTACTTAATCTGAGAACTTAGGCATTCTGGGAACATCTTGTTTGTTTAGCCCTGAGGTTCTAAATGTTTTGGATAAACAGCAAAAGAATCCAAGCAAAGAATTTGGTTTCAAGGAAAGGAAAGAAAGAAAATGCTTACCCAAGAAGTCTTTATATCTCAGCAAGTTTCTATTCTTACAAGTCTTCAGACTGACATTGACAGTTCACAGTTTGCCAAATATATGCACCCCTTGAGCAAATGAACTGTCACACCACTGCTAAGCTGCTACAGCTCACCTCCATCAAAAAAATGTACTTTCTTAATGTCCCTCTCATTTCTGGACTCTGTCTGTTTCTTGTCCTACTCCATCTGCTGCACTTTTCAAGAATTTAAGTCTTTAATATTAATCATGTCATAAAGAATACACATTTGTGAAGAAAGCATTGGACTGAGTCATTTGGCTTACAAAGGTTTATATCACTTGACATGTAACTTTAACTCACTCAAAAGAATAAGAATGAATAGAAAGGTATATTAAGACATCCTTCTTTTAAATTTCAAGTCAGACTTAAAAGAATAAAAAATTATGAGATTCAGGGATTTTTTTTTTTTCGTGACAATCATAAGATCATAGATGCCAGTAAAACACTGCAGAATTTGACAGACCATCAAGATCAGACAGTCACTCAAAAATTCAAGCCAAAGAAAGTCAAAATAAATAAATGAATTTCTTGAAGTTCACACACACACACACACACACACAAAATAAATGTATATATGTATATAAAATGAAAGGTAGAACTATAACCAGATGCAGCAAACATTTATTTAACTATTTCTGTAAAATAATTAATTTTTGATGTGTCATGCAGTCAGACATATAATATTCTGAAAAATTCTCTATAATGAATGTAAATTTTCACAAATTAGGTTTGCTGAGATGGGGGGAAAGATTAATGTCATTTTTCCTGTATTTTCCACTATTTAGTGTACTTTTGCATTCAGTTGGTTAAATGGAAGGGTCCAATATCAATATTGTATCTGTAGTGATTTTTTTTTAATTCAGTACAGTACGACAAAACGTAAACAAGCACTGTGATGACATTCTTCACTCACCTTTCATACAGTTTCTTTTTCCCACGAAAGAGTTGAACAACAAGAATCCAGCTCATATTAATAACAGAAAACACAGTAGAACTTGATGTCTAGTCTTTACTGCAGACAACAGTTTTGTGTGGAAAAAAAAAAAAAAAAAAAAAAAAAAAGCAAGAAGGCCATATCTGAAAGAAAGGAAGCATTTACTGAGCTAGATAGTATTTATGGAAATTAAGAGAGGTTTGTTGCCACTGCACTGGAAATGACAGGCTTTGTACATGTTGTTTTTTTTTGTAGACTGCCATGAAGAGTCCCTAAAACAATATAGTTTAAATTATTATAGGTCATTATTGTTTAATTTTGCACATAGATAACCTAAATGTCTAAAGCATATGTGCACTGTTGTTTTTCCTCAAGACAATCTGATCAATGACATTGATTTTGCGGACAGAATGTGTCAGTGTTAAACTGCATTCTCCTTCTTAATGCACACTTGCACCGTGCATTGAATAAACTCAGAACACAGTATGTCGCATAGCATCATTGCATCAATTAATCAAACAGCCCAACACCTCTAATTAACATCAGCGTATTATTTGTTCTTAGGGTAGGGTAATATTATATGTCTTAATTTTGAGCTGACTCAGACACTGCAGACAGGAGACCAGGATTAATACCGATCTCAATAAAAACTCTTCCTGCTTTCCAAGAGGATGAATGTTAAGCTAGTCAGCCACAAGTTCAAATACACCACCTTGGCTATATTTCAAGTATATATACACACAGATTAAAAAGAAAGAAAATTGGGAAAAAGGTTGGACAGATCATCCATCAGACACAATATACATTATATCTGTGTCAATGTTCACACCTAAGATATATGACTGGATTTTGTTGTTGTTGATGCTCATTTGTTTGTTTGGTTGGTTGGGTTTTGTGTGTGTGTGTGTTGTGTTGTTGTTTTTTTTAGTTACAAAAAATTGTAAAACATGATTAATTTAATACAAATTTACATTCTTCTAGCAAAGTATCAACCACAGAGTTGGTGAATTTGTGTCCAGGTAAAATTATCCCAATTTTGGGGGGCTCTGTAACATATGTCTGTAAAATCCACTGTTGAAATTACAGCTGGTTCTTCAAGAAATCATTAATTACCTTCAGCAAGCTTAGTTTCCTTCTTCTTTGTGACATCCCATT
The DNA here is from genome assembly GCF_965140915.1 of Aythya marila. Taxonomy (NCBI): domain Eukaryota; kingdom Metazoa; phylum Chordata; class Aves; order Anseriformes; family Anatidae; genus Aythya; species Aythya marila. The sequence continues at coordinate 97,385,698 of NC_139043.1, read as the reverse complement.
ATTCATTCCCCTTCAAATGTCTGAAGGCAGAGTACTTCATGCACTCTTCAAAACTTTGGTTATAATCTTGCATAGACACCAGCTTCCTTGGACATTTGTGATATAGTTTTGTCTGGTTCAAGTGTTTCAAAATTCCTAAATTTTAATGGGTCACTGGAAAGAGCCCATGGATTCCTTACATGACTGCTTACGTAGTTTAGGTGAGGGGATGAGAGGTGTAATCTGTTGTGCTTTTTTTTTTTTTTTTTTTTTTTTTTTTCCCTATTTGTCTTAGGCTGTTGTTTTAGTTTAGGTATTGTCCTTGCTCAGCTCCTACCAGTGCCTTGTCTACATGATTTTTCAGTCTCACATCTTACCTTTATACCATGAGTTGATTGTTGCTAGTGGACAATAAACAATTGACATCATTAATGATTTTTGTTTTTCTTTGTTTGTTTGCTTGTTTTTGCTGGATGCAAAAAACTTGGAATAAAAAGTAGTTTCCTGAAAGCAGCAGTAAAACAGTACTTTATATGGAATCCAGGATAGATCCGTCCTTAAACAGTAGAAACACAAGATTCCACAAAATGTTCCTGTCTGAAGACAGTAGAGAAAGGCTTTTGTAAAACTGTTATATGAAGTCACGGCATTTAAACTATTAAACTACTAGCTTTACTACAAAAAGTAGAAAATGTTTATAATTATTTGAAACTGGCAGTACAGATTTATTCCTACTTATAACAACTTTTCTTTCATTTTGAGCTCTTGATTACGGACCAGGACATCTTATTTTGTTAAAAGTTTGCTTTTATCATTTTACTAAAAGTTTTTCTTTCCAATTAAAATTATAAATGCATTAGCAAATAGTCTGGTCAACATTCACTGCACAGTGAATAAATCTTCTTCTGAAACACTTGCTGTGTTTTTTGTTTGTTTATTTTTATTGTTTTTTAAACCCTCAGCAAAATGAAGACCTAGAAGCAGACTTTATGGGAAATATTATGATTTTTGTTTGTGTTCTTCCTGCAATTCATGCCTGAGAAGCAACCAAGGCATAGGAAAAGAAACAGCATCTCTGAGAGAAATAGAATAAGCAGAACTACAAAGACTTCTCTGTGGATATCAGTCCTTTGGTCTGCTGGTTTATAGACTTGTGTACAAGTCTGTCACTCTCCTAACTGAGTTGATAAATTTACTTTTTATGCTTGAACACTGTGTTCAAGAGCAATAAAGAGAGAAAGCAATACATACCTTTATTTTTTTTTTTCCTTCAAATATTCTGTTCTCTCTTAACAAACACATATGAGAAGGAGAGTAGAGTTCACCAAACCCCCAGTCACAATCTTACTAGAGCAGACTCACCTGGGAATCTATTTGTCACAGACTGCTTTACTCACATTTATTTAGACAAAATTACACAAAATTTGATGCCACTGTGATTTGCATCATCTTTTTAAAATCCACTACTGATGCATTCTTTGGAGAACTGGCACAAGGAAATTAACAAAAATTAGGAATAGCCTAAATTTTGTTGCATTTCATGTTATTCCTGCATAGCTGTAATAGAAGCAATTCTCCATTCTATATATCTTCCATCGATAGCTTGTTGCATATTCCTTCCTTTTTCTTCCTGTTGTGGGTTAACCCTAGTAGGCAGCTGAGCACCACACAGCTGACTACTTACTCTTCCTATCCTGCAGTGGGACAGGGGAAGAGAATTGAAAGGGCAGAAGTGAGATAACATGGGCTGAGTTAAAGACAGTTTAATAGATAAAGCAAAAGCATCCCACACAAGCAAAGCAAAGCAAAATAAGGAACTGTACTGGGTCTGTCTGGGATGGAATTAACTTTCCCCACAGTGGCCCATATCATGTTGTACTCTGCACTTCTAATTAAAACAGCATTGGTACCACACTGTTTTGCCTATTGCTGAGCAATGCCAGCACAGCATCAAGACTCCCACCAGCCCCCAACAAAAGCCAGCAGGCAAGAAGTGGGGAAGGGAAATTGCCAGGGCAGATGACCTAAACCAACTAAAGGGATGTTCCAGGGGAAGAGGAAGGAGGGGGGCATCTGTCCTCCCATACAACCACTTCATGTACTGAGGCCCTGCTTCCCAGGATATGGCTGAACATTGTTTGTTGATGGGAAGCAGAGAATATATATATATATTTTCTCTATGTTTCTGCATGGCCTTTGCTTGTTTTTCCCTCTTCCTTTTAAAGGCAAAGACAAAGGCAAATGCAAAGGCAAAGGAAAAGACTGAGTAAACTCTGTTCAACAATAGCTAAAGCATTAATTGTTCTCATCACAAACCAAACCATAGCTCTATACAAGCTTGTTGATTGTTTTGTTTTGCTTTCCAATTCTAGTTTTGTATTAATAGATATAGATATATATATATATGTATGTATCTACAGAATCATAGAATCATAAAATGAATGGGTTGGAATGGACCTTAAAGACCATCTAATTCCAACCCCTCTGCCATGGGTAGGGACACCTTCCACTTGACCAGGTTGCTCAAAGCTCCATCCAACCTATATATATGAGGAGGCAAATTCCTCAAATTGTATATTGCATAAATGAGGCCTTCACAGGCTTAGTTTACTGACCAAAGTCACAATGTTATCCATCTAAATTAAAAAAGAAATCATTTATGAAATAAGTTTGTCAGGAATATAGAGTGGTTGTAGTCCATACAGTTTTCTTAGTCAAAATCTTGTGATTATTCTAGATATATTTCAATAAAGAAATAAACAATATTGTGTCATAAAGTAACATAGGGCAGATTTCAAATGAGGAAGAAATGTGCACACATGACTGAAAATGAGTTCAATTCAAAACTATGAAAAGGTATTAAATACGCTACATGTTCCCTGCCATAGTGGATAACCCAGGCCACTCATGAAACGGGAACTGGGAAGGAAGTATTCTAGCAAAATAAGGTACCTCTTGTGCCTGCAAAGAAAAGTTACTCTATAGGGTGAACTGCTTTTAGCATTCTTGAAAAATATGTGAAAGTATGAGACTGGAAATAAAAAAGGGTCTTGAAATCAATAGTGAAACAGTCAGAAGCTACATAAAATTTGTAAGTGGATGCACAATTATTTAGAACCATTTTAAAGGCCTGTTTTTGCAATCATTTAGGTTAAGATAACATTATAACATTTTCTTCTACTTCTCATATTGGGATGGAATCTGTAAAAAAAAAAAACACACAACCTTCAGGACCTCAACCAGAAATGTTCATTGGGACAGCAATCTACAACTCCGAAGTCAAAAAGATACTCCTATATCTATAAAAGTAAATGATGCATAGCTCCCTCCCCCCCTTCCTTTATGTTCTCTGCATCACAACTGTTCACTAGTGAATTCCAATACAGTAATTATCATTATATTATAGTGCCAACAAAAAACATCAATAGATTCAGTAGATGACACCATGTAATCACATTTCTACCTATAAGAAACTTCTAATTCCAGTGAAATTCTAAGAGAAACAGTTTTACAAAAATAAATACATATATATGTATGTATGTATATAGATATATATATTTCCCTCCTAATTTCATGACAGTAGTAATGCAAACTTATTATATTTATAAAGTAGCAAAGTATAGCAAAATATTTATAATGTAGCAATATAGTTCTGCAGAATTAGAAGGTGAAAAGAGTTTCAGATATAGTATACCCTGTAAAAATCTTTGAAAAGAGCAAGCAACATGAATGAAATAACAGATAACAGTAGAATGATTTGCAAATTGTTTCTGAAAGTCTCTAAACATACTTGAATAGGAATGCCATTTCATTCATCAGAACACATTATCTAAGATCCTGTTTTCAGTTTTGCTTATATAGTAAGTCATCTGCAAAGGAAATCCATCTCTATGACACACTTGTCTTGTAACATGGTTTATTCTTATAACAAATGTCTCTCTCCAGTCTGGGGAGCTAACTGACTTGTTGTGTTACTGATGTGTTGCCATGAGATGTGTAGTATTTTTTCCCTATGACTCAAGTATCTTACATAATAATTAAAAGGGAGATTGTACCTACAAAACTTTGCTGGAAATCAGAAACATGAATTCTGTTATATAACCTTCACCAAGACCTTGTACAATATACTAAGAGGAAGGCATTTTAATGTTTTTAATTTCCTCTCTCTATTCTATGTCAGAATTTTGTTCATCTCAACGTCATGGAAAAACCACTGACCATTTTCAGTTTATAAGAACATCTATAAAAGATACAAAAAAAAGTGTTGGATGAATGTTAATATCCTTAGATGAAAAAGAATACTTCAAAACGATTTTACTACTAAAGAATTAATAAAACTACATCACATTCAAAGGACAATGCAATTATCTACACTACTTGCTGGCTGAGTTAGAAATCTTGCTGCATGTTTATTTTATTAAAATGTTAGAAGTATAGAAAATAAGTATTCCAAGGGAATTCACTTTTAAGAACCTGAAATTACAGTGGCAAAGAAAAATGAAGCCTATTTGAAACAACTTGAATTGGGAAAGAAAAATGTGATTGATTTGTTACATGAGAAAATATCATGCATAAACTTGGTCAACAAAAGTGTTTATGTACTTATGATGTACACATGAGAAATACTTCTGTTATATAGATTAAGATTTTATTGGAATTCAGAATAGGCTGATGCTTTTTGGCTTGACTTACAAAAATATGAGTGGAATAGGTCCTATGGTGTTTTTAAATTTTAAATTATTTTATTGTTCTCTTTAAAGGAAGAAAAACTTTTTATAAAGGACAAATTATACATTATTTATAATGTTAGAGTAAGTTGAGGTGAAAACTGCGTTTGAAAGAACTATGAAACTGTTTAAACAATATTCAGAAATGAAAGGAAAATTTATTTTTGGCATCTAATGATACTAATAAAGGTTGTGATATTTCAAAAAAACTTGTATTTGTATCCATGTGGAATACAAGATACATTATTTAATATCTGAACTGCGAGCAGCCTTACACTAAATAAAAGATACTTGATTTATCAAGCATTTAATTTTCTGTCATTCACAGAGAGTGACAACATGAGAAACTTTTTTCAGTTTCCTTCCAATTTGCTTCTCTTTCCTGCACATTTAATCATCAAATCATTTAGGCTGGAAAAGACCTCTATTATCATCTGGTCCAACATTAAACTAGCACTGCCAAGTCCACCATCATGTCACTAAGCACCACATCTACACATTTTTTGAAGACCTCCAGGGATAGTAATTCAACTACTTCTCTGGGAAGCCGGTTCAAATACTTCACAGACCTTTCAGTGAAGATTTTTTTTTCCCCTAAATCTCCTACATTGTTTGATAATCCCCCCTCACCCCATTTATGAATATCACAAGGAGAAGGAAATAATTTCAGATGGGCAACTGATACTACTTGATTGCCCAGGACCCTGCTTCTCTGCTTCTCTGTCAAGGCTCTCTGCACTGACTAATGCAGGTCAGAATTTACCTGGCACAACTTCTAGGCCTTAGAGAAAACATTTTTAAACGAGGTCTAACATCAAGCAGAGATGTTTTAGAAAGCCTGACACATTTCCTGACATTATACCATCTAGGCTTGAGAGCCTCCAAGGCTTCAACAGCCATGGAAATCCATTCTATGAAAAGAGGGAAAGGCTTTGGAGCTACAGCCCCCATACTCCAAAGCTCTCACCTCCCCTCACTGATGGTTTTGTCCACATAACCATGATGACGATTATCTACTCACTCTCCAGACAAAAGAAAGAGAACATCAAATTTTGATAAATTGATGGATTTAATGTTATTCTAGTGTGCTACTTTTATTTTTCATCTAGTAAGTGTTAACTTGATGTTGCAGTGTGTCTGAGAAACAGACAAAACAACAACAAAAACCTACCAATTGATTATGGCAGTTCCTTTCCAGAACACTGAAATATTATTCCAATATTTCTTACTTCATTGGAGAGAGTTATTCTAAAAATAAATAAAGAATGGAATGGAATGGAATGGAATGGAATGGAATGGAATGGAATAGAATAGAATAGAATAGAATAGAATAGAATAGAATAGAATAGAATAGAATAGAATAGAATAGAATAGAATAGAATAGAATAGAATAGAATAGAATAGAATAGAATAGAATAGAATGGGAGAACTTTTATTATGTTAACATTGAAAAAAAAGAAGGAACTGTGAAAGAAGGAGAAAATTCCTTACTCTTGAGGAGTTAAAGCTCAAAATAATGATAAACCTAATAATAATAATAAAAAGCTTTCAGAAAAGCAAAATCATAACACAATCATCCTATGCTCCTATTTGTAAATTATCCACAATGCAGCACAACCAATTTTATTGGAAACCTACACATAAGTAATGTTTCCTAGTACTGTGTTTAGCACCTTTTCTGTCTTCAACATATCAGGAATTTATGCAGGGAACATTCAATAATGGTAAGAGTGATTCTTTGCATAATATGCCCATGCTACAAAGAGAGACCTCTGATTTGACGCTCCTCTTCTCCCCCTTCTCTATTATTTTGTATTCTCTTTTATCTCTTTTCTATTTCTCTCTGTGATCACCACTTTATCTGTCAGATCCCAGGCTGCAGATTTTTTTCTTTTTTTGTTGAGTGGCAGAGTGAAAATGACCAAGACCTTCCTCAGTGCAGCACACATGTAGATGCTAGAATGTTATCCTTTTCAGATTTGCTTGTCAGATATTATCCTTGTCAACTGCATACTCTCTCACAAAATTAATCTTCTATAGCTCGCAAAAGTACTTAGCTAATATAATGCTAGCTGATTTCTCTCTTATTCACAGGAAGAGGGGAAACATGAAAGCTAAGATTATTTAGCTGTCATTTCTTCCCCCAACACTTCTGTCTCCTACTTCATCAGCTTTAGGGGAAAAATAAATAAATAAATAAAAATCCTTAGATTACTGATTTCATCCATTTGATAGATAGAAATATGTGTGTTGTGGAGGGCAGGGGAAAGAATATTGTCTGATACCTGGGCCTTAGACCTGAAAGTGAAGAAAAGGAATGTGTTGAAATGTATCATTAAGAGAAAAAGGTAGCCACATTTTAAAGTTGAATTTTAACTTACCTTTGTGTGACATCTAGACTTGTTCCCATAACAACCATTTCACTAACCCATCCATGAGTGACAGTTCCCACTTCAGTCTGCAAAGGTACTTGTATTTGACTTGTTAAACTGTGACTACCTGACAGAAGCGCATCAAGAAAAGTCATTGATCACATGTAGTTTGTTATTTCATCATTTGTCTAGACTGGAAGCATGACATTTATTAAAATTAATTGACGTGTAATACTTTGGTTGATTACATTTTTTTTTGTTGTAATAAGAGCAGAAGTACACCATTTTTGTTGTATTTGAAAATAAGATGGTAAATGACAGCTACTAATTTAAGTTATATCCTAAGTTATTTTCATAAACAATGGGTCTTTAAAGAGAACAGAACTCAAAATGGCAAATGTAATTGGTATTTTCATTAATTTAATAAGATAAATTAACAGATGATATGCAATCTTCATGACCTGCATTCTCTAAATATGTGAATACAATTTCTGCTATTCTAAATATTCTCCTTTACACATGCAGAGTCTATTTCTGAAAGCCATTGCCACCATTCACTTGAATTCCATTCTTCTGATCTCTCCCTACTATCAGTTTCATCTCATACATTAATAAAAGTGGTGGGAAAGATTTTTCATTTTCCCCCAGAATTCCTCTCTCCTGTATACCATGGGCAATCAAATAAAAACCCCTTCAACTATATTCAGTGTATTGTTTAGATCAAAAAAATCTTTATTTATGAAGAGGGGTTTATTTTGTTTGTTTGAGTGTTTTTAAACAGCTATACTGTATATATTGGCAGCTTTAAAAGAGGCTGGAAATAGCAGACAAGTTGGATTGTATCTCTTTAATATTGCTCAGTTTCTGCAACACAACACTTGTTTTTAAGAAGATCTGACAACACATTCAGTATGAAGCATTCATTAGTAACAAATTGTCTTTCCCTCCTTACATTCCTGTCTCAGTGTATTAATTAATAAATGGATAGTAATCTTGATATAAGGATAATGTAGGGATAATTGCATATGGATATTCATTTGGGTAATATATACGTATTAATATAGATATAAATGAATATATTGATACTAATATTTCTATAGAAAGCTTTGTGGCAACATAATACAAATGGACTGCTTCAGTCAGTTGTTTTCAACAATAGAATAGAAAACAAACAAAGCTGATGAAAAATCAATGCTTTGACACTGTGATCAGCACTTCTGGGATTAATATTCAGTTATGCCAGATAGTTTTGAAAGAGTTTCAATCAAAAAACAAAAGAAAAGAAAACCAATAACAAAAAAGCAATCCAAAAAGCCATATTGTTCACTGTTAAGGAACAGCTTGTCTCTGGAGACTGTGATGATATGGTCATTGTGTGTGATAAAAGCACTGTGTATGTATTTGGTACAATATAAATAAAAGATCACCTAACAGAGTTGCTGTTGAATCTAATCAACTATTTATATAGTCCACTTTCTCCTACATCTCAGAGATATGCCTAGTAACATGACATCTGACTCAGCCTGGTGGGAAAAGATTTGATAGACATGTTTTCTGGAGTGTTAACCACGTAAATAAGCATCGGCAAAAACAGTAACATTCCTAGTACTCCCTGTTTTTATTATTTTACCTCAGTTCCCCAGTCAAAAATCAAGATGAGTGAAGATTGCTGCATCTCACACAATTTTATGAGAAAAGCCCTTTGGAGTATTTGCAGGAAATTCTTCAAGTGCTGCTATAAGACAGTCAGTCAATAACAGCCAGAGATCTTCTGACAGTTTAGTCTTGTATTCTGCAGTTTGCTGTGAAACCAAGAAAATAGTACTATATTTTCTTCTTGAAAAAGGAATAGGATTTGTCCCAAGAAATTAAGCACAAATGATTAGCCATTTTTTCTTTTCAATGTATCCACTTAACTACTTCTCAGCCTCGTCATGTCAGCTTCATAGTGGGCTTTAATGAACTTGTTAATGAACAGATCATTAATGAACTTGTTAAAAAGGAGTGGTCCTTTTTAACAAGTTCATTAATGATCTGTACCATGTGGTAGAGTGCACCTTCATTAGACGTGCATATGACAAAAAGCTATAGGGAGTGGCTGACTTGCCAGTACTCATGCTGTGTCATTCAGAGGGACTTTGACAGACCAGAGGGGTGAGCTGACAAGGATCTCATGAAGTTCAACAAAAAGTACAAAGTACTGCAGCTGAAGAGGAAGTCCAGACACATACCAATACATGCTACTAAGGGCCACCCAGCTCTGCAGTAAAGGACCTGGGGATCACAGTGGACACCAAACTGAACACAAACCAGCAACATGACCTTATCACAAAGAAGAGTAAGAGTAGTTTTGACTGCATTAGGCAAAGCATTGCCAGCAAGTGAACAGAGGGGATCCTTCCCCTCTATTCAGCATTGTTGAGGCGACACCTGTGTCCAGTTCTGGCCACCCACATCAACATGGACAAACTGGAAAGAGTCCAACATGGGGCCACAAAGATCATCAAAGGATTGGAGCACCTCTCCTCTGAGGTGATGCTGACGGATTGGGATTATTCAGTTTGGAGAAGAGGAGGCACATGCAGGGTCATATCAATGTTTATCAATACCTGAAGGGAGATTGCAAAAAAGATGGAGGCAGACTCCTGGAAATCAGCTTCAGAAGTTTGATCCTCATATGAACAATAATGAAGAACATAGAATCATAGAATCATAGAATATTCTGAGTTGGAAGGGACCCATAAGGATGATCAAGTCCAACTCCTGGCACCGCACAGTCTACCCAAAAGTTTAGACCACGTGACTAAGTGCGCAGTCCAATTACTTCTTAAATTCAGAGAGGCTTGTTCCCTGGGGAGCCTGTTCTAGTGTGCAACCACCACCCTCTTGGTGAAGAATCTCTTCCTGATGTCCAGCCTAAACTTCCCCTGCCTCAGCTTAACACCGTTCCTGTGGGTCCTATCACTGGTGATTACAGAGAATAGGTCAGCACCTGCCTCTGCACTCCCCCACGCGAGCAAGTTGTACGCTGCAATGAGGTCCCCCCTCAGCCTCCCCTTCCCCAGGCTGAAGAGGCCCAGTGACCTCAGCCGCTCCTCATACGGCTTCCCTTCTAAGCCCTTCACCATCTTCATCACCCTCCTCTCGACACTCTCCAGCAGTTTAGTGTCCTTCTTGTACTGTGGTGCCCAGAATGTCATGCAGTACTCGAAGTGAGGCCGCACCAGCGCAGAGTAGAGCGGGACAATCACTTCCCTTGATCGACCAGCAATGCTGTGCTTGATGCACCCCAGGATGCAACCCTCCTGGCTGCCAGGGCACACTGCTGGCTCATGTTCAACTTGCTGTCAACCACCACCCCCGGATCCCTCTCTGCGGGGCTGCTCTCCAGCATCTTGTCACCCAGTCGGTATGTATAGCCAGGGTTGCCCCATCCCAGGTGCAGGACCCGGCACTTGCTCTTGTTAATCTTCATGTGGTTGGTGATCGCCCAGCTCTCCAATCTGCTCAGATCTCTCTTCAAGGCCTTTCTACCCTCATCCGAGTCTACAACTCCTCCAAGTTTGGTGCCATCAGCAAATTTGCTCAAAACACCTTCTAGTCCTACATCTAAATCGTTTATAAAAACATTGAAGAGGACCGGCACTAAAATGGAGCCTTGAGGGACCCCACTAGTGACCATGCGCCAGCCTGATGTGGCCCCATTTGCCACAAGACCTTGAGTCCTGCCTGTCAGCCAATTGCTCACCCACCGTATGATGTCTTTGTTAAGTTGTATGTTGGACATTTTGTCCAGTAGGATCCCACGGGAAACCGTGTCAAAAGCTTTGCTCAAGTCCAAAAAGATCATGTCAGCTGGTTTCCCTTGATCAACTAGATGGGTGATCTTATCATAAAAGGAATTCAGATTTGTTAGGCAGGACCTACCCCTCATGAACCCATGTTGGCTGGGACCAATGACTGCATTGTCACCCAGGTGCGCTTCAAGAACTTCAAGGATCATCTTCTCCAGAATTTTACCAGGCGCTGATGTGAGACTGACAGGCCTGTAGTTGCCACGGTCTATTTTCTTGCCCTTCTTGAAAATTGGTATGACATTTGCCAGCTTCCAGTCCACTGGGACCTCTCCAGATTCACAAGATCATTGAAAAATAATTGAGAGAGGTCCCGCGATGGCGTCAGCCAGCTCCTTAAGCACCCTGGGATGAATCCCACCCGGTCCCACGGACTTGTATAGATCCAGGTGGAGCAGCAAATCCCGCAAACGTTCAGGGTCGGTTGGGAGTTGATCATTCCCACCATCATGGTACTCCAGCTCAGGGCACCCGGGGTGTATTTACTTCGGCTGCATAGAAGCTATCACACATAAATGCCAGGCTCCGGATCCTCACTCACTATTCAGGTCAAGGACTGGGCTGCAAGTTTTGGCTTTAATTTGGTTACGTGCCTATATTGCTGTTTCCTGGCAGGTCATGGGAAGAAGGTTGGCTGGCTTGCAGCAGCTTATGTGCACATGGCTTTTAGGCTGCAGCCAAAGCGTTCCTCTAGATCTGGAAGTTTGAAGATGGTTGGAAAAGCCATCTGAGTGGTTAGAAAGCTGCCTGGCAGAGAAGGAACTGGGAGTACTGGTGGCTAGTCGGCTGAATATGAGCCAGCAGTGTGCTCAGGTGGCCAAGAAGGCCAACAGCATCCTGGCTCGTACAAGAAATGGCGTGGCCAGCAGGACTAAGGAAGCCATTGTGCCCCTGTACTTGGCTCTGGTGAGGCCGCACCCCAAGTACTATGTTCAGTTCTGGGCCCCTCGCTACAAGAAGGATATTGAGGGGCTCCAGTGAGTCCAGGGAAGGGCAACAAAACTGGTGAGGGATCTGGAGAACAAGTCTTATGAGGAGAGGCTGAGGGAGCTGGGATTGTTCGGTCTGGAGAAGAGGAGGCTCGGGGGCGACCTTATCGCTCTCTACAGATACCTTAAAGGAGGCTGTAGCGAGGTGGGGGTTGGTCTGTTCTCACATGTGCCTGGTGATAGGGCAAGGGGGAATGGGCTAAAGTTGCACCAGGGGAGGTGTAGGCTGGATGTTAGGAAGAACTTCTTCACCAAAAGGGTCATTAGGCATTGGAATGGGCTGCCCAGGGGAGTGGTCGAGTCACCATCCCTGGAGGTCTTTAAAAGATGTTTAGGTGTGGAGCTTAGGGATACGGCTTAGTGGAAGACTTGTTAGTGTTACGTCAGAGGTTGGACTACATGATCTTGGAGGTCTCTTCCAACCTAGGTGATTCTGTGTTGCGGTCTCCAAGCTGGGATACAACCACCTGTTAGTTCGGCATAACTGAATTTTGTGTTCCTTGCACTAGCTGTTCCTTCACCTCCTCTTCAGAGACAAGGACATGCATCTCTTTCGTGTTCCTTCATTAGTAAACAAACCAGGATAGATTAAAGCCCCTTTCTTCACGTCAGTAAGATACCTGCCTTTGGTTTCAGTGAAAATTCAGGCCCTAGCACCTGAAGTTTCTTCTGGATGGTGTTTCTTCTGTATAGGGTAATTTCATTTCCCTGTTGAAGACTTACAAAGACATAGTAACAAAAGCAAAGGCATAAAACAGTCCAGGAGGCATAGGCTGCTTTTGAGCCTGCAGCAGACTATAGATATGATATTATCATTTCGGACAAATACAGTCTACGTAACGTGAACGGTTTCGGCACGCTTTCACTCTGCCAAAAGCCAGAAAATGGGACCTTCATTTTATGACCAGATGGAAAAGAAAAACAACAACGACAAAAAAATAAGAGAAGGAACTTTTCCTTCACCTAAATTTTATTATTTTGCAACTCCTTCAGGTGTCCACAAGGAATTATCAACACCCTCCCCAACCCCCCCCCCCCAAAAAAAAAAATAAATAAAATAGAGGGACATTGTGGCATAGAGGTATAATTTCAGTTCACACCAGAAGACATTCTTCTCACTGAAGTACAGCTAAGCCCCACAAATCATCAAACAAAACAAAAAAAGCCAAAAAGAGATGTATTTACGAGTTAGTTTTACGTGCCGGCATTATTTCCTTGTCTGGTCTCACATTCAGGGCAAGATCTATCTGGGGGGGAACGCGTAATGCCATGCAAGGTTGTTTGGTGGTATGAGCGACAACATGACTTTAAAATTTTGAGCTGTTTGTATAGAAGCAAAGTACAGAAGAGTACACTATCCCCGAGGGCAACGTAGAAACTACCTGTTGCTTCTCAGGTTTAAAAGTTAAAAGGTGTAAGCAGCTGTTTTAGTACCATACTGACGTATACATGAACATTTTCCTCTCCAATGTCCAAGTTGGAGTGCAACATTTTTCATCGTGCTCTCAGATGAGGATTCTGATTCTAACAATGGTTCCTAGTGCAAATTTCCAGAGAAGGGGCAAGCAAACCAGTCCTGACTGCTTTGAATGAGATGGAGAGAGCAAACAAACGTAGACGAAGAAGATAAACCTGTAGGAATGTTTTCAGATAATTGCCACTGTCCAAAAGCTTTAGAGTGGTTGAATCCTTCAAAGTTCATTACTGAAAACTCCGGCAGCATCACTGAATTTGAAGGAGTAACATAGACTTGCACCATCGCAGAGCTTCAGCCACAGTTTAAATGGGCACTGCCTCTAACTTCACAAGAATGAAAGAGAAGAGGTCATCTTTCTACCTTGTCAGCTATTGGCAGACCTAGAGAAAGAAAAAACAAGAGTTGTTAACATTAGGATGTAATGCTTTTTTTAGGACATCTCACCAAATGTGTAATATTGAGTAGTAACTGGACACCAAATGAAAGGGAAGAAGAAGGAGTAGAAGGTACTTGCATGGCCTTAATTTCTGTGGCAATTGACAACAACCACAATCCACAATGATTTCTAAGTGCCTTACACCATTGACCCTTGAGGCACAAAAACGGGATTCCCACATTAGGTAAGGGGAGTACAATCCCTCTCAAAACACGACAGTCTGGGGACCGCAACTGAGTACTGAAAATCTTAAGGCTAGGATGTTCATGTACCAGAAAGGAAACTCACATTTTAGCACTAAACAACTACCTTTCGAGGCAAGCTGGGAACTGGTTCTTTTTAACCCAGGGTCCATTTCAGCATCTTCAAAGCTAAAGAAATGGTTGACTGCTCTGTTGAATTGTGCTCCAGGCAGAAAGACTCCTATTAACAGAAAGAGCTTAATACCTTGCTTCTATCCTAAAGATGAGTTTTGTATTCAAATGTACCCCGTCCAAGATGAACAACTACCTTAACTTTGTGGGGTTTATATTCTGCATATAACGTCAAGCTTCACAGCTTCTCCTCTGGATGCAGGAAGGAGGCTACAGATGTGGAAAAGGGCAAGACAACTTCCAAAACTAAATTGCATTGCCACAAAACTAATGTAACGTATCCCTGCAAGCACAGAAACTCCTTTGCGAACCACCACAGATTATTAGACAAGAGGGCTAAAGAGTGCGGAAAGGATTGTTTAACAACTGTATGCATACTACCAACTTTATGAGCCAGTCAAATGGAGATGAGAGCTTGAGATCCCACATGTGGCTTAGATATGCTGTGCACCATAGAACTTCCTGCGCAGAAGACGTCTTGTTGGGAAGCGCCCCTCTCTCCTGCGCCCCTCTCTCCTGAGCCCCGTCACTTGCTCTTGTTAATCTTCATGCGGTTGGTGATCGCCCAGCTCTCCAATCTGCCCAGATCTCTCTTCAAGGCCTTTCCACCCTCATCCAAGTCTACAACTCCTCCAAGTTTGGTGTCGTCACCAAATTTGCTCAGAATACCTTCTAGTCCTACATCCAAATCGTTTATAAAAACATTGAAGAGGACCGGCACTAAAATGGAGCCTTGAGGGTCCTTACTAGTGACCATCTGCCAGCCAGATGTGGCCCCATTTGCCACAACCCTTTGAGCCCTGCCTGTCAGCCAATTGCTTACTCATCGTATGATCACAGAATCACAGAATCACAGAATTTCTAGGTTGGAAGAGACCTCAAGGTCATCGAGTCCAACCTCTGACCTAACACTAACAGTCCCCACTAAACCATATCCCTAAGCTCTACATCTAAACGTCTTTTGAAGACTTCCAGGGATGGTGACTCCACCACTTCCCTGGGCAGCCTGTTCCAATGCCTCACAACCCTTTCAGTAAAGAAGTTCTTCCTAACATCTAACCTAAAACTCCCCTGGCGCAACTTAAGCCCATTCCCCCTCGTCCTGTCACCAGGCACGTGGGAGAACAGACCAGCCCCCACCTCACTACAGCCTCCCTTGAGGTACCTATAGAGAGCGATAAGGTCGCCCCTGAGCCTCCTCTTCTCCAGGCTGAACAAGCCCAGCTCCCTCAGCCGCTCCTCGTAGGACTTGTTCTCCAGGCCCCTCACCAGCTTCGTCGCCCTTCTCTGCACCCACTCAAGCACCTCGATGTCCTTCTTGTAGCGAGGGGCCCAAAACTGAACACAGTACTCGAGGTGCGGCCTCACCAGAGCCGAGTACAGGGGGACGATCACCTCCCTAGCCCTGCTGGTCACACTGTTCCTGATACAAGCCAGGATGCCGTTGGCCTTCTTGGCCACCTGAGCACACTGCTGGCTCATATTCAGCCCACTATCCACCATCACTCCCAGGTCCTTCTCTGCCTGGCAGCTCTCCAACCACTCATCTCCCAGCCTGTAGCTCTTCTTGGGGTTATTGCGCCCCAGGTGCAGGACCCGGCACTTGGCCTTGTTGAATTTCATGCAGTTGAGCTCAGCCCATCGGTGCAGCCTATCCAGATCCTCCTGCAGAGCTTTCCTACCCTTAAACAGATCAACACACGCACCTAACTTGGTGTCATCTGCAAACTTACTGAGGGTGCACTCAATGCCCTCGTCCAGATCATCGTTGAAGATATTAAAGAGGACTGGCCCCAGCACCGAGCCCTGGGGGACGCCACTAGTGACTGGCCTCCAACTGGACTTGACTCCATTCACCACGACTCTTTGGGCCCGGCTATCCAGCCAGTTTCTAACCCAACGAAGCGTGCGCCAGTCCAAGCCAAGAGCAGCCAGTTTCTTGAGGAGAATGCTGTGGGAGACAGTGTCAAAAGCCTTGCTGAAGTCAAGGTAGACCACATCCACAGCCTTTCCCTCATCCACCCAGCGCGTCACTTTGTCATAGAAGGAGATCAGGTACGTCAAGCAGGACCTGCCTTTCATAAACCCATGCTGACTAGGCCTGATCGCCTGCTTGCCCTGCAAGTGCTGCATGATGACTCTCAGGAGGATCTGCTCCATGAGCAGATGTTTTTGTTAAATTGTATGCTGGACATTTGTCCAGTAGGATCCTATGGAAAACCACATCAAAAGCTTTCCTGAAGTCCAAAAAGATCATGTCAGCTGGTTTCCCTTGATCAACTAGATGGGTGATCTTATCATAAAAGGAAATCAAATTTGTTAGGCAGGACCTACCCCTCATGAACCTATGTTGGCTGGGACCAATGACTGCATTGTCACCCAGGTGCGCTTCAAGAACTTCAAGGGTCATCTTCTCCATAATTTTACCAGGCACTGATGTGAGACTGACAGGCCTGTAATTTCTAGGGTCTTCTTTCTTACCCTTCTTGAAAATTGACATGACATTTGCCAGCTTCCAGTCTACTGGGATCTCTCCAGATAAGGTATCCAGGATTTTATCCTTCCTGTTGTATCAAGGAAATGAGTCCTTTGTCAGGGAAGAAAAGGAAAAACAACAGGGAAGAAAAACAACAGGGAAGAAAAGGAAAAACAACAAAAAAGGGATGAAAAGCCCTACTGAACATCTATTACAAAGGGCTAATGAGCTATTTAAAATATTCAGATAGCAAGGAAGAGTTAAATTATGTCTCGTATTCTCAAAGTCTCTACCCATTAGTAATTTATTCATTTTCCATTGTCTCGCTGTTTGGAAAGGTGAGAGAGGAGAAAAGAGCACTGATATGTTAATATTACATGTGTTAGACCATTAATTCAACCACTGCCACTATTATTACTCCTATACCTGCAATACAGAAACAAACACAGGGCCTCATTGTTAATAATGGCTGATAAAAGGGGAAGACTTCAGTTTTACTGTGCTAGTAACAAGGTAGAGGGTAAAATCTCCCGTCTAAAAACAAACAAACAAACAAACAAAGAAAACAGAAACAAAACAAAAAGAAAATCCAGAAAAAATACAGAGAAAAAAAAATAAATTATAATAAGGTAAATGTTTACACTATATATTTATATCTCATATTAGAGAGCTAACATTTAGGGTCATCTTATAAAATTCATGAGAGTTACTCACTGAAATCATGTTTTGCTCAAACTTATTTTCAAATAAACCATTTTGTAGAGTTTGTGTTCCATAGCAGACTGAAGGCTATTTTTTATCCCCTCAGTGCTAATTTTTCTTTCCCTTTTACCCCCCTCCCAATTGTACTTCATGCTTTCAGATGTGTCAGAACTCTCTTTTGTTTTAATAACCTAATTCTCAAATTGTTTTATCCTATGAATTCAGACAGAGGGACAGCAATTACTTATATTAGAAATTATCTAGATCTGAAGAGGAATCCTCTCCAAACTAAACTTTAACACTTAGAGTATACAAAGAAAATTCAGTTAATGAAGCTAAAAGTATCCTTTTTTTCATTAAAACAAGTAAGATTAGGACTATAAGGGCACATGCATTTCTGAAACTCTGAAATTTTAATGGGACACTCAAGTCCCTCAAGTCCCTAACAAAAAGGAGCAATTGCAGTTATATACAGTCACCCCATTGTTTTGTTGCATTTTATGACTATATAAGGACATTTTTGTTCTATATGGTAGATATTTCATTACAAAAATTATCTAGAGTCCTCTTTCAGTAAACTCTCTCTGTTGATTTCCTGAGCATTGTTTGCCATCATAGGAACTGACAGACCCTTGTTTTGAAGGGAGAGTTCACCAAAAGAACTGATATATATATATTACTTCTTCTGTTCACCTGAACAGCATAGGGCCATCAGTATGCAAACAGGATTCCCCTCCTAAATAATGGGATTTGAAGACCTGGTCTGGTCACAACTCAAACACTTCATTTTTATCTGTGACCTCACTGAGATTTATTTATTTATTTTTTATAAAGATTCTAAAGGAATGTTGTCCCCTTGGTTCAATTTTTAAGAAACCATATTAGCAGAAGGGTTTTATGTCCACTATTCCTGGCTGCGAAAACAACAGTGATACAACATGCTGATAAAACATTGCTATGCTACTTCAGCATAAACAGTGAAAGAATCCATGAGTTTATCTGTCTTATGTTTCCAAAAAGTGTTTGCCAGAATATTATTTGAATGTATTACCTCCGATCATGTTTTGCCTTCTCTTATCAAATGCCCTGCTGAGTAGACAATTGCAGATTTTATGCAGAACTTGATGGTGTGTCATGTGCATTTATGGAATAATGGATTAATCATTTACCAATGCCTGGCCTAATTTCAAATTCAGCATTTGAAGTTGAGTTAAAAGCAAATCTTATAGATAAGTAGAAGCTGCAACTGCCAGAGCTGAAAATTCTGAAAGCATTACACACAAAATTTTACCACAGCACTCACTGCCAAAAACATTTTTAAAGACTGCAATATTTGTGTTCGTTCACATATTTTAGAAGCTAAAGACCAAGTATAGCTAATTCTTATTCTTAAGAGAAAATTATCTCATCAATTATTTCTAGGAGACTTTCATTTCAGTTACATTTTTTGTCCATCAAGATTCTCAAATTAAAGAGATCCAAATAATCTGTAGACACAGTCAAATTGAGATGAGCTACTCATGAATATATTACTTAATAGTCATCTCTCCCCAACAACCGCTATCCTTTTGTTATGCAGTCTACGCATCTGTACTATAATCTGTTGGATAGCAGCATGCATTCAGTAATACACTAGTGGATCATTAGAGAATATTAAACACAAGAGTAACCAACCTCAGTAAATGAACTGGCCCAGATTTTCCTTGCATATCACAATTTAGGTAAGAACTTGAAGTAGTTCAAGGAGAAAGAAACTGTAGCTTGCACAAAACTTCACTAGATTAAATTGCCTCAGATGATTGAATATATATGAAAATTGTCAAAAAGCAGAAAATTGGGTGCTCTATGAGGCATACTTTTTAATTCCTAAGCCTGGAAAACCTGGTAACTCTGAAAACTTGTAGCATGCATTAAGATCAGAGGTTAGAATATAGAAGTAAGCCATTAGGAAAGAACTTCACAGATTGCAACTTGCTGTAAGAATTGCAGCAGCAACATTTACATATACTTGCTCAAATAAGCATGAACATTTTCTTCTGTGTACTGAAAGAAATGAGTAAACGTGATGTCATAAGGTCCTACAAAAGAAAATGAAATGTTCTGCATCCAGAAAAGAGTAACCCCGAGCCACATTGTGAGTTGTGGGATAGGCCTAGTTAGGCACAAGAGGATCTGATGGTCCCGGTCACCATCACACTCTTGATCAAAAAAGGACAACTGCAGACTCCTTATATTAACAAATAGAATAAACATAAACATAAAAATAAAAAATAAAAATAAAAATAAAATAAAAAGTATAACCTACAGGTCCAGGAAAGGACTTTTTCCCTCACTATGCACTTGTGAAAGCATTTCTGATTGCTATGTTCATATGTGATCTCCCCAGCACACAAAATGATAGTGAAATGAGCACAGTACAGGACTGCAATGTGAGCAGTCTGGACCTCACAGTGTATAAGGACAAGCTGAATGAACTACCTGTTTCCAGGGTGCAGAAGAGAAGGCTGAGGCATGATCTGATGGCAATATAAAAAGCAGAGCCACAATCTTCTCAGAGAAGCACAGCAAAAGGACAAAACCTTGGACCAGAGGACTTTCTAAAAGGACATGATGGGTAAATGGCCAAGAATGTAAATAAAAACAGAAGAAAAAAAAAAAAGTGACAAAGTGACAACAAACCCTCCCTTGGCTCATAGTGGTATTGGGATGCAGTTGAGGCTAGTGAAACTCCTCAGGAAATGTAAACTTGGAGGAAAAAGTTATATAGACTGAAAACTAGCAACAATGAGAGTGTAAATGGAAACTCTGAACACAGGTGTGGTGGTCATGTAAAGAAAATACAAATCTTTATCATCAGAGCTTTCCCACACAAATGCTGCTTGTAACACACTGACATGGTGGTTTAACACAGGTATGTAGCTAAGCTCTACCCCTGCTTAAAAAAAACAGGGAGAAAATATGAAAAACATCATGGGTTGCAATAAAGACAAGGAGTTCACTTGCTAATTGGCAAAACAGATTCAGTGTAAGGGAGATTAATGTAATTTACTTCCTACTGATAATAGACTAGAGCAACAAGATCTGAAAGCAACCTGAAAACACCTTCCACCCACCCACTACTTTCTACCTTCTCCCCTGAGCAGCACAGGGGAAATGGGGGTTGTGGTCAGTCCGTAATGCTTCATCACTGTCATTCCTTCTTCCTCCTCACTAACTTCCCCTGTTCCAGTGTGGCTTCCCTCCCATAGGATGCAGTCCTTCATGAACAGATCCTACATGGGCTTCCCACAGGCAGCAACCTTTCAAGAACTGCTCCAACATGGGTCTGTATCATGGGGTCCATCCGTCAGGAGCAAACTGCATGGGTCCAGCAGCTCCTGTCAGACATACTGCTCCACCATGGGCTCCTCTCCACAAGCTGCAGTTCCTGCCTACAGTCTGCTTCTGCGGGGGTTCTCCGTGGGCTGAAGACTCCTTCAGGCCACATTCACCTGTTTTAGTGTCAAGTCCTCTACAGGTAGCAACAGAGATATCTGCTCTGATGTGGTCCTCCATGGGCTGCAGGGCTGTTCCACAATGGTCCTCTCCAAAGGCTGCAGAGCAACTTCTGCTCCAGCACCTGAAGCACCTCCTTCCCTTCTTTCTTTACTGACCTTAGTGTCTGAGAAGTTGTTTCTCTCTACATTTTCTCACTCCTCTCTTCCAGCTGCTGTTGCTCAGCAGATTTTTCCTTTCTTAAATCTGCTTTCACAGAGGTGCAAACAGCATTGCTTATTTGCCCAGAGAAGCTGCAGATGCCTCATCTTTAGAAGTATTTAAGGCCAGGTTGGACGGGGCTTTGAGCAATCTGGTCTAGTCTGCCCATGGCAGTGGGATTGGAATTACATGATCTTTAAAGTCCTTTCATTGTCTCAGCTTTGTCCAGCAGCACGTCCCATTTAGATCTGGCTGGAGATGGCTCTAATTTAAATAGGGGCAGCTTCTGAACTCTTTTCACACCGGTAACCCTTGCAACCCCCCTAGCCAATAAAATCTTGCTTCTTAAACCAAATACAGATAATTATGTAAGGTTAGTTGCATATGTGCGGCTTTGCAAGAAGACTTTCACAGGACACTTCTTAAACAGATTTCTTTCATCCTAAGTTACCTTTTATTTCCTTTTCACAGTATTTATCATAGCGAGAAGAGAAGCTAATAGAATGTTCTTCCAGAAGACGGGTTCTTTCTTCCTTCTGGAGCCTTTCATCCAGTACTTGTCTCTGTGATACAGCGTCAGTTCAATCCCAAGGCAGCAAAGAATCACACTTGCAATTGCTAAGATGGAAGAGAAGAATGCTTCCCTCTAGAGAGCTGAGAGGGGCTTGGTCTTATGAACGTGCATTCAGTTTTTGTTTTTTAAAATGCCTGTAATGATCTTCCTCAGTCATCTCATAATACAACATCAGGGGACAAAGGAAATTAATTTTCAGTGTCAGAAAGATGAATGAATTACACACAGCTGTGAGATTTGCAAGGAGAAAGAGACTGGCTCAAAAATTATCTATTTATGGAAATTCACAGGCACTGATCCAACAGACAGACTGAAGTTATCTAGGTGTTACAATAAAAACATGAACTGAATTGTGTGGCAAAATGTTCAGGTAAAATGTATGGAGTGGTGCAACAGTGTCATATTCAGTACCTTCTAGGCTCAGACAAGCAGAGACAGTTAGGGGGTTTGCAGGCTGTCAAGAGCTAACAGTCCAACGGGAGGAGGGAAAGAGAAAAGGGATAGAACAAGAAAAGAGTAAGGGAAGGGGAAAGCAAAGGGCCACTAGACTTTAATCTTTAGGGAAGGAATGAAACCTTAAGTCTAGGTTTGTCCACTCTGAAGCCTTTAAACTACTAGGTACTATGCTCCTTTTGTGATTCATACAATCTAAGGATTTCAAAATTGGTTTTCTGTAGTGAGACCTGTATAACTAATATGTGTACAAGAAAGACCATATGGATACAAATACAGAAATTGTTTCATTCCATTCAGTCCTCTTATTTCCCTACTTGTGTTGTTCTTTAGCCCATACCAATCAGTATATGGTGAATGTAACATCTGTAGATGTTTAAGCAGCTTCCCTAAATGCTATCACCGAAGCACATAGATTGTCAGACCTCTACTGAAGAAGTAACATGTGTCTAAGTTGTTCAGTTGTTTATTGCTCACTGAAATAGCTTTTATTGTCAGAATAGACTGAATACTTCAGTTAGAGCTTGCTCCCTTCCAGATTTTATTAACATTGTGGAAGAACCATATGTCATAAAGACATCAGGTCACATTAGTTTTTCATTAGGCCCATAGATGTCTTTTGACATAGCTCAGTGAAAAACTAAAGGAATCTAAAACACACAAACAAAAAAAATGAATTCCAGTAGGCTCAAAATTAAGATTATTCTATAGTAAATAACATATTTCAGCACACAGACAGACAGACACACACACAAACAAGCAAACAACAAATCCATGGAATTAACAGCACACGTTTGGGACTGGAGTTCTATCATTCTGCCATGCTCATATAGCCATTATCACTTTGAATATGTCTGCATGTGGCAGTATGAATGTGTTTGGCAGAAGAGCTTTCAGTTCTTCACTGGTTTTCACACCACCTAGTTCAGTGTACAATACAAGCATTTATATAAAAAAATAGTCTCCCTTTAGGGCTAAGAGAAAGAAGGTCACAGAAAATTAGATTCCTGATTTGAAAATTATCTCCAGGACCCCAATTTTTATCATGACTACATTTCCCATGTAAACCTCACAAATTAGTTATGTTTCCAGACTATGAACCAAAGTCTACATCTGACTTAAAAAAACAACAACAAAAAAAAACAAAACAGAGTTACTCCCAATTTTTTTTCCATTGTAACTGAATATAGCAACTGACTCCATTCAGAATTTCTCATAGGCTTTGTATGATCTCTTACTTTTTTTTTTTCCAGTGCATCAGTAAGATGATACTTGATTTCTCAAGGCAAAATTGCATATTGCATAATAGAAAGTCACAAATGCCCATAATTAAAATTGATTCCAACAATACAGATAGGATACTGCAGAAAAGCATAGTGCACTTTCTCATAAGCATTATGAAAATTATACATAATTATGCACAGCTAGTCTTTTAAGGGATGCATTATTAATTTGTTGGGTAATTTGGTTGGCTAATCATCAGTAATAAAGACTTGGAATAATCTCATATATACATGTTATATAATTATGTTAGGCTCATCAGAAGAACAGTAGTTTTAAAGATCATTTTATGGATAGTACTATGAAAATTGTTATTAAGGACAGAAGTAGGATTAACTTGATAGCAACAGATCTACTAAGAAAAATCTTCCACAAGACATAGCACTAAGACAGTCAACAAGCTATTGTTATTAGCTGATGAGGATTTATCAACAATATATCTCACTAATAGCCAACAGAACTGCCACATCTTTGGGCAACTGGGATTGAAAGATTTAGTAAAGTGTTTTGTAAGAGAAAAAGATCTCCAGCCTCACAGTTCCTTCACAGAACTGTACCAAATTTTGAGGTGAGGGAAGTAAGAACTTTCAGATACATACCTAGGATGATCGGGGTGAATGGTAAATATTTAAAATAAATAAATAAATCAGTTTTTTGAAACAAGAATCATCAAAAATGATGCAACTACTACATGTATAAATACAACAGATTATGCAAGAACTATTAAGTTTTCAAAGTGAAATCCTTATCTAAACAAGAAAACCCTCCAAAAATACTTTTGTATCAATTTATTTATACTTGATCATTTAGCTACTTAGTCTAGACAACATAAGCAAGGAGTAGACAAAAACAGTGACTGGGTTATGGGCCAACTGATGACAGAGGTGATATAAGGTACCCCAAAAATAACTGTATCTGTTTTCTTCCTTCAATTACTGTCAGATTTCACTCAGGCACCAGCAACATATGAAAGAACTCTGATCCAGTCATGCAAGAGCTGTGTTGAATTGTCTAGATTTAAATGGAATTGTGCTAAACTCATAAATTTAGTTTGGTGTGAGAACAAGTCCTAGGAAAACAAACAAATATAAAATGCCATAGTATGTGTATTAAATAATAATAATAATAATAATAATAATAATAAATACAAGTTATAAATAAACAGTTCAAAGAAAGCTAAATCCCAGTTAATCCACCTCCCCCATTTCTTATAACTAACTTGATTTGTTTGTGATAAGGAGGGGAAAGAATAAACAAAACAAACACACCAACTTGACACAGTCCTGTCAACAGAAGACACAAACCTGTCCACTACCTAAGATGTGCAGCCACAATCCAGATTTTCTACTGATTTTTACTGGATGCTGGATCACAACTTGTAAGGAGTTGTTGGTTCTCATTGCTACCAAAAAACAAAAGCACAGAAATCCACTTTTAACTGAATTGTTGAATAATCTTGAAATCTCTGTTTTTTGTTTGTTTGTTTGTTTTCCTTTTTTCTTCCTTCCTTCCTTCCTTCCTTCCTTCCTTCCTTCCTTCCTTCCTTCCTTCCTTCCTTCCTTCCTTCCTTCCTTCCTTCCTTCCTTCCTTCCTTCCTTCCTTCCTTCCTTCCTTCCTTCCTTCCTTCCTTCCTTCCTTCCTTCTTCTTTCTTTCTTTCTTTCTTTCTTTCTTTCTTTCTTTCTTTCTTTCTTTCTTTCTTTCTTTCTTTCTTTCTTTCTTTCTTTCTTTCTTTCTTTCTTTCTTTTTTATTGGGGGGGGATACGACAATAAATACAGGGCTTTTAGATGGAAATATTCTCAAATTAAATTCTGAAATATTCTCTTGTGAGTCTTCTTGTGTTAGTATCTGAATCCAAGTTTCCACAATGAACATGAAAGTAATGGAAGAAAACATGTCAAAATGTATCAGATAAAAAGGAAAATATCAGTAAGATTAGGAAAATAATTTGTTAATATGCATATAAAACCCACCATATGTTCCTTGTCTAGTTTGAATTTCATGGAATCATAGAATCATTTAGCTGTGAAAAGACCTCCAAGCTTACCGAGTCCAAACTTAAACTTAACATTGACAAGACCACCATTAAACCATGTCACTAAGCTCTACATCTGTACGTTTTTTGAAGACCTCCAGGGATGGTGACTCAACTACTTATCTGGCCAGCCTTTTCCAATATTCAGAACCCTTTCAGCAAATAATTTTTTCCTAATATACAACCTAACCCTAATAAGGCTCAATTTAAAGCAATATTATATATCTTTTCTTTTTATTCAGTTACATTTTCATATTTCTCTGTAAGTTTTTATTTCCTTGTCACATTCTGTGCAAAGTTTACAGAAACCAGTTATATCAAATGTATGTATAAAGACTATTTCATCTGTAAATCTTACTTTTAAACCCACCATCACTGCTTCAAGAAAGACTCCAACTTTGTTTGGTTTGGTTTTAAACTAATTAACAAAGTATCTTTTGGGCTATTTTATAAATCTGTTGATCCTGAAGCCTAAACACACAGCCTGCAATATCAGTGTTACAGGCAATTAAAGATAATATTGTATCTGACTGGAGGGTGGAAAGGAAAAAGTACAACAGGTTATTCTTGAAAATGGTAAAGGCAGCCTTGAAAATGTTTTAAGGCTGTACACTTAAAGGTCCTTAAAGTTGAATGACCAAACGTTTTGTTTATTTATTTATTTATAACTTTTTCACTGCTATGACAGTTATAATATCATGCATCAGTAGACAAACAAGCAACTTTGCTTAAGACATTTATGGATGCTTTACTATAGGGTAATAAACCATTTAGGCATCAACTACAAAATGTCAAAAAGGATGTTGTTTAGACCAAGTCAGAGGAAACTAAATTAAAGAAAATTTTACTTCTCAGAATAAAAGTATAACTAATTCTTATCACCCACAAGGGTATGCTATTGAAATCTCAAAGGAGAGCTCAAGAGATAGCGACAGCTGCTTAGGTGTAAGGAATGTTAAGGAGACATGGTGAGAATCTAAAAGATTAAATCTAGTATGGCTGATGAAC
The DNA here is from genome assembly GCF_965140915.1 of Aythya marila. NCBI lineage: Eukaryota > Metazoa > Chordata > Aves > Anseriformes > Anatidae > Aythya > Aythya marila. The sequence continues at coordinate 97,359,266 of NC_139043.1, read as the reverse complement.
CTCATTCTGAATTGAGAATAACAGACCATAACGTATTGCAAAAGCTCAAAGAAAAATATATATATTCTTTGCTATTAACAGTAAACACACCAACAATCTACAAGTCTCATGGCAAATGCACAAATAATATAGGGAGAGAAAAAAAAAAAAAAACAAACAAAAAAAAACATATCAAGAAAGAAATAATTTGTTTTCTGATGTGTCTCTTTTTGGTCAGAGACTCTGGGTTTCAGTACATATTATTACAGCTGTATTAAACACTGCCTGGATTTTAGGCTGTTCTTTCAGAAAGTTAGCAAGAGATCTGGGGGCTATTACAGGAATGTCAAAGGATCTAGGCTCTCATCAGACAAACTACTACATCTTTTGAAAATGCATAGTCCTATTTTTCAGAATACTACAATGTATTGAAATAGCTATAATTCTTTAAGAGTAACAGTTTAACAGTAGGTTGATATCCTTCTGTTACTAGGGTATCTAGCCCTATCTAATCTAGAATCACAGAATAGTTGAGGTTGGAAGGGACTTAAAATTTACTACTCTCTGCTCAAAGCAGAGTACAGTATAACTGTCTATTCAGACCCATGTCTAGTCAAGTTTTGACCATGCACAAGGACAGAATCTCTGTAACCTCTCTGGGAAATTTCTTCCAGTGTTTGGCCACCGCCACCCTCAAAAAAAAAGCAATTTCTTATGTATAAGAGCAATTTATTTCAGTCACTGTCCATTGTCCTTTTCTTTGTCCCTAAAACATATAACATTCATATAACAATATAACATTTGAAACACACTTTTTTTTTTTTTTTTTAATGAGACTTCCATTAAATAGAAATTTGTAATTAGAAGTGTCACATTCTCTTTCTCTTTTAATAGGAAAGCATACAGAACATTTACAATAGAGTACAGTGAAATCAGCAACATTACTCAAGGAACTAAGCGTTATAGGTATGAACCTATTCAGAAGAGATGAATGGGTTCTATCTGCCTTTGATCCACAGCATCCACATGACAAAACAAGCTAGTACCCACTATCTTTAAGTTATATCAGTCAAATAGCTAGTTGCAAAAAATAAGATCTAAGCTATGTATCTGTGCAACTAAGTCCATCAGATGGAACAATCTTCCTGCTTCAGTGTTCAAATAGCTGCAAACACATATGGTGGTTGAACTGATACTGGCTTTGAGCACCTGGCCATTGTATTTCCAATACACACAAAAAAATGCAGTTTGCCGTCCTTCCCGCAACTCTGCAGTTCTCTTTCTGAGCTAAATTAATGATCAAGAGTTCACTAAAGTAATCACAATTTTCATTCAACAACATACCCCACATAGATAAGTCTTGATTGTACAAACTCTACTAGAAGTAATTACAGTTTCATTCAAAAACAATAGCGAGATTGCTGCAAAGCATTCTATTGTCTGAAGTATCATTTGGAAACAATCAAGGGAAAATAAGAGACAAGAGCAGAAAAGTAGTAGAAGAAACAGTGACATTTATTAAGCATACACCAACAAACAACTCTTTCTGACAGTATAAACATTTTACTACATGTAATCCTACAAGACTATTACAGAACACCTTAGCAAATAAATAAATGAAAATTAATAAAACCTTAGAAAATAATAATAATAAAAATTAGCAAGTAAAACCTGAGTAGTCTGAGCAGATTCTATGCTTCTGAAATAGCCATCTCCTTAGGAAAAATATAAATATATACAAATATAAATAAAATATAAATAAAAATATGAGAAATAAAATATTAAATTTATAAAACATAATAAGGAGTGACATTACCTTCATAAACAACAGAAATATAAACAGCATTTTTGATTTTTTTTTAGATGTTAATAAAAAAGCATTTGGGGAAAAAACATATGTCAAAAGCATGCTTTTATTTATTTCAAGACAAACTTAAGGATTCTTTCTATTTTCTGAAGAAAAAAAAAAGTTTGTTTTTGTTATGAAAGAAAATATATTTACTTTTGTTAGGATTTTTTTTCCACCATTATGAATGACCCATTTGATCTGAAAGGCTTCATTAATGAAGTAAAGTTAAATGCTTAAAAGGGCCAGGAGGTGGAGATAGCATACCAAAATGCCAGATGAAAAGGAAGAAGTCAGGTCAGATAAGGAGTCAGTCATGAAGATCAAGCTTCTGATTGTTCTTTCCGATTACTCAGAAGGAATCCTGAAGGTTGATAGCCCTTTTATAAATTAAATCCAAAGTGAACAGTATGTCAAAGTACATTAGTTATTTCAGGCAATAACTGCAAAATTCATCAACCAATAATCGCTGGATAGCATGTTAAAGAAGTGGTAGGTCAGCAAAAATTGATTATCTCATGGGAAGGGGGTAATATTTGTTTGTTTGCTAAGACATAAGCCAAAGGTACTTCATGGCAACTTTTATTTCTTATGTCCGATAGGATACCTGAACAGTTTAAAATCTTTATGTGAATTTAAAGTTGTGTAACATTAAAACAAAACAAAACAAAACAAAAACACTATGTTATTTTAACAATAAGTTTATATTTATGGCTTGGTTAAAAGACAAAATATACTTCCAGGAGGATGGGCAAACATCAGAATATGGTGTAGATGAGTGTTTATGTTTTTTTTTTTTTTTTTTTTTTTTTTTTTAAAGTCTGATGCTGCTATGCTACCATGAAAGAAATAAATGAACTTAAAAAAAAAAAAAAGTTTGCTATTTAATAAATGTGGCAAACAGTATCTTGAACTCACCTTTAATTTTGTGTTGAGATAAAAACAGAATAGGTTCTGATCTTTTGAATGCAGCTCAATAATGATGTGCTTGTGCAAGATTCAGCTTGATGTTCTGTATTCTTGAAAGGACTTTTGTGATGATGTTGGCTTATTTTACCTTAAACAATATGTATTTTAAAAGACATTTCATATTCATATTGTATTGCCCTTATTGTTTTGAGTATCAGGAATTCAGTTTTGCATTTTATTTTATTCTGCTTGGACACTGACTTTTAAAAATGTATGTCTGTGAGAGCATGGATGCATACTGCTGGAAGAACCTCAGGCAACAATTGCAGAATCCCCATGTCTTACCAGCTATTGTCAGGTAGATCTTTTTAGTCTGTCTTTTTCTATACCTTTCCTCTTTCCCCCATTCCTTTCCCAGATTGAATCAACTTCTTTGATAACCTTCAAGAATATTTGCTTAATTCCACGGCATAATGATTATAACAAGATATCATAATTGACAGAATTTTATTAGTATCCATAATTTTCAACCCCACAAGTCATCATCCAATATTAATATTCTTAACCTATATCAAGATACTGAGAACACAGCCAATGGAAAGCTTTGGATAGCTGGCTTATAATACATAGTCACTTAGTACAATGTAATATGCATTTTAACTGATTAGAGAGCCTAGATCTATTCTTCCATAATGGTAATATTACTTGAAGTTTAGATAGGAACTCCAGACATTTGAGGAAGTGATATCCATTGAGTCATCTGCAATTTTAAGTTCACTAGCCTCCTGCTTTCAGCTTTGTCTTGAACTGTAGCATAACCTTAAAGTAATTTAGACTCCTCAGACTCACTTCACTAGCAAATTCACAAAGATATTCAAAGATCATACAGTTGTTCATACACAACACATGAAGACCTTTTAATGAATACCATTTATATATATTATATACATATATAATATATATACATATAATATATACACATATATTAATATATAATTATATATATATAATATGTATATTATATAGGTATATATATATAAAAAAGTGTTATTCAGATATTCATTTTAATTATCACTGAAAAATAATTTTCTAAAACAGCCTTTAGTGCTCACCAGGCAATGAACTTAATTACACCAGGATACAATCATGACTGTCTACTAATAAAAACATGTAAGTAGCCAAGATTTTTCTGAGTTCTGTCTCAAAAAGATTATTTCTGCAATAAAAACAGGAACATAAACAGGAGGGGGTAGAGAAGAGATGGGGTTGTGGGGTTGTGGGTGAGAGAAGCCTTGTTTATTTGAAAGAACAAGACCTTCAACCTTATTTTTCCTCAAAAAATAAATTTTATCAAGCCTAGGAACTACTTTTTCCATTTCCGTGTTTCATTTATATATAATAAAAAATATTCACAGAATAATTTTAATAAAATTATTATTAATTATTACCAGGGAAGCTCATGGAGCAGATCCTCTTGAGAGTCATCACACAGCACTTGCAGGGCAAGCAGGCGATAAGGCCCAGTCAGCATGGGTTTATGAAAGGCAGGTCCTGCTTGACGAACCTGATCTCCTTCTATGACAAAGTGACGCGCTGGGTGGATGTGGTGGTTTTACCGTGCTGGGCAGATAAACCCCACAACCGCTCTCTCACTCCCCCTCCTTTAGATGAGGAGGGGGAGAAGTAAAGCAAAGAACAACTCACGGGTTGAGATAAGGATAATTTAATTAAAGGGAAATAATAATAATAATTAAATAAAGGCTACCATGAACTAAATAATTTAACTAAGGGGAAATAAAAAGGGAAAGGGGAAAAGGGAGGGGAAAAGGGAAAAATAAAAAGAAGGGAGGAAAACAAACAAACAAAATAAATGAAGGCTATATGGAAGTGCAGAGGAAAGAAATTACTCTCTACTTCCCACAAATGAGCAATGATTGACCACGTCCTTGAAGCAAGGCCTCAACACACGTAGCCGGTGTTCCAGATGAGGACCGACGTTTTCCCAATGAGAGCCCACCCCTCCCCTCTTCTTCCTGTTTCCACCTTTTATTGCTGAGTGTGACATCACATGGTATGGAATATCCCTTTGATTGGTTTAGGTCAGCTGCCCTAGTGATGTTTCTCTCCTCACTTTTTGCCCACCCCCTAGGAGGGTTAGAGAAAGGCCCAATGCTGTGCCACTGCTGCTCAGCAGTAGACACAACACTGGTGTGATAACACTGCTGTTCCAGCTACAAGTACAGAGTACGGCACTGTATGGGCTGCTGCCGGGAAAGTTAACATTCCAGCCAGACCCAGTACAGTGGATGAGGGAAAGGCTGTGGATGCGGGATACCTTGACTTCAGCAAGGCTTTTGACACTGTCTCCCACAGCATTCTCCTCAAGAAACTGGCTGCTCTTGGCTTGGACTGGCGCACGCTTCGTTGGGTTAGAAACTGGCTGGATAGCCGGGCCCAAAGAGTCGTGGTAAATGGAGTCAAGTCCAGTTGGAGGCCAGTCACTAGTGGCGTCCCCCAGGGCTCGGTGCTGGGGCCAGTCCTCTTTAATATCTTCATCAACGATCTGGACGAGGGCATTGAGTGCACCCTCAGTAAGTTTGCAGATGACACCAAGTTAGGTGCGTGTGTCGATCTGCTTGAGGGTAGGAAAGCTCTGCAGGAGGATCTGGATAGGCTGCACCGATGGGCTGAGCTCAACTGCATGAAATTCAACAAGGCCAAGTGCCGGGTCCTGCACCTGGGGCGCAATAACCCCAAGAAGAGCTACAGGCTGGGAGATGAGTGGTTGGAGAGCTGCCAGGCAGAGAAGGACCTGGGAGTGATGGTGGATAGTGGGCTGAATATGAGCCAGCAGTGTGCTCAGGTGGCCAAGAAGGCCAACGGCATCCTGGCTTGTATCAGGAACAGTGTGACCAGCAGGGCTAGGGAGGTGATCGTCCCCCTGTACTCGGCTCTGGTTAAGCCGCACCTCGAGTACTGTGTTCAGTTTTGGGCCCCTCGCTACAAGAAGGACATCGAGGTGCTTGAGTGGGTGCAGAGAAGGGCGACGAAGCTGGTGAGGGGTCTGGAGAACAAGTCCTACGAGGAGCGGCTGAGGGAGCTGGGCGTGTTCAGCCTGTAGAAAAGGAGACTCAGGGGTGACCTTATTGCTCTTTACAGGTACCTTAAAGGAGGCTGTAGCGAGGTGGGGGTTGGTCTATTCTCCCACGTGCCTGGTGACAGGACGAGGGGGAATGGGCTTAAGTTGAGCCAGGGGAGTTTTAGGTTGGATCTTAGGAAGAACTTCTTCACTGAAAGGGTTGTTAGACATTGGAACAGGCTGCCCAGGGAAGTGGTGGAGTCACCATCCCTGGAAGTCTTCAAAAGACGTTTAGATGTAGAGCTTAGGGATATGGTTTAGTGGGGACTGTTAGTGTTAGGTCAGAGGTTGGACTTGATGATCTTGAGGTCTCTTCCAACCTAGAAATTCTGTGATTCTGTGATTCTGTGAAAATTGTTATATTTAATTTAATATATTATTATGAATAATTATATTTAATAAATTTATTATAAATTTTAATATAATTTATTCACAGAAATTTCCATTTTTGTGTTTCATGTATATATAATAAAAATGTACCTCAGTAAGAAATGGTAATTAATATAAAGGGTACCACACATGTGAAGCATACATGTGATTTTCCACTGACAAAGTTCATTAGAAATACATTCCATGTGCCAGCAGTCAGACACCAAAAACAAAGACATGGTTTGATATGAGTAGAAACAATTTAGAAAAAGCACAAGTTATTTCTTGGAAATTGTCTGAGGAAAAGGCCATTCTCTCAAATACAGAAGCTTTAATTTGGACTTTTGAAGTCATTTATTACTTGTCTCTCTTGTTTGCAAGAGCCTTAAGTCCAAGTCTGGAATCTCCTTTTCTGAGGAATGGGCTGAGAAATCTGATTTGCTACCAACACACAAGGTTTGACACTCACTCCTTTGTGAAAGTTTGAAGATGAAACCTTTCTTCTTTGAAGTCTTTGCCTTGTCACAAAGCTGTAAGAGTATGAGTAAGAAAGAAAGGGGAAAAAAAAAAAATAATAATAAAATAAAAACTAGCAAGGATAGACTGGGAATTCAGAGAAGGAAATAAAATAGAATGAATGAATAACACCAGTACATTACTGTTGTTCAAAGGACATAAATAAATAAATAAATAAATAAATAAATAAATAAATAAATAAATTGTATGGTCACTACAGGAATCATATATCTTAATTGTTAACCAAAAGAACAGGACTGCAAAATACTGTTCAGGCACAACCCTGAGCACAAGAAAATACAGGGAGGTGCTCTGTTGAAAATTAATTTTAACATATAAAAGTCTTAAAGCATGAACAACTATATTTACAGGTAAAGTTGTTTTTGAGTAATATATTACAATGAAAATATTGTTATGATTAACTCTGGGATGTAAGTCAGTTTTGAAAATTTATATCTTCAGATTAATTGATCTCTTTAAAGCACCAATATTATATTAAATATTAAATAAATATACTTAAATAAATATATTTAAATAAATATATTTATATTATATATATATTTATATTAAATATTAAATAAATATAAGCACCAATATTATATTAAATATTAAATATTAAATATTAAATATTCTGTTGAGTTTGCAGGAGTATTTTGGGTTTATTTATTTATTTATGTATTATTTTTGTTTCATTTTTTATGTTGAGGTAATAAAACAGATTATATAGTTCAATAGTAAAAAAAAAAAAAAAAAAAAAAAAAAGAAACAGCATAAATCATTTTGCATTTTTCAAAATCTAAGATGTTCCATAGCCAGGAATTCAATCTGGCTATTCACTGGATCCAGATAATGAAATATTTTTCTTCTAAATTTATAAGAAAGTTTTCAAAGTACCGCTAACTTAGTGTTTCTGAGTACTTCCATAGCTGAAACCTGAGCAAAGATTGATTACTGCATGCAAGATTAACTTGTGCAAGCTGATTCATCATCTTCTAACTAACACATGGTAAAGAAGATGGAGGGGAAATCCCTTTTGTAAAGGGGATTCCTTCCTACCTCTTCCAAATATGCTTTAAAGAAAAAAAAAAATAATGTATTCAATAAAGCAATAAGGCTATATAAATCTAAATAAATAAAGGTGAGTGAAGTGAATTATAATAAGCACTTTTGACAGGGACATCGAATGGAAAAGAAGTTACCATGTTTCAAACAGAAAGAACAAGCCAGCTGGGATAAGTTTTACTTTTTGTTTTGGAAACATTTGCAATTAATCAGTACACTTAAACCATCTGTATAATGAATTGCTGATAGCATATAAATGAAAATAGATTGGACAGATTGGTAAAGTAAGTGAGAACAAGAACATCTATAGCATTTTGTCCTTTTTGAAAAGACAACGGTGAAATTGCTTTTGATAATATTGTAAATGTAATATTCCTCTAGAGCTTCCTGGAGAAAGCAAAAGAAACTGTGACCCAGTTCAACACTCTGTGTTTGTTAATATTCTAATTTGACAATAAGATATTTGCCATTAAAATATATTAATCAGCAGAAGGTTACTACCTTCTTTTTTCAGTATTTCTGAATTTAATTGCAAACTAAAAGTCTTATTAGGTATACCCAGCAGTAAACTGATAATACTAGCTAAATGTTCAACAGATGTCTATAACTAGAAGCATAAAATTTTAATAGTCTATTTCTTCAGTATTTAAAGACTATATTGTTATCAACATATTTTTCATAAAGGAAGTCATGCACTTCTGTCAGTTATATTTATTACACTAAGGAACATTTTAATATAATAATGCAGATGTCTTCATTCCATAAACCCCAATGGTACTTAAAGCTAGGATTTTATTACTTGTGCCTAGGGCCAAACAAAGCTATAAGCCTGCTACATTCTAATTCAGATACTGCTGGTGGGGTTTGCATTTTTGTACCATAAATTACAATACAATGTAATCAAATATGTGTAGAAATGGTATCCATGGAAACAGCATTTTCAATTGACAAAATTTTAAGATAAATGAAAAAAAATGATTTATGAACACTTATTTTTACTCTGGAATAACATATTTCTCTTCAAAATGTATGCAAGCTAATATTATTCCAGCAGTATAGGATATTAAATACCTTTGGATATGAAGTGCCACTCAAAACTACTCACGCTATTTTGTTATACCACCTGCTCCATTCTGACAATATGAACGATCAGTTGCATCAGCTTTGTGTTTTAAATTGACTACTATTGACCAAGTGTTTTATGTAGTAATAATATATCAAGACAATTGAAGTCTATCATGATATTACTTTGTTTAAAATAAGATCATATGCAGCAGTCCAAAAGCCTACCTAATAAAAAGAATCACAAGAACAGGAAGCTCTCTAGTACATTCTGTTACTTGAAGCTACAAAACTTTAAAAATAAATAAATAAATAAATAAAACACTGGGATTCCCATAGTATTACATTAAAGCATACACAGTTTTTATATCTAGCAAAACCTTGTTTTTGGTTTTGATTTTGGTGTTGTGTTTTTTTGTGTGTGAGTTCAGTTTAAGATGTGTAGTACTTGGTAATGTTCATAAGGGAAAATATAGAGCTTGCTTTACAAAAACTGTATTGCTAGACCCATTTTAGTATTGTTTTTTAAGGCACTTTGAAACAATTATTTATCATGTTGAAGAACAATCACCAGCAGGTTGGACTTTGCTGCATTTGGTGCCATACAGTAACATAATATATGGCAGTCTGAGACACATCAGATATTACAGAAGGATACATATGTGCATATATATATATATAATCCTGTATAAATATAAATAAAATACTTTAATTTTACAGTGTTACACTGTCTTTCTCATGATAGTAATATAAATATGGGCTTTTCTTAATGTAAGCAACAAACAGGCCCAGACTGCTTTATAAACTCTCCTATTTTTATTTGCAGTCATGGGGTGGGAGTTGTGGAAGACCCCTCTAACCATCACCTAAAGTGAATGAAAACATGCAAAAATAAGTAAAGTTTGAAAGAGACAAATACCCTTCAGAGTCCATTGTGAAAACAAGTTTTAACATAAAAAAGGGCAAAACAGAGGTCAAGAGGTAGCACATATCAATGCTTATTCCTGACAGCAAAAAGTAGATGCCTCTGAGTAAAGGATCAGAGTTGCAAGTGCTATCCCAACAGTTGAGCACATGCTGGTTTCTAGTACCTAGTTTTATTCTGAACCAGGCAACATCCTTCATTTGTGTTCCAACTTGAACTTTTTTCAAACTCTAAAAAACAGATTACAATAGAAACAATAGCTATTGTTATTGAGAAACAGCATACAAACCAAGATTTGCAAACACCAAGCAACTTTTTCATCACTCAAAAATGAGTTTTAGCTAGATTCACTATATTAAGAGCAAAAAGTGTATAATGGAGTATGTGCCACCTGTCAGTTAGAAGTTGTGCCAACTCTCTAAAGAAAACATGCCACAATTCTGAACACAATAGAAGAGCTTGAAGTTACAAAACAAAAGAAGACAATTTCCAAGAGGTACATGCATGAGTGCATGCAAAACTTCCTTTCTTCATTTTCTTCCCTTCCTACAGCACAGCAGGAGCAGATTAATTAACAGCATTGTTTTATTTAAAACATATAAGAGGGCATAGCATTTTGAATTCAGAATCGAATCACGGAAGGATAGAACATCCTGAGTTGTAAGGGACCAATGAGTCCAACTGCTCACTGTGCACAGGGCAACCTAAGAGTTGTATCATATATCTAAGAGCATTGCTCAAATGCTTCTCAAGCACTAACTGGCTTGGGGGCATGACAACTTTGCCGGGGAACCTGACCCCCTCAGTGAAGAACTTTTCCCTGGTGTTCAATCTGAACTTCTCCTACAACAGATTTTACCGATCCCCTTTCATCCAATCAACAGACACCAGAGAGAAAAGACCAGCTTCTTTCTCTCAACTTCTCTTTGTGAGGAAGTTGTAGACAGTAATGATGTTACCCCTCAGTCTCCTCTCTAAGCAAAATTAGTTATCTTTACTTCAAAGAACTTGGTGCAGAGGAGCCACAATACATAGTTAACCACTCATCTGAAGAGAACAGTTCCCTCATCATAAAATAACATCACCTCTGCTTTTACAGTTCCACTGAAGGCACTCTTGTAGGACATGATAAGAATACAACACTGAAATAATGTATTCGGAATTTATGCAGTGGCCTACAATAGTCATTTCAATAGAGAATCACAGAATCACAGAATCACAGAATCACAGAATTTCTAGGTTGGAAGAGACCTCAAGATCATCGAGTCCAACCTCTGACCTAACACTAACAGTCCCCACTAAACCATATCCCTAAGCTCTACATCTAAACGTCTTTTGAAGACTTCCAGGGATGGTGACTCCACCACTTCCCTGGGCAGCCTGTTCCAATGTCTAACAACCCTTTCGGTAAAGAAGTTCTTCCTAACATCCAACCTAAAACTCCCCTGGCGCAACTTAAGCCCATTCCCCCTCGTCCTGTCACGAGGCACGTGGGAGAATAGACCAACCCCCACCTCGCTACAGCCTCCTTTAAGGTACCTGTAAAGAGCAATAAGGTCACCCCTGAGCCTCCTTTTCTACAGGCTGAACACGCCCAGCTCCCTCAGCCGCTCCTCGTAGGACTTGTTCTCCAGACCCCTCACCAGCTTCGTCGCCCTTCTCTGCACCCGCTCAAGCACCTCGATGTCCTTCTTGTAGCGAGGGGCCCAAAACTGAACACAGTACTCGAGGTGCGGCCTCACCAGAGCCGAGTACAGGGGGACGATCACCTCCCTAGCCCTGCTGGTCACACTATTCCTGATACAAGCCAGGATGCCGTTGGCCTTCTTGGCCACCTGAGCACACTGCTGGCTCATATTCAGCCCACTATCCACCATCACTCCCAGGTCCTTCTCTGCCTGGCAGCTCTCCAACCACTCATCTCCCAGCCTGTAGCTCTTCTTGGGGTTATTGCGCCCCAGGTGCAGGACCCGGCACTTGGCCTTGTTGAATTTCATGCAGTTGAGCTCAGCCCATCGGTGCAGCCTATCCAGATCCTCCTGCAGAGCTTTCCTACCCTTAAACAGATCAACACACGCACCTAACTTGGTGTCATCTGCAAACTTACTGAGGGTGCACTCAATGCCCTCGTCCAGATCGTTGATGAAGATATTAAAGAGGACTGGCCCCAGCACCGAGCCCTGGGGAACGCCACTAGTGACTGGCCTCCAACTGGACTTGACTCCATTTACCACGACTCTTTGGGCCCGGCTATCCAGCCAGTTTCTAACCCAACGAAGCGTGCGCCAGTCCAAGCCAAGAGCAGCCAGTTTCTTGAGGAGAATGCTGTGGGAGACAGTGTCAAAAGCCTTGCTGAAGTCAAGGTATCCCGCATCCACAGCCTTTCCCTCATCCACCTTTCATAAACCTATGCTGACTGGGCCTGATCGCCTGCTTGCCCTGCAAGTGCTGCGTGATGACTCTCAAGATAATCTGCTCCATGAGTTTCCCTGGCTCTGAGGTCAAACTGACAGGCCTGTAGTTTCCCATGTCAGTCCTCCAGTCCTTCTTGTAGATGGACTTCACGTTTGCTAACCGCTAGTCAACTGGGACCTCCCCCGATAGCCAGGACTGTTGATAAATGATGGTAAGCGGCTTGGCCAGCTCCTCTGCCAGTTCTCTCAGTACCCTTGGGTGGATCCCATCTGGCCCCATCAACTTGTGCACATCCAAGTGCCGTACCAGGTCACCAACCATTTCTTCGTGGATAGTGAGGGCCACATCCTGCTCCCCATCCCCTTCCACCAGCTCAGGGTACTGGGTATCCAGAGTACAACCGGTATTGCCGCTAAAGACTGAGGCGAAGAAGGCATTAAGCACCTCCACCTTTTCCTCATCTCTTGTAACTAAGTTTCCCCCCACATCCAGTAAAGGATGGAGATTCTCCTTAGTCCTCCTTTTTGTGTTGATGTATTTATAAAAACGTTTTTTGTTATCTTTAACAGCAGTAGCCAGATTGAGCTCCAGATGAGCTTTGGCCTTTCTAATTTTGTCCCTGCAAAGTCAATATATGACCTCAGTTGAGCCAAATAATCTGTTGTCAGTCATTTGATTCTACACCAGTGAGAGTGCAAACCTGTTTGTCACTGCTTCTATGCCAAAACCTACCACTCCAGGAAGATAGCTCCTGACTCCACACAAGAACACCCAAAAAATCAATCCAGATTTCTGAATGTTGTCCAAACACTTCTTGAACATTGTTATGTGCCTAGATGTCTTTATCTAAGAAGCCAGAGCATAGGGATGCAAGGATTGATCCATATCTAGTTTTTAGTTCTGCATGGAACTGGAATTCAGCAAATAAGTATTGGGAGTACTAGGATTAACCCAGTGTTGAGAAGTGCAGTCATCAGTCCCATAGTTTAGGTAAAATCACAAACAGCTTAACCTAATCTTCATTTATAAATTCTTCTTCAGACAAACAGACGTTGAGTGAAGAATATTGCACAGCAGCACATTAGGGATGTTCCAACAAGATATTGTAAAATAGGAAGGCAAGACACATCATTCTGTGATCTGAGCCACTCCTCTAGAAGGCCAAGGAGCTACTAGGTTTGCCTGGATTTTGGTGCTAAGGTGGAATGGTTTCTCATATCACTGATGGTGATAAGATTGTTAGATAATTTTCATTAGTCTGCTGCTATTGTTCTTTGTTTACTATGAATCTCTCTTACGTCTCACTTTCACCTCTATCAGTACTGTATATGTATAGAGAGGGAGGAGAAGGTTTCATATACATGTATGTGTGTGTGTGTATACACACTGTATATATAATGAGTTTAGGTGGCAAGGTTTTGGTAGCTGGAGGGGCTGCAGGGGTGGCCTCTGTCAGAAGAGTCCAGAAGTTGTTCCGTGTTAGATTAGAGTCCGTTCCAACCAGCTCCAAAAAGGAGTGCCACTGGCCAGAGACAAGCTTGTTAGCAATGCTGGTTGGGCCTCTGAAAGAGCAGATTAAAGAAATTGAAATAAAAAATGAAAAGTAAATTAAATAAATAAATAAATAAATAAATAAATAAATAAATAAAAATGCTGCACAACAGCATCTGGGAGAGAAAGGAGTGAGAACCAACCCTGCAGCCCCCAAGGTCAGTGCACAAGGAGAGCAGGAGGTGCTCCAAATGCTGGAGCACAAGTTCCCTGTGGCCTATGGAGAGGCCCCTGGTGGAGCAGGCTGTCCCCCTGCAGCCCATGGGTCCCACATGGAGCAGATCTCCACACTGCAGCCCGTGGAGGAGCCCCCTGTGGAGCACGTGGATGTGTCCTGGAGGAGGCTGCAGCCCATGGAGAGTGGATCCATGCGGCCCATGGGGCAGGATCAGGCTCCAGGCCTGTAATAAGTACTGGTATTTTAATTTTAAAAAAATAATAAATAAACAGCTATTTTTTATTTCTATGACTGCACTATGTGTGCCTTTTAGATAGGGGAACTCTGCTAGATACAGTGTATCTATCAATCAAGTGAAAAAACTGCAACTGCTGACAATATTATTTGCTATACAACCCCTTTTATTTGACTGTAGTACATTTTGATGATCTACTGAGTGCAGCCAACAAGCAGGAAAATACCACTACAACCAGTCTCAAGGATGTAGTCAAATGTAACAAAGATAGAACATGCTGCATAGTCCCAGATATTTTCACTATGTATGTATTTTCATAATTTCACATTACAATACATTATTATTTACTGTGTTCAGGTTTGGGCTCCTCACTACAAGAAAGACATCAAGGCCTTGAAGCGTGTTCAGAGAAAGGTTGTGAAGCTGGTGAAGAGCTTGGAACCCAAGTCCTATGAGGATCAGCTGAGGGAACTGGGGTTGTTTAGTCTGGATAAGTGGCTCAAGGGAGACCTTATTGCTCTCTACAACTACCTGAAAGGAAAGCGTGTGGAGCTGGGGGTCAGCCTCTTCTTGCAGATTAGTAGAGATAGGACTAGACAGAATGGATTCAAAGTTGTGCCAGGGGAGGTTCAGGTTGGAAATTAGGAGAAATTTATTCTCAAGTAAGAGTGGTTAGGCATTGGAATGGGTTACCCAGGGTGGTGGTGGAATCACTGTCCCCGGGGGTGTTTAAGGGAAGGTTGGAAGTGATGCTTAGGGACATGGTTTAGTGGGTGACAGTGTTAGTAGGGTGATGGTTGGACCAGATGATCTTGGAGGTCTTTTCCAACCTTCATGATTCAATGATTCTATGATTGAAGATGGTACACGTATTATATAATAGCAGCCATATCAAAAAATATAATGTTTTTGGCCAATGTGTATTAAGTAACTTCTATCCTTATCATATGCTGCACTGGGACATGTGCACTTTCCTGTATGCATCTTCTGGCTATCGCTAGGTTTTCCTGTTAAGGAAATGACAGAATGACTGTTAATGTAACGTTGAGGAAATTTCACAGCTGGCACACATGTACACCAGGATCCTGGCATGGAATAATGAGCACCGGTCTCATCACATAAATTAAAGCTGGAATATTAAGTTACCTTTTTCTTTATAACATAGGGTGCCGTGTTGTTTTTATAATCTGTTCAGATGTTGTTGTGTAATTCATGCAGGCTTAACAAACGAAGTGATGCACATTTGAGTCATTGTTGAGATTTGCCTATCCAAGAAGCAAAGGAAGGCATATCTGTGTCTTAATTCTCCTTTTTAGTTTGTCCCAAGAGGCCTGCAAAAGCTAAGAAAATCTATGACAAACCAAAAACAGAACAAAACTTTCTGAGAACCATTACTGCAACCTTTGAAAAACATTATAATTCTAAACTATTTTACAGAATACACACCATATTTAAGGTACAAAGAATATGAAATTTACTGAAGCCATGCAAATCAGCAAGCACAATGTAATTTTTCACTATGTTAGCACTCAATTTTGAAACTTTCAATGATGCTACACAATTTTCTTGCAAGTTTTTCTTTCTGGGATCTCGCTATGATGCTGCCTGAGCCAAACTTTGGCTGCCATAGTCTAGAAAGGAGTAAATCTCATCTCTATCCTGGAATATATTCTCAGGTACAGTTGATTTCCATATGCAAACAAACACAAATTAAACAACAAAGCAAAACTGCTTTCCTGACCAACATATGATACACAGATGTTTTTCTTTACTTCTATCTCCTCCATAACATCTTCTAAGAGAGAAAAAAAGGAAACAGTTTATCTTCTGAAATTTAACTCTAAAGATGCTCTGTAAAACTCATTTGATCCACAACAGCTGACTGCCATGACTTAAGAAGGGTTTGGCCCTCAACCTATATCCAGTTCCTAAAGGCATATCTACAGCCTGATTCATACAATTATCAGTGTTCCCTCTACTAAAATCTAAAGCACACAAATATTTAGCTTAATAAAAACTAAAGAAGCCTATGACATGTTAAATTTAAGGTCCTTTGATCTTACTGAATTATGACTATAAAATCCATCTGTTTTTTCCTGTCATCAAATGCTATCACCAACAAAACACAGAACCAATCTATTTTCTTCCCTTTCTCTTAGTACTCTCCACAACTTCTGCAGATCCTGCTTTAAAATGAACCACTCCAGACAGATGTAATTCATTCATTTAAGATGTTTCAGCAATGAAAACATTAAGATTAAGCATCCCATTTCACTGTCCTTGAGTTTTACTGTACTAGTTAGATAACAGACTTTAGCAGCCTGTAGATCTACCAGCTCCACATCACCTGTATGGATTTATTTCAGGGACTGGGTAAAATCTCAGTTTCAGCTGAGATTTCAGCTTTCCCTCTATTCCCTAGTCACTTCTGACCAGCTCAGTGAGCAATATCATTCTGTGATACAATTATGGTCTTAAAATCATGCAGTTCTTTTAGGCAAGGGATGTATCACAGATTTTGGTTAAAGTGGTTTTGGCATTTGATATATAAAACCACACTGAGTAGCTTGAAAGTAGTTGAGAGTAAAAAAGTTTCTAACAGAATAAAATATTGCCCTTTTGAATACATAAAACCAAATGCCAGGAAGGAAGGATCTCAGACTTTTCACTGTTGTTATTTAGGAATATAACTCAGATCAAAACAGATACCCGGAGGGTTGTTCATTCAAGGATATGCATTATTATTTTGGCACATTGTGTTAATAGGAAGATAGAAAAGAAGAAAAAAAAATACATGAAAGAGGAAGAAATATAGAAATATCTTTTGAAATTATTCTCATTTCCTTCAAGCCCATGCTTAATCTTTTTTTTTTTTTTTTTTTTTTTTTTTTTTTTTTTTTTTCCCCTTTGGTCCCCTTTTGCCAGTGCTCTACTCATCTGCCAGGGAAGACTAAAAAAAGGGAATAAAACTATATTTCAAGATTTGTTAAATAATTCTATACCTATTTAGGAAAAGAGAGACCTTTTCTTAACAGCTAAATTAATATGTGCTTCTCAGGACAGTTCAAGAGCACATTTCTACATTTCTTTCTATGCTGGTAGGTTAGCCTTGGCATGGCCACCAGATACCTATCAAACTGCAGCCTCACCCCCCCTCCTCAGCAAGGCAGGAGGAGAAAGTAGGATGAAAAAAATCATGAATTGAAATAAGAACAGGGAAATCACTCACTAAGCCTAAACTCAGTTTGGAGGAGATTAACTCTATTGTCAATTAATAACAAAGTAGGGCAATGAGAAATAAAAAATAATAAAATATAAATAAGTAAAACTAAATCCACTTTCCCTTCACCCTTTTTGTTCCCAGACTTAACTTCAATCTATTCTACCTCCTTCCCCACTGAGTGGCACGGGGTGATGGAAAATAGGGGTTGCCATACCAAAGTCCATAATAAAGTCTCTTCCACTTTTTCCTCCTCATGCTCTTCCCCTGCTCCAGTATGGGGTCCCTCCTATGGGATACAGTCCTTCATGGATGTTCCAGTGTAGGTCCTTCCCACAGAATGCACTTATTCAAGAAATACTCAACATAGGTCCTTCACACAGGATGCAGTCCTTCAGGAACAGACTGCTTCAGCATGAGTCCCCCATGGGCTGCAGTTACAGCGCAGGATTGTCTCTGCACACTGCAGCTTTGCCTAGAGCTTGTTCCTGCATGGGCTCTCCATGGACTGCAGGGAACGTCCACTTGCTCCAGTGTCAGGCCCTCAATGGGCTGCAGAGTAGATATCTGCTCAAATGTGGTCCTCCATGGGCTGCAAGGGAAAAACTTGCTTCACCATGGTCTTCTCCACAAGATGCAGGGGAATCTCCTCCAGCTCCTTCTTCACTGACTTTGGTGTCTAATTGCTTTTTTTATCACATTTTCTCACTCCTTGCTCTCACAGCTGTTGCACAGAGATTTTTCCCTTTCTTAAATATGTTCTCACCAAGGTGCAATCAGCATCACTCATTGGCTCAGCTTTAGCCAAGAGCAGATCCCTTTTGGAGTTGGCTGAAACTGGAATGGGGCAACTTCTAGATTCTTCTTACAAGGGTCACCCCTCCAGCCCCTACCGCCCCTTCCCCCCCCTTTCCCCCCCCTTGCCACATAAACCCAACAAACTATATTTTCTCAACACAGCATTAGAGAAGTTCTTTTAACCTCCTCAAAATAGGTTAGAATTCCTTACAACTGAAGGCAGGAAAAACAAAAAATATGTATTTTAGGGAAGGACTACTGTCTCTTAAAATTTTATTTTCATGAAAGTTCAGTTCCCAGATTGCTAAAGCTTCCATGGAATTTTGTGGCTAAGGGCAACTATGGTTAGGAAAATTACAAGATTTAAAAGCAAGAACAAAAAGTAATTCCAAATCTATCTGCTTGACAACTAAGTTCTGACAGACTATCCTTTGTTTCCCTTGTTTATTTTTTTTTTTATTTTTATTTTTTTTGGTTGGTTAGTTGGTTGTTGATGTTATTTTATTTTATTTTATTTTATTTTATTTTATTTTATTTTATTTTATTTTATTTTATTTTATTTTATTTTATTTTATTCCTGTTCAGTTTGTAAATTCTTCAGGTTGGGACCTTGTCTTCATATATTTCTATAAGGCACCTACAGCACAGCATATGGAATCACAATTAATAAACATCATCTCTCCAGAAAATCAACAGGGTTATTCTGCTGCTAAATTGATATTGAAAATATCAACATTAACATGCACAGACTCTCTCTTTGGCTTCAGGAAGCACTTGAAGAGGGATTTAGGTAGGATCACTCTAGGCTTCTGAGGCAGTGGATTTGCCATTAGGACTGGCTGCTCAGGGGATGCTGCAGAGAAGCTGTAACTCTACAATGATATCTATGCCTCAAAAGATCTCAGGTCATCCGTGAGCTGAGAGGGACATACTATTGCCAGAAGGCATATCATATTCCTTCACTGCAAGATAAAGTAAAAATGCTTCAGAAGGATCAGGTTTTGCTTCTCACAGCATCTTAGCCTGCTGTAGCAGTAGACAGATGACCTATGTACCAGCAGATCTGAAACCACTGCTAATATTGAAAAGAACAAGAATTTTATTCCAGCCAATGAAAACTATTTTAGCTACTTTTTTTTTTTCATTTTAAAAACAGGATTAAGAAGGCTATTTTATTCCTTCAAGAGAACTCTAATATTTCTCAAGCTCAAAGTGACATCTCTTGTCTTAGATAAAGTTAGCATATTCTTTGCAAGAAGAGTTCTGTATTCCATTACTTTGTGGTTTGTAGTTCTTTGCAGAATATGAGTATAAAGTGGATAGTAAATTCTCCAGTTCACATTATTTTATAATCTTCCAATAAATTGAGAGCAAGCTCCTCACACTGATTTAGTTATGAGATTACATAGTCCAGGAATTGTTTCCAGAGAGATGAATGGTGAATCTACTGGTGAATATAGTAGTAATAATAATAATAAAGTAGACAAAGGTAATGATACTTTATTTCTTTATATATTTCTACAATTCTGCAAAAGTGACTTTCTGTGTCTCTATTTAATAATTATAAACAGTGGGTAACCATGCATATGCATGTTGTTGATGGAAAGTTTAGTTTGTAAAAGAAAAGTCTCAGCTAAAACAAAACAAGACAGATTCTGAGTACTGCAAGTCAATGCTACTATTTTACACAGATTAAAACACCCAGTTTCACAAAATAATAATCACAATATTAACAATATTAACAATATTAACAATAATAATAATAATATAATAACAACAATATTATTATTATTATTATTATTATTATTATTATTATTATTATTATTATTATTATTATTATTATTATTATTATTATTATCACAATTGCTATATCTTTGCTGTAGAGTTTGCTTAATCTATGGACTTGAAGAATTAGCAGACTCCACAGCATTAGGGAAGCCTCTTATAAATTGGCTTATTGATTCTGACCTCCAAACTCCTAAGATCTTGGGCTTAAGAAAGGCATCTCTGTAGAATACCCAGGAGTCCTCGGTCTTCAAGTCCCACTGAAACACAACATTGACAATTTAGGTTCAAAGTTTCAGAATATGTATTTCTGTTACTACCAAATATGCTGTTTTCTAAATCTTGTTGTGTTTGAAGATATTTTCCTTTCCTTTGGAAACGTTTAAATTACAGATAAAACTTTTTTTATTTTATTTTTTTTTTTTTAATTTTATACTTTCCTAATGAACAGAATTTCTGGAAAATAAGCCACTATAAATGCCAACATCATTTTATTAACGATAACATATTTTCAATTTTCTTTTAAAAAAGTTCACAAATTTTTTGTCCCTCATAGACCGTGGACAAATTATCTCCACTCTTTTGATGTAAAAAAATGCTAGCAGTTTTTTTGTTGGTTTTGTTGTTGTTGTTTGTTTGTTTGTTTGTTTTATTCTAAAGTATAATAGTTTGCCCCATTAGATCTAACTTGTGGATCTCCCATAGACGTGCTACTACTACTAGAAAACACCAAATTCTCTTTTTCTGGGGCTGAGAAGAGTAGAAAGATCTAGGCGTTATCTCCATAGCCTTTCTGAGGTACTGTGTCAATACATGTATCATCAATATAACTGAGAATTCCTAGCTGCTCAGATTTAGTATTATTACCTTAAGTATGTGATCTGGAATACATTACTCAGCATTGCTTTATGTGTAGTTGTGATGTTTCTCCTTAGCCTGCTTTCTGAACAGATGATATGCTGCCACCACGCATTGAAATTGCCACAATAAACCATCCTTAGCTATCCACACAAGATACAAGACAACACTAATCCAAGAGAGACCTTCATTATGTCCTAAAGCCCTAATGATGCAGGAAATTATTGCTGTTTATTCTGTACTCCAGAGAAGTTTTCTGTGAACTACCTAATACATGACATTAAGATAAATGACCTTTAAAGAGATTTGTGTCAAACCGTCTTTTATGAAATGATCCTGTTAAAAAAATAAATAAATAAATCATGAAGGGACATAAATCTCTATTTTCGACCTTATAAGGAATCAAAACTTCTTACCTTATATATTTTATCCTGGTAGGAAAATGTTCTTCATTATAATTTAAGGTATGGTTTATGAAGTCACGAGAACCCAGTAATGGAGTCCTTTCTGATGTCATATAGAGAGAAATTCTCCATAATATAGGGATTATTGATGAATTATTGATGAATTATGATTACTGATTACTGATTCTGATAAAGAAAGCTAAAATTATAATATTTCCATACAGAAGCTGTGTATTCAGAACCTATGACATCTGAACTAGCAACAATTCAGAGAACAGCAAAAGTGTTGTTGTTATGGAGTAGACAAACTAGTACTTTTGGAGTTTTATATGTTTTCCACAGTTTTAGCTTGATCATGCGTGCATCAGCTCTCTGGAGCAAACTGATCATACTTGTGGTATTTGATCTGTTTTTTTTTTTTTGTTTTGTTTTGTTTTGTTTTTTATATTTTCTGAGCCAATAGAAATACATCTCCCCACAGTTTCAGCATTCAGAGAAAACTAGAGCCCCAATTTAAAAATGAGAATGCCCTGAAAAGCCTTTGTACACCTAAACCCCAGCAGGCAGGAATTTGCATATTAGTCAAGCAACAGTTTTAATCCCAGCACTGCCATCTACTGAAGAGATCATTATATGCTTTTCTGGAAGATTTACTTTAACTCATAGACAAATTATTATCTCAGTAACTGCATCACTGGATAAATGAAGTTCCTAACCAGATAAAACTGTAAACTGCTCTGTACAGCCTGGCAAGATGATCAAATGACCTTAATATATATATAAATCCAATCAAAGGAATGGTGACATTTCAGCAATAGTGAACAGACAAATACCAACTCACTATACCTCAGCCTGCCTCACTCTAATCAAAGGAAAATAAATCCCAGATGAATTGAATGAGAATGGAATCAATTACTATTTCAAGTTAGTAAGAGTGAATAATAAACTCTTAATTGCTACATTAATAATAATAATATAACAACAAAACAACAAACAACAATAATATAACAACTACAAAGTAACAACAACTACAACAACAACAACAACAACAACAATAATAATAATAATAATAATAATAATAATCTAGTGTTCCAAACTGTAGAGGGATCCATGTAAATTGTACAGGAGAAATACCGTACTTACAAAATGCACTTTTCCCTAGAGCAAGATGTAATTTCTCATGAAAAAGTATAGTAGTCCAAGTGGGGATGTGGCTTCTGGCTTGTTTTAGTGTGAATTGCACATACATTATACAAACAGCATACAAGATGTTGGACATTTTTCCATAGCCCAACAGTGTGTGTGTCGAGGCACCACAGAAGCTGGTAACTCCAGGGTGCTAGGACATCTCAAATCTGGGAGGCTCCCAATGGGACATCAGGACAGGGCCTGGAAGCCAGGCCCCATTTCATTACCCTACCAGAAGCAGGGCAGCTGGAGGCACTGGGGTAGCCTGGACAGCAGGAACCTCCAGGTGAAAAGAAAAGCCTGTGGTCAGGCCTGGATGTGAGCCTGTAGATGAACCCAACTGGGCAAGGACTGTAGCCTGGCAGGGCCGGACTGTGAGGAGCTGCTGCAGTCTTGCTGTGGGGGCTGATGGCCCCCAGGGGCAATGTGGGGTCCTGGGTCATGGGCAGGGTATCAGAGCCCACGGGGTCAGCCCTGCAGGGACAGTCAGGACTGGCAATGCCTAAGGGCCATGGCAGAGTGTTAGGATTGCTCCTCCTAAGTGTATTCTTCTTTTTTAAGTGTTTATATTCACTGTGTTTATCTGGTCACACAATTCACAGACTTTAATCAAAAAGAGATAAAAATAAAATCCATGAAAGCGTATTTAATATATATATTTTCCATTATAGCCCCCCTCCCCAAATTGAGAACTGAAATATTTCAACTAAATCTACAGCAGATTTTAAAAATTGAGGCAAAATTATAAACTCAAAACATGCATCAATTATTTTTTTCTGTTGTTTTCAGTCAGCTTTTCGGGACCAGAAGAATCGTGGCTAACCAGACCCATCCACTTCATATGGACTTGGCAAAGAAGAGTGAAGAACAAGCACCCCTCTGGAAGAGCGTCATTCTTGCCAGAGACACACAGAGACCACCAAAGGGAAACAATGGGGAAGATGAAGACTATCTGGCCCTAAATTAGTCTGATGGTGTCTTTCAATGGGCCAACAGAAGAAACCCATTTTTATGAACACAAGCTTCGCTTCCCACTGGCATTGGCAGGCAGGAACTACTCATACTGGCTATATTTTCAACAGTTGGTAGTACTGATGAGTCATTTGAAGAGAATGAAAGGAACTAACATAAATGGAGAGGTTGTTAAAAAGAAACAAGAGGGAACAAAAACCCTTGAAACAAACAGTAGTGAGAAAAGAAAAATAAAGAAGTGCTCAGAATTCCATCCATTTGCTGCATTTTTGAGTCAAACACACAAAACCTTAAATATTTCACCTATTTTTGTGAATTGATTTTTTCCTTCTAACTTGGAAACAATCTGTAAAAGCTATGTCCCTTCTTTCATGCTCCACCACTATTGCATCAGACTGTACATCTCTATGTTGCTTTGCCTTACCACATATTTTTGGTATTGTATAATTCACAGCTTCTTTCACTCTCTCTTTCCCTATACTCATTCTCATTGCAGTCTGACCAGATGCATTACAGCCCTTGAAACCCAATTTATTTGTTCCCTTGCTCAGTCTGTATTTTTTTCTCTTTCCCTGCATTTTGTTACAACTTTTGCCTTGAGACTCTCATTCTGTAAATCTTTTTTTTTCAACTCCGATAAAAAATACTAGTCTCTGATTCTTATTCTACTATTTCAAGATATGCCCCATTTTTTACACATAATTTATCTTCCCCCCCATGTCCCATCTATCATTTCACTAATTTATTTTCAGTCCTACTAACAGCCCCCTCCAAACAGGATCCCTGCATTTCATTTGATACTGTTCTCTTGCCTTCCATATTCTTCAACATGTCATTCATTTCATTTCATCTTATCTCTTCTGGAATACGCTTGTTTCTGTTTCTTCATATTTACCTGACTTTAAGGTGCTTTAAAGACACACAATGGTAAAAATATGAATGAATAAAGTACATTATTGTTCCTATTGTCAGATTAGCTGATGCTGAAGCATTCGGGTAGTGTCTAAATGTCACAGAGTGTAATCATAAATTTTCCTCTGCTCGCAACAAGCCTCAAAGTATTGGAGGTGCCAGCTCCACATCCTTATCTCTTCATTCATTGCCTATTTCTAAGCAGATCTGGAGGGCATATATAGGAATCTAGGAATCTGTAGAAATATTACAAAGGCTCAGCCAGTCTCTGAATTATATAATTCCTTGCTACTCATCCATGTGAATACAAACAGCCAAGAGAAAATAAGTTTATCAAGGGGGGACAACCCTGAAGATTTTGGGAGACTATGTTTTGAGACTCCTCAGTCTTTCTAGTGAAAGGAAAAGGCTCAGGTAAACACAGAAGTGTCTTGTGTGCCAGTACCTGCCTGTGGGCTGGTATCCCATGCAAGGTTTTGGCATGCCCATAGGAACACATAGGAACAAGCAATGGTTGGTTCCATCTGACAAAGTGGAGCAAAAGCATTTTTTGCAAACAAGATTGCCAGCCTAATGGCAAAAGCTTTAAAGTAATTTGCTCTTGGTATCTTGTTTGGTTGCTTGGTTTTGGCTTTGGTTTCAAGGAATGAAGATGAAAGACTGAGAGAAGTGGAATAGGAGGCAAAAAGGTAAATGTCTGGGTGACAAGATGATAAAGAAGGTTCCCATATATTCCCTAAGAAGGCAGCATGGAGGCCTATCTCAGCTCACACAAACTCCTCCAGCATGAGAAAAAATAAAAATAGAGGAATTAGAAGTTGTGAGCAGTTGCAGGATAACAGAAACACTGCTCACATGACTGCACTGCAGTTTCTGGCTACAGGCTCTTTAGGAAGTACAGGTTGGGAACAGAAGAAATAGAAGTTATACTCTATGCAGAATAGTAGCTTGAAATCATGGGGCTTTGCAATGTAATGGCTCACTAGCCAGATGAGAGTTTATAGGTCAGGATCAAAGGGAGGGTAATGAAAATGCTGCTGTGATGGGTTTCCGCTACAGACCTTCCTATCAAGAGGCAAAAAAAAAAAAAAAAAAAAAAAAAAAAAAAAAAAAAAAGAAGAATCCTTCTTTAGATGACTGAAAGAAGCCTTGCAATCAGGAAGAAGATTAAAAATATTGACTGGGCATAGAATTTAGGAAAGCCAAAATTCTGCTGCAATTGCAGTTGGCAAGGGAGGTGAATGGCAAAAAGGGAGGTGAAGGTAGTTGCAGAGGCAAGAGAGGTAAATGGCAAAAATTTACCAGAGGTGCAGAGGCAAGGGAGGTAAAAGGCAAAAGTTTACCTATGTAAATATGGCAGAGGAAGACTAGGGGATCTTGTGATGAAGATATGGAAATGACTCTAGTGCTCAAAGCTTTATTTGCCCAAGTTGCTGCTAACATATGTCCTTAGGTTTTCCAGGTCTCTGTGCTTAGTGGCATTGCCTGGGGTATGCAGAGATGAGTTAAAGATCAGTTGAGCAAAGTGGATACATGGCAGTTCATGAGACCACATGAGATATATCTGAAGTCAATGAGGGAACTGGCCAAAATCATCTTTCAAAACTAGGTGATCAGGAGAGGTCTGTAGTGACTAGAGAATGGGAAGTGTCATACATGTATTCCTCTTCAAGAACAGAAAGAGAGAAAAGAGGATATGGGACACTACAGGCTGCTCAGCCTCACCTCAGTCTCCTGAAGATCACAGAGAATAGCATCATATGAAAGTCATCCGTAGACAGTGGTGAATGACCAGTCAAATAGGAACAGACAGAATGGATTTTAAATGGACAATTATGCCTGATGGGGCTGATTGCCCTCTCTGATGATTGGTTTGATGGACAGAGGATGATGGTTACCTTGAATTTATCATGGCTGTCAGCATGGTCTCCTCTTTGCATTCAAGTTGGATGATATGAACTTCACTGCATGTCAGCAGTAAAAACAAGATGTAATACTGGTTATGAGCAACAATTTGAAATACATTTTGCCAGATGGTTACAAATGGCTTTCCTCACAGATCATTACTAGGGCTTCCACCATTTTCTTCATTAGCCACCTGATTACAAGGCAAAATACAACTAGTCTGTGGACACCAAGTTTAGAGAAAGAAATGATTATGGTAAATATGAGGATTACTGTTCAGTGGTACTTTGGCAGTACTTTAACTAGAGAGCTGGGCTGACAGAAATTCGTGTAGTACAGCAAAGTAGGAAGTCCTGCACCTACAATGAAATATCTGCATGCAGCATTTACTGTCTGGGGCCAACTGGACAGACATAAATTTTGCAGGAAAAAAAAATAATAAAAAATGGATTTCCTGGGGTAATAAGTTGAACCCCCAGCAGTGCAAACTCAAAGCAATGAAGGTTTATTGCATGGTTGGGTATATTAGCAAAAGCATAGTCAGCAGTACAAAGAAAATGCTTGTTTCTCTATCTTTGACACTTGTAATCCCACCTGGAGTGTTGTGTCCAGTATTGGTTTCCCCATACAGGAAAGCAATGACACTGAGGAGACAGTCAAGCAGAGGAATATCAAAATGGGAGCCTACATGGGGTTTTATGTTTGTTTGTTTGTTTGTTTCCCAAGAGATCATTAAATCTATGTTATTGGGGAATTAAATATGACTGGGAACTTCTTTTCAAGTCCAGATTAATTCACCATCTGTACTGTTACAAGAAAGCATATGCTGATTTCCAATCTTAAGTCCAGCACGAGAGCACTCTTGAGATACTAAGCCTAAACTTTGTCATGCCAATTAAATGTTGCTCCAAGTTGTCTTGCGCTACACCAGGCTGCCCTGTGCATTGATAGAGCCCACAGCAACTCAACTCCTATCTGAAATGTATGAGCCTAGTTATTTCCAAGCATGATGTAGATACTTTAAGCTTTATTTCCTAAATATCTGACAAACAGCAGTGTGGTAAGAGAGCCTGTTTCTCATGGGTTTAATATGTTAAAGTACACTTGCAAAACAGCCTCTAATCAGTTACTTCAGACATGACCTATGAAGACCTGAAAAACATTAATGTACAGGTGAAAAGCATGCTACAGGCAAAAACACTAGAGAGGATCTGGACTTGAAGCCAAATAAGTCAGTCTCTTTCCATTAAAATTAATGGAAATTAATTAATTTTTCAAAAAACTATTTTTTAAAGAAAAAAAATATTTTTTCATTAAAAATTAGATCATGTTATATAATGCATGTGGGCTACATTTTTGCTTTCAGGTGGTAAACTATTTCTTGACTGAGGGGAAGAGAAAAATGCCAAAACATTTATCTCACTTTTTATATAATGACCATTGGTCTGAAATGTGTTATCTGCCATTTTATCTCTGGCTCCT
This sequence comes from Aythya marila, assembly GCF_965140915.1. Taxonomy (NCBI): domain Eukaryota; kingdom Metazoa; phylum Chordata; class Aves; order Anseriformes; family Anatidae; genus Aythya; species Aythya marila. The sequence continues at coordinate 97,331,556 of NC_139043.1, read as the reverse complement.
ATAGCACTGTAAAGATAATTTTGTAAAGTTTGCTTGGGGATGGCTTATATATTTGTTATACAGTGAGGCATTCCATGCACGAGTGGGGTACACTGTGTAATAGATCTGTATTGAGCCACTATACTTTATAAACACTTTCATAAAACGAAATGTGTGTGTGTGTATCTACTAAAAGTGTATGGGTATACACTTTTGAGTTTGGCATATATGCAAGAACAGTTAGCTACCTTAATACTGTGTTAACAGGGTTTCTTCCCTTCCCCTCTAATTCCTGCACATTGTTCTCTCTTTCTCATAAAGTGCTCAATCAAAAAGATAACTGGGTACTTAAAAATCTGGTTTCTCATTCTTGACCAATGCCCTAACATGTAGACAGGAAGGTCTGTATTTTGTAAACACCCCATTAGAGAAAAATAAAAAAAAAATAAAAAAATCCTAGCATCTCTATTGGTAGAATATTTTATGGGGATTTATGAGAATCAAGAGATGCCAAGTCACTTAGTTATGTAAATTGTGCTGAGAAAACAAACTGAAATTGTTCAAAATATTTACTAGAAGTCACTGATTTATATACATAACAATTTCATTTTGTTTGTTTGTTTGTTTTTGTTTTTCTTTAATAGATTTCTATTTCTTCATTAACTAGGGTGAGTTCTCTTAACTGAGAGTTTTGGGTGATGAGATGCGGGATCAGACAACTTGTGAGCAACCAACTAAAGCTGTCATCATTTTGCATGAAGGATGTATTACATAGTTATGAATGACAAGTTGAATGGAAAAGCATTATTTTAAAAAATGCTCTTAGAAAATAAACATTAGACTTTCGAATATGAATTAAAGAGTGAGAGAGGAGAGAAAGAAATGAAAGTGTTGCTTACACAAGTATGAATGAAATCTTTTCTCTACTGGATAGTTTTAACACATGAAGTGTAGGAAAACAAAAGAAACCACTGTAAAGAAGAAGAAAAAAATGGATGCTTTCTCCGTCCAGGTAAAGTAATTAGGATCAGGATTCAGGGACAGTTGTATCTAGAGAGATTATAAGATTTAACTGAAAACACATGCCTCTCCACAAAAGTTAGGTGAGAGGAGCAAGCTGCTGGAGTCTATCTACATCCATTTAAACTACATCCTAAAATAGTTTTACTATTATGGAAAGGGCCTAGAAAATTCTGCTGCTGGTAACAATAAATAATTTAATAAAATTCAAAAGATACAAGATACTTTCTGAATTAAATTCTTATATATTTTCTAGGGAAAAAAAAAAAAAAAGGAAAAAAAAGATATAGCAGCAACATGAGTTCTGTGGTAGGTTATTTCTCTTAGAGAACACATATGAAATTGGAAAACTCTTTATCCTTTCTTCACTGAAGTCACCATAGGACTCTGCATGACTCATTCTATGTGTCAATATAATGCATCATACAGAAAACGTTTGCACAATCTAAATTAAGTCAGCATGTAAAAATTATTCCTGATAAACAAGTAAATATAATGGACATATTTTCACTTTCAGTTTAAATATGTTTTGTGGATTTCTTATCAATTGTCAATAGAAGGACAGACTGAATCTCTACCCTTTAACATCTCTTTCTGATATTCTGAAACAGTTCCCACAATGCATTACACAACACTAGAGTTTCACTCATAACAGAAGCTTAACTGTTATGAAGCTTAACATAACATTCAGAACTTGAGGCAATGAAGTCTTTTATTTTTTTTATTTACTCTGCTTCATATTACCTTAATATTACCTGAACTATGGCAGTTCTCAGTGCTTAAATATATAAGGTCACTAGCTATTATTTTTTTGTACTTTTGGATGTAAGCAGAGATAAACAGTTTTATGTTTAGAATGACAATAAATAAAATAACAATTTGTTTAGTTAATGTTTCAGAAAAAGGAAGGCCAAACAATATCAGAAAAAGTCATCTCTCTGTCCATCTACTTTAATATTTCCTGAGTTTTGGAGCATGATTTTCTACCACCTTGATATCATTGATACAGATTTTTTTTTTTACTTTTATTTCCTTGCTTATTTATTACTTACAGAATTAATTATAGTACTCAATTACTTCTCATTGTCTTGCTAAGCCATTATTTATATTATCTATGGCACATAATCTGCAGAGACCTAGTAAGTTAGCCACCTTTATATTGCTGATGAAGAGCTGAGGGGGTTAGCTAAATACTCAGTGTATATTACTTGGAAAGAAAAGTGATATGCTACGTGTTACTTGCTATGTAAAGTGCATTTTCATGATTACACTCAGATAGTATAAAATACAATTTTTGAATTGAAAGTCTTTGAATTTTACTAATACTGGCTAACAAGGAAAAGATCAGCTATGTGAAGCACTGGAAACAGTGATGTTTTGAAAACGGATTTATAACACGAGTTCATGAGATATTTGTAGGATTTTGGTTACACTACCAGGTTTATGATTAGAATTGAAATAAATTTAAACTGAAAAATATTTTTCATGTTAACTAAGGCTTTGCAGTGATTATTATCACTCTTTTTTAAAGTAAACATAACTGAAATCCAGGCCCTACAATTCAGGCCCAACGCTACTGATGCCTTTCATAAGATCTCCTATAGAGGAATAGACTATACAGAAGTAAAACAAGCAGAATTAGCCTCTTCATTCAAAAGACTATATATTTATTTTACTATGGTATGCTGGAATTTTGCTGATAATTGATTATATAAGCAGCTGATCAAAAGCTTCATCATCTGGAAAAATACCTAATCTGTGTCTAACTACAGTCATGATAGATATTGATAATTCTACGGAGTTTATAACCTGTTAATATGATTGAGTTAAAAGACAATTAGTAATCATAAATTTGTTTTGAACATTCTGACAAGTGAAGTCAAGCCAGACAAAAGAATCTGCTCCATTAAAATGGTGGTTATTTTACAATGAAGTATCATTATTTAACACCATTATTAAAAATGGACATAATTCATCTGATCAAAGATGGTACTGGAACAATTTTATAAGACAGCGTGAAGTTCAAAAACTAGGAATCATGCAATGACCCAGAGACCTTCCCTGGCGTTGCAATAGTATAAAAAAAAATGGTGAAAAACAGGTGAATCATTTTTTATATTATTTATTTATATATAATTTCAATGGGTTTTGAGATGACAAGTCATTACCAATGAAAATCGTAAATATCATAGTGATACTGATCTTTGGGTGCTTGTTAATACTATGAATATATCCTGGATTTAAATAAAATTATTAATTATAAGAATTATTTTTAATCAACTCTACCTGTGACCCTGCCTATTCCAGAAATGAATGTCACAGTGCAAAGATATGAAACCACTTTCAGCTATTTCTGAATAACTTCATCAGTAAACAGGCCCTTTTAGCGTATTTTCTACTTTGACAGCTTGTGAAATAGAAATTTGGTCAATAAAAACAAAATGTTCTTTTTAGAAGTTAAAAATGTCACAGTCAACAAGCAAAATATAACTGCTAAACATCTCCTTAGTGTCACCCTGTCTGTCTTTTTCCTCCTACCATCAGTATAAACTGATCCAGCTTCCAAGATGCTGACCAGTAATGAGAGATGCGGCACATCCATCACACCCACTGAATCAGAAGGAGGTAAGGGCACACAGATTTTTGAAAGACCATGTTCAATCTATGGATATAAAAGTTGAAGATCTAGAGGAAGACAATGAAGTGTATGATGAGTATTTATAATTCTTGATCTACGTCTGGCTTCTAGTCTGACAAATGTACACTGAAGGAACAATAAAACAATAGTTTCCAAAGACACCCAGGTGAGAAGGACACAGCTGGTCCCTGGAAGGGAAACTAACAGTGTTCTCAGAGGAATAATTTATGACAGGGTTACACAGCAATTTATGAGAAAGTTTGAAAGTTGTTGGAAGGAATGTTGTGTTATTACTCCCACAGGAAGCAGAGCTGTCTTGTGCCACTGGCCTGCTTCCTTATGATGTGTTTTACAATTACTAAGTCTTGTAGTGCCTCTCAACATGAACTTTGCACCAACTCTTAATGATACACAATCAATTTATTTTTATAAATTATTTTAGATAATCCTTTTCTTTATGTGCCAGGAGGCTCCTTCAAGCAGCTTCACACAATATTTCTTGTTGCATTCTACAATGCTGCTAATGTATGTATACCTTCCCTAACACATATAAGGGTGTCTTTACTCCTTATATGTATATCAAAATGTCTACTGTTGCTAGTGACAGACAAATACACCTTCTCAAACTCAGGTACAAAATAAAGTGAAAGGGGAAAAAGAACAAATATGCTCCCCCAACAAAAACAACAACAACAAAAGACTCCAAAAAAGCCATGTAGCCATGTTTCTAATTAGTGTACCATAAGAATTTACTACCCTGTTTCCATTTAATGTAACAGTGGTATATTAAAGACCTTGCTTCATGTTCAGGAGGTTGATAATCATATAAACATATTTAGCTTTATAACATAAACATGGCCAAAATTACGGAACTTTAATTTATGAAATGGGATATTCAGATTTTGCAGCTTCATTATCTTAAGAAAAATCCAAGAATATGTCCAAAGAAAACCTTGTCATTAGCCTTGTTTGGCTCAGGAGAGACCTAGAGCTAAGACATCACTGTCTCATTTAAGGCAGATCAACCAAGATAAATGGGAAAACTGAATATGATTATGGTAGTCATAATTTCAAAATAACACTGAGGGAATGTAATAGAAACTGAAAACTTGGGACCGTGAACAAAAATCAGTGTATATCTTCTTGAGAGATTAAAGCAAATTTTAAACACAAAAACCTAGACTTAAAAATAGTTTTACAGTTTATAGTTTACCATTGGAACAACTATTTTCATAATTATTTTTGTGTTTGAACAAAAAAAGGTTGTTGTTCGCTCAGGTTTTATTTCTTCTATTTAAACATAGCCCTGTGATATTCGGCAAGTAGAAACATTACAATCATGCCAATGCACAAGAACCAGAAAATGCAACCCGGAGAAAAAACAAAACCTGAAACTCATTCATTCAGTAACCAGGTAAGTGAAATGCTGAAGCGAATAAACACCAACCGTGAAAATATACCAAAATATTAAATATAAAATTGGCTTTAGTCATCTGAATTATCATAACCAACACAGATAACGTTTTTTTAAGAATATATGACTTTAATTGATTTTATCCCTTTGATGATAAATTTACAATGAAAATGACAATTCCACCATAATTCTGAAATACATTAGCTACCACTGATTTGCTGGAAATGCCTTTTTTTTTTTTTTGTAGCAGAGGAGTAAATCTGACAAAAATAAATTCTTATACACATCTACCCTAGTGGGATAGCAAGATGAAGTATTTTAAATTAAATTAATGAAGTTAAAATCATATAGAAAAATGCAAACGTTCTTTCTGGACCTCCTCATGCAAGAATTTCCGCAGCACACTGTCATAAAAAAGCGAATAAATAAGGTTTATTTAATGAAAATGAGGTAAAAGTATGTATTTGATGTTGGCCTGGTATTTTACCTATTGTCAGTTGGAATTATAACTTTTCATAACCACCAATACAGATCACATTCCAACCCTGCAATTCTGAGACTATTTGTATTGAGAAGAATACACTTGACTAATAAATACACGGCATTTGCGTAACTTCGGGTGTATTTGCTGATCCTCTGAGGCCTCTCTCCCAAATGCTGTCAAAGATGTTAAGGGCAGCTCCTCAGATACTTGCCGTGGACAGGTCAATTGGAGATGATTTTAGTTAATTTGGAAGAGGAAAAATTTACTTCACCATCTTTCCGGGCTCCCACAATGTGTACTCAGGCATTAGTGAACAAATACATCAAATATAAACTAAAAGCACCCAACATGGTTGGTAAAGGATATCTTAGGGCACATTCAAATAAGATATTCAAAGCCTCCATTGTTGCTTCTAGAAATGTCAGGACAATTCAGAAATGTCAGTTCCTTTACTGGTTTCCAGATTGTAATTGAAGAATCATGTAGCTCTTTTGCTCTTTTTCTCTCTTTCTCTAAGTAGGTCTATAAAGATCAGCTAGAAAGTGCAGACAGAATTGTTCACTGGTTAGCTTTACTTAGAGCTACAGGGTATATATGTGCTTTGTTTTGCCTTATTGATCAATCTAGCTTACATCTTTAGCGCACACAAACAAAAATCAGAAAAAAATAAAAAGTTGATGAAAAACCACGAACAACACAAAACAAATAAAGTTCCAATCGTGCAAATTTTGCTTCACTGGATAAAGCACTTCTTGACACAGTAATGTTCAGAATCACCCTCCCCCATAAAAATACAGGATTGAGACTGAAGCCATTCTTTTTTTTTTCTTTTTTTTTTCCTTTTTTTTTTTTTTTTTTTTTTCCCTTAAGGCTATACAACACAAAGAAATAAAGCATGGAAAGAACACCTCATTGAGTTGAACACTTCATTCTTCTGGCTCTGGTGTGAGCCTTTGACAAAGCAATTGTGTGGTCCAAGTCATTTGTCTTACTGGGACAACAAGAAGAGAAAGAAAAGGGGAAAAAATTAAAGAGAGGGAAAAAATATTGGAAGAAGAAAGTCAATGATCCCAACAATAAAATCCAAAATTGACTTTACAATCACAGGTACAAATTGCTCAGGTCGATAATTTCATTTCTCCTAAAGATCACTGTCGTCTAAAACTAATTAGAGGCGCAGGTTCCCGAGGAATTGTCAATATTCAAAGTAAATATTGGAGTTTAGAAGGTTATCATTCTTCTACTGCGGCAGTCTGACAGGGTGACCGGAAATATTGTCATGTGTTGTCAAGTTCAGGATGTTGTTAACGACCGAATCCTTGCTCCAGCTCATGAATCTGTCTCCTATTTGGCCTTCCTTTATAGTGGAAAGACTAAGAAGCCAGAAAAGGTTGAATATTTCCACCCTCCCATGAGGTTACCCCTTTCCAGTTTGAGATGCACTTTGTCTTCTCTTTCCATGAGGAGCAAGACCCCATTGCTGGCTGCTTCTCTGGTGACGTCCTGATCCCCTGCAAAAGCTGAAATCACTGGGTAGCCGTTTTGCATTAAACTTACCTAAAAAGTGCAAAGAGAGAGAATCTAAGTTTTGTCAATGCTCTCAGTGACTTGTTTGTCCTGTGCATGTCATTAAACTTTTGCACAGGTTAGAAATGGATGAATTAAACTAAGGCAATGCATGATTTTCATCATGCACGAACACCCCTTTAATTAATAACCTACAGCCTCATTCTTTATTTTCTGGGTTTGTTAAATAAAAAAAAAAACAAAAAAAAAGACACACACAAAAACAAACAAACAAAACAAACAAACAAACAAACAAAACAGTCTAGAGATGAACATTTGAAAAAGGCAAGATATCATCTTCTTTAGATCACAACCCACCTGGATGGTTTGTCTGTTATAGACCTTGACCACGTGGAAACTGAAACTATATATCCCTTTTCTTGGTGCTACAAATATACTGGAAGCAAGATCAAAATGGTTGCCAATATTAACTAATACCTGGAAAGTAAACAAAGGGGGAAAAAAAAGAGGGGGGATGTGGAGGAGAGACACAGAAAGAAAGAAAGATTAGCCCCCGCCTTAGCAAAGTGACTGTGAAAATCAGACACAAGTTCCATGACCAATATAAAGTGTACTCCAAATGGCATTTGCAGTGCAATTAAAAGTGCACTGCAGGAGAAAGGAGACAAGTTACAGAGGTATTTAAAATGCACCACAGATCATAAATGGTTTAGTTACACAATGATGAACTCCAAACCCTGTAGGATGAAGTGCAAATGTCCACACAGTGCTGTCAATGAAGCAAAGGTGACAAGGGGTGGTGGTGGTGAGTAGTGAAGCAAACCCAGAACTTATCAGCAAAAGTACATTTTCAGCTAGCACTACTGAAAACAGATTTGTCCTCGAGTTTAATAGAATATACAACTAAAATCGGACCATGATATTTTTCATCTGAGAGGAACCAAGAAAAAGATCCTCAGCACCAGCATCTGCCTCCCATGCCTCTCCATCCCTCTGGACGGCTGTGTCGGCTGGCACGCAACCTCCTCGGGTGGCTGGAAAGAACCTACACCTCTTTCCCGACAACAGTCTCAGTTTGCCATATATTTCAACGGTTCTTAAATCAAAACAAAATAAAAAGAATAAATAAATATTAAATTAAAAAAAAAAAAAAAGAGCTGAGCCCTCTGGCAGAAGTTGCAACAGAAAATAATAATAATAATAATAATAATAATAATAATAATAATAATAATAATAATAATAATAATAATAATAATAATAATAATAATAATAAAGAATATATAAATAAATAACACGTTCCTGCGGTGCTCCCGTGGGGTGAGCCCCTGCTGGCTGCTCCGCTGTGCTCGCCCCCACGGGTCTTGGCTGCATCCCCGCTCCCGCCTGGCCCGGCGGCTGTCACTGTTTCCCGCGCAGCTTCACTCAGTTTTGCAGTCTGCGATCTCGGTATTAACGAAGAAAAATAAAATGCAGAAAAAAAAAAAAAAAGAGAGAGGCACCACGAGGGGCAAAACCCCATTGTTTCGAAGAAAAGGGGAAAATTTAATTCGTTATTGTGTGAACCGAGGGAACAACGCCTTCAAACTCCCGAGAACTAAGCATTGTCGGGTAAAGCATATATAAAATACACTATACATGAAGAAACTTTTTTTTTTTTTCTCTGCTGGTCTGACATTATGGGATCTTGTACACGAGGAATAACTGTGGAAACTCATTAGGAGGAACAGGTAGACAGATGAATGACAGGTGGACAGAGATTGGAAAAAAAAAAAAAGAAAAAAAAAAAAACACGATAGAAAACTGTGTGTGTTCACATTTTGTCTGACCCTGAAATACCACTTCAGGCATCGGGGACAGTAAAACAAAACAAAACAAAACAAGTACACTTAATTGCAAAAAAAAAAAATCAAGCGTAACGACGGGGCATGGACTCCGGGAGGCAGGCAAGACGGCGGGGAAAGGGCAGAGCGACCAGTTCGGGATGCTTGATGCTCTGTCCATCTGTCCGGCGTAAACCGTGAAGGATAACCCCGCTCCTAACCCACCGGGGCCACTGCCCGCCTCGTCTGATAACGTGGGTGTTGTACACGGGGAACACCCTCTTCTTCCCCTGCCCTCCCATCCCCCGGGAGGTGCCGTGACACTGCCAGACACGCTCGGAAGCGGCAGATCTGGCGACTGCCCATCAGCTAGCGGCTTCCCTCCCTTTGTCCCCCAAATGAGGATGCGCTCCCCTCTCCGCGGGGTCACCCCTGACTGCCCGGGGCAATCCTCTGCTGCGGGACGCCCCCGCCAGAGTCCGAGGCACGGGGTCCCAGGGCAGGGGTCCCCTCTGTACGTGTTAGCGATGGGACAGGACCGTTCAGCCCCCCCCCGCTGCCCCAGGAAAGCCCGGCTGCCACCTACAAGAACTTCCCAAACTCCTCCTGGGGAGCTGTGAAGTGGTGGGTCAGCGTTAGCAGGCGGCGGGGGAGCGAGAAGGAAATCAGGCGTGTAATACCGGGGGGCAGCGAAGGCAAAGCGGGCGGCGTCTGACCTGGTCGAAGTAGATGGTCATGGTGCGGTTGCTCATCTCGGAGGGCTCGTGGTTGGTGCTCCGGGTGGCCGAGAAGGCCACCTTGGCGCTGCCCGAGCGCACCGAGATCCCCAGGGAGGAGGTGATGGCGCCGTCGGCCGAGGGGCTGGAGTCGCACACCACCAGGCACTTCCCCTCCAGGACGATGGGCTCCGTGTCGTTCTGCGCCCGCACCGGGCACCCGGCGGGCAGCAGCAGCAGCAGCAGCGGCAGCGCCGCCGCCAGGCAGCAGCAGCACCCGCCGCCCGCCGGCTCCGCCAGCGCCCCCCGCCGCCGCCGCCGCCCCATGCCCAGCGCCGGGACGCCGCCGCCGCTCGGGCTCGCCGTCGCCGTGCGGGCGCCCCGAGCCGCTGCCGCCGCCGCCGCCGCCGCGGGCGGGCGGGCGCGGGGAGGCGGAGGGGGCTGCGCGCCTGCTGCCGCCGCGGCGCCCCGCGGCCAGCGCTCTGCGGGACGGCGGCTGGGCGGCGGCGGCTGGGGCCGCGCCTTCCTCCCTTATCCTTATCCTCCTCCTCCGCCTCCTCCTCCTCCTCTTCCTCCGCGCGGGGCGAAGGAGCCTCCTCAGAGGGCGGGTGGCGCGCAGCCTGGCAAGGGCAAAAGACGGCGGTGAGGCAGGGGGGAGACGGGCACCGGCGGCGGTTCCCCACCCGCACCCTCCCCCAGACGGCACAACAGGTTTGGGAGACGCCGCGCTGCCCGGCGCCTCACCTCCTCTGCTCTACTCTTTCCCCCGTGCAGCCCCAGCGGCACTCGGAGGCGGCAGGGGGGCAGAGCTCGCCTCCGACCCTACTGCCGAGCACCCAGGGGGCGCGGCAGGCGGTCCCCTCCCGGCCCCACACCGAGAGGGGAGCTCCAGCACCCCACTAGTTCCCGCAGCCCCATTATTACTATTATTTATTTATTTATTTATTTTTACCTCGATCACCTAACGCCCCAGCCACTAGGGAAGATTCTCTAAAAAGATTTTTATGCCCCCTCTCGCCCTGCCTTGCGCTGCCCCTTCATCCCTGGGGCTCGCAGGACACCGGGCACCCCGGAGCCCGCGCCCATCCGCAGCGCTGCCCTGGCCAGGCTCCGGCAGCCGCCGCCCTCCTTCCTCCCCGCCCGGGGGCTGCTGCACTTGGGGATCTCTCATACTTCCCAACCCTTTGTCCCCAGGCCAGGCTACCGTCGTTGCCGCCGATCCCTGGGGCTCCCTAAACTCTAGGGAAGGAAACGGCCGGCTCGGGCATCCCGCGGCTCCCGCCCCGGCATGCAGAACACATCGTAAGTGGCAAAACCTCACCCGGCGTCTCCCTGGGAAGTTGCATCTCAGTTTTCTCCGCTCAGCAGAACACACTGTGCTCTCGCTGCCGGTAGATCCCCCCCTACGCTTCCCCCGAGGCACCTCTGCCACTCACCTTACTCCGCACCTTATCACTGCTAATATTTAAAATCGTATTTTGCAAAGGGAACGGCCGGCGGGGAGGGGAACGGCCTTTTTACCTGGGAGGTCCATGACGGGAGAAGAGGGCTGGCTAGGTAGCGCGTCCGCGAACTTGTATTGCTTAGAGAAAATGAGCCGAGATCGCGCTGGCAGAAAGAAAAGGAAACAGGAGTCGCCTTTTTTCTCTCCCGCCCATCGCCAATAATCCACCTCCCCCCCCCCCCCCACCCCGGCCGGCACCACCACCCCACTTCCTCCCTCCTCCCCTCACCACACACGCACACACACACACATATTGACACACGGACACACGCACACTCGCTCGCCCCTGGCAGGGATCCGGGTGCCGGCAGCGGAGCTCCGGCACCTCCCGCTCCGGCACCACGGGCAGCAGTGGCAGGGCGCGGGGCTCCTACCGGGGCGGTTTCCCAGCTGCAGCTCGTCGCCGGCAGCTGGGAAGAGCCGTGCCAGCTCCGTCCCCCCGTTCCGGGCAGTTCAACCCGTCGAGTTGAAACGCCGCGGTGCAAACACGCCACCGAGGCGTTAGCGCGTACTGGCAGCCGCTGCGGCGACAGGGCGCAGCACGGCGAGCTGGAAGCTGCTCGGATTCACAGACTTTAACCGCCGATAATAGTGACGATAGGAGGAATCGTTCAGGTGGACGCCTCGTTTGGGGCGCGCCAAGCCCAAAGGCTACCCACGACGCCCCGATGGGTTTCCCGGGCGGACCTCGCTCAGCGGCGGCTCCCCCTTCAGCCAAGCATTTCTATCCCGGCTCCCGGCTCCGCTCCCGGGCCAGGACCCGCTCCCGCACCCGCTTCCAGCCCCGCACCCGCACCGCACCCGCACCGCCCGCGGCTCGGCGCTAAGCGCGGGCGGGCGGCGCCACCTGGCGGCGGCGGGACCGGGAGTACGGGAGGGAGGGAAAATCCCGAAGGGCCGAGGAATGGGGGTGGCCGCCCCCTCCCGCTGCCCGCGGGGCCAGGGAGAGTTGGGCTTGCGGGGCCCTCCGGCCTCGCAGGGCGATCGTGATGCTGCATGTGGCCGCCGAAGTCAGCATCCGCTATCGCCGGCTGCAAATGTTTCATGCGTCTCGGCTGCTGAGAGGGAGGGGAAGGTCTGGCAGTGAAGTTTTGTGAAAAAAAAAGCATCACCTTTCAATGCATTTCTCTCTGTTGTAAATTGGTTTTCTGGATGCATATGGCGTTTTCCTGTACATCCTGATAGCAGATTTCAGCGTCTGAGAGTAACTTGTCAGAAAACTGCATATAAATCTAAATGGTAGCCCTAACGCTCTTGAGCTGGAGAAAAAATTGCAGGTGTATCTCCATAGTAAAATTACGATCTCATCTATGAATGAGCACTCCTGTTTCAATCTTCTGCTTTAACCACCAGTAAGGAACCCCTGCGGGTGTCTGCCTGATGATTTGCACTGAGAAATTAATCATGCCCTGAAAGCACGGCTAAGCAGTGTGCAGGGAATTCCAAACCTATAGCTCTTTATTTCAAATGAGAATTTTATACTAAGCCTGAAATACTTGTGTTTGATGGTCTTTTTTCTGAGTTCAAGCATGGAGGGATGACAGTAGAAAGCTGAAAAGCATGGTGCATTAACAAATATGAGAAATCAGAGCAGGAACCAGTCTGTGGCTGTAAGGAAGCACCTATTCTGCAATGCAATGAAAAGTACCACAGAAATTCCTCCAGAAGACATCTACACTCAATCTCACATAGGTCTAGTACACTGGGGAACTGCTATTATTTCTCTTTAGATCAGACTAGTCATTGATTATTACTCTGTTGTGTAAACAAGGGATGAAAGCAGAGCCAAAAGATTTGTTCCTTCTTTTATGTGACTTGCAACATAAGGCCCAGTGGTGAGGGAGTGATGGCACATCATCACTTCTTTATGCTGCTTTCAAGAAAGATGAGCATAAAAACTAAAGGCAATTGGAAGGCCCTTGAATCTACTGTTCATCTACAGAATAAATAAATAAATAAATACATAAATAAATAAACATGAAATCTTGCTTCTCTTTTAATACAAGGACTGAATCCCACACTTACTGAATCCCTCTTCTTTATAGATAGTAAAAGAACTGTCAGTAAAGCATGAATGGAAAGAAGAAATAACAGAATAAGAATATTTATTTCTAAACAAATACACAATTATATGAACATTAGAGTGTTTATTAAAAAATAAAATAAAAATCTCCACTTATTATTTCTAATTAAATGCTGTCCTTAAGGGATAAATCTGCAGCTTTCTTGAAGCTATGTTGAAGCTAAGAATTATGTTTGCATTTTCCTTTCTTTTGTGAGTGGCTAGGCTGAAAACGCAACATTTGGAATTACTAGTTGCAGTTCACTCAGTTATGATGTGACTTCAGAAAGTGTAACTTTTAAAGAAAATAGATAAGTTAAATACAGTCCTCTTTTTTGAGCCCAAAGAATTGCTTTATGTCAGAAAAGAACTGCGTGTTATCAAGCTCGTGCCATTTTTCATCACTTTGTTAAGACTGCTAGGAATATAAACATTTCTACCAGGGACACCTGATGGCATGGAACTTCTACAAGAAATTAAACTGTTCACTTCTTTGGGGTTAGCACTCACCTTGAACTCATTTAAGCCAATGGCTTCAAGGGGAAAAACTTTGTCTTAACTACTAAAGCAGCAGAAAGGTATTTTGGTAAGTCCAACTGTTTTGCATGCATTATTTACATTAATGCCTAACAAAATGGAACACTTCTTTCCCAAAGAAAGCATATACATATCCGTTCCTCAGATTTGTATGTACCTGGATGTTACATGTATAAATAGACGAATAAAACACAGAAAAAAGAGGAATGTTCGCTTAGTGTGAAACACACTTTTGTCTTCCCATAATATTAGTATAAGTTTGTGACAGGAATATATATATATTATTTTTATTTTTTTTTTGATCATCCAGGATACAGACTAATGGTAAATAGACTACCATTTCACTTGTTAAACATTGTCTTCATGAATTATATCCTTCAAAAATTCATACTGTAAAACATAAACAAATGGAATTTAATAAATCTGATTCTTGTTTTCTTTGCAAACAGCTACTGGTAGGGAAAATATTAACCACAAATTGTGGTTAAATCAATTAAGGTAATACCTATCCGCAAATTGTTTTAGATCTACCAGCTATGGTATTATACCTACCAGCTATGGCAAAGATTATATAACTTTCTGATGACAACATGCACAATATTTTCAAGTGTACACAACACAGGAAAAACAAAACAAACAAAACAACAAACATAATAAATTAGAATTTGTTCACAGAGATGCTTAGGTTTCTTTTCTCCTGAGCCTTAATGCCTCACACATCAACCAAGGCAGTTATGTTATATTTTCTCCTGCAGAGGAAGATTTATCATGAGTGTTTCTGAGGTGTCAGTTCTTAATTGCAGAAGTACTTCTTTCATAGGAAGGTCAGGACTTTTGCATGACACATCCTCATATGGAATATGATGTCTGATATAATTTCAGAAATATTTGCATAAAGTTTTGTACATTGAAAGAAATATGTGTAATTCTCAAGAACACATTATTTGCTCTCATAAAAATGTCAAAACAATCCAAGATAGCGGTCTGCTTTGATATATGAAATTTTCTCCATAAAATAACTCTATTTTCTAATAATTTGATTTAATACCATTTAATATCAGATTAGATCTCTGAATGCCATTATATTTTAACATTCAAAATTACTTGGATAATACTTTTTCTTCACAAACTTACTGAAATATTGTCAAAGCTTTTCTTCAGTAAAATTTTAATGTGGCAATTCTTTTATTAAAATGTTGTTGAATAGAGTCTTGTACATCCCATGCAGATGAAATGCACATGAAATACTGTGTAACTGTGGTGGTACCAGAGCTGTGCTGTGATATTTAAATACACTCTTCTAAGACAAATTTTTGATGCTGCTATCTTACATACTATACCAGATATGTTCAATAAATAGTCCCCGCAGTGGAATCATTTGCACTTAGGAATATGCTGCTCTACTCTGTTTAATCTCTCTAATTTCATAGAATTTGAGCTCCAGGAGGAGAGGGGATTAATAGTTTCTAAAATGAAAGTTATTCTTTTTTTCTAATATAACATTCTGACTCTATCACCATCCTCGTTGACCAACAAATTTTCAGGCTGTTCTGGTGCGCTTGAGATAATTTAGAAATGCAGGTGTCAAATAATTTGAAAAATAGTGCAGATATTTTTATTTTTCTAATCAGAAAAATCAGAAATGTTCAGGCAATGTGCATGCAGTATCCTGTAGAGTCAGTGCATTCAACACTTAAGTTCAGTCTACAAGGTTTGGTCATGTCCTCAGAACAAGCTTTAACAATGATGTTGAGCACTTTTTTTTCTATTGCCTGAGATCATTCTTTCCAAAATATCAGTTTTTAACTTGATAACAAAACAGAGCAACCCAGTATCCCCTAATGTTTTCGGGTGTGATTTTTGTTTGTTTGTTTGTTAGTTTTAATATAAAAAGAGAAAACATTTGGGGTAAGTGTTTATCACATTAGACTAGTAGCAATACTTATTTCTTTTATATGCAATGCTCGGCACTGCCTGTGTACCTAAGCTTTGTGTCTGCACCTTCCAGTCATACCAAATTACAATTTGATGTTTTAAATTAGGGAAGCATATTTTTTAAATGTCTCTCTACACTAACAGAACTTAAGATTTCATCTATACTATTGCACCTGCAAAAATGTATGTGTGTACCTAATATCTTCCCTCTGAGACTCCCAACTGAATTCAGAGACTGAAAACTTTAAATGAAAATTTTAATCAAAAAGTTGCTATAAACATATCACATTTGTGAATTTCCTTTCAGGAAATCCCTTCAGAATCAGAACCAATATATATAAAGTTATTTGAAGTGAATGTATGTTAGATGGACAGATAGATAGATAAATAGATAGCATAGGTATATATTAGGTACTTATATTATTAGGTACTTATTATTAGGTACTAATACTATGTATTAGTTTCATGTGAGATTCATGAAGGACTAATGTTTTTTTAAAAATAGCTTTTGCATTGACTTGCTTGCTACAGGTGAGATGTGTCTATATATTGTCACACAGATGCTAATTTTACAACTGAGATATGAACTATTTATTTTTGTAAGATTCTGAAAACTGGGCTTTGAAATACAGCAAAGAGATGACACAGCCTTCAGTTGCATTACTTGGTTTCTATAGTTCGTTCATCTAGATTTCAAAGTGGGTCTTCCAGTTCTATTTGAAAACAGTTACACCAAATTTCATGTTTTTACTAATGCATGATAATTTGCTTTATCAGGGAAAACTGTAACATTTCTTAGAACTATCCAGAGAAATAAAAATACTGCAGATAAAAGACAACACCATTAACTATTTTATTTAGTTACTTCTCAGTTCAGCCTTCCAGAATACAAAGTCAGTTTTGAAAAGCAATGTTGTAGAAGACTGCCTAATGACATACATGGAAGAAAATCTATAACTCTTTTGTTAATATAATTTTTATTGTTACTTCAGTTTTTGATTCTGCTTGAAAGAGGAAAACCTTTTCTGAGAAAGCAACTGCTCTGTAAAGAAAGAGGCCTCTGTATACTGTCTCAAGTTGCATTTATAAAACAATAATACAAAACAAACAAACAAAAAAAAACCTACTTGCTTTAGAAACCTTATCTGTTATATAGAGCTATAACCATTCTGAAACAGAGCAAAACTAGCTAGGTTCAGTCTGTGTAAAATTCATCAAAAAGAACTGTGATTCAGCCAAGAGACTAATTATAGCTTTAGAAAATTAAAACAGATGTACTGGTCACATCTACATGCTCATTCCACCTCAGCACAGTGGCTGTTGAGAATGCTCTGATGACATTTGAGAGACCCAAAAGATTTGAGTCTCTAAGCTTTCCTCATTGTGTAAAAGATCCCTGTCAATGACTTATTCATGAGCATTTCTTCTAACTTGTTATGCTATGCTTTTTCACTTTTCCTCCACATGAGTTCATTATTTTCTCTGATAATTAAACTAATATATCCAAATGTAGACATAAAGTTGTACACATTACAGGACTGTAGCATTTCTCAAGTTACTACAATGGCTTATGTGAAATCCAAAGTAGCTGGTGGCTGTCAAAATGAGGTTGTATTTAGAATAGAATGAACAGTAGTTCAGTTGTAAGGGATCCTACAAAGATTGTCAAGTCCAACTGTCTGATCACTACATGGCTAACAAAAATTCAAAGCATTTCAGTGAAAGCATTGGTCAAATGCATCTTGAACACTGACAGGCATAATGCATTGTAGAATCATAGAATCATTAAGGTTAAAAAAGACCTCCAGGATCATCTGGTCCAACCATCCCCCTATCACCAATGTCACCCACTAAAGCGTATCCCTGAGCACCACATCCAAACTTTCCTTAAACACCCCCAGGGATGGTGACTCCTCCCTGGGCAACCTGTTCCAATGCCTGACTACTCTTTCTGAGAAGAAATGTCTCCTAATTTCTGATCTGAACCTCTCCTGGTACATCTTGAGGCCATTACCTCTAGTCCTATCACTAGTTATGTGTGAGAAGACGCCGACACCCAGCTCCCCACAACTTCCTTTCAGGTAGTTGTAGAGAGCAACAAAGTTTCCCCTGAGCCTCCTCTTCTCCAGACTAAACAACCCCAGTTCTCTCAGCCAGGCCACCTCTGTATCTCTGGTGGCCTTGTGTTCCAGGCCACCAGTCTATCAACCACTTCTCTAGGAAGCCTTTTCCAGTATTTGAACATCCTCACAGTTAATAATTTTTTCCTGATGTCCAATCTGACCCTTCCCTGGTGCAGATTTGTGCTATTCCTGAGTGTCCTGTCTTTGGTTCCCAGGGAGAAGAGACCAGCATCTCCCTCTCCATTTCCCTTCCTCAGGAAGTTATAGAGAGCAATGAGGTCACCTTGGAGTCTTCTATTCACCAGACTAGACAACCTAAGTGTCCTCAGTCTCTCCTCATAGGATATGCCTTCCACCCCTTTTACCAGCTTTGTTGTCCTCCTATGGACTCTTTCACGTATCTCAACATTTTATTTATTTATTTATTTATTTATTTATTTCAGTAGGGGAGCTCAGAACTGCAGACAACAATCCAGGTGAGGTTGCAACAGTATAACAGGAGAATCACCTCTTTTCACTGTCTGTTTATGCTATGCTTAATGCATCCCAAAATGTGATTTGCCTTCTTGGCTGCCATGAGAGGAGAAGTATTTGGTTTGCGTGGGTATTACAAGGTATTATGAAGGTATTTAGTTTATGTGGCAAGGTTTTGGTAATGGAGGGACTGCAGGGATTGGGTCTGTAAGAAGAGACCTGGGGTTGCCCCCACATTAGACAGATCTGGTTTCAGCCAACTCCAAAACGGACCTACTACTGTCCAAAGCTGAGTCTATCAGCCAAGCTGGTGGTATATCTATGGTAACGTATTTAAGAAAGGATAAAAAACCACTGTGCAGCAGCTATGAGAATGAAGAGTGGAAAAAAAAAAAAAAAAAAGAAAGAAAAAAAAAGTGAGACACACAGCTCTGTAGATAGCAATGTCAGAAAAGAAGGAAGGAGAAGAAGTGCTCCAGGTGCCAGAACAGAGACCACGTTGAAGAAGGCTGCTCCTACAAACCACAGCACACCTCACAATCCATCAAGCGGATGTGCCCTGGAGGAAACTGCAGATCATGGATAGCCCACTGTGGAGTCAGGAACTGCAGCCCGTGGAGGACCCATGCTGGAGCACTCTGTTCTTGATTGATTGTATCTCATGGAAAGTGCCCATGCTGAAGCAGTTCTTGAAGAACTACAGCCTGTGGGAAGAACCCATATTGGGGTAGTTCATGAAGGACTGCAGCTCACGGGCAAGATCCCACACTGGAGCAGGGGAAGAGTATGTGGAA
This sequence comes from Aythya marila, assembly GCF_965140915.1. NCBI lineage: Eukaryota > Metazoa > Chordata > Aves > Anseriformes > Anatidae > Aythya > Aythya marila. Next base: position 97,312,529 of record NC_139043.1, on the reverse strand, counting down.
GAAGGAGCAGCAGAGGAGCTGTTCTGGCTCCCCCTTTCCCCATCCTGCATATTACTCGGCAGGAAAAAAGTGGAAGACTCAGGAGTGAAGGAAGGAGGAGGAGTGGGGGGAAGGTGTTTTTAGTTTTGTTTTTATGTCTTACTGCCTTACTCTGTTATCAACCAACGATAAATTAAATTAATCTTCCCCAAGTTGAGTTCATTTTGCCAATGATGATAACTGGCAAGCAACACATTCTTCTTATCTTGACCCATGAGCTTTTTTATCTTATTTCCCCCCCCCCCCCCCCCCCCCCCCCGTCTTGCTGAGGAGGGGGAGTGAGAGAGCAGTTCAGTGGGCACAAGAAAGCCAGAAAAGGTCAATCCACGCCTGTCCTCTAGGATGCAGGAAGATTTATGCCCATTCATGGAGTTCACATCCCTGATGTGAATTAGATATACCTCAATTCAGATCTGTGCTGCTGTGGGTTTCAGCTCCAACACTTACGACAAAATTTCTTATCTCTTTTGCTTTGGCAGGTCTGCGAAGACTTATGTTCTTACCTCATTAGAAATTGTTCTGAATAGCAATCTTTGTCTCCTTTGAAAGCATCAGGAAATGTATAGCCAGTCCAAATCCAGTCATTGTGCATCAGTCCAGCATTACATTGTTCTCTTCCAGAATCTAAAGCTTTTATAAAAAAAAGGTTTTAGCTGTTATGGCAATAGAGATAGCCTCACAAACCATGGCAATAGATGCAATGGTAACTCTCTGCTACTTTAAACATTGCATTTTGAGGTATGACCTATCCTATTCATCTTAGTGGATGCTAAATTGGATATCTCTGAAAACACTCATTACATGCCACTTCTTTCAGTCTTCATTAAAGCAGGTAGGAAAGGAGATGAAACATTTGTGTTAGTTTAACACAGCTAGGTAGCTAAGCTCCACCATGCCCCTTTCTCACTCGCTGTCCTCAAGAGAACAGGTGGAGAAAATAAGATGAAAAAAGCTCATGGGTTGCAGTAAGGACGGGGAGATTGCTCACCAATTATCATCATGGTCAAAACAGACTTAGCATAAGGGAGATTACTGTAATTTACTATCTATTGATAACTGACCAGAGAAGTGAGAGCCAGAAGAAAACTAAAAACACCTTCCCCAAATCCGTTCTGTCCTACCTCTTCCCCCTGTGTGGTTCAGGGAAACGGGGAATGGGGGCTGTGGTCAATCCCTAAAGCTTCATCTCCACTGCTCCTTCACTGTTACTCTCTGCCCCTGCTCCATGCGGGGCCTCTCCCATGGGATGCTGTCCTTCCCAAACTGAGCCTGTGGGGGCTTCCCACAGGCAGCAGCTTTTCAAGAACTGTTCCCACATGGCTCTGTACCAAGGGGTCCATCCATCAGGAGCAAACTGCTCCAGCACGCTTCCCTCGTGGGCAGCAGCTTCCTCCAGGCCCCCTGCTCCTGGGGGGGCTCTCCATGGGCCGCAGCCTCCTCCAGACCACATCCACCTGCTCCACCAGGGGCTCCTCCGCGGGCTGCAGTGTGGAGATCTGCTCCATGTGAGACCCATGGGCTGCAGGGGGACAGCCTGCTCCAACAGGGGCCTCTCCACAGGCCGCAGGGAACTTGTGCTCCAGCATTCTCCTTCTTCACTGATCTTGTTGTCTAAAAAATTGTTCATCTACATTTTCTCATTTCTCTCTCCCAGCTGCTTCTGCAGATTTTCCCTTCCTTAAATATGCTCTCACAGAGGCCCAACCAGCATCTCTCACTAGGTTGGCTCTTGCCAGCAGCAGATGCCTTTGGAGCTGGCTGGAGCTGGCTTTGATCTGACATCCAGCAGCTGCTGGATTCTTCTCACAGAGGCCACCCTTTCAGCCCTCCCCAGCTATCAAGACCTTGCCGCATAAAGCCAATACAACATTACCTGTTGAACATTTCTACAACACACAGTGAATCATTTGGGCTGGATAAGGGCATCTAAGAGCACCAGTGTTTGTCTTTCCTTGAAACCAGAGTCAAGTAAAGGTCTGAGGTCCTCAAAGAAATAAACAGGAGAAGCCACTGAAGAAAATCCAGTATATTTGATGCCAAAGTAGTAGAGAGCCAAGTGCAGGGGCCTGAGTAGTATAAGTTATTGTGCCTGGAATAGTTATAGGCTTTACTTCTACCAGCTTCATATTTCCTATGAAGGAAGAGGAATTGAAAATTAATTTTCTGACCCAATTTGAACCTTTGTCATATATTTCTGTTTAGTCATTCCTTTTTTTTTTCTTATGTAGTGTTGTTAAAGGTGAGAGAGATGTTTTTATAAAGTAACTTGATCCGTTTTGAAGGATCTTTACTTGTGTTTGCGCCATTTCTCTGAGAAACAACATACACCTCTGGTCACATCCCTTGATTCAAGCAGAACTCTGAGTGGTAGACCCAGGCAATCTTTAACAGTAAAGGGGCTCATATATCTTTATCTGTGCTTGTCCCAAACACTGAGCATTCAATATATTCTATTGCATATGGCTACATAGAAAAATTGTGACACCTGAAGACACAGACAAAAAGAGGTGATATGGAAAAAGTTATTCCAATCACTTCACACTTTTCCTTCCAGGGAACTGCTGAAATACTCAGTACAAGAAAACAACTGTAAAATTTTAGACATTTACATTAGGGACCTTAAGGCAGACTTAGCATTTCCAATTCTACTATCGAGGCCTTGATGAGGGATTTCACAACTGAAGTTTTTTGAATGCATTAGACTGAACAACACTAAATGCGATGACTTTAAATTAAAGACAAATTACAGGAATGTGATGTACTTTTGCCACATGCAAGGACAAAATGTGTTTTGAAATCAAATGAATTCTACATTACTAACCATTGCTTCAAATAGCAATTTTTATATATGCATTATGTTTATTACGTAATGTGTGTGTGTTACATATAGTATGCATTACATACTTGAAAGGGAACTTAATGTATAGATAGGCCAAACTGAAGGTCTCAGGTCTACAACGATTTAATCTGTGTTTTACATGAGGTGCAGGAACATTCCCACTGAGCTTCACTGTTTATGTATTTAAACCTTTGTAGACCTCGAGCCATAGCACAGGCGTGAAAAGTACCAAAAGAAATAAGTATTTATTTTCATGACTTTGTGCTTGTGATGCTCTTGAATCAGTATTATTATTACTTCATTATGCGCTGTCAGTGTGATGACAAAAACAATTTTGGTGCAGCTCTGTAGAGACTCTTGTGCCAGACATCTCTCTCAGATATCAGCTCTATTCTATCTCAAGGGAGAAACTGATTCTGGAGATAGTGTTTTTTTTGTTGTTGTTGTTGTTGTTGTTGTTGTTGTTGTTGTTGTTGTTGTTGTTTTTTTGCAAGGACTTCAAAGCAGCTGGCATCTCTGTAACTGTCTCTTTTCAAGACAAAGCAAAGTTTGTTGATTTCTTTTAGAGCTATTCTTAAATGTAATGTGATAATGGCAGATACATATAAACTATTACATCCTTTTATTTGGGTAGGATCATAGAATCACAGAATCATTCAGTTGGAAAAGATATCTAAGATAATCTCGTCCAACATTTAACCTAGTAGTTTCCACCAAAGACCAAACAAAATGGCTATTTCTGTCTTCAAGAAGAGAAGGGGAGGCATGATTGAGCCATTCATCCAGACTTGAGGTAATTAGTTTTCAAAGAGAAGACAGAGACCCAGGTCATGTGTAGTGACATACCAGCACTAAGTAAAGTACTGGGCCTGACTGTAACCCCTTTCCAGTGTCCCAGTGGCACAGGGGCCATGACAAACCTTCACTTTACCAAAATCACCACGTTCAGCTTCCTCATGGCTACTGGCAAAGAGATTATCTCCAAAAACATTCCAAGTATGATGAAAATGAGCAGGGTTGTTCATGGGAGAGCACTACAGACAGTGACAAAGGCAGTGACAACATGCACTATGTATGCATACAGTATATATATATATATATTATTATTTTTTTTCTCTCAGTAGCTTTTCTTTTTCCTGCTTTACAAGAACTTGATGACATTTTATAGTTTACAATGTGTAGGATTTCATGAATATGGAATTTAAGGCTACCTCAACATTGTGCATTCAGATGAGGTCTAAGGCCATTCTTGAGACTGCTTACCATCTATACTGTTCAGTTGCTATTATTTAGGGATTTGCCTGCTCCCTAGTATTTAGGCCTAGAAACACTCTAGTCAGAGTAACGCCAGCTGGCTGTGCCAGGAAGTAGAGGACAGTGCTGCCAAACTTGTGAGTAGATAGGAGGCAGAAATTTCACCTTTTAACTTGAAACTTAAGGGAAAAAAAAATCCATAAACTATTTAGTCCAAAAAAAACAACATGTAAATAGTTGATTCCTGGGATCCAAAACTGTATAAAAGCAGACTGTAAGATCAGAATAACTGAAAATAATATATCTCTATTATTTTTTTTTAAAGAAATACTTCTTGATTTGTCAAAAATTATGAACTCATTGAAAATAGTCACAATTCAGTTGATGGCTGTCTGCTTACACAATATGATTGTTCTTTTCTTCTCCTTACTGTCTTTTAGTTATAACTTAAGTTATAAGCAGTAAATGCTAAAAATGAAACATAGGTTACTTCCTAGCAACAACTGGGCTGAAGAATGACTCCCTATGACTTCCCCACTGTTTTTGTTTAGTTGGTCTTGGTTTTGTTTTGTTTTTCAAATATGGGCTAGAAATTTTAAGAAAATGCACCTAAGCCTGTACTGATTTTCAAATCCAGAAGTGCTTTGTCTCCTTTTTCTCCATTATACACATTTTCCACCTGAAGCATAATTGCTTCCAGTCATAGCCACTCTCTTACTGTTCATTCTGACAGTTTGTATCATCCTCTGTTCATAAGATTTTCCTCAGCTATAATCAGGAAAGCGTTACCTCACACTTAACTTTATTCGCTAGTATCCCATGGTTTCTCCCAGAAAAAAAAAAAAAAAAAAAAAAAGGAAAAAAAAAAAAAGGTAAGTTATGTTGCTATGTTAACATTTTATAAAACTAAGCAGAAAAATGCACAATTGAATTCCAATTCATTGAATTAATTTCATTCTGAATTCATCTTGAATCTGTAGTTCGTTCTGAAACCTCTTGACCCATGATGGCACCTACACCTTTTAATCAATATTTTCTCAGTAAACAAAATAAAATGTAAAATGGATAGCCACAGTGCCAGTACGAAAGAAGGAAGAAAGCATGGCTGTATGAAGAAGAACAGTAGATTCATGTGAAAATTCATGAAAAATTGTAGAAAAATACATTCTAAGTTTAAACACAGCTAATCAGTTAATTTCATGCTGAACGTTAATCAAATAAGCAAATCTCATTTGAATGGAAATAAACTAAAAAACTAACTGAGTAGAGCTGGGCTGCTCAGGCTTGTCTTCACTCACTTGCATGCTTTGAAATCAGGGGTCTTTGTGCTACAATTTACATCCACCTGTCCATCCATCATATAGTTGGCACACCTACAACCCTTAACTATGAAGAAAGAATTTGAATCTTCATATTCCACAGCTGATCCTCTATGGAATCTCCCTTCCTATATGTACAGACATGGACACACACAGACTACTCTTGAGTAAAAGCAACACTTCACACACTCTTTTTTTTTCACTGTAACCTCTGTAACTCTGAAAAAAAAAAATAACAATAATAATAAAAAGTATCACTTGGGTTTAGCTTTAATGTTTACAGAAGCAGAAATATTTTGAGCACAGTTTGCATATCACTGCTATAGTTTTTGAAGAATAGCTGGTGTTGCACTAAGTTTCAACTTTTATACATTCGTAAAAAGGCTATCTATTCGTAAAAAGGCTATCTATTACAATCGGAAATAAAAATACTTTAAGAACCACTGGGAGGTTTCTTGATTATTTTTTTTTTTCATTGATTCATCTGTTTTACTCTTAAATTTTTACTCTTTCTTATACTGCTTGTAACATGATATATATCTAAACATAGTGGAGAGTTGTTATATCTGTCTTATGAAGCAGCTTGCAGCACAGGATAAAACTCATCTTCGTGGCTTTCTGATCCTGGTCACAGCTATTGGTCCACACAGCTAAGAGATAATAATTCCTCTTTTGGGAACTCCATGCTCTCATGCAGGAAAATAAAATAATAATAAAAAAAATCATTAGGCAGATACTTATGAATTAAAACAACATTATGGGATTAGTAGAAGGCCTTTGCTACTCAAATGAATTTCTACAAGCAGGAATAATTCTGAAGATGAAGTGGGTTAAAGATAAAACTCTTTCTTAAAATTAGGTACTTTGGATGAATAATTCCATTGCAGAGAACAGCATTGTTTATTTCATTGTTCAATCTTGTGTGTGCGCGCATGTCATAGACAACAAGTAGCTAGAATATTTGGGCTTCTCAACAACTGAAATTGAATAAAGCAAAAGAAAAATGATCAATTAGAGTAAATATTTGTTGCAATTTAAGACCAAATTGACAGAAAGGAAACTAGATAGACTCAGATAACCAAACTCTTTGCTTACAGAAATATGCAGAGTTTTACAGTATTCAGTACTACAGCTTGTCTCCATATTTGGTTTTGATTAGTCTATGCTCCTTAAATAGATGAGGTTATAAATGATCCCCAAGCTTTTCGCAGACCAGTAAAATCTGCAGCTTGCAAGTGGCCTTTATTTCCTAGAGATTCAAATTTAACAACACTCTACAGTTTCAGGATTGAGCCTTACAATTGTCTTCTTCAGCGTACAGAATGACTGTCAAGAGATTTATATTGCATGTCTTGCACATTAACTTTCAATATTAATGATTCTTGTTACTTTTATAAGGGGGAACAGAATGGTAAATAAACGGTAAATAAAGTAAGGAAATTTTTTCCCCGAAGTTCTAGGTAAAGTGCATTTTCTTTATTATTTTCCTTTTGTAGAAGACACATTCTAGCCTCAGTCTGTGATGGCATTGGTATCAAGAAGTTTTTCCCTATGAACATAGAGCAGTTGGTGACTAAATTTACTGAATTAAATGTTTGTGAAAGGAACCAGATGACAGCCTCAAGACTGAAAGGATTCTTCTCAATACAGTACTAACAAAATTCAAGAACTAGCAGCATTTAACTCAAACACTTCACAGTGATGTCATTAGTCTCTCTTGAAGACTACTAGGCCACAACTCTAGGGGGTCAAAATAGTTTAGTAAGATCTGAATTTGAACACACTGCCCTAGATAAATGAGGAACAAGGCAATGGAAATGTTAAACAATAGAAATGGAAAGAAATCAAGATACTTAGATGTGCCCTATTTTATCCTTGTCTACTGAAAAAATGGTATAATTGTCCTAAAGTGGATTAAGCTATGTTGTTTTTCATTAACTGAGGAACGGGTCAACAAACAAATAAATACATTTACATAGACAATTTTTTCTTTCATTTTTGAGGAGCAAATGCAGCACCAATCAAATGCAAAATGGTGGATTAGCTACATATTCTTGTATTGATCAACTTTTTCTGCCTGAAGTCAGTAGCAGCAATAAACATCTCCAAATATTCTACAAGACCATAAAGGTATTTTTGTTTGTATTGCATTTAGTTAAAAAAAAAAAAAAAAAAAAGGATTATGTGTGGAAGCTTCTCAAAACACAGGGCAAACCCATATCTATGAATGATATGAGTATTAAAATATTTGCAAAGCATGCATTTTTAAGTTTGTAACTGGAATAGCCATTAGAGTTTCAAATTTTGTTTTCACCTAGTTGAATTTAAGTTCTTCTGATCTCCTAGTGAATATCTATTAATTTAAACAATTTGTAGTTATTTTGATCTAAAATAATATTAAATTTCTTTCCTTCCTAAACATACAATTAATGTTTTAATACCACATTACCTATAACTCCTGATTACCTTAAAATAAGCCTTTGATAGGAATTTAATATGACTTTTCTTTGTGTTTGTGACATTAGGTGTTCTGCCAACTTTAATGTCTTTGCTATAACAATCCATGGAAGTAACTTACTGTTCCATTCTACTGTCTGTATAATTGATACCTTACTTTTATCTGAGGCCTCGTAAATAGCAAGCTCATCTTGGACTTGCTCAAGTAGTGTCTCAACTAGTATGTCAAAGATCAGTTTGGATCCTCTCTTTTTTATTATTTATAATTTTTTTGTTTTCCTTTTTTGTTTGTTGCTTTTTTTGTTGTTGTTGTTTTGGTTTTGACCTGGACAGTATATGTAATAAAGTCAAAAATTACAATTCCCACTTAGGCAACACACTTGGAATCTGAATTTGTGGATGGAGAGCTTCTCCATGACAATTTTGAGATTTTTCAAATTCTCTAATGAAAGGATTTACAAAAGACACTCAGACTGAGATGATCGTTATTTTTTATTGTGGCTTTGTTATGTTTCCCCCCCCCCCCCATCAGATTTTCTTTTATTTCTTTTATAATTCAGTGATGACAGTCTGTAATTGTAATTACTGTGTTCATTTTTTTTTTTATTTTTATGTTTAAGTTTGGATATTAGTGTAGCACAGCAAAGATGTAAAATACTACAAATCTCAACAGGCATTAAGAGGCATAATTATGAGAATTGGCCTACAAATTTATTTAGAATTCAGTAACTTAAAACACCTCTTCCTTTGTAAGACTGAATCCTTTAAATCTAACTAAGGTGTAGGTTGTGTGTTAGGAAAGTTGCTTTTGAAGGAGCAATTTTCATTAAATTCCAGATCAGTTCAGGGACAGCAACTCTAGTTTAACAAATATGCTTGACTTTTCTAAGGATAATTGAGCAAAGTGATGGAGGGATGTAGCTGACATTATTTTGTTTAGACTTCTAACATATTTTATTTTGCATGACAGGTAAAAGTCATCTTGAAAATAAAGTCTCTTGAGGCTATAAGAATAACAAAGTAAACTGGAACATGGCTAGAAGAAAGAAGCAAATATCTATGATTTATGTAGTAAACATAGGCTAAAAGGCAGTCATTTTTGCAGTCCCTTAGACAAGGCACAAATTTTCACATTTGTTATTTTTTATGTAGATCCTTAATCTCTTTTCTAACAGTAAACTATTTTGTAAAGTATTGTAAACTATTTTTGTAAACTAGTTTGTAAAGTATACTAATTAGTTTTTAATCCCTACAGAATGTAATTATACATTAGCAACCTAATTCTCACTCTTGGTGAAGCTCAGTAATCAAAGTCAACATAAATTAATTAGGTAACAAGTGTCAATTTATTTGATCTCATTTAAAAATATTTATTTTAATGAAACATTATGATACTTAGGCAGAAAAAAAAAAATCTTTAGCTATTTGTGTTAAAAAAGATACAAAAAGTGTTAATAATTGATTTAATAGTTGTATAATAATGTATGTTATTTGCTTGCCTGCTGCTGTTGGTGGTTAAATTCAAAGTGCTGACTTATGTTGAATTATCAAGGCTTTTTTTTTGTCTTTACATTAGATTGGATCTAGAAACCAAACTTTTACAACTCTAGACAAAAGTGAAACTTGGTAAATGAAAGAGAAGCCTGAGCAGAAATGTACAGAAATCATTTCTCTTTAATAGAATCATATTTCTGCATAACTCTTACACTTATTTGAACTACATGCATGCTATGGTTGAGCATATTCCTAATTTTGCTGTTTTGTCAAATTGGTTCTAAGCCACCTTCTTTTGAAGGAAGACTGTGACTGACTCTTTAAGGAACTCTGGAAACCATTTAAGCCCAAAGCCTGAAATGTACAGGAACAGTGTGGGAACAAAGAGTGAAAGAATGAAACAGAAGTTAAACTGGTGGTTCTTTGCCTTAACAATGCGTGTACAGCTAGAATCCTAGAATGGTTTGGGTTAGAAGAGACCTTAAAGATTATCTAATTTCAACCCCCCTGCTATGGGCAGGGTCAACTTCCCATAGACCAAATCAAAGCCCCATCCACCTGGCCTTAAACACTTCCAGGGGTGGGGCGTCTACAGCTTCTCTGGGCAACCTGTTCCTCAGAGCACAGTAAAGAATTTCTTCCTCATATCTAATTTAAATCTACCCTCATTTAATTTAAAGCCATTACTCCTTGTCCTATCACTGCACTCCCTGACAAAGAGTTCCTCCCCAGCTTTCCTGTAGGTCCCCCCTAGGTATTGGAAGGTTGTTATAAGGTTTCCCTTGAGCCTTCCTTCCTCCAGGCTGAACCAGTGCAACTCCCTCAGCCTGTTTTTATAGGAGAGGTGCTCCAGTCCAGTAACCATCCTTGCAGCCCTCCTCTGGACTTGTTCTAACATTTCCATGTCCTTGTGCTGGGAGCCCCAGAGCTGAACGCAGTACTCCAGGTAGGGTCTCAGAAGGGCAGAGTAGAGAGAGGGGAAGAATCACCTTCCTCAGCCTGCTGGCCATGCTTCTTTTGATGCAACCCAGGTGGGCTTTCCAGGCAGCAAGAACACATTGCCTGCTCATGTAGAGCTTCTCATCAACCAGTCAAAGATTTATGCTAAATGGAGTCAAAGATTTACGGCAGTTGCTTTCTTACTCCTACATGATATAATAAGCATGGAATCTCAAATAACTTTTGCAGCTATGATTAGGAAATACTGATGAGTATTTGGGCAACAAGCTTGTTATTAAATGACTGTGAAAGTTCTATTTGTAGTTTTTACTGACAACCAAGTTTTTGGGATGTGTAGTACAAAAACATTCTGAGAAAACATCATAAAGCACTTTACCTCAATATTATTATATATTTTTTTGCTTTTTCATTATTAAGTCTGGATGACTTGGCACAATATACTTCTACAAAAGGAAATTCAGATTTTGGATCTATTAACAGTGCATAAAATATTTATTAACTTACGGTATATCATGAGTAAATTGGCAATTGGCAGGCATCAGTGAGTCATAGATTAACATAACACCACTGTTGTATTCAATGCTTTCTAAGCAATCTATTTCAGACCAGATTTTTTTAACAGACACTTCTTTTATTCTTCACTAAAGGCATAAAAGGCATTTAAGTTGGTCTGTTCATTTGCTATTGCTTTGTCTGTAGGCATAACTCTATGTTTTGTATTGACTGGAAGAAAAGATTTAGTATGTCATCAATCATTTCTGAGATTGCCATCACATCTAGCTATTTAGCATAGGAAGGGATATTCACTATGTAAAAATCAGCAATAGAACCTGCTGTTAGTTTCTGGAACAATTTTGTGATCTTGTTACAATAGGGAGTGAGGGAAGAAGTGGCAATAATAGCACGATGTGACTGTAGATTAACAAGGGCCTGTTTCTTCAGCATGATCTCAGCAAGGTTATCATTCTTGTTGAAGAGTGGCTTTCTTCCCAAATGGCTTGTGCCAGGCAAACTTTCTCAGATAAACAATTATCAACATGCTGAGAGAGCAAGAGAGAGAATTTTCCAGTTCACTCATTGTTTTAACTACGCATTCCTTCTCCATATCATGCAACTGTAAGATCAACAGCATGCTACTTTCTCTAGCTGCTGCTGATATTCCTCCATAGAGTAATTCAAAAAAACTGATAGCTTAGAAACTTTAAGGTACTTCAGAAAGCAGTAAAAATCTCAGAGGCTGTCTGACGTTTTGGGATCACTGACACTTTTACCCCCTGCAATTTTATCTTGTCATACTAGGTCAAGAGCTTGAAAGAAAATATAGGTATTTTCCTTTTAAAATGTACTCTAATGGTGGGGGGGAAAAAAAAAAAAAAAAAGGGTTCAGCAGAATTGGATTTACCCCAAGATTGTAGTGAAAATTTCACTGTGAATTTTAAAATAGGCCCTATCCCTACTGAGTGTCCCAAGTTAAGCAAAGTAAAAAGAACAGATAAGGATATCACAAAAATTTTATTTTGGCTTAAAGTTTTTGGATATTGAGTTTAAAATGTTCAGTAATGTTTTCATTTGCTTAAAATACATATCTACATACTTTTTTTTTTTTTTTTTTCCAATGAGAACATCAAAAATTCTTATTTCTTATAGACATGTTCTGAGTGAGATGTGGATCTCTTGATTTAATTTAGAAAGGAATGTTAAATATCCCCAAAATTGTTCACACAGACTTTTCTCAACCAAAAATAAAGTTTTAATTAAATCATATTTTTGACAGGAATAGTCAAAGTTAAAGACTAGTTATAGTCAAATATAAGTCTTTAACAGGAAATATTAAATTTATTTTCATTCAAATTAACTTTTAAAACCACACACAACAGCTTTCATTTAATATAATTTTTGCTTTATCTTATAAAAAAAAAAAAAAACAAAACACAAAGAAACAAAACCTCCCTACACAAATTAATGTGGTATGGCATACTGAAAGGCTTATTAAAACTGACAAAAAATAAATATTACAAACATACTATTTTTTCTAATAGATTCTTTTAACTATCTGAATAATCATTAACTAACCTTGTTGTGTTTTTTGTTTGTTTGTTTGCCTTTTGTAAATTTTGTTTTTATTTCTTTGGCAGTATTGAGTCCATCTCACAAAAAAAAAAAAAAAAAAAAAAAAAAAAAAAAAGAGTTCTTGAGGAGGAGAGCGCTTTTGATGGGTCGGAAATATGAAATCAGTCAGTTTTGTTCAAACCAATACATTTGTAACTTATTACAACGTGAAGTTATCAAAAGATTACTCACAGCAAAACACAAATCTGAAACTTCTTATGAGTTTTATGAATTAATAAAATTCACAATGATTCAGTTTGATATAAATAGATCAGAAATTTAAATAAAAAGGAAATAAGGACAAACAATATTTCTTTAAAAATAAATAAAAATCATTGATCTTTCATTAGGACTGATAAACCTATGCCATGTCTATATCTGTGTTAGCTGATGTATATTGTGTTATTCCTATTTGTCCTAATTGGTCCTATGTCATGGAAACATACCTGACTTCTCTACTCACCTACAGTTTATTCCCTCCAAATTAAAATTCTTACTGTTGTAAATAAGTATAGAAATGGTAACGGATCCAGCTCATTAAGTAGTTTTTGTGCATATGTTAATTTAGAATAGTATTTCACTTTTCAAAACAGTAATAAACAGTTATTAAAGACTGCTGATTAAATACTAATTTTCTTATCAGTGATATTTAAAAGATTAAAAAATAAATAAAAATAAAACAAACAACAGATCTTCAATAAAAGGGAAAAATAGCCCAGCCAATATCAGTGTATAATTCATGAGGGATACCGAAATTGTACAGGGTACTTTCATACAAGGTGTAAACCCTGAGAGCTCGTCAGAATAGAAGACAGCTTGGGGTGATTAACCATGCAGTGATGGCTACTCCTAGCTTATAGTGTATGCATAGCACGTATTGTGATTAACCATATCATACATGTTTTCTTCATCAGAGACAAGCAGAACTAAATATAGAAGTACTTATTAACATGCAATGCTCATTAAGAAATCAAATGATATTGATAACATTTGTGTAATTTTGTAACACTTCCATTCATGCACCAGTAATACATGGTTTCTGCCACCAATCACAACACATGAAGATCTTGATATTTGTGGAATAAGCTGAGGGATCTTTCCGAGTCATATAAATCTTTTGATCATTATCAGAGTGCAACAACTGAACAAAAAAATGTCATGCTAAAGGGTAAATGCCGAGAAGCAGCAAATCTGAGCTCCCACCTTAGGTAAAGCTACAGGTATAGGTTAATATGCTGGAAAAGTATTAAGGAATTAATTTAATGAAAGATAAAAAGGTAATTTTTATGTTGAATCTTAGTTATTTTGAAAGTCTTCTTTCTCCTCTGCTAAGAATGTTGTTAATAAAGCAAAATACAATAGTATTTCTGATCATGGACAACTTATTCTTTATATTTTACTGCAATGTTTTTTCCTGTCTTTCACAGCATATGGCTGGCTAGTTTTAAGACATAATATTTGCTGTTATAGAGACTATACAGACACAGCACAGCTCCAGGGTATGAAATGGTTCGTAAATGTTTGAAAAGGGATTCCTGCCTCATTGGTTTTCATAATGTATCACTGCCCCGCAAGCAAAAGGTTATCTTCTTCTGACACCCCCAGTGACTGCTAAGAGGAAGGATACCAGTCTGACAAATGAGCAGTTTTAGTTTGGCAAATTTTTGTTTCTAGTTCTATTTAGATTAAAACTGGGGGAAGAAGGGGGGAAGGGGAAAAAGGGGAAGGTTGTTGGTGTTTTCAGTTCTAGTGTTTTTGTTCTTTTTTTTTTTTTTTTTTTCATCTCAAAGTATGCCCATCCTGCAGGAGTACTATGGATTGACATTTCTAAAATAAACCCCTTGGAGATCCACAAAGCAGGCAGCTGGAAAGCTGACACATAAAGGAAAGAATAAAGGCACTTTTATATTTTTTTGCTGAAGCAAATGATGGCACTTAAAAGCCCTCAGTCCATTTTTAAGTCAATCTCTATTTTTTTGTGTTTTGTTTTTGTTTGCTTGTTTTTGTCTTTCTTTTTCCCTCTACCCTACTATTATTACAAAAAATGTGTCAGATTATGGTAATGCAAAAAGATTAGTAGGGGGAGAAGCTCATCTTTCCATTGACAGAAATGCATGTACTTAGGCATCATACAGAGTTGTGTTCAGTTCTTTATACTCATCTGATCTGATTTATTGGCCATTCACCTACAACAGAAAACTCAAAAGCTTAAATTACCCTTCTAAAACTGACATATTGGCAAAGGGATTCAGAATGGGAATCACAGTGCCTGAAATTCCTTAAATTCATGTCAGTATACACATCCATATCCAAATACACAGATCAGATTTAAAAGGTTTTCACTGGTTGGAAATATGAATATACATGTATATATATACACGTATAAATATATGTATATAAGTAACAATAAATACCACCACAAAATAAATAATTAAACAAACAGACCAAAGAAAAAAACTAAGGGCCAGGACAGACCAGGATTTTCTGTGTAAGGAAGCAGGGAAATTAATCCCTGGGAAGAAAACAGAAACAAAATTTTCAGGGAGGGTTTTTAGCTTGGTAAGACAGAAAAACAAAAAGAAAACAAAACAAAAAAATGGTTTGAAGCAGTTAACAGTGACACAAAAAGTGAGACAGGAAGAAAACAGTTCAAGTTATATTGCTCTAGGATAAGTTATAGAAAAATAAATTAAGGAAAATGTACAGAAATATATAAATTAAGACTTATAAACCATAAATGATTTAGGTTTTGAGACATGAGAAAATAAGAAGTATACAAAAACAGTTTAGCCAGCAGCAGGGAAAGATTTTAAAAAATAGCAAATCACTGAACTTTCATAAAAGTTAATCAGGTAATGGTAACAGTAGTAGATCTCCATATTGGATAAGTTAATTTGCAGCCATACTGTTTCCAGAAACTGAGTCAGCTTTTGGTACATGAACTACTCTGCCCACATACTCTTTTTTTAAAACATTCCTGGAAGGAATAGTATGTGATTAGGTTCCTTCCTTCCTTCCTTCCTTCCTTCCTTCCTTCCTTCCTTCCTTCCTTCCTTCCTTCCTTCCTTCCTTCCTTCCTTCCTTCCTTCCTTCCTTCCTTCCTTCCTTCCTTCCTTCCTTCCTTCCTTCCTTCCTTCCTTCCTTCCTTCCTTCCTTCCTCCCTCCCTCCCTCCCTCCCTCCCTCCCTCTCTCCCTCCCTCCCTCCCTCCCTCCCTCCCTTTATAACAAATGTGATTCTTCTTTGGGAAACTGAATTATTATTTTGCTACCCAGTGATGGAGCACTTCCAGCTTTTATAAAGAGAGATTGTCATATGTCTTATCAATATTACACTGTAAACCAGAATTAGATAGGTAGGAATACTCATATTTAACTTAAATCATCTGAATAGTTAAATGCAATGCTAAGTTAGCTAAGAACTGCTAGTAACAGAATGGATACAATTTCAAATGCAGATATGAAGTGTGGACATCAATCTAACAAGGTCTGATCTAGGTACACCACTGCTGAATCATCTACCACCTTTTCCTTGTCTGAAAAGACAAGAGTTTAACTTTGCCATGTGGTTAAAAACTCTACCAGCAAGGGGCTGGGTTGCAGAGGGCTGCTATACTTTCTATTAAATTCCTTGTCTTTTACACGCCCTGCATGGCCCAGGGATGGAATCTACTTTGGTCTAGTACAGATCAGAATAAATAGCTTATCTTAAATATGGAGTTCCAGGAAGCATTGTCCCTGACTCGGTATTGGAATGCCAGAATTTAGATTAATTAAATGATTAAGACTAATAATATTTGATGGATGAAAGGATAACGGAATCATTCCTAAAAAAAAAGAAATAATAAAAAAAATCTTGTAGAGTAGTGGACGTAAATGTAAGTAAATGTACAAATGGATATAAATGTTACATACGCATAGGCAAGTAATGCAACTCAATAGCAGGGAATCTACCAGGTGAAACAGATGGTGTTAAAGATCCAGTGTCCACACCACTAATATAATGTTGAGGTTTACTTTATATTTGTTGTAATTTGATCCTGAGGCCTAATTTCCCAATAGCTGTTGGATTGCATTTAACGTGGTCCTAGGCCACATCTTCCAGATAAGTTCACCTGAAAGAAATCTAGCTCTTGTACTCCTGAGATTGCCTTACTTTGAGAAACAAAACAGTTTGAAAAAAAATATAAAATAAAATAAAATAAAATAAAATAAAATATAAAATAAAATAAAATAAAATAAAATAAAATAAAATAAAATAAAATAAAATAAAATAAAATAAAATAAAATAAAATAAAATACAGCTTTCAAACACAAGTATACAACCTTATTTTATTCCTATGTCTGAAAATGAAGGGAACTCTGCTTCCTCTGAGAGATCTAGAAAGGATATTCAAGAAAATTTTCTCTTATCATCTTCACTCATAGACTCCAAATATGACGTTTAGCTTGAGCCAGATTGAGGGATATATTGATTTGACAGCCACTATTTATGATAACACACATTGTTTTCTCTTACAGGGAGCTGACATCTGCTTTTCTCTGATGGAAATGAAATTATAGAGAAGAGAGAAAAAGGAAGTCATTCATGACTCATTACATTTTCATGACAATGAATGTTTTTATAGACAACAGAAGACAAATGTTCACCACATACATTTTAATATTTTAAATTATCATGTCTTACTCCTAAAATTTATGTGTTTATTGTGTTATTACCTGCAAAATACCAGGGTCACATCTAAAAATAGCTGCCTGTTTTTGTATAAAAAGTGTATATCCTAGAGTAGGACATGCAAACCTTAGAACCAAACTCCATAGAAACCTGTTTGTACCCTATAAACTTAAATAATAAGCCCTTCTCAGTCATTTAATTTGCTTTCCTATTGTATATATTTTTACAATTATCAGAATGTCTGCACTCTATTAATATCAACATAAAATCTATAGCTTATCTCCTGACCTGCTCTTCAGAATATACATATCTAAGATATCTTTTTATAAGTTTAATGGTCAAGTTAGAATCATAGAATCATTAAGGTTGGAAGAGACCTTCAAGATCATCTGGTCCAATTATCACCCTACTACCAATATCACTCACTAAACCATGTCCCTAAGCACCAGATCAAACCTTTCCTTGAACACTCCCACAGATATTGATGCTATCATTTCCTTGGGCAACCCATTCCAATGCCTGACTACTCTTTCTGAGAAGAAATGTCTCCTAATTTCTAACCTAAACCTTCCCTGGCAACACTTGAGCTCATTCCCTCTAGTCCTATCGCTAGTTATCTGTGAGAAGAGGCAGATGCCCAACTCCCTACAATTTCCTTTAAGGTACCTGTAGAGAGCAATAAGGTCACCCCTGAGCCTCCTCTTCTCCAGTCTAAACAACCCAGTTCCCTCAGCTGATCCTCATAGGACCTGTCTTCCTAGGCCCTTCACCAGCTTCACAGCCCTTCTCTGAACATGTTCCAGGGCCTTGATGTCTGTCTTGTAGTGAGGGACCCAAAGCTGAACACCGTACTCAAGGTACAGCCTCACCAGCGCTGAGTACAGAGGTACAACCACCTCCATGGTCCTGCTGGTTACACTATTCCTGATACAAGCCAGGATGATGTTGGCCCTCTTGGCCACCTGAGCACACTGCTGGCTCATGTTCAGATGAACATCAGTCAGCACCCCCAGATCCTTTTCCTCTGTACCCCAAGCCTATAGCACTGCATGGGGTTGTTGTGGCCAAAGTACAGGACCCGCCACTTAGCCATGTTGAACCTTATCCCATTGGCCTCTGCCAATCGACCCATCCTGTCCATGTCCCTCTGCAGGGCCTTTCTAACCTCCAGATCAACACTTTCCCTGAACTTGGTGTTGTCTGCAAACTTTCAGAGGGTGCACCTCATCCAAATCATCAATAAAGATATTAAAATAGATGGGCCCTAACACCAATCCCTGGGGAACACCACTGGTGACCGGTCGCCAGCTGGATTTCATTTTATTCATCACCACTCTCTCAGCCCAGCTCTCCAGCCAGTTTTTAACCCAGCAAAGTGTGTACCTGTCAAAGCCCTGGGCTGCCAGCTTCTCCAGAAGACTGTGAGAGACCATGTCAAAGACCTTGCTGAAGTCTAGGTAGACTATGTCAACAGGCTTTCCCTCATTCACCAGACGGGTCACCCAGTCATAGGAGGAGGAGGTGAGGTAGGTCAGGCAGGACTTGCCTTTCATGAACCCATGCTGATTGGGCCTGATCCCCTGGTGGTCCCACATAAATTGTGTGATCTCATTCAAGATGACCTGTTCCACCACCTTTCCTGGCACCGAGGTCAAGCTGACAGGCCTGTAGTTCCCTGGATCCTCCTTACGACCCTTTTATAGATGGGCCTCACATTAACAAGTCTCCAGACATCCGGGATCACTCCAGATGACCAAGACTACAGACAGATGATGGAAAGAGGCCCAGCAATCACATCTGCCAACTCCCTCAGCACCCTCATGCGGATCTCATCTGGTACCATGGATTTGTTACAGTCCATGTGGAACAGCAGGTCTCTGTTTCTATCTGAACTGTGGAGGAGTTCTTCTGCTCCTCATCCCAGACTTCCAGGTTGGGAGGCTGACCACATCTAATCCACCAGAGTAGTCCACAAGTCTATGGTTTCTCTTCTTTTAACATTCTGATACAGAAGTGCTGAAATAACCTTAAGGATACTTTTATTAAATTAAATCCATTTTGCTTGAACTTTACTATTTGTCAACATCTTCCTAGAATTCAGTTTGTTGTCCAGGCTAATCTATATGAAAGGATCAGATCTGATTTAGTTTTATTGATTCAAGAGTGAAAGTAGTCTGAAGGACTATAAGCTGTGAAACAAGAAGCTGTACTATTTTATAGAAATTAATTCTTTCTTGTATACACAGACACACATGCTTATTTCTGTATTTTCCGCAAAGCTGAGATGGTCTGGGCAAAAACAATTCTTAACAGGTCTATCCATACTATCCATAGCTTTTAAATCCATTGTGGGCTAAAATAATGGTCATTAAAGTAGATTGCTCCTAAACATAAAACAACTGTTACATTTAAAAATGCATATTTTCTTCAGGGATATGCACAAACGGTTTTAAGAAATCTGGTTAATCATGGTCCCTCAAATCTATCTTGCTAAAACACATGTATGGCACTAAAACACAAATAATTTTATGTACAAATATATAGATATATACAGACATTCATGTTTACACACTCTCATATTTACATTTACACATTTTACGTATTTATATAAGTCCTTTAATTGATGAAATGGTTTTTGGCTTTGATTTCTTTTAACTTCATAAACACAAAGATAAGAAATGCATTTGTATTTAACTACTTCCTGATGTTCAATACCAAACATTTTTGTTTAAAACAAAATATATTTCAGGTTAGATTTTTTTTTTTTTTTTTTTTTTTTAAATACCAAGTGAGACTGCAGTTTTTCAAAACACTTATGATTTTTAGTTCAGCAATAAAGAAAGTTGTGCCAGGAAGTACCATTCTATTTTTATTTCAGTATTTCTGAATGTATTTCAATTTCTATTCTGCATAAATATCAAGTCACATCAAAAGAAAGTTACGATATGAAACCAGGAAATATTTTATTCTTCAAGAAACGTGTGAAAACTATCCTATGGCCACTCGTGCCCTATATTCCTGTGCAAAACTTCTGCACTGTTAGACTAAACTGAGAACATAGATAACATGCCTGAAAGCAGTGTTATTTCCCTGTGAAAATGCAAGGAGATGGAGTCAGACTTTATCCTTTATTGTTTCAAAATGAAATATCATTTGCATAGTTAAAACTTCTTAGCTTAAAAAATCTCTTCTGAAAAAGCATTTTGTAGTGATGTTGAGAACATTCTTTAATATTTTAACTCTGGGTATGAAATTTTGTCTCAGCCAAAGTCAAATCTTCTACTCTATCAGGGTTGAAGCTGCATTAATATTTTTCAAAAGCTTGTAACAGAAATGTATTTCTTACCTATATACTAAGGATTTCTCTGTAACACAATCCTGTGATCGTTAAAAATACCAGGTCATCTTCTCTGAAATTACTATTCTTCTTACTGAAAACATAAAAACCAGATGACCATATAAAGCCAACTATAGCTTGTCTGTGGAAACATAGCATCTTAAAAATATTCTGAATCTATCTGTATTTCTCAGAGATTATGTTAAAATGAACAACAACAACAACAACAAAAAAAAGTCAATCAAACAAACAAACAAAAAAAACAATGGTATATTGCTTCAAAACATTTAGGAACAATGTGGGACTGCTGGAAAAATCTTTCTCCAGCACCCTGTTTCTGTTCCGCCATAACCTTACAGGACAGCTGTCACTCCGTATGACAGTCAGTGCATAAAGTTTAATGTAATTATTTTTCCTATAAAGGCAAAATTCACCTGAGAACGTTTCAATCATACTTCATTTTTATGTCAGAATGCACTCCTCCTTTGAACGAAAGGAGGAATTGTTATACGAGTAAAAAAAAATGAAGTTAAGGTAGGCTTTTTACTGTTAATAGTCCAATGAAGGAGTCACAATATGCTGAAGTGCAAAAGCAGACAACGACAGACATATGCATATCATAGAAGTGGTTGAGATACAACACTTATACCAATCATTACAGTCTGTAATATACAGGGATTCCAATACAACCCAATTATTGCAGAACATGAATTAGACATCCAAGTTGAAGCAGCATACACACACAAAGAAAATGCATAGCTACCCATCAGTGATTTTAAAAAGAACTCGAAAAATTATGTTTATTAAAATATATTATACTCTACATGATTATCTTATTTGAAATGTGGAGCTATACACCTGCCAAGTTGGGAAGTTCTGAACTTTTCATTAAAGAACTGTATATCAAAAATTGTTTCAGTACACTGTTGTTTTTTGTTTGATTGTTTGTTTTAATTGTACATTAGTGTGCCAGTAAAAAAGGAAGAAAACTATCAGATTAATGTAACTTTTCCCTATTTAACATATATGTTGTATACATTCTGTCTATCCAGAGCTTATTTACATCTTAAGAAAGTAACACTTATCTCAATGTTTCTTAGGTAGTCTTTTCATGTCACTGAATTCTGAAACCCTGTGGCATTTTATAAATGTCTTTAGAAAAGGCTGAAAAATTTTCCAATTGAAGAAGATATATACTCCTAGTTTATGGAGTATATGTTATAGAGGTTGTTGGTGACTTTACACAATTACATCATCTTTCCTCTATGAGCATTTACAGACCTTGAAAGAACTTATAAGTGTTACTTTTAGAATGAATTTATGGTTTAAAACCAACCTATCACAGTAAGAAAACACATCCATAATGAGATTCTTATCTTGTGATATACTTCTGATGCAATGGTAACTCAACTGCTTGTTTTATGGGCTCTTATTACTCTCACTTCTCCTTCTTAGAATGTCAACATTTCCATAAAGAAATAATGCAGTTACTAATTCCTAAGGCTTTTATTTTTATTTATTTATTTATTTTTCTTTTAAATCAGGATAACGTCTTCCACCAAATTTCAAAAGTGTTTTTTATTATTATTATTTTTTTTTTTTTTAGCCAATTGTGTTAAGAATGTCACCTATCCTTTTTGTCGGAAGGAAGGAAGGAAGGGAGAAAGGAAGGAAGGAAGAAAAAAGAATAAAACAAAACCAAAATACACTTTCATGAAATAAGTACAATAAGGACCAGCTCAAGCTAACTCTTATTTTCTTGGGAATAAGTTGGGAGAGAGCAAGGTGCAGACTGTCACATGGAGTGTGCTGGAAGAAAGAAAAAAAAAGTTGAGAAACCAGCGGAAAAGGATCTGTAGCATGGTGACCATGAGGCAGATGGAGAATTTCTGAATTTCTTTTAACAGAGTTGGATAGAAAAGGAAGTCTGAACCATGAGCAAAGAAACTGCTTTCTGGTATTTGCCCCTGCTGGGTTCAAAGAAAGAGTATATTCTTTTTGTGTGTTCTGTCTATATAAGCAGATCTGTACTGATAAAATATTCAGGTGAACATCTAACAGAAAGCTATCTTATGAGCTTGAATATTAGTTAAGCATCCACACAGAAAGGGAAAATGTTTTAGCATATAACTGCCAAATAATTTAGGTTGGAGGGACCTCTGGAGGTTATCTGGTTCACCTTTCTTCTTAGAGCAGGGACAATTTAGGTCAGACTGCTCATCACCTATATTGTACTTTCTTACAATAAAAAACTTTTACCTAGTATGTAATCAGAGTTTTACTTGTAACAATTTTTTTTTTTTTTAATGTCTCTCATCCTGTCTCTGTGCCTTTCAGAGTGGCTCCATATTCAACTGTACCTTTTATTAGGATATATTTGAAGGCAGCAGCTAGATCTCTTAACCTTCTCTTTTTTAGAATTGAATAAAGCCAGTTTTCTCAGCCTCTCTTTGCACTTCAAGTGTTGCATTCCCTTGTTCTTTTTGGTGCCTCTCTGCTGGATCCACTCCAGTATGTCCATGTTTTTCATGTACTGGGGAGCCCCAAACTGTACATCACCACAAGGGCATACTGCTGTCTCATACTGCTTGTGGACCACCAGGATACTGAAGTCGTTTTGTACTGAGCTGCTTTCTCTGGCTGTACTGTAGTATGGGGTTATTCCTTCTCAGGTATGGGATTTTTCATTTCCTTTTGTTGAACTTCTCTAAGTTTTTGTCAGCCCACCTCTCCAGCCTGTAAAAATCCCTCCGAAGAGTAGCTCTGCATTCCGAAGTATTGACTGTTCTCTCCAGTTTGGTATAATCTGAAAGTTTCCTGAGATTACATTCTGCCCCATTATCCAGGTTGTTAAATGCCATTGCATTGAAAATTATTGGCCACAGTGTGAAATTAAGAAATGCTTCTACTAACTTACTCCGACTTGTGTAACTCTGATCACAACTCTCAATTCAGGGTTCCAGTAATTTTCCATCAAGCTTCTCATTCATCTATCCATTCATTATCTCACCAATTTGCCTCTAACTGGAGGCCATGTCAAAAGCCTTCCTGAAATCAAGGTCAACAACATACATGGCTTTCACCTTTTAGTGCCAATAATCTCATTACAGGATATAGTCAAGTTGGCCAAGCATAATTTGCCCTTTTTGAACCTGTGCTTGGTGTTCCCAGTGACCTATGTGCTTTTTGAGTCTGGCCATGGTTTCAGCAACTGTATACTACACATTACCAGGAACAAGTTATAAATGATTTCCGTTGAGCAATATGGTAACTTTTTAGACCTGAGCAACCTTTACCTTTTTTACTTTTTTTTTTTTTTTTTTTTTTTAATACAAAGTCTGTACATTATGTGGAGTGAAAACTCACCATCTTGCTAGAGCTTTATGTTTCTGACAAAGATGAAAATAATGTTAAAATGTTCAGCTCGAACTTTTCTCTGGCCTCAACTGCTCTAAGTATTGCTATCTTAGGACTTTTTTCTTTTTTTCCTATAAAAGTTGTTATTTTTGAGACTCATTTAACATTTTCTATTTGCAACAAAAGGAAAATGTTCCAGACAAATCCTACTAGTTTGCACTCTAAATCAAACAGCAAGGTAAGACACATTATTATGAACATGCATTGAGCCTGAAGGTACTGAAATGTGCAACTCAGTTTTTCCTTTCTTTTTACCTTCCAATTAAATTAACAGATTGAGTGAGCTTTCTGTCTATCTGACAATAGTGCATATTTTATCTGACAATGTTTGTTTTGAGAAAACCACAGGGAAATCCCAAGTTGGAATTTTGATTTTTCTCTTCATAATGGTCTCTGGCTGCTATACTGCCTCATAATTAAGTAAGCTGTCAATATATATTGCATCCACTGGAGAAGGATACTCTGTCAACACTTTTCCCAGATGAGAAGCACATTAGAAGGACTTCCACATCTGGCTGAAAAAGGTGGGAACTGGAAAATACAAAGAAAACTCAATGCATTGATTTCCTGTATTATTATTAACAATCAAAGTTCTTTATTTTTACTAAACCTAATCAATCAAGTCTTTTGGTACCCAGTCAGAGGCAAATGAGTAACTGTGGAGAAAACTGCATTAATTAGTGGATAAAACTAACTGAGAATCACAGAAAAGCATGAATGGTCTGATAGCTGTATTGGGAAGGGAAAAACAATTTTTATAAGGTTTGAATAAACAGTTTGGTTTTAGCTTTATTATTATTATTACTACTTCGAAAGAGGTCAGGAGAAGACCAGATAAGCTGAAACACGTTATTAGGAATGATACATCTATTATAATCCTTACCCCGATAAATATGAGCAACATAATTGGTTAAAAACAACAAACAAACAAACAAACAAATGAAAAGGTAGCAAAATAAGAGAGTATACATAAAATTAGAATACTGAAGGTGGGTGCCTTATTCTTTATAAAAATTGATGTAGTTATTTGAGACATACAAGCAAAGTAAAGCAAGATTTACATGTGTTCTGAAAGGTGTTTTGCCTACAAGACAACAAGCAAAGTCTAAGAACTATGGCAGGCTGAACTGACTAATGAAATTAACACATAATTGCCTGTCTTGATAGTTCAACATTTGGAATGTTAGAGTCTTTCAACCCAGGCCAGAGGAGAGGAGAGGAGAGGAGAGGAGAGGAGAGGAGAGGAGAGGAGAGGAGAGGAGAGGAGAGGAGAGGAGAGGAGAGGAGAGGAGAGGAGAGGAGAGGAGAGGAGAGGAGAGGAGAGGAGAGGAGAGGAGAGGAGAGGAGAGGAGAGGAGAGGAGAGGAGAGGAGAGGAGAGGAGAGGAGAGGAGAGGAGAGGAGACAGAAAAAAAACAAACAAACACTGCTATTTAGCTGTATTAACAATACAAATATTCTGTTGTATAAACAAGGACTTTTTTTCCCCATGATTAGTGGCACACAAACCACCTGGGGCACACAAAATACCTGGGTCTCAGAGATGCTGCATTAACCTTTTTCTACCCTAGAATCAATTCAACAATCTAAGACTTGAGAGAAAATGTCTTTAGGCAATGGTATAAATATGAAACAAAATTTCTAGTGTTGCTTCTCCAATATTAATATGAAAGGATGAAATCGGATTTGGTACTTCCACTATTCATGATAGGAAAATACTGTCTTGTAAAATTTACAAAGCGCTTATAGACCAAACCATGCAGCATTAGAGAAGTTAGAAATACTAGTATTTCCTTTGTTTCTCTGGTAAGTATCAAAAATAAGTATAAAAACTCTGTTCCATCATGCTATGTTTAAACATATGACACTGAAAGTCCTGTCCTTGGTAGGCTTTTCAAGACAATGCCATGTAAAATATTTAGTCACTGCAAGATTAAAGGAGCCTTTCAAACAGTGTCATAAGAGCAAAGGAAATTAGAAATATTTTTGTACCTTATGAATCCAAAGAAATTAGTACAATACTTTAAGTGAATCCTAAAGGAACCTTATTGATTACCAAAAAAGCTTTGGCTGCACCCTACTAAGACTCAAGACAGAACTAACTCATACTAAGAACTTTCTGCTCATGCACATAGACATACCACCCAGATAGAAGTCTGACTTGCAAGAGATCTTAGATGGTTAAAATCTGAAAAATAAGTTTGTGTATTTTAACTACGTGCACTAATATCTCTTTCACATTTAGTGATTTGAGAATCTCAGACATGCCCAAAAAAAAAAAAAAAAAAAAAAAAGCATGAAATTACTTGTCAGCCTGGAGGAAAACACAGCCAGTGAAAACACATTTACATCCTTTCCCTGGTACTGAAGGTAAAGCATTTTTAGGACCTTCTCTGTATTTTACAGACTCACAGAATTTCTAGGTTGGAAGAGACCTCCAAGATCACTGAGTCCAACCTCTGACCTAACACTAACAGGTCCTCCAATAAACCATATCACTAAGCTCTACATTTAAACATCTTTTAAAGACCTCCAGGGACGGTGACCCCACCACTTCCCTGGGCAGCCCATTCCAATGCTAACAACTCTTTCAGTAAAGAAGTTTTTCCTAATATCCAACCTAAACCTCCCCTAGCACAATTTTAGCCCATCCCCCTCATCCTATCATTGGGAATGTGCACGAACAGACCAATCCCCACCTCACTACAGCCTCCTTTAAGGTACCTGTAGAGAGCAATAAGGTCACTCATAAGCCTCCTCTCCTCCAGGCTAAAAAAAAACAGCTCCCTCATATGTTCCTCATAAGACTTGTTCCCCATACCCCTCACCAGCTTTGTTGCCCTTCTCTGGACTTGCTTGAGCACCTCGATGTCCTTCTTGTAGCAAGGGGCTCAAAACTGAACATAGTACTCAAGGTGCGGCCTCACCAGAGCCAAGTACAGGTATGTATGGACAATCACTTCCTTAGTCCTGCTGGCCACGTTGTTTATTATGCAAGCCAGGATGCTGTTGGCTTTCTTGGCCACCCGAGCACACTGCTGGCTCATATTCAGCCGACTATCAACCAATACTCCCAGGTTCTTCTCCGCCAGGCAGCTTTCCAACCACTCATCTCCCAGCCTGTAGCGCTGCTTGGGGTTGTTGTGCCCCAGGTGCAGGACCCGGCACTTGGCCTTGTTGAACTTCATACAGTTGGCCTCAGCCCACCAGTCCAACCTATCCAGATCCTTCTGCAGGATCTTCTTACCCTTGAGCAGATGGACACATGCACCTAACTTGGTGTCGGCTGCAAAATTACTGAGGGTGCACTCAATCCAGTTATCTAGATAATCAATAAAGATATTAAAGAGAACTGGTGCTAGTACTGAGTCCTGGGGGACTCCACTAGTGACCAGCCTCCAACTGGATTTGACCCCATTCATCATGACTCTTTGGGCCTGGCTACCCAGCCAGTTTTTAACCCAACAAAGTATACACCAGTCCAAGCCTTGAGCAGCCAGTTTCTTCAGGAAAATGATGTGGGAATCTTGATCCCTTTAACGTCTTTCCAAGGGACATAAAGTCCATTTTGATATTTCAGAGTCTCTCTGTTGCAGCCTCATTTGTTCCTACATGAAAGAGTAGGAAGAGGTGGTAGTCTTCTGGCTCCACCAGTCTGGATAGCCACTTTGTAGTATCATGAATGTGGGCCCCAGGATGGCAGCAAACCTGTCTGGAGATAAATATCTAGATGATTTAGAATTAATAATTTCTTGCAAAATATTCATCATTAATCTTGCATACTATGAAAAACATAAAGAAAACAGGAACACAGCTTAAAATTAATTCTATCCAAAATACTTATAATGCTGTACTAACTCTTATGAAATACCAACCTATAAGGTCCAAGAAAAATGTATCAGTGGATGAGCATGCATCACAATATGCCAAGAAAGTTGTATCATTTTGGATAATAGGTACTCTTACATACCAAAAAAAAAAAAAAAACCAAAAAAAAGCAATGAGGCCAGAACAATAAACCTGCTTAAAATCACCTGAAATGGTCCTTCTTCAGAGTATGGAGTAATGTCCACCTGCTCTTTAACTCAAAATAAATCTGGTGCTGAATTTTTAAAGGACCACTTAGTTCCTGTAATTAATATATAAAGGCAATAGAACACTAACAACTACAGGACTTATAAATTTGCAAGAACTGCTAACAACACCCATTGTGTTCTGATGTTCTATTTAATAATGTAAGGTTGAATTTTTTTTCAGGGAATTCTAATTCACCAGTTTAAAAGCAATGAGATAAACTGTTGCAATATCTTCTTTTTAAAGTACTTCATAGTCTGTGTACGTAGCCCTGTCTTGAGGATTAAAAGTTACAAGAATAATTTAATGTCACAACAATCCAAATTCCACTCCAAAGCAGACTTTAAACATAATCCATCACCTCTCCATGTGAGTTATTTTTGTTATTCCATAAATACCCCAACAAATATTCCTGTATATTAAATGAAACGTTTACATAAAATCAATAGATTTTTACATTATTAATTTAAAATACTTATCAAAAATGGAGAGTAAGTTCTATAAATAATAAGGGCAGAGAGTTCACATTCCATAATTTATGAATTATAAATCATCATTGTAGAACATAGAAGAGCAACGCAAAGACAATGGATAAGACAGCATTCCTTCATTTTAGGACTAAGCTACTAAGGAAACCAAAGAGACTGATATCCATGATTTACCACAACACCTCACTATAGGAATATTACAAGTTGTAGAGTTAGTCCTCGTATTTTGTGGTTAACAATCAAAACCTGACTTGGTATCTTCAGAGCAGATACTATGAAAAGGGTGGAAGCTTGTATGCTTCAAGACCGAATCCTTTAGTGCTGTTTTCACAGCATAGCCATAACATGGGGTAAAGTTGTACATTAGGAAAGGCTGACATGGATTTGCTTCCATTATCCTTTCACACACCATACTTAAAAGTGCTGAAAGCAAGAAAACCAAACTTTTAGCCTGTAATGCCTCTCTTCTCTGTCTTCAATGAGATTGAAACAATGAGAGTTTATAGACTGAATATTATGGTGCTTGAGGGAAACATGAATATAAGAAGAACATTAGGGGTTGACATCATTAGAGTACTTTTGAAGAAGGCAGTTCCATATACTTTACTCTTTTGCCTTCAGAACGTACTAAGAGCTCATTGTTATGTTATTTTAATAAAACACCTAATTACCATGAGTTACAGGGATGATTTGTTTCCCTTTGTCTCTTCTATTTCTTATCCTGTAAGCCAAAGAACTAATATTCGGCAATGATTATAAATGCTGCATTAGGATATTTTAGCTGAAAGCAGCACAAACTTCAAATAATGGCAATTTACATACTAAGTTAGGTAAATATAATGAAAATAAATTTATAAATGAATGTCTATGCCATTCAGGCATGAAGACAGAAGGAGTCTGAGTCAGCATAATACTTTATTTTGCTCTGGGGAATATTAAGGTCATCATCGAAATGCTCAGTATCTAAACCCCATATTATGCATGTGACAGAAAAAAAAATGGAGCTTCACATCATTAATCCTAACTATCAACACTTAAAAGCTATTGTATTAAAGACTCTATGCATAATGTTTATTTCTTTTGCTATATAAAGCTGTATTAAAATGTCTTTGCTAAACTGACATTGTTAAATATGCTCTGTATCCTCTTTTATTGCTGTTTCAGAGGCAATTGTTTTGATTGTGGAAGGATATTTTTTAAATAATGGTACAAGTAGGGTGAGACTTTAGGCAGCTGTATGACAAGGCTCATTAACCCTGTACATATAATTATTAACGTACCACTAACTGAAAGAAAAACAAACAAAAAATATTAACAGTATAAGAATTTAAATAAAATGCTGTCTAACTTAATTTATCTAGTCATCTATAGCTGCCAGAGCCTTTAGCTTTCCAGGTGTCTCAGATATCTCTGGAGTTAAACTACAATGGCAATGTTCAACTCATTATGGAGTTAAACTACAATGACAATGCTCAACTCATTATGCTCTCACTTCAATAGCTGACCTCCTTCCTCTCCCTACCAAAACGTCTTTAATATTTTTTTTTTCTTAATAAATAATACCTATCTTGAGTCTGAAGTTGAAAATGAGATTATATCATAGAATAAGCTTTAGCAAAAAAAAGTTAAACCATCATGTTATCCATTCAGTTTTGACACAACTACAGTTTCATTCAGGAGTTGTTCAAATCTCCATGGCCTGTTATGTTAAGTTGTTATTTATGATGTCTTCAAA
Source organism: Aythya marila (assembly GCF_965140915.1). NCBI lineage: Eukaryota > Metazoa > Chordata > Aves > Anseriformes > Anatidae > Aythya > Aythya marila. Next base: position 97,282,337 of record NC_139043.1, on the reverse strand, counting down.
TATCAGGAGTACTCAGACTAGCCAAATGTTAATGTCTGAAGGTGCTGTCTGTCAGATTTAAGAGTTTGTAGGAAAAAATAAAAATAAAATAAAAAATCATATAATCAGTTTTAGTTTCTTCTGAGATTTATCATGCTTACAATTATTTTTGGATCCCACAGATTTCATTTTGTGGAACAGGAAAAGGTGTAATAATCAGACTGTAATTAAAATGCTGGGAGCACAAAAAAAATAACAGTAAGGTAAAAGGATAAAAACCTTTCCTTTATGAAAATTTCAGACTGTCAGAAGTGGTGTTAAAAGGCTTCAAGCCTAAATTCAGGAAAACGGATATACAAAAAAGACCAACAAAGTCATTGTCATTTGTTTCTGAATGACCGAAATCACAAGGAACATTTCCTTTAGTCAGGGAAAAAGGAAAGAAAATTAAAAAAAAAAAAATACAATATTCAGAGCTGAAACATTATGGCTGTTGCACAAGGCTCTTGTGGAAACTCCAGTGAAATACTCTCTACACTTATTTGCACACATATCAAGCTGAGTTAGGAGCTGGGAGGAAAGACACTGCAGGCAACCTAATTTACAAGAAAAGGTTTTATGTCTGTCTAAATGGAGGGAACCTGCGGATGAGGTAATAAGCCCTGCTGAGATTTTCTCTTCCCCTTCAGAAACATTGACAGTATAGCAAAACAAATATAAAATGTTAACAATTAAAAATAACAGACTTTACTTGGATGGGAATCACCTTTGACCTTTTCTGTGTTTTTATCAGTTGACTAAAGGGCCAATTTAAAATAAATAAATAAATAAATAAAGATCTTCTTCACGGCACTTCCTGTATTTTAATTAAACTTTCTCATACATAAGGTAAAGTCATATTCCATTGCTGAGACTTTATTACGCAGAAGACATCATTTTACTGAATGCTGTAGCAGAGCATTCTCTTCAGGACAATTACACACAGAGCCTCCTGTTTTGCTCAATGGAAACAGAAACACATAGAGAATATTGAGTTGAAGGAAACCTTCACACGCAACTTGCACATTAAACGCATTTTAATGGACCTCTCCAACATGTACATTAAACAAAAATAATATTGTTGAGCAATGTAGCCTTGTTGTGAGACAATTTCAAGAAACAGATAGAATCTTAGAAACTAAAAAATAACCAAGTTTACATAATGAATTAAATAAATTGCATTTTACACTTTTTTAAAAAGCATATATACACTCAAGTGGCTTTGAAAGCAAAAGAATGATAGGTCCCCAGAAGCACTTTCTATTTTTTGAAGTGCATTGCTTTCTAAGGATGGGAAACCTCTGTATATTGTTCAGTGAAACATTTTTTTTTTTTTTTTATTAAGCAATGAGAAATCTTTTTCCATAATGGGAAGCTTTCTTTTACACAAGGAAAGACAAGTATCCAGGCATTTGGCTTCCTCTGTCTTAGAGATATTCTCTCTGGGAGAGGTTTTTACTCCACAAAAGAGGAAATTTGCAAAAACTGTGTCCCTTCAAAATCTTGAGCAGCCCTGAGGCTGGTATACAGAACATAACACAGCAGATCATACTCACCTACACAGAGCTAGTGCATTAATTAAAGCAATTAATACACCTTATTTTCACAGAATTTATATTCATTATTATCACTTCTATTTTCAGCGTGTTTAGAGAAGCTTAGCTGAATTTACTAAATGCTACTTCCCCCCCCCCCCAAAAAAAAAAAAAAAGGAAAAAACTAAGTATAGGAGAGAGACAAAAGAAAAAGCTAGAACATTTGCTTTAAGTGGGGACATACTGTCAAATGGAGACAAATTTATGAGAAGCTGTTTACTCAGGAACACCTTTCTCTATTCTTTTTATTTTTTTCTTCGTTCAAAAGCTATTTTTTCTTCTTCCACAATGAAGATAACGCAATGTATAAACAACAAAAAAAAAAATCCAACCACAGGCTATGCCTGTGTCGCCCATTAGTTGAATTCAAATTTCAAAATCTTGTAGCCTACGAGTGATACAGTTTAAACAAAATTAGATTGGTGTCTAAACACTGAATCATTTATGAGAACATTATGTAAATATATTTACATTTTGTGCTACATTTTTTGCAGTTGGCCTAAAATGTAACACAGGGTTTTGCCACTTTAAATTGTCCTTTCCTGAAATCAAGGCTTTTGGATAATTAAAGTTACTTTTAGAGAAGATGAGAATGAAATCTGCAACCCCACTAAATAGTTTATATATATATATATATATATATATATATATATGATTTTAATAAATTGTTTTATTCTGAAATAAATGGTAAAAATATTTGTCAAATAATAATATTTCATCTTTGTACCTATTTTTCTCCATTCAAATTTTGATTAATTACCTTCGGAGAGGGAAAATTCTGTAGATTCAAATGAGTAAGTTTTATGGAGAACTGCCTACAAACCTGGAGAGGAGTATGAATAAAATTTGATAGTAGGTATCTCAGGCACAAAGTGACAAGTAGATAATATGGATTTGAAAATGGAGTTAAAATTTTTAGTCATTCAGGTTCTTGGAAATTTATGTCCATTTTGCATGGCAGGATTAAAGTAGCATTTCAACCTTTCCCCTAACATATTAATATATGTTGTTTTGTTTGTTTTGATAAAGGAAGACCTTAATGACAAAGAAGAAGTAAATGTAACTATATATAGAATTTTGTCTTTCTCATTTTTCAGACATTTCAATAGATACTTTAGAGAAACAAGTAAGATTCCATTAGACTAGGTTTTTGCAACTTACCATAACTTTCAATTATTAAGTTTAAAGTGCTGATGATTGTTAAAAACAAAATTAGATGTCGAAATCTCACTGTAGCCCACAGATATCAACTGGATGTATGCTGAAAAGTAATTGGCAGTTGAGCTGTAATATCAACAAGAACAATTGTATTATTTTAATGGAAAAAAAGGAAGAAGAAATGAAAGCTGCATAGACAAAACATAGACAGAGGAAGAGTTCAGATATACAAAGAGAAAGACCAGAAACAGTAATTGTCCTAAAAGCCTGTGATGGATGCCTGAGCTGGTGAGAGCTCTGGGATGTTCAGATATCCAGATCTTCTATAGAGTTCTCCAAAAGAACTGAAAGACTTTTCAGTACTGAAAGCCCAATTTTATTAGTCTGTAATCTAAGATCATGAACTTCAGTTAAGAAAATTCAAAGTGACTTGAGCAAGTATAACATGAATGCTTCAGTTCATGTCCAACATACCCAATGTCTTATAAATGAGTCTGGCTTCCAGACTTGATTTGAGTCACTCAGTAATTTTCTCAGCTGCAGGAAGTCACTCAGTAACTTTCTGAGCTGCTTAGAGAAGCCCTTCCTTTTCCACTATAATTGGCCTCCCCCACCCCTTTCAGCAGCCTTGCAATTTTGCTGTCTGAACTATTAACCACAGTTCCTGCCACCACTTTCAATCTCCTCTATCTTCCGTATTTGACCAGGATCTGTAGCAACTAAAGGCAACAATCCCTCTTTTACATGTAAGTGGCTTTGCCTGATCCAGTTTTTAAGGAATTAACATTATACATGTATAATTACATATAAAGATGGAAAAGTCTTAAATATCATCCCTCCTGATGGGCATCTTCCTATTAAGTTGTACCATTTATAGCAAAAAGGCATCACGAATAACAAAAGTTAACAAATTAAGGGCAGTCTTTTCTTAGAGTACTAAGGTCAGATACTAATACTGAAGAATTTCATATGGATACTTATATATCAAGTATTTCATTAACACTGGGGGATGACATGTTTTTCAGTGTGTAATCCCACCCACAGCCGAACTGAAAATCAGTCAAAATCAATTTGCAACTCCTCCATATAACATTTCAAACACTCTTGTCAGGTCAGAAATAACAGGTGATTTACTTAAAATCACTTCCCATCCCTAAAAAGATCTTCATGAACACCTTCGTGCCCCACTGACATCAAGAATCATTTGTGGTTGCCTCAGCCTCTTCTTATGGCTTCACTGTCTCCAAGACCCTAAAGACAAAGACACAGTTTTGTGTAACATGAATGAACCTGCAGTCAGTGTCTCAGGAATGCTATGCAAACCCAGACAGGTGATTTCCTGCCACAATCTGTCTGAACCATTCTACCACGCTCCTAGCAATCTAAACAACCCTACATCTTGTCAATGACAATAAGTAAAAAATGAGCCATAACCATGTGCAGTAGAAGCAGCCTGAAACTGATGAAGAATAGTAATCATTTGAGTGGACAGAGGCAGATTTTTGAGAAGGAATTCTGTGCCTACGTATCAAGAAGAATGAGGAAAAGTAGGTGTTTCACTACACCTGCAAATCTGGGCTGCTCTTTCTTTCTGATGACATTCCCAATCACATGAGCTCCAGATCAGAGAGGGAGTCATAAGGAATTGAGGGATGGATCACATTACAAGGTCAGCATCTGCAACACAAACACTGCAGCGAGTGTTGATATATTCCTCCTGAGAACAACTGAAGGAGGATGACTTCCTCACTAATGGGCACTTACTGTGCTTTAAAGGGACATAAGGGTTAATATTTCCCAACATGCAGACAATTCGTTTCTAATGTATTTCCTCTCTCTGATTGGTCAACTTGAACCAAGGGCAGCTGTGTGGAAATACCTGACACTTCCTGAAGCTGGAGGCAGAGGGAATGTGCCACAAACATGTTAGTTATGCAGACTCCTTCCTAGCATCATTTTGACCTAGGTTCAGTAAAGGCATAAGCTTAAATTTAAGTCTGTAAAAAGTCCTACCACAGTCAATATAACACAAATTTCATGGTTAAAGTAATGACATCTTAGATGCTTTACAGCAGCAAGCAATATGAAAATTGCTGCATTTTGGTTATGGCAAAAACTATTTACTGACAGTCCCAGTAGCCAAGAATGAGATTTCCTACTTACCACAAATATATTTGTTTACCTGCAACTCTTAACCTTTCTAAAACTAAATCACTAGACAATTAATTGATTTATCAATGTTGTCCGGGAAGAAACTTAATTGCTCGAAAGTGGAAAAGATGTCAATAACATTACCTTGGGTCAGACAGTGGCTTGGCATGGAATGTGACTGGACACATAAATTAATTTATGCACATACAGATAAAACACAGAAGACCCTTACAGAGTAAATGTAAAGCTAACCAGTAAATTTACAAAAGGATAGGATTGCCTTACTGCCACAGGGCATGAAGAAGTCTTGAGGTTAATTTACGTCCTCTTTCTTCTTACTCCATCTTCCTCATAAACTGAATATTTGTTGTTTCCCTTGGAAAAATAAGCTCTCAGAGAGAATAAGACAACCTTTAAAATAAGGTTATTATTCTGCTTTTAAACCACTAACTTTTGTTGGACATCTATTTCACCCTTAGAAAATTCTCCCAGAGCTTCAGAGCACAACCTACCCGGTGCCCTGAAGGACCAAGTGCCCTGCTATACACTCTGCAGCTCCCTCTTTCAGCCAGGACACCTCAGCCTCATAATTGACTTAGTATTTGCTCCTTGCCTCTTCAATCTGTTCTCCATTTCCCCTCTCATCTTGGTATTTAAATGTTGTATTTGCCCCCTAATCCTTTGGATTGGGTATAGGTGGAAAGCTGTTGGCAATGGTAGCTGGCAGGGTTCCTCCTTGAGAAGAGGCCAGAGGCGCCTGGTGCCAGACACAGCAGGTTCCAGCCGGCTCCAATGACCACACCACAAGGCATGTCTGAGCTCAGCTGCCACAATGGGGAAAAAGACAAGAAAGGGGAAAAAATGCTGCACAGCAGTGAGAAATGGTGAAAAGAAAACAAAAACAAAACAAACCAAAAACAATCAAACAAACAAAAAAAACACCAAGTGAGAAACAGCTCTGTGAACACCAACGTCAGAGAAGGAGGAGGGAGAGAACGTGCTGCAGGTGCCAGAGCAGAGATTCCTGCAGCCTGTGGAGAGGACCATGTTGAAGCAGGTTGTTCACCTGTAAACATAATGGAGGATTATGCTGGAGCAGATATCCTCACTGTAGCCTGTAGTGGACTGCATGCTGCAGGGAGATAGATGGGCCTAATCGAAAACTACAACCTGTAGAAAGCCCTTGCTGGAGTGGGGGAAAAGTGTGAGGAGGAAGGAGCTGCAGAGAGGAGCTATGAACTGTTCGCAACATCCATTCCCCATCCACCTGTGCTACTAGGATGTGGAGGGGAGTTAGAGGAGCTAGGCTTTGAAGGAACAAAGTCAAGCCTGGGAAAAAAAGTATGGGCAGGAGAAGAAAGGGTGGGCAGGAGGAAAGATTTCTATGTTTGTCTTTGTTTCTTACCATCCTAATCTTTTTTTTCTTAAACAGCAATAAATGAAATTAATCTTCCTCAAGTTAAGTCTGTTTTGCCTGTGATAGCAATTGTTTAGTAATCCTCCCTATGTTGACCCATTCATTTTTTTCTGACCTATTTTCTCTCCCTGTTGTGTTTAGGAAGGGAGTTGAGAGAGCAGTTAGTGGGCTTCAGGCAGCTGGCCAAGGTCAACATCACAACCCGCACCTACCCCCCACACTCTCTGAGAAAAAAATAGAACCAGAAAAACAGAGCCACCAATGTATTTTTCAATTATACTCTGCTTGTGTATTATATAATTTTTAAGTTCAGGGTACATATTACATAAACAAAACAAAAATCCTGCTTGTTGGAGCACTGACTACTTTAATACTCTATAATTGCAGAACTCTAAGAGATTACTATAACTATAAAATACTCATAATTCATAAATTGTTCCTTCCATAAAATTACCCCCAAATCTGTCTTCTTTTCTCTGTGCTTCCTACCTAATGGCTGTCTTGGCAGCTCAGAGAAGCACTGTCTGTTTGTAATAGGAGTATTTGCAGAAGAGAGCAGCTGCAGCAATAGAGACAGAAGGGCAAAGAAAGATAAGATCCTTATCAAACACATTGCTCTGTAACATGAAAACCTCCCGTGCCATCATGCTCCTTTAAATTACATCCATGTAGAAGGTAGCACGTGCAAAGATGACCAATCTTGTTGCACATATCACAGTTAAAATGCTACACTGCAAGTTCACGGACTGCTCTGCAAGAAGACAGGTCCTAGTTCATTACTGCATCCTCACACCTTGTTAATCACCCGTTTGCCTGCAGCTTTCTCAGCTGTGGCACATCATATGCTTTAAAATAGCTCTTGCAGGTAGTCATTCAAATCAAATGTCTGATCCTGTCTTTGAAATCAGACCCAGAGGCATTTCCCACATGGCCCTCAATAGCACAGCTGTGCACTGCATGCTTCAGCTCAGTGAGGCAAGGGCCTCACTTCTGTGCTCATGCCTGGAGGATTCTGGTGGTCAGTAAAATGCCCAGCACAACCTTCTGAACATGCCCGTGCTGTAGATAATGTAGCATTTATCTGACAAGATTATTTCAAGGATCCTGCTTATGAAAGTAATTGGCACCCTCTGGTGGTTTGTCGGTCTTACTGCTTGAGAACTCTCTCCCCAACTGCAGTGCCAGAAGGTACCAGTTTCTGTCATGATGACAAAATCACTTACAAGCCCTGGGAAAAATGTCAGAGTCTCTCAAATCTGAAAGCAGGCTATACTCCGTTAAACTGTTTAGATTTCAACCCACCATGCTCTTCAGAGAGAGTCAAAGACAGGAAAAATCATTCCTGTTCTCATAACAATTTTTTTAAGACAGTGGGGGGAGGAGAGGAGAGTGAGCAGCCTAAATTTTTACCTTTTCTTTGTGTTTAAAATGTTGAAAATTTCCAAAAACACTGTAGGCAATTAAAATGATGTCAAGCAGGAAGGCAACAGTACTATGATATTTGCATTCACTTGTATCCCTTCCCACAGTAAATGTTAAGATAGAATTTAAATCTTTTTGGTGGTGATGGTGGTGTTTTGTTCATTTGTTTGTTTTTGCTTTTGTTTTGTTTTGCTGGGGGTAGATGAGTTTTACAATAGAAGGTATAATTTCAATGACAGGGCTAATCTAATTCAAATTTCAGTTTGGTGTGATTGACATGTAGGAACAAGAAAGCCAGCTTTACTGGTGGGTGCCTTCCCAGTCATGCAGAAGATTATATAAGCTTCCCCAAAGCAGTTCTTCATAGAAAGGGCAACACACAGAACTGTGCACATCGCATGTCATGTTATGAAGGGCAAAAAGGCAAATATCATCAGACCTGGAGCCGCATGTGCCCTCATTCTTTTCTTTTTTGTCAATGGAGCGTTATTGCTGACAATATTGAGAATGTCATGGCAATTACTCTGACAGCACAAGAACTACAGGGGTAGAGATGACTGATTTTGCAAAATCATGTCATTCACAGCCAGCACTTCACATCTGTAAAGTACATGTGGGAGCAGCGGTTTATTCAATGCTGCCCCAACATTCATCTCAGGTGCTTAGTAATAATTGTGTTGATGTATTGAGCTGTTTGTTAAAAATAAGTAAGTTCCCTGTATACTATAGAATTCAAAGACCATGTTCAAGAATTGTCTTTATCTTTTGCCCATGACAAAAAAAAAAAAAAAAAAAAAAAAAAAGTATCATATCACCAACCCATCTTGTCACTTCTTGTGGAAATTCATTATATCATGCTTTGTTTTTTCTCTTCAGAAAGGAAGCAACCAGAGAAATCCATTTTGGAGCCAGTTTCACAAGTGGACCAATATTTAATGCTGTCTTGATTACTCCAATCACCATTATGAAGAGGAGATGATGACTGACTATGTCCACCTCACAAATAGCAAAACTGAAATAAAGATTTACAAAATGATTTGTCATGTCACATAGGTTATCTCCCTCAAGTTCCTATTGCTAATCTATTGTCCACAATCATCTAGCAATATATTCTAAAATCTATTTTGATTACTAAAGGCCTTAAATAGAAACAAGAGTAATACTCTCTAATTTGTATTCTTAAACCTCATACCACAAAGAATATGGGCCAGAAGGTGTCTTTGAAACTTCCTTAGTCCAACTCCCTGTTCAAAACAGAGACAACTTCAAAGACGTTAAGGACCTCTGGTTGATCAAGGTTAATCCAATTCAACAGTATGTTGCAACATATAAAAGAAATTCAGTGATTCATAGAAAACTATTCTCTTTCCTCATAACTAATACTGTTCCCTTTGGAAGGTATTTTGCGAGGCCCATATCTGAAATCATACTATATTTAGGTGTCATTTACCACTTTTTTCTTTTTCTTTTTTTTTTTTTTTTTTTTGGGGGGGGGGGGGAGGGGGGAGAAGGGGAGGCAGCAGGGATTTCTGTTTTTTCTTCTTCCTCTCTTTCAGTGGTGATACCCACTGAGTCACAAAATGGGATGAAATTGAAAGTTCTAGCAAAGGAGTGACTACAAAGTTGCACAAAATCACAAGTCCCAGCAAAGTATGATGAGACAGCAGCATTACTTCCATATTAGATGCATTTAATAAATGCTTCATAAAGAAATATAAACAGAGGGAAATAAAGATTACTCTCTTGTTTACATGATGATAGGATGTGAATATACTCATTTTCACTAAACCTCTTCTATTTTCAGCTAACTCTCCAAATTTTATTAACAAAGATTGTGTCAACCCCCACATTGATTAGATGTATACAATTAGTATACAATTTATGGGTGAGATAACTTTTGTCTTGTTATATTTCACCTGGAAAACAGGCTATTTTTTTAGCAAGGTAATAATTCAGCTATGGATTGAAACAATTTAAAGATGGTTATGCTTTCACCACAAACTAGTTGTAAAAAAAAATGATCAGTCTCCCTTTAAATCTTCACCTTCTATGATATAATTTAATCACCAACAACATAAATATATTATTGTATTATTCATTTACACTTACACTGACATTATTTAGTCTGGGAAGCTTTCAATGTTCTGCACTGCTACTTACAATGACCTGAAATTGCCTTAAAAATTAGTTTTCAGGTCTCTTTATGCGGGACAGGGTGTTCAGAGTTGAGGGGGGAAACTCTGAAAATGTCAGTTAAGACTTTCAATGTAGGTAATATTGTAATATTGTTTGCTAACATCTGTCACTTGTCCTCAAGTCTTTTTTATTATTTTTTTTCTTCTAATGAAAATGTATGTTTATTTTACTTAAACTGATAAGGAAAAAATAATATACTGTTCATATTTATTTTTACTTTTTTTTTTTTCATGTTTTCTTCATGGATAGATATGCTGTTTATGTTGAATGCTGATCTTCGCTGTATCATAGTTATTAGAAATGAAACTCTGGTCCATTAGTTTAGTTATTACCTATTGATTTTAGATTTGAGCATATAAAACTTAAGAACCAAAAATAACAATCAACACATACAAGACAAAACATGAAATCTTTACATTCATAACACTTATAATTCTTGTTTGCTGACCTTTTATCCAGCTGATGGATCTAGAACAAAATAAATACTAATTCAAATATTTAAACATAGGACAAGGATGTCATGCTTGACACTTTTTCATTCTCCTTCCTCAATGGGTCTTTGGACATGGGAATCATTTGTCATGTTTGAGGTATTGCATGCTTCCACTTTTAAGGAATAAAAATTTGAAAACCTTTCCCTGTAAAATCTTCAGTAATTCAAGAACAGTGTCCTGGTTTCAGTTAGTACAGAGTTAATTTTCTTCCTAGTAGCTGGTAGAATGCTATATTTTGGCTTAGAATGAGAAGAGTGCTGATAATGATGTTTTAATTGTTGCAGAGCAGTGCTTACACCTAGCCAAAGACATTTCAACTTCTTACTCTGTCCTGTCAACGGGCAAGCAGGGGGTGCAGCAAGAGCTGGGAGGGGACAGACCCAGAACAGCTGACCCAAACTGGCCAAAGGGGTATTCCATACCATGTGACGTCATGCTAAACAATATATAGGGGTGGCTAGCTGGGGGAGGAGGGCTGGACTTCTCAAGGTTAGTGTGGGCATCGGTCAGCAGGTGGTGAGCAATTGCATTGTGCATCACTTGTTTTGTACACATTATTAGTAGTAGTACTATTATCATCATTATGGTTGTTGTTATTATTATTATTATTATTATTATTATTATTATTATTATTATTTTCCTGTCTTAATAAACTGTCCTTATCTCAACTCACAGGCTTTACTTTCCTATTTCTCTCCCCCATCCCAGAGAGAGGGGGGAGAGTGACCAAATAGCTGTGTGATGTTTACCTGCCGACCGGGTTAAACCACAACAGTCAGTCAACCTAATTTACCTTCCCCTGAAAGCCTAGCAAACAGCTGCTTTACCTCAATGTCAAGATGCAATAATCCCAGTCTGGGTCATTTTTTTCCCCAAGTGTTACATGTGGAGAAAAGGTTTTGGAAACTGTCAAGTCTAGATGTTAGAAGTGTGTTCAGCCTGCATCTAGGGGTAAATGTCAGGTTCAAATGGGGAGAAGCTAATAAACTAAAGTTATGGCTAGGCCAGAAAGAGCTGCTAGGCTTTGTCTGTTCTGAGTCTACTGCTTAGAAGGACAAGTCTAGAATTGGCTCTGTGTTTAGCAGAGATTACCAGAGCAGAGTGATAGACAGAGAACAAATTATGTAAGAATATGTTTGCATGCTTTTAAGTTCACCATTATAGTACCAGCACATCTATCAGCAGAGATCTGTTTGCTTTGTGTTGCTCTGAAACTGCTAATGACTCTGGACATAATTAAAGCTAAGATTAGGATTGCAAACATTGGTCAGATTAGTAAAGAACTGCAAATTATGTTGAGGGCTGTGTTTAGAGAGACTGTCTAGTTCAATACTGGTGCTAAAAGCAAAAAGGGTTGGAAAGCCTCCGAAGCCAGTGATGTCTAAGGCAGATAGTTTTGAATTGACACCCATAGCTGACACCTTGTTCAATCTGCTGAGTTTGCCAAGGATGATTCTGTTATTCAGACTGACAGGACTGGAAAGCCACGCCCTTAGTTACTGCCTCTGAGGGAAATAGAATATTGGGAAAATCTGATTTTTGTTTGTTTGGTTGGTTAGTTTGTCTTGGTTTCTATACGGTTTGTCTTGGTTTGAAAATGGTACAGGATGAATGTTGCAGCCATCTGATAATCTAGAGTTGTACCTGATTGTAGAATGGGCAGTAGAATAAATTTCTCTCACACATCTCCAGGTGCAGCAAGCTTTGTGCTGGTCTGAGACTAACAGGGGCTTCATAACTATGATTAAAGCTAAGGATGATGTTAGGATTAAAGATATAGTTGAAGTCAACAGACAACTCTGGTCATATGTGGACATGTAGCTCATGGGGTCTGAAGCCAAAACAATTTTACAATTTGTCCAGGTAGTGTTCCTTGTTCAAATGTTTATTTCAGCTGCCTTTTGTCACAAGTATTTTCACACAACGACACCATAGGACTCAATCTTGTTTGTATTGAACAGATTTAAAATTGGTCTTGATAAACAAGAAACCTGAAAAGCTCACTGTAAGGAGGAGGTGTTGTAAGTGTTGGGGAAAGCTCCTAGTCAGACCAAGCATATAATTTTAGATAAGGAAAGATATGTCAGTTGATAGACATTCTCTAAGGAGAAAGGTGTAAGAAACCCAAAAATCTACAATCTTATCTGTTGCCTCTCTGCAAATATGTTTTTCACAAGTAAAGTCCATGATAAAGAAAATGACCTTTAGAGAGCTGTGAGAACTGTGACATGGAAAACTGGATATATATGTGTATATATATATATATATATATATATATATATATATATATATTTGTTTTTCTCTATATTAGACAAAACTATTTCCTAAGGTCTGTATTTTCTGACACTGAAATTGAAGAGGCAAATAAGCACTTATATGATGTTATATAGTGTTTAAATGAAAACTTAATGCAGGGATTAGCACGGATGAGCAGAAACAAGAAAAGTTTGGTAATATGCTATTTTTTAACAGAGTTGTTCAATGAGGAAGAAAAACAATTTTTAATTTCCATGTTTTTCCTGTGTTGTGTGAGATCTTTAATTATCGAGAGAGAGGAGAAGAGAAATGAGACCTTTATTTTTCCTCATTCTTCCTCCTTTCTCTCTTTTTCTGTGGTAAAGGTACAACAGAAAAACATAGACAGACACCACAGTGTCTGTATATATATATATATATATATATACATAAATTATGTATGTAATTATGTATGTGGAAAAGACTGTACGTGGAAAACTGAAATATGTAACAGAAGGAAGGGAAGACAAGGAAAAGCAAAAAGTGAAAGTAGATAGGAAGAAGGAAGGAAGGAAGGAAGGAAGGAAGGAAGGAAGGAAGGAAGGAAGGAAGGAAGGAAGGAAGGAAGGAAGGAAGGAAGGAAGGAAGAAAAAAGATTTATTCTGACACTTTTTAGAATGAACAATCTTTTACACACTTTCTTAGATGAGTCACTAAAAATGTTTATTTCTCAAGCTACTCTAGCAGGAATGAAGTCAGTGGTGTTTTACAGCAATTAATCTAAAAGCAAATAAATCAGAAGAGAATTATAACATTACTATGCATTATTATGTACGCCTTTAAATACTTTGTAACTGATGTTGGCGCTTTCACCTCAGGTTGTATCATAACCCTACAATCCAACCTAATTAAGGAATAGTCATTCCTTAATGACTTAATTAAGGAATGTTCATTCCCAGGGATGAACAGATGACTGAGCAAGAGTCACGTTTTTCTCTTGCTGCTGGTATGACTACTTTACAATAATATTTTTTGCTAGTTTCTCACCCTTTGCTCTGGTTGGTGCTTGAGCATGGCAGAGGAGACCTCACGCTTATCCTTGTTCTTTGGTTGAGTATTAGGAGAAACAGCAGCAGTGTTTTTCTTTTGTACAATATAGTATTTTAAATATCTTGAAGACTGTGTATTTCTTTCTGTTACAGTGTGAGAGTTCACCATATTTTAAACAATTCTGTATATCCATGGGATTTTTATAAAGGATGTAGACTGCTAGTCTTTGCCCATTTCCATTCTCACATGTATCACTATCATTTTGATGAGCTCTGGATGCCAGTAGAGTAGCATTTGCCTGGAAAGGCAGCTATTCCACATGCATTGAGTTTCAGGTACTGTCTACATCTGGCTTACATGTGAATCTGACATGTTTGTTTGATTTTGATCTTTGATCTTGATCAGGTGGAACAAGATTGTCAGTTTTCACTTTCACAATTTTCTCTTTTCACTGTAGATTTAAGAAGAGGACAGAGGAGTCCATTTCAACATAAGTCCATTTCAACAGCTTTCCTTTCTTTTTAATAAAAATGTCAGAAAAAGATCCTTTATATCTTCCTAACAATTTGGAGTTGGATCAAAAATCCTATTCAATGATGTTGAAATTTTGTCAAAGCACTACATTCTGATTGACTTGTCTTTTTTAAATGAAAAATTAAATATATATTTCTCTCAGAAACAGAAAATTTCTGTATTGATGTTTGTACAGAAGACAAGATAGAAATTTGAAAACTAGAAATAATTATTTGGATATGAGAACTTTGAACCAAAGAAATTATCAGGTAATAAACAATGTTATTAACTACTCCCAAGTACATAAACTTTCTGCATCCATTTATGTTACAGTCAGACCAGAATATCACAAGGAAAAATTCCTTTAGAGCATGGTTCCTTTTACCTTAAATTTCCCCATAATTAATGATTTGTTCAGAAGGATTAATGTCAAACAAGTTCTATTTCTTTGCCATTAGGTGTCTCTGTTATCTTTTGAAAAACACCAATGCTGTATGTTTTCCAGTGTTTCTTAAAATGTGTTCCGACAAGTCTTGTTATCCCTCTTGCTTATGCTTCTATTTGTGAGAGAGCTTATATAATAGATTAAATATTAGTAGTTTTAAAAGTGCTATTGTTGCTTGGCACATGCCAAATAATGAGAAAAAGTTTTCAGTGTTGCATCACAACAAAAAGGAAGAATTTTTTAATACTAATTTGTTGGAGTTCAAATAAAATTAAATTCATTAAATATATATATATATAAAAGGTGTTTTTTTGTTTGTTTGTTTTGTTTTGTTTTGTTTTGTTTTTCCAGCAATTTTCTGGATATCTTCTCTCAGAAAACCTCAAGTGGATCAAAAGTAGGAGATAAGTGAGATAAGGTCTTACAATGATAAAGTATGGATTATTGCATGAATCTCTGCGTCCTCATTGCCTCTACACCTTCATTTAACTGTACACTATTTTCTAATTAGAATGCACAAAAAAAAAAATATTTTCTCCACATTATAGTTTTCCAAAAGTTTTTCTAGAATGAAAACCATTCAGATCACTCTATTCTAGATGCCTCTATATCATCAAATTTTCAGAGAAAAAGAGTAAAGAAAATAAATTAGAAACAGCGAACTGTTTCTCAGCAATGCCTGTTACATTACATCAAGAGCTTCATTAAAGCTGCACAACTAAATGAGAAATTTCAAAAATAGCCCTCACACAGACAGCAAAGAGACACCAGAGTTTTCCATAATAATTTTCATTATCTGGGCAGTAGGGAAACCTCAACTGCCCAAGTGGCCAAAGACACATGAGCTGCCTAAATATTAGATTAAGCAAACACCAGCAGCCCATGCTACTTTCTGAGGGGCGACAGACTATGAAAGCAAATCCAACTGTGGGCTGGTGTGGACTCCACTATGCTGACAGAAAAACTTCCGGTGTTTTGCTGGCTGATTTCTGAAAGAGTTGGTGACATTCTGTCTTGCATACTTATATTTTGATCCTCTATGTTTAGTAGGTTTAGTACAGATCTGAGTACTGAACTAGAATCTTTACCTGACTCAAATGGCATGAAGGTAATTGGTACTTAAGTTCTCATTACAAAGTCTATTCCTCTGTTGATTCTGGTACAATAAAAGACAACTTTATTTTCGCAAACCACACAAACTTGCACACAGCTAGAAAAGCCAACTTCTAACTTGTAAAAAAGAATATGATTTCATCTGGTAACAATTGACAAGTAATAAATGTGGAATCCACAAAATATGTTTTTTATGAAAACCACTTTGCTGAACAGAACCACATTTTAATGTCAACT
The DNA here is from genome assembly GCF_965140915.1 of Aythya marila. Lineage (NCBI taxonomy): Eukaryota > Metazoa > Chordata > Aves > Anseriformes > Anatidae > Aythya > Aythya marila. The sequence continues at coordinate 97,266,293 of NC_139043.1, read as the reverse complement.
GAGTGTGTGTTTTATGTTGAAGAAAAAACAGCTTAGTGTACCATCTGTTACTTCTAATAGCAAACAAACAAAATGAGTTTTAGTTAATACTGTTGATGTAAAATATAAGAGGGATGTTATAAAACTGCTCGCTGACAGATATAAACATGCTTTGAAATATGAATGAGCTCAAGCAATTCAATATGCAACTTTTACCAGCCAGCTGTTCTGAAAAGATAATGCAACACCAGAATTTTAACAAACTGTGCCAGACAAATGCAGGTTTATTTTACCAACCCACAAGATGATGGGAGAGACATTTCCTATCTAAAGCATATATAGGGTGACAGATCCATTCAATTAAAAATGTCCAATTTAAGGGAAATAATTATGCCTTATTCAGAATTGTCACACTTCCCAAAGGTGGTTTGAAAATGTCATCATGAGTATATACATCTAGAAGAGACTTTTGGGACAAATTTCTGTACAGAGATGTCCAGAAAAATTCAAATAGCAATTCTTCATTTTGTGCTTGACTAATGGTCATAGAACCATAGAATCATAGAATGTTTTGGGTTGGTAAAGACCTTAAAGATTTTTATGAATTTAATGAATTCCAACCCCCCCCCCCCCCGCCATGGACAGGAACACCTTCCACTAGATCAGGTTGCTTAAAGCCCCATCTAACCTGGCCATAAACACTTCCAGGGATGGGGCATACACAGCTTCTCTGGGAAACCTGTTTCTGTGCCTCACCACCCTCTGAGTGAAGAACTTCTTCCTAACATCTAATCTAAATCTACCCTTTTTCAGTTTAAAGCTATTACCCCTTGTCCTATAACTATACTCCCTGATAAAAATCACTTCTCCAGATATCTTGTAGACACCTCTTAGGTACTGGAAGGCAGTTATAAGACCTCCCTGGAGTCTTCTCTTCTCTAGGCTGAACAACTCTATTTCTCAGCCTCTCGTCTTAGGTAGCTTAGGCCACCTTATCTTAGGCTCCAGCCCTTTGAACATCCTCTTGCCCTCCTCTAGACTCACTCTAACAGAATCATATCCTTCTTACGTTGGGGTCCCCAGATCTGGATGCAGTACTCTAGGTAGCATCTCATAATGCTGCAATGAGACTAGTTATAACATAGGCCTTGGTGCTATATGTGCTCAGGTACTGGGATATGGCACATGGATAAAAGCACAGCCAATCTATATTACAGCTCCCTTTGACAAGCTCAATACTGAATTACAAAGAAGTGGATCTGCATTTCTTTTCTCTTATATTAAAATTTAACATTATACACCCTTTGGTTAATACACATTTCTCATTTTTGGATGATCAAGACTATGATTTAGGAAGCTTAATTAGCCTATTGCCATTAATAATTGCCAGGTTTCCTTTCTGATAGCTAGTCGTTCATTGTTTAATTTTGTTTTCTGTGAAATTTTCTTCCTCATCCTGAAGACTCCAAATAAACAGACCTGGTGCTTGATAGAGAACAAATTGTTGAAATCTTTTTAATAATGTCTACTAATGTTTTGCATTTTGGATGAGGAAATTTTGATGGTTTTCTTGATCCATGTACATGTAGTATTTATGCTCAGTAATTCTCTCACAGGCTTAAATTAGTGTCTGTTGCATTTCTTACCAATGATGAATTATTCCAGTGTTAAGTAGAGCTATGTCAGGTTCTGGCCAAGTTACTTCTCAGTACCTACACTGAACATTGGTCAGTAATAGATGTAAAGTACATGTTGAAGTCAGTTTAAATCAAAATTACTATCAAAATCTTTGGAAGCAAATGAGATCATCTCACAGAATTTCAGCAGTACAAAACATGTCCAGTGCAGCCTGTTCCCTTTGATTCCCTTTGTTTTTGTCTTGGATTATATGTTAATTGAACTTGATTGAAACTTGATTAAAAGTATGGGTTACAAATTGGGTCAATGCTGATAGTAGCAGATTCATGTGCAGCATTTGATTTTGTTCATCTAGTGGTAGGGTATTAGAAAGTATACAGTCTACAACTTCCTCGTAAGGGGGTGTCGAGAGGCAGGAGACCTTTTCTCCATTAACACTAGTGACAGGACCCGTGGGAACGGGGTTAAGCTGAGGCAGGGGAAATTTAGGCTTGACGTCAGGAGGGGGTTCTTCACAGAGAGGGTGGTTGCACACTGGAACAGGCTCCCCAGGGAAGTGGTCACTGCACCGAGCCTGTCTGAATTTAAGAAGAGATTGGACTGTGCACTTAGTCACATGGTCTGAACTTTTGGGTAGATCTGTGCGGTGTCAAGAGTTGGACTTGATGATCCTTAAGGGTCCCTTCCAACTCAGGATATTCTATGATTCTATGATTTTATGATATGATAAGTGATGTGAATGCACAGAAGATGATCTAATTTCACCTATCATATATGCCTTGCACCCAGACCTGATGAATCTGAACAGTAAATTTACACATAAAAAGAGCAGTATCTCAGGAGAACTGTTCTTGAAACTCCAGTAATGCCTATTTCAGGTGTGATTTGCCCAGCTTTGCCTTATTTTCATAGAGATCCCAAAGTATTTATCAAATTAACCTTTTCTTAAAAGAATTCCAGGGATCCCTGTAATGTCCTCAGCAGTTCTGCCTCTAATAAAATTGTTTCTTTTCAGATGGCAAAGACTAACTTCAAATCCTTAGTGGAAGGTGTAACAAGATAAATAACAGAATGATTTTTAGTAATGTAACTCTGCAATGCATGCTTTGTTTCCTTATCCATGGACAGGCAGTCTTGGAGACAATAACTTCAAGTAATTAACAACAATATTTATGCACAAATGTATCATCATAAATCCATACCATACTCCATAAACTCCTTACTGTTTTTGATTACTGTAGCATGACAACACCGTATTAAAAAGAAAACAAATAAAATAACCTTAAAGGTAACCAATCTGCCCAGATTTCAATTTATATTACTTGGATTCTGAATTTGTTGAAGACATTTAAGTGGATGTCTTTCAGGAGTTACCGATTTAGATGATAAAAAGCTCACACGTTATGTTTCAGATCTAATGCCATTCATTCAGGGATGAATCAGGGATGATTTTTAAATTCCTGTTTTGCACAATTTCATGTGAGCAAGTGAATGAGGAGTAGTCATTTTGATGTGTTCATTGTGTTTAACAAAATTTTAAATATCATTCTCAGAGGACTTTTCATATATTCACAGTTATCAGGTAAGTACAGGATTTTCTTGGTCTGTTTTAAAGGTCACAGTGCTGTACCAAGTATCTCACTAAAGCAATAACTATGAAAAAGATAACAGAGATATTCTGCAACTATGCTAGCTTAAATATGTATACATACACATGCATATTAAAATCTGTTGGGAAGTAACCCCCTAAAGAGAGTGAAATCATCCTTCAGATTTGAAAGAGGCTTTGGATTAAGTGAAAAATGCTATAAAGCAAACAGATTTATTTGTTTAATTATGTAAGACAGTCAATTGTTTTTAATTCAAAACAATACCAAGAAGTAAACAGTACTTGAATGAAAAAATGGATCATCATGTGGTCTGTTTGATGGTTAATTCATGTACCATCCACACCATTTTATGCTACATATAGATACACAGTACTTTCTTAATTATAGGAAAAAGAAAAAAAAATAGAGAGAGAGAGAGAGAGAGAGATTGTTCTACCGGTCAGAAGAAATTGCCAAAATTCTGAAAGCACTGACTGATGAATAGCAAAAATGACAATGAAAAAAAAAAAAAGGTTCAGGTAGACTGGCATAATAAATATGAAATAAATATATTTATCTGATAACACTGTTCCACTGTCTTGATTTAAAATAGAAAAATATTTCTGGTAAATGCAGTTGTGTTTTTTTGTTTTTTTTTGTTTGTTTTTTTACACACCAGAATGCTTGATATTGAGGGATTAAAGAAGGACAGCCATTTTATTTGCAAATAAATGGTACAGGAGGCAAATATATTAGAAAATATATTAAATTAAATTAAATTAAATTATATTATATTATATTATATTATATTATATTATATTATATTATATTATATTATAACTTTATATTATATTATATTGTATTATATTATATTAGAAATATCTTATTTCTAAACAGCAGACATGGCAGAAAACTTGCCATCCAGTAATTTTTTTTCTAAGTAGTTTATGGATCCAGATAACCCAAAGTTCCTTGGTTGCTTTCATAACTTACCCCTGCTTCTTTCTAGGAAGAAAATGGCAATGGAGATTATAAAATCAGAGCTGGGCTGCCTCAAAAAGTAGGGGCTGGACATAAAAGGGGTTGAAGAAAATAACAGAGTGGTAGAGCCCTGTAGATCTAAGCTCACTGCTCAAAACTGTGAAGTGTTCTGGCCTAGGTGGTGGGCCCACAGCCCCAGTGATTAGTGGCTTCAATCATGGCTGCAGTCTGGTACCAAGGGCTTTTTTTTCATTTCCATCATAGGTCTTCCCTGTCTGGGAAATAGCCATCTTTGTTTACGCCACTTTGTCCAGAGTATCACAAAAATTTGCTATCTTTCTTATAGTATAGTAATCTGAACTACTGGCAAACAAATTCCTGATTCTGATCTCTTCTGTGCATACTGAGTAAGAAATGAGCCCAGACAAAAACTTATTCAAACACTTTAAATTTAGCCCAGCTTGAGAATTTTCATAGTGATTGTGCTTCTTCAATAGTCATATTCAGAGCCAATATGTGTACTCCTGTTCAATCCTTAATTTCACTTAAATCAATGCCAATTTGTGCTGAAGAGTGCTTTTATACTGTTTCTAAAATGCGAGTCAACCAGCTATCTACATGGTTAGTTTATCAGGATTTTCAGAATGTCACATTTTCTGCTGTGGATCAGATATTCCCCAAAATATTCCCCAAAGCTTTCTTTGATCTACAAATCACATACATTTTATCAAAAATATTAAGTATATAATGTTTGGTGTGTATTATATCTGTTCCATAACAATCTACACTAATATTCTGGTTGTTATTGTTGTTGTTGTTTTGTTCTGTTTTGTTCTGTTTTGCTTTGATTTTGTTTGTTTGTTTGTTTGTTAGAGATTAATTTATATAAAAGTATAAAAAGTAGGCTTTTGTAGACCTTAATGAGTAAGATATTAACCTTAGCTTTCATTCTGTCTGTTATTAATAAGGTTGTCATCACAGTTGAGATAACAACCATTTATTTACTAATTTGTAATTTTTTTTTTTAACTTTGAGGTTAATATTACTTTTTAAACTCCTTGTTTTAAGCTAACCTCTATTGCCCTATTGATTTTTGTAATTATTCCATTGTAATTCTTTTAACATTTAGTGTACTGTTGTTCCTGACCAGTTAACTCTCAAATTCCTCATAATTTGTGAATATTAAAATAATGGCTCAGGCTGGGGGCTGGAGGGGAGACAAATTCGCTGTTCTTGTCTATATAACTTAGTTTTAAGGATTTCAAGAATTAGTTTTTGTGAAGATTTTCGGGGAAAAGTTTTATTTATTTATTTATTTATTTGGAAATGCTTCATAGCTGTTAAAATTTGAAGCATACTTTTCTTAGAAAGAGTAGTCAGGCATTGGAATGGGTCCAGGGAAGTGGTGGAGTCACCATTTCTGGGGTTATTCAAGGAAAGGTTAGGCCTGGTGTTTAGGAACTTAGGTTTAGCAAATAATATTGGTGGTAGGGTGATGGTTGGACCAGATGATCTTGAAGGCCTTTTTCAATGTTAATGATTCTATGATTCTATGTCTAACTGCAGTGTTGTCTTAGGACTCTTGTTCTCAGATAGATTCCATTTGATCATTTGATCTGATATGGCAATTAGTCTAGAAGCAACTAATAGTTGTTACCTGGCCTAAAAATATATGAGCAGATGTGCTACATATTTTTACAAACTATTTCCATTGCCATCAACAGGAAGCAAGTCTAATATATGCAAAGGATTATTTCATTCTGGTACTTTGTCAGGAGAACAACCCCAGCAAATGCTATTGTTGTTGCTAGTTCTGAAGAGATGAGCTCTGGGTTTCTCTGAATACTTTCTAAGCACTCAGCCCTGCTAATAGTCAGATATAGACAGATATTTCCTAATGTGGGACCTGGATCTTGGCTCTACAGTTTCCTTCTTTTTCTTCAGTTGTCCACCAGATCATATTTAGTACCTACTAGAGTGCCTTCTCCTTTTCCTGGACAGGTGATGTTGCAACTGTGACAGCACCAGAAATCAATGTAGCCTTTTTAGATTTTTATGTTATTTATTCAAGTTAGGATCAATTTCCAATATTTTCATATTTTCACAGCAGAATTATAGCTCCTCAAAGGAGCCATCACATCACCAATTTCAAAAATAGTTTTTCATTAGAATTAAGCAAGTCATACCAACACGTTGGGTAAACAATGATTTTGTGTAGATTCTTAGAACAGTTCTCTTCTCAGACAACAGGAAGGGATGATGCCTACTTTTACATCACTACAGCAATACAGAATACATATCTACCTAGTTTGGCTGGCAATTATCAATGGAGTTTTACCCTTGACCGTCCCTACTTAGAAAGCTAGTTTCAAAAGTGCTACTGGAAGGAAAAACAGCCTGCACCTTATGAAGGAGACATAGGAAAGTTTTCAGTTTTCCAGACAAGGAAAACTGTTTTCATCCTTCTCTCCCACTTATCTTAAAGACTGTTGATCATAATTTGACATTTAAGGAAGACATGGATACACTGGAAAGGGTCCAGTGGATACACTGGAAAGGGCCACCAAGATAATCAAGGGACCAGAGAACCTCTCCTATGAGGAGAAGCTCAAAGAGCTGGGACTGTTCAGCCTGGAGAAGAGGAGGCTCAGTGGGATCTCATGAATGTGTATAAATACCTGAAGGGAGGGTTTAAAGAAGATGGAGCGAGGCTCTTTTCTGTCATGCTCAGTGCCAGGGCACAAATTGAAACACTGAAGGTGATCTGTATATCAGGAAAAACTTCTTTACAGGGAGGGTGATGGAGCACTGGCACAGCTTGTTCAGAGAAGTTGTAGAGTCTCCCTCCTTGGAGACCTTCAAAAGCTACCTGGACATGATCCTGGGCAGCTGCTCTGTGTCAAACAGGTGTCTTTGTTTGAGCAGGGGTTTGGACCAGATGACCTCCAGAAGTCCCTTCTAACCTCAACCATTCTGTGATTCTGTGATTGTAGGTCTTGAGAATCATTTAAACTTAGTTATATTTAGTCATGTCAAATTTTTCCATAAGATATTTTGAAGAGCACATTTACAAGAATCATTAGAGATCTGAATCTTTGACTTGCTGATATTACTTATGTCTTTCGTTCCCCTCAAAGTGGATGGATAGAAAAACATGCAGATGAATCATTCTCCACACACTTCTTCACACTTGCCTTTGGATGGAATGATTCACTCTTCAGGGAAGCATATGGCTTGATATGGCTTGATCCACTGACTGCAGGGGTAACTCAGCTAAACAAGATATACATAAACGATAGAAAAGACCAACAGCTCATTCCAGAACAATTCTGAAGGTAGAGGGGAAAAAAAAAAATCCCACTGCTCACAGATGTATCAAGCCTCCAGCCTTTGCCACGTGAACTGGCAGCTGTAGGACTACTGTCTCCAATTATACAATAATAATGTGCCTCAGCAAAATACAGATTTCTTTTAAAGCTGCAGGTGCTGGAAAATCTAGCAGCTGATTTTCCCAATCCAGTATATGATTCATGCTCATTCACTCATGATAACAATCCTATCCAGACTGCAATCATATCTGGCTAAATCCAACATACCACCCCCACTACCTCCACCAAAAAAAAAAAAAAAAAAAAAAAAAAAAAAAGTAGAAAAAGCTTTTGCTTTTACTTCAGTCTATGTTGAGTTTACTTCAGTCTATGTTGAGGATAAATACCAGAGGTGAAATCCGGTGTGGTTGAGTTCAGTGAGCCTTGTAATATCGACATCAATAGAACAGTATTACAGAAGTTTTGCTTCAGAAAAGCCCCTCTTTCTGTGGGCTAAAACCTTAAGCTACTAAAAGTACTTAGTTTAAAAATACCTCACATGAAAACAATTACCTGCAGATCTTAGAATTCTTTTATCAGTATAGGTTTTAGTACAGATTCAGGACAGTGACCATGCGTTTTGCTGACATTGCAATTGTTCAACAGCAACAATATGTAAATCTGCTATAGCAATATAAATATATGTATGGAGTAATCAGTGAAACAGAAATTCAAAAGAGCTCGCAGAAGTAAATTCATGCCATTAGCTGATATGATGGAACAATCAGGAGTTGGTGTTTTTCTCATCTTTATGACTTATTATTATAAGCATAAATATTTTTTAAAATCTTATGGTACATTTGCAAACAAATGAAACTTCTGTATATAGAAAAATAATGCAGATTTCCTTTTAATATATACAATGAAGACAGAATCACATTAATTTAATGGACACCCTGCCAACTTCATTTTCACAAATCAGAAAAAATTATCTCTGAATTTTTAGTCTTAGATTAGTCAAATTCAGAAGCATGTTTGAAATAATACTAATGTGATTTCTGTGTGTCAGTGACCACTAGCGTACAAGTCTGTATAATGGTTGCTTAAACTTTAAAATATCCATATTTTTATATTACACACATTCTCCAGACAATTTTTTTTTTGTCAATAGAGAATTTGCAAGCAACACAGTGAAGTTGTTGCCTTTGAAGCAAAGTTCAGTTTTGTATAATCTATTCTATAGATTAAAAGTTAACCTATTTCAAAGATAAATCATTTTTGAACCAAAGTTCAGTCAGTTTGCAGATGAAATGCAATAATCAATCAGTATTTGGTAGTGCTATGTTGAAAGCTTTACATAAACAAATGGGGATTTTTTTCCTCTGCTTTAAAGTAAGAGGAAGACTTTTTTCAGCACAGTACTCTGTAGTACTTGGAAATCATTCACTTAGTTAGGGAAAACCATATTAGCCCTGAGAAAGTTAAAATGAAAGGCGTAAGAGATTGTCAGAAGAATGTTTGGTGTTAAGATGTTTTGGATAAGATAAAAGCAAAGCAAAGATAAGCAAAGGTTTGCTTATTAGACTGGGGAGCTGCTCCAAAGAATAAAGGAGCAGGTAACCACTCATCACATTAGAGCCACAGACCTCAATCAGAAGTGTTCACTTTTTAGACAGGCTACATGTGGTAGCAATGTAGTACACTGAAATGTGTACCTACTGTATAGAACTGAAGTGTAGAATTACGTCCCTACTGACACCGTATTGTGAAGCTGTTAGTCACGTCTGAGAGACATTTAAATGCAAATGGATGTGAGTTGTTTGTCAGTGACTAAAAACTCTCTTTCAGGCAACTGCCTCAGTAATTAGAAACCATCTGGTATCATGAAAGAATACAATATTTTCAATATATCCACAGGCTAAAAGGATCTATGTTTTTATGTTAGAGCTGTGACAATTAATATGCAAAATCTGATCAATTTTGGTATTTTTTCTCTGGGTCACTCCTGGAAAAAGATATAAATGAGAAGTGTGAAAGAAAGAGTGACATAAACTAAACATTTGGAATTTAAGATGAACGCACGCACACTGACAGATGAGACCCTAACAAAATGAAGGAGCCTTGTTGAAACCTATACCTCCTCATTACCTGGCAAGATTTTGTGAGACTTAAAGCAAAAGATAAGTTTGAATGCTCACCTCTCAAAACTTACAAAAGTATGTCCTGTATTTTAATGGTATATAGAAGATTCACAGAATATAGCAGTCTATTTTAAGTAAAGTAATTTATCAAAAACATATCTCTTCCCTGTCCAATTTTAAGATTTTAATGATTGCAGAGACTAAAACAAAAATATTTTAGTCTGTTAGTCTAAACCTGAACTACACTTCATCATCTTTGTTTCCAAACTAATATACCCTAACAAATAGATAGGCAGATAATTCTTTATGAAAATAATAATTAAATTAAAAAAATGCAACTTCAGTGCTAGTCAGGGACATTAAGTGGTACTGATATCAAATAATGATATAAATTTAAATTAATAATTGCAGTACTTGTCTACTTCACAACATATCATCTTCAACATCTTATTTGCATCACATTAACAATTTTCAGCTTCATCTGGCAGTTTGTGACAGTTAGGAACAATATATATATTTATATAAGTATATATATATATATATCGGTTCCAGAATTTACTAGTTATAATAATTTATTAAGTATGTGGAAAAAATAACATTAAAATATTTATTTTTGATAGTTTCTATGATTAAGAATAATTCAATAATCCAATAATTAGGAATAATGAGGAATATTAGAAAGAAGTTCTTTACTGTGAGGGTGGTGAGGCACTGGAACAGGTTGCCTAGAGATGTTACGGATGCTCCATGCCTGGAAGTGTTCAAGGCCAGGTTAGAAGGGGCTGGTCTAACCTGGTCTAGTGGAAGATGCCCATGACAGAGGGGTCGGAACAGTTGGAACTAACTTTAAGGTCCCTTCCAACCCAAACCATACTATGATACTAAGATAATTACAGAAGTAATATGACAGGCCCACTGTAGTGACTTAAATAATACAGTTCTTATGCACAATGAAACCTCTGAAAGATCCAGGTTTCTGTTTTTGTGCATCAAAATAAAGAGGTGATGGTAGATCCACAATTGACCAGGCTGCATGATGTCCTCTCCAGGACAGAGCCAACAATGCAGGTTACCAGACTAGGTATATATCCGCAGACCATGTTGTATCCTGTACCATCATGCAAGTATTTCTAGGGCTATATACTACAGAAACTGTAGTTTAGCTGTTCCTAAATTTATTCTTACATGTACCAAAATAAAATCTCTATCTGCTGTCTGTGTAATTCATGGAAGATCTCCCTTCAAAAAAGTACATCCTCCCTTCTCAAAAAGTACATCAGAAGTATGGAATCTGAATCATCAAAACAGTGAATAGTAAAAGTATCATCTGTGTGTGTGGGCAGGGACTGTGTGCTTGTGTTTCTGTGTGTATCACATTTCCACAGCTCAATTAAGAACAGCATTTTTTCTTTGCATATTTAAGTGAGCATGGTAACTGGGATTTTCTTTCAGGCTCTCAATATGCAGGATTCTCTACATAGTAGTACCTTGGGATATACCAGCTAGGAGCAATGAAACTAATTTACAATTACATAAATATATTTGAGACTCAACTTTGAATCATAATAGTTATTCTGCTCATGTGATGTATGCTCTTAGGTTAAGAGGTCTTGATTTGGTTTCTCTTCTAACTTTTGTTACAAAACAACTTGTACAAAAAGTACACAACCTTGTGTACAAAACCAACTTTGACTCTCTAGCACTCATAAAAGATGTCTCTTCACATTAATGGTTTGTTTTATAGTCTTATTTAAATCATTAAATGGCAATATAGAGAAATCAATCATGTTTGCCAAAAACTATGCTTCATTCAATACCCCTGTGTGTAATGGTTATTTAGACAATTAATTTCCATATCAGCACACATTCATTCTCCTTTTGTATATAAGAGGTTGAGTTATATTTCTGCATGTATTTGGGTTATTTTCCTAAGTGAACTTTAATCAATGAGATAACAAACCTCTATAGCCATTCAGTTCCTCATAATTTTCAGTTAATTTTCTTTGCCAACTTACCCTTCAGAATGGTTTTCTAATGTTCAGCCATTGCATCCATATTCTCTGCTAATGCACAAACATTACTTTGATGTGAGAAACTAGCAGGATGATGTATCCTGTCATCAGTATCCTGATGTATCCAAAACATTGATGGTTTTAAAGATAGCTACATAGTTAACAATTTACTCGCCATTTACTCGCCATTTACTCGCCATTTGCCGAGGCGATCGGCTCCGGGGCAGACGCGTTCTGCAGCGGAGCGGGGGATCGGGCCAGGCAGGGCTAATTTTTTCCGGCATCGAGCCTACTTGAGGGAGCCGCCAGGACCCGGCAGCCCTCGTGAGGGAGGCTGACGAGGCGAAGGCGGAGCCAGCAGCGCCCCCTCCCCAGGCGTTCAAAAGCTGCCCCTAGGGAGCGCGAGCGACCAGGAGCGCGGCGACCAGGGCGGGCAAACAGGGCGTGGCGCGTCAGAAGGGAGTGGCGCGGCAGTTCGCGCAGGCAGGGCGCGCAGGAAGGGCAGAGCGCTCCCCCTACACACAAACAACACCTCCTTAACAACAGCCGTAACTAGGTGATAATGGTCGCCACCAGGCACGGCGTGCACTCCAGAAAGTCGGTACACACGCAGACCGACTACCCGTTAAAAAATGCAGCAGTTCAGGTCACCGGATGCAAGGAGTGTCTGAGCCTGTTGCTGCCATCGGCGGGAGGCAGAGAAACTGTGTGCGTGAGGTGCAAGCAGGTGGATGACCTGGTCCGCATGGTGGCGGAGCTCAAGGAGGAGGTGGAGAGGTTGAGGGCCATCAGGGAGTGTGAGTGGGAGATAGACTTCTGGAGTAACTCCCTGAAGGGCCTCAAGGGGAGGTGCCGAGGTGAGACTCCTCAAATGGGGGCGGACCCCCTGCCCTGTGCCCGTCGGGCAGAGGGAGGGGATCTGGGAGCTGAGGAGGAATGGAAACAGGTCCCTGCTCGACATCGCAGGCGATGCCCTCCCCTTCCGGCCCCACCTTCCCAGGTGCCCTTACGCAACAGGTTTGAGGCCCTAGAGATTGAGAGGCCGGTGTGTGAGGAAGAGGTAGCAAATGTTCCCAGGAGGATGCCTGGGGCGAGGAGGTCAACTCCGCGCCTCAGGACTGCCTCCACCAAGAAAGACAGGAGGGTTATTGTTGTTGGTGACTCGATTCTTAGGGGAACAGAGGGCCCTATTTGTCGGCCTGACCCTACCCGTAGGGAAGTCTGCTGTCTCCCTGGGGCCAGGGTCAGGGACGTTGCCAGGAAGCTTCCTAACCTGGTACGCCCCTCTGACTATTACCCCCTTTTGATAGTCCAGGCGGGCAGTGATAACATCGAAGAGAGAAGCCTCAAGGCTATCAAAAGGGACTTTAGGGGACTGGGTCGGTTAGTGGATGGAGCGGGAGTGCAGGTGGTGTTTTCGTCCATCCCTATGGTGGCAGGGAGGGGTTCAGAGAGGACACGGAAAGCCCACCTGTTACACATGTGGCTCCGGGACTGGTGCCAACGCAGAAATCTTGTTTTTTTTGATCATGGGGCACTTTACTCAGCACCTGGCCTGATGGCCGCAGACGGGTCCCTATCTTTTAGGGGAAAAAGGATCCTGGGCCAGGAGCTGGCAGGGCTCATTGAGAGGGCTTTAAACTAGGTAGGAAGGGGGATGGGGCTGAGGCTAGGATTGTTGGGGCTGTGCCAGGGGGAACAATGGCAAGGCCGGAGGATAAGGCAATGGCCCAGCTGAAGTGCATCTACACCAATGCACGCAGCATGGGTAACAAACAGGAGGAGCTGGAAGCCATCGTGCGGCAGGCAGGCTATGACTTGGTTGCCATCACGGAGACGTGGTGGGACAAGTCTCATGACTAGAGTGCTGCAATGCCTGGCTATAAGCTCTATAGAAGGGACAGGCAGCACAGAAGGGGTGGTGGTGTGGCTCTCTAGATTAGAGAGTCTTTCGAGGTTGTAGAACTCGAGGCTGGGAATGACAAGGTCGAGTCCCTTTGGGTTAGGATTGGCAGGGACAACAAGGCTAGTGTCCTGGTCGGGGTCTGCTATAGACCGCCGAACCAGGATGAGGAGACGGATGAGGAATTCTACAGGCAGCTGACAGAGGTTGCAAAATCATCAGCTCTTGTACTCGTGGGGGACTTCAACTTCCCTGACATATCCTGGAAGCACAACACAGCCCTGAGAAAGCAGTCTAGGAGGTTTCTGGAGAGCGTGGAAGATAGCTTCCTAACGCAACTGGTTAGTGAACCTACCAGGGGAGGTGCCCCGCTAGACCTTCTCTTCACAAACAGAGAAGGACTGGTGGAGGACGTGATCGTCGGGAGCTGTCTCGGGCAGAGTGACCACGCAATGGTGGAGTTCACTATTCTTGGCGAGGCCAGGAAGGGGACCAGTAAAACCGCTGTATTGGACTTTCGGAGGGCTGACTTTGAGCTGCTCAGGACACTAGTTGGTGGAGTCCCTTGGGAGGTGGTTCTGAAGGGCAGAGGGGTCCAGGAAGGCTGGGCGCTCTTCAAGAGGGAAGTCTTAATGGCGCAGGAACGGTCTGTCCCCACGTGCCCAAAGACGAGCTGGCAGGGAAGAAGACTGGCCTGGCTCAACAGAGAATTGTGGCTTGATCTTAGGAGGAAAAAGAGGGTTTATAAGCTTTGGAAAAGTGGGCAGGCCACTAAGGAGGACTTTAAAGAAGTAGCGAGGCTGTGCAGGGACAAAATTAGGAAGGCCAAAGCTCATCTGGAGCTCAATCTGGCTACTGCCATTAAAGATAACAAAAAACGTTTCTATAAATACATCAACACAAAAAGGAGGACTAAGGAGAATCTCCATCCTTTACTGGATGCGGGGGGAAACTTAGTTACAAGAGATGAGGAAAAGGCGGAGGTGCTCAATGCCTTCTTTGCCTCAGTCTTTAGCGGCAATACCGGTTGTACTCTGGATACTCAGTACCCTGAGCTGGTGGAAGGGGATGGGGAGCAGGATGTGGCCCTCACTATCCATGAAGAACTGGTTGGTGACCTGCTACGGCACTTAGATGTGCACAAGTCGATGGGGCCGGATGGGATCCACCCAAGGGTACTGAGGGAACTGGCAGAGGAGCTGGCCAAGCCACTATCCATCATTTATCAGCAGTCCTGGCTATCGGGGGAGGTCCCAATCGACTGGTGGCTAGCAAATGTGACGTCCATCTACAAGAAGGGCCGGAGGGCAGACCCGGGAAACTACAGGCCTGTCAGTTTGACCTCAGTGCCAGGAAAGCTCATGGAGCAGATCCTCCTGAGAGTCATCATGCAGCACTTGCAGGGGAAGCAGGCGATCAGGCCCAGTCAGCATGGCTTTATGAAAGGCAGGTCATGCCTGACGAACCTGATCTCCTTCTATGACAGAGTGACGCGCTGGGTGGATGAGGGAAAGGCTGTGGATGTGGTCTACCTTGACTTCAGCAAGGCTTTTGACACTGTTTCCCACAGCATTCTCTTGAAGAAACTGGCTGCTCTTGGCTTGGACTGGCGCACGCTTCGTTGGGTTAGAAACTGGCTGGATAGCCAGGCCCAAAGAGTTGTGGTGAATGGAGTCAAGTCCAGTTGGAGGCCAGTCACTAGTGGCGTCCCCCAGGGCTCGGTGCTGGGGCCGGTCCTCTTTAATATCTTCATCGATGATCTGGACGAGGGCATCGAGTGCACCCTCAGTAAGTTCGCAGATGACACCAAGTTAGGTGCGTGTGTCGATCTGCTTGAGGGTAGGAAAGCTCTGCAGGAGGATCTGGATAGGCTGCACCGATGGGCTGAGGTCAACTGCATGAAGTTCAACAAGGCCAAGTGCCGGGTCCTGCACCTGGGGCGCAATAACCCCAAGAAGAGCTACAGGCTGGGAGAGGAATGGTTGGAGAGCTGCCAGGCAGAGAAGGACCTGGGAGTGATGGTGGATAGTCGGCTGGATATGAGCCAGAAGTGTGCTCAGGTGGCCAAGAAGGCCAACGGCATCCTGGCTTGTATCAGGAACAGTGTGACCAGCAGGGCTAGGGAGGTGATCGTCCCCCTGTACTCAGCTCTGGTGAGGCCGCACCTCGAGTACTGTGTTCAGTTTTGGGCCCCTCGCTACAAGAAGGACATCGAGGTGCTTGAGCGGGTGCAGAGAAGGGCGACGAAGCTGGTGAGGGGCCTGGAGAACAAGTCCTACGAGGAGCGGCTGAGGGAGATGGGCTTGTTCAGCCTGGAGAAGAGGAGGCTCAGGGGCGACCTTATTGCTCTCTATAGGTACCTCAAGGGAGGCTGTAGCGAGGTGGGGGTTGGTCTGTTCTCCCACGTGCCTGGTGACAGGACGAGGGGGAATGGGCTTAAGTTGAGCCAGGGGAGTTTTAGGTTAGATGTTAGGAAGAACTTCTTCACTGAAAGGGTTGTGAGGCACTGGAACAGGCTGCCCAGGGAAGTGGTGGAGTCACCATCCCTGGAAGTCTTTAAAAGACATTTAGATGTAGAGCTTAGGGAAATGGTTTAGTGGGGACTGTTAGTGTTAGGTCAGAGGTTGGACTCGATGACCTTGAGGTCTCTTCCAACCTAGAAAATTCTGTGATTCTGTGAATTCTTAAAAGATTCTTAAAGATATGACTGTGACAAGTTTGAGGTGATCTACAAGTAGATATTTTAAAGTTCTAGAGACAACATGTAAAATTTCTGCAGAGCATCCTATCTGAGTAGAAACAATATGTAATACATGTATATCACATAATCAACATCATACTTGAATGAATTCTAGCATTTCATATTTTTATGTCATATTTTTATGTCATATTTGTTTCACAAAGAAGAAAAATGGGAAACAGGAAGGGGAAAGGAAAAAAAAATGGAAGGGGAAAGGAAAAGTGTTTTATTTTAGGTAGACATAAAAAAGGGAGGTTTACTTATAATTCCTTATAATTTTTAAATTATCATATTTTGTAAAAAAATATGTAAACTTTTTCAAGCTGAAGATGTGTCATTATCCATAATATTAAATGTGGTTCTTCTTTTATAACATCACTCACACAGATAGTCCTTCAAATCCCTATTCTTACTTGTACAAGTGGTTTCCCTGAGTAACTTTTCTTGCCAATATTGATGAAAGATTTCTAGCCTGTAGCTTTCATATTTTAACTCAGTTTTACTGAACTAAAATTCAATAATATAGATGACAAAAGTAATTTACATAACATAAAAGAATAATATTCCAAAACTTTTCAGCAGTGTGACCCTAGGTTGTGGGGTTTTTGTCATTGTTATTTTATTTTGTTTTGTTTTGTTGTTGTTTTAAGAATATAGCTTGGCATACCACCAAAATTGCAAGATAGGAAAAGAGATTTCTTATGTCAGGCATAATAATAATAGACATAATTTGTGTTCTTGCTTGAAGTCTAAGAACTAGCCATAAGAAAATGATAAAAGAAAGTGTTTAACAAAGTCTGTTTAACAAAGAGACTATCTAAAATAAAAGAACAAGTGCAATTTTTATTAGAAAACTATAATATAAGAGCAACTTTCAAATATCTAGTAACCCAATGTGAACCTCAGGAATATATTTACAATTTATATATACAGATTTGCAGTTTGGTTGTGTCATAATCTACAGTAAAGCCAGTCTGCCCACACAGGATATAACTTTGCAAAACACAATGGTGCAATTTTCCAGTGTTCAGAGAGTCTTGTTGACCTATACAACACTGTTAACAACACAAATGGGGTCAATTAGGCTCACATCAATCAAGAGAAATAGGAACTATCACAAGAGTCACCTCGTATGAAACACTTTTTATAAGAGAACACATTAGCAGGCAAAATATCATTTATGCTAATTAAGATGCATTATTTGATTATAAAGTTTCTGTGAAATTTCTGTGAATTAATGATAAAATTAATGCCTTCCATTTCTAATGGGAAAAGACAAGAATTATTTAGGAGTCCCACTGTATTATTCTCTTTCTAAAACAGATTTTTCAAACAGCTCCATTTCCTGTAAAGTTCCATTGTAGTCAGCCAGAGGATTCATGGTTTATGGAAGTATCGTAGAGGATGGAACCACCTCAGATGTGCCAAGAATCCACCTTTTACTATTTGTTCACCAGAAATGATCAGTTTTTTTGAAGATTGTGCTAGCTAAAAATTACAAGTTACTCTCTTCAGAGGTGCCAGAAGGAACAAGAGTTTCAGAGTCATTTTGTTTCACTCTGTGCATATCTGTATGCCTAGGAGAGGGAGATGAAACACTGATAAAAAGAGACAAATTTTGTTTGACTTTTCTCCAAAGTACCAGAAAGTGATTACTTCAAGTTTTTGGGCAGAAATGGAAGGACATGAGCACCATTATGCAGAAGGAGAAAAAGGAGAAAGTATCAGGAGTGTCTGGACACATCTGGCAGAAATCTTTCAAGCTCCTTCTTCTTGCCTTTGAAAATTACTTGCTTTAGAGCTATGGAAATTATGATTGGCAGTGTCCAAACCTTCTCACTGTTACAATAATGACTCCTGGAAGTCCAGAGGCGAAAACCAGAAGTCCAACTACACATCTTTTGAGTACTCTAGCCTTGAGTACAAGAATTTTGTTGGTCCTTGTCATGAGGTTTAAGGATCTCCTTTTATATCAACTGGAGAAGGCAGAAGCAAATCATGTGCTCAAATGCAGATGTATTTTTAAATTGTCATATGTATGCTTTTCATAATCAGTGGAGAGGGGATGTGGTTTAGGGACTTAGTTCATCAGATCTACTTTAAATAACTTCATGAGCATGATAAGATTTCTGCTACAAAAGCGCCCACACAATCTACAAGAGAGATCTTGAGCAACTAAATCAGATGTTGAGACAGTCCTGCAGATGTCTTAATCAGACATGTCAAGAATAAGAAGCTAAAAGCCCTGAATTCATTAGCTCAGTCTGTGCTCCCAGGCATTCAGGATTTCACACATTTACATGACTTGATACATTTTTTTTTGTTGTTGTTTGTTTGTTTGTTTTTCCATTTGAATATACATGGGTTCAAGAGGTAGGGGAGAATTTAGTTTTACTACTTTCTCTTCACTTTAGGAAAAATCTTTGAAGTTATTCAGAAGAAAAAAAAAAAAAAAGGACCCTTTTATCTCCCTAAGATATTTTTTTAAAGAAATCTTTCCTATAAAAAGTTTTCCTTCAATTTGTAATGTCTAAATTCCTTTCATATATATAGACATTTTGAAAATGGTCACTTCTCATAAAATATACAACTCTTGGTTGTGCTATTAGTTTTAATTAAAATGCTAGTGACAGAAAGTCAAGTGTCTAGTGATATCACTAATAGTTTTATATCTGTATGTCCAGTATTCACATACTAATGTGTTGGAAATTTAAAACTTAAATTCTCCCCTGTCCTGTGGGAACTAAGAAATACTTAGATATGTATCTGCATTGTTTCTCATAATTTACCAGTTTATTATATGAACATAAATTTCTGCTTTCTAGATCAAGTATTCTGAATGCGATTCTGATTCATATTCTGAATATGAGCAGTGAGCCATACATATAACCATTTTGCCAATCACATCACAACTATTATATCTTCAAGATCTTCTAAGGTCTGAGGAAAGGATGCCACTTGCTTAGAGCAGACTTTTGCTAGATGTCTATTCATTTTAGGAAGTAAAGGCCTGATCCAAACCCCGCTGAAGTCAATGGAAAAAGAATCCCATTGACTACAATGGGCTCTGGATCATGCCCTAAGTCCAGTCTCTTCGTTAATAATAAGATGACTGTCCAGTAGCCTGGAGTACCTAAGGTCCCATCAATTTCACTTTAGACTGCAGTCCACTGAAATTTGAAAGATGAAGCTGAGGTCTTTTTTTGGTGATAAGAAAACTTAAACTGTGGGCATTTTCATTTCCTAATTATAGACAAACCCATCAGTTCAGTAGAAATCTTTAGGCATCCTAATGAGAAAACACCAAGAATAAGCGAAGCTAAAGAAATCTATGTTGTCCTGAACATACATGCTTCAGAAGCATAGTGTAGGCTCTAATTTGATCAATGAACAAATGCAACACAATGGTTTTGGAGAGGTCAGCATAATGGCTGACTATACAGGAGAAGCTAAAATGTTATATATAATGCAGTTAAATATTTAAGAGTTTAAGTTTTATTTCTTTTTAAGCTAACAGACAAAGCATGGTACAAAGATTCTCAAAGTGTTTTCTCGGTTTTCACGACAAAGCACAATAAGTTCATAATGAAAATGGCAGAAAGTTATTAACATTACAAACAGTAATAACACCTCTAAGTTTTTTGAACTTGCAGATATAAATTTTGAAATAATGTTATATTAGTATAAGCTTTGACAGTAAATGAATGGAATTTTTACAGTGTCAATAAATCAGATACAAATATATATATGTGATCAGTTTTATATAAAAAAAAATCTGAAACAAATATATGTTGTGCTTTTCTTATTTAAAATTGTATTTCTAATAAATCATTGGGCAAATCAGACATTCCAAATGAACCCAAGAACCCCATGTTATCTATTATCTTTCATTAAATTGCCATTAGCAATACTTATTATTTTACCTTGTTTATTCATATTGACAACAATAGTTCAAATATATATCTATATCATCCAGGCTGTTGTGCACTATATAATAAAGATCTTTCTAAAGATATATTTTATCTCTAAAAAAAAAAAAAAAAAGTAAATTTATTGTAAATTCAACAGGCTTTACTATTAACAGATCAACATATTCAGTGATCAATGAATGGAAAAATAAAACAAGTGACATAATGGTACTCCCACTAAGCTAGTGGGATAGAAAAATTTAAGGTAAGTTTTGAGCTGAAAATTTTTTTTTGCCTTTGCATTAATGTAGATAAACATTTCTACGTCAGGTATCAGATGCATTTCTGTAACACTGTGACACCACTTAGGTTTAACTTTAAGCAACTCAATAACCTGTTGATAATATTTATACTAATTAATTTCAGATATAAAAAAAATGAGGTCTTAAATCTCTTCATCAAAATATACCACTTTTCCAGATAAGTATATTAATTAGTATATTAATTTTGCTTAACTATAATCACAAATTTGCTAATCCAAGAACTCTTATGAAGTATGGGAAAAAATTATATTTGGATCCATAGTATGAATCATGTCAGACAACAAAACACCTGAATATTATAATTATGAATGTTATTGGATGTTCTGGATTTCTCTCTTTCTTTTTGAATTAAAAAACTATGCCGATTTTGCTGTAAAATAAAGGTATGTAAAACTTACAAATATTGCAATTTTTTTTGGCAAAGTAAAATTTGCCTTTCTCTAGAGCTCCCGGTAATAGAACACTGGCACAGGTTGCCCACAGAAGTTATGGAGTCTCCCTCCTTGGTGATCTTCTAAAGCTACTTGGACATGGTCCTGGGCAACTTGCCATGGGTGATGACCTCCAGAGGTCCCTTCTTACTTCAGGCGTTCTGTGAGAATGATGAGATTCACTACTTCAGCTTAGAATCTAATACTTACCAACACAAAACAAACCCAAATTAAAAGTTCACTGAACAAATGAAGTACAAGCTCCCTTTATTTTTTTTTCTCCCTTCATCCTTGTGTAATGTCTAGTCAATCCTATTTCATTCAAATCATAGTCTGAAATTTAATGGAAAAAGTGAAAGCCTCCCACCACCTGGATCAGCTGGAAAAAAAAAAAAAAAAAGAAAGAAAGCTTGTGCATTTTACATGCTGTTGTCTGAAGCCAATGTAGATCAAAGATTTTTTTCACATCTATTTAAAAAAAAAAAACAAAAGCCATTAATTTGCCTTGATGTGTTTTTCAAATTATCTGAGAATATCCATTTATGACTTTTCAGATTATAACTGTGGCTATCATCAGTAAGATTATCAGATAAAGGCTTTTCAAACAAGTTTTAGCAACTGCTTGCCTGAGGCATGTTGGCTACTAACTAAATAGCTTGGATTATTAGATTATATAGCTAACTAAAATTAGCTTGGATTATTAGATTATAAATAATATGTTGATTTATAGCCCCCATTTTATTTAACTATATAAATATTAAATTCCTTCACTTAGAATCTTGTAGTGACACTATCCAAAATTCAAATTGTAGAAATTGCCCAAGATGTACAATGTATAGAAAACTTCCCCCATTGGTTTTCAGATAGACAAAGTATTTGTCCAGCACTGCTAGAGAGGATTTCACAGCACAATTCTGCTTTGAAAAAAATTCTTCCTTGTCTACTTCCTACAGCAAGGAACTTAAAGCACACAGGATGCTTAAACTACTTCATCAGAGGAAAAGTTCAAGTCACGAAGACATCCATTGTATTGTTTAAGCTTGTTTTAAAATCAAAAAATTAGGCAGAGACATTTGTATATTAAATATATATATATATATATATTAGCAGTTCCGTCTTTCAGAGTACATTGGAAATAAAAATTTTGGGTAAGTTTGTAATGTTCCTTAGATACCTAAAGAAATCAATAAACAAGGCTGGAATTAGTTCACAGGCAGTTTTTTCATTGAAAAACCTTGTAAATAACGAACAGTTTCATTCTTATGAGTAGTAGGGCTTCCTATAACACATCTAAAACCTTAGACTTTATAAATCAGGTTTTTAAAGCAGAAGAAGCTACATTTTATGCCATTAGAAGTCCCTTGTTACTTTTGCAAAAAAGTAGATTGGGTTTTAGTTTCTCCTTCTTCTCTTCTCTTCTCTCCCTCTTCAGTTATTAAATGAAAGTGAAAATGCAATTTTTCATTATTTTCAAGAGCCTTACCAAAGTCTTCAACTGTCATCTTCATGTACCAATATGTTGTGTGCACTTACACAGAAGAGAGACAAATACTGATCTTTTTGGCCTTGAACAAAACCCAAGTCAGTAATTGTAGTGTAAAATCTTTGCATAGATCAAAGTTATGATTTTCATGTATGTACCTGAAATGAGGGCAATGCACATGAATTAATGTATAAGCCATGCGATACTACTGATACATACACAGCAACCCAATAAGTTGCTAATACAAACTGTGGTCACAGTTTAGTCACTAAAACAAATCAAAGTGAACATCATACTTTTTTTTTTTTTTTTTTTTTTTTGGTCCCTCTCCACTACTCAGGTAAATATCTGTCTTTTTCATTCCAGATCATACCAGCATATGAATATGTTTTCAGAAACATTGCTTGGTCCACATCTCCTCCTTCACTCTCTTATCTGAATCTGTAGTCCCTGTTATCACATACTTTTCACTTGTACTGTCAGCCACAGCAAACACTGCCACAAATTGCATCAAAAGGCAATATTTTTAGTTGACAATGATGTAAACTCATAAGAATTGATCTCACAGGTTTACAAAGAAGAATGAATGAATAAGAATGCAACTTCAGAAATAAAGTTGAGTATCAGTAATATTTTGTTTCCATGATAGAAAATAGAATAGGCTTCTATTTCCTCTAGAAAGGCTTGATGATAAACATGATTTTTATTAACCAAATGCATTTTTTTTTTTTAATTAGAATAAGAGAGAGAAGGCATGCTTACTTTCAGATCCCCGTTCTTTTCCCCATTCATCCTCAGGCAAACACATTTGATAGATTAGGTCTCCACTAGAAAAGTTATGTTCATTATCGTGTTTTTCTGTCTTTAGAAAACCATCAAAACTGAAACATATTCTGAAAAGTTTAAAAATAAAATAACACTACAAACAAAGGAACTCTTAATTAAAACTTAATGAAGAACAGAAAAAGCAATAGCACAATATCAAGGGAGAGGTAGAAGAGAAAGAAGCATTCACTCTGAGATACTCGATATTTTAATTGGTTATCTGCAACAAATAAGAAACTGTGTGTTATGATTCTGATTCTAACCTTAATAAAGTCCATGGCAAAAAGCCCAGTGAGTTCAGTGGGGCCAAGATGAAGTTCTAATTGAATGAATAAATGACTTCAGATAAAATAAGTTACTTTATTTCCTTCACATGTCTATTCTAGCAGAAAGAAACAACAAAGATTTATTGAAATCTGTCAAAGAGGCAGGTAATTGAGTTTATTTTGACCTGGATCAAAGGAAATAAGTACTTATGAGGAGAGTAATTTTGAGTATGAATTCATTGAAGTAATGGAGTTAGACATTCAGTTTTCCATTTGAAATGTATGTGTCTAAAACCTGCCCTGAACTGAAACCTGAACTGTCTAAACACCTTCCTGAGAAGGAAATTCTATTTTAACACAACAACTGTTGAACCATTCTCAGAAAAATATGCAGAATTTGTTGACAAAAAGGGGTTCATCCTTCTGTGCTTACAGTCCTCTCTACCAGTCTCACTTTAAATTCACAAAAGAAGGAGCTATTTAAAAATCGTCACTCATCTTTCCTGAATGCAAAAGGACTTAGCTGTTAGCTATGAAAGACATAATAATAGATGAGAGAAAGACCTCCTTTGCCCTCTCCCAACACCACCTCAGGGTCTCCTTCCTCCAGTTGCCACTAGTTGTTGCCACTAGTTGCTGCCACCTCTTTGTCCCAGGTCATCTGTGAGAGAGACTGATCTGGCAGAAGGCTATCTAAGGCCATCTAATTATGTTGGGGAATTTTCTGTAGGGATTTTCTTCCAGGGCTCAGAAGCAGGAAATTTCAAATTCAATGCACTAGCAGAACTGAAACATGGAAAGATGGATGCAATATCAGAGTTCTCCTTTAACTGGAAGGTTTCAGATATTGTTGCCCAAATCTGTCAATTCAAGCAATTCAAGAAACAGGTGTAATGAATTATCCTAAAACTAATTGCCTGCAAATGCAGCTCTAGCTGTACTTCCATAGTTCTTTGGCAGATTACTATTATGAGAGTTATTCTTCTTTCTGTTTAAAAACAACCATTCATTAGAACAAGAGGGAAAATTAAGGTAGAGGAGTAGGGAAGAGCATAAATCCTTAGCCCAGTGGTTATAGACCATTTTATTTCATGTGGGAGACTAAGGTTCAAACCTCATGGATCAGTTTAATGAGAGACCAATTCTACTTGTGAAAACTAATGCAGACAACAACTTGCTAACAAAACAGAAGAATATCAGAGAGAGAGATTGAATCTGCATCTCATATTCTCTTTGATGTCAGCAAGAGCATCTTTTACAGATGAGGGTCTTTCTTTACAGTGCTTTGGTTCCAAACATACATTGAGATTAAAGATTACAACAGACATGTCGAATTTTTTGCAGAGAAAACCATTTGTACCCATCATTCCCTTTGGTTCTCCTCATCTTATCCTGGTGAGTATTCCACCCATTGAAGTTCTTCTTGAAGTAAGATTCAGTTTCAAGATATTACATATCCTTGACTAGCAGCTTATAACATTCATTAAGAGTAATTGAAAGGTATAACAATTTATAGCAAAATACAAATAAAATATTTTAGTCATGATCTGGTAGAGCAGATGTTTTCTAAGCATCATGACATTTTAACTACATATTCTTCTCTCCTCCATCTCCCCCCCCCCCCCACCTCCCCAAATAAAACATTACAAGCAACTTCAGCAAGTGAACTAATAAATCTTTTAAATTTATGTTCGTTATCATAGGAAATGAAATACATTTTGGAATGCCAAGCATGAAATGTTCTGGAAATTGATTGAGAGGTTTTCTTTGTATTTCTCAGTCTAACTTCTATGTGTAATATCAGTCCAAATACTTACAGCATTAACTTGGGAACATTTGCCATTTTCAGCAATCTGATGACTGCTTACTGCTGTCTGGGGACACATAAACGCTTGTGTTCATTCTGAAGTATCCACGTACCTGTGAAGTATGCATACTAAATGATGGAAAGCATGCTATATTACAAAACTGATTGCATATGTCAGTGTATGCACCACATTTTACAAATTAGTCTGTATTAAACTCCTCTTCATGCATGATTTAAGGGGAGATTCATGACCTTTGTTCAAACTCAAGCTTCTTTCTAATTTTTTATCTGGAGTTTCTTTTCTGTTGAAAACAGAAAAGGCAAAATGCTGTAATATTCTGATAAAATGTTTATTGGACTTATGAATTTTAAAAACCTTCAATAACAAGGTTAGGGGAGGCTTGTATAAGCATTAGCATTATATGTAACTATCAAAAGCCTGTATCAGCACAGAATTTTCTCCTAACAGCACATCACCCAAGCAGCAGATATAGAGATAAGCAATACTATTATCATGAAAGAAAAAATCTGGATTATGTTTTTGTTCTCCCTTTCTCCTTCACAATGCCTCTAATCATTTGAGACATCCGCATATGAAAAAGGACAAATTCAAGCTCTTCAAAAATAACTCTGCACTGACTTTTCACTTAAACATTCATTTCAAGGTTGTATGGATCTTGTAAGTGACTTTGTTTTAGATCATTGTATTTTTCTCCATCAGACAATGTATTATGACTACAGTACTGGCTAGATGCCATATCTATGCAATGTTTTGCAAGGCACAACAATAATTCCATAGCATAGATCCTGTTTCTTCTATAAAGATTTATAAAATATGTAGAGCAGAAAGTGTCTGAGCTTTCTGACTACTTCGGAATGTAGAGATTTCATAATTCTTAGAGCTATATGAAATAAACATAATTAAAAAGTTGTCAGCCAATGTCTTGTCCAAGAGTAAAACCAAAACCAATAAACCTAGATGATTTGCAAATTCTCCAGCAGAAACAGAAGTGGTCCCATTTCACAGCATGTTGTACATTATTTGTATGTATAAGTGTACAATAATTGATTTACTTACCACTGCTGCATTTTTCAGTGTTTTTTCTTAGCAGCCACTTTACTTTCCGCTTTCTCCTGTTTCTATTTTGCAAATGAAGATAACTAGGATAACCAGTTTTAATGTGGAAGAAATTAAACTATAGCATAAACCTAGCGGTCTGGAACTTTAGTTTCTTTTTTCCCTTAATATTGGGAAGATCCACATGGAGGATCCAAGTATTCAGGTCATTCTTCACATTGAGAAAATAATTTAGCAATCTTCAGAAGCAAAGTTTATTCTTCTCTCTTTTGACCCAGCTGATACTCATCATTAACAAGTCAGCCCCAAACAGTATAGCAGTTCCTGATTGGCTTGGAGGGCCTTAAAATCTCAGGAAAAAAAAAATAAAAATAAAAATAAAAATATCTTAAGAGTTTTGTGCTCAAACAAAGTGTCCTTTGAATCATGGTATTCAACAAGAAATACTTCAGATGTGAATATGTCTCAAAAATGCTGAAGAAGACCCAGACAGGATGATAGAATGTGTTTAAAATTTATTTTTAAATATTTAATAATATTTAATTAAAATAAATAATAAATAGTATATGAATAAACAATAATTTGTTTTAAATTTAATTAGTTATTTCTACTTTGACTACTAAAATATAGAGGCAGATACGGTTGATATGGATGGGTGTATGGTTAAGGCTTAACTGAAACAAGTTCTCCATTACCCACTAACTTCTGTTGTTATCATCATAAATGGAGTTTGAATTGAAAGTGCCACCAAAGTCAGCAATAAAGTCTGTCACAAAGACAAAGAACATCACCTCTGTATCATTAGCCAATTTAGTGTCATCAGCAACAAAGGGCGGTGAGCCCATTGTCATAGACTGGGTGACAAGATTTGATTCAGGAGCTGACCAAGAGCCTCAGTAATCAAAGAGTTTTGTTAGTGGGTTCATTGTATACTACGTTCTTAGTGTGTGGCAGCTTTAAACCATAAGGCTTACAGTAAAACTAAAAACAAAGGGAGGTGTCAAGTTTTACAGTATTTCAGGGTAGTATTTAACAGGTTTGAAGTCACACACCATACTTCTCAACAGTCTTTTTTACCATGTTTTCCTTCTCTTGTTTCTTAAATACTGATTTTATACTTATTTAGATATTTTGTTCACCATGGTGTACCAACTATGCAGACAAGAACCTATGCAAATTCTGTTTGACTAGTTCTGAGTGTCAGAAGAACCACTCAGTTTCTCAAACCATTAAAAAAGTTCCTGAATGTTTTCTTTCTTTTCTCCATATACTCAAAACAGATGTATGTTTAAAACATTATGCTATATGAAGTTTATGTCCCTGTAGAGATTTCTATAAAAGTTTATGCTTGTTGAGCTTTCTGTCTTTTGATCAAAGCCAGTTGAATAATAAAACTGAGAGAAGTAAAATCATGCAGAGCTTCCAGAGTAGTTTTCTATTTCTGTTTTTATGCATCTTGGATATAATAATTTTCCAGCAGTACATTAAGTGATTCAGCTAAACTCTAATGACATCTGATAGCACTTTTTTAAAAAAAAAAAAAAACAGCTGTGTATTGTACCACAGTGTAGTTTTATGTTTTTGTTTTGTTTTGTTGATTTTTAATTTTTATTTTGAGTCACCAAATTGACATAAACATGTCTATATTAGGAAAGGGATAGGAAGACTAAAACTAAGAATCCTAGCTGAATTTAAGGAGAAAAATCACACATATTAAAACACTTATGATGTCACATCATTTTTGCTCCCTTCTGATAAGAACTGAAAGTTCTTGAAATTAATGTCACTCCTCTTTTTCAGTCACCAAAGTGATGATGACACTACCAGTGGAGATCCTATACTTGCATTATTTCTAAAAGTATTTATTATTAATAGCTATCTCAAAATATTCAATATTTGCCTAGGTTGGTGAAGACTGTCCACCAACACACTACAAGTTAACAAGATCCATTATGGCACTAAAGTTACTCTCAAATGATGGCACAAGTCTCTGGGCCTCAGTCATGAAAGTAAAAAAACATTACACTTTTGTCTGCAGGAGGAATTTCTTCAACCTTGGTCTAAGTAGGTGCCAGATGCATTTAGAGTATCGAACAAAACCACCCCAAATGCATTTTCTATACCAAAATATCCAGTAAAATGTGGGAGTGAAAAAGTTAGAAAGGCATTTACTTTTCTACCTTAAAGGGGTTAGTTAAGCATAAAACATTACATTTTCTTTGAATCACTGATCTGTTAAACAAAGAGAAAGAGCAGCTCACCTATATCTTCACTGATTTTGAAGTCCTTTAACACTAAGGAAAAAATCATGGAATGAAGCTCTCCTTCCCCAATGTAAATTGCATTCTGTTCTTCACTAAAGGCAGTGAAAGCTATTCACTTCCAACAAACTGCTTTTTCCTAATTAAAATTTTCACTGAAGAGAGAAAAGTAGGATCAAGAGGGATGATGTGAATAGGTCATGAATCAGAGCCTGCAGTACTATTAGAAAAATCACAGATGCAAGGCGTCTTCCTTTATTGATGCAGTTGTTGCAGCTGAATGGTTCATTTAACCTGTATTGAGGATCTGTGCAAAAACTCCAAATATTTTTGTTTTACAATAGTTTCAGCAAACATTGTTGTTGTCTTTCATATAGGAATACTGTTAAATGCCAAATGACCACCTTCCAGTGAAGCCACCATTTCAAAAAAAAGTTGATTTTGTTTACTGTCTCTCACTGAAGCTGAGGAGGATGGATTGAAGAAAGGTAAGCTCAAAAAGATTAAACAAGTAGATATTGCAGAGCTATGTGCTGCATGTGACATCACAGGAATGCTCCTATACTCCCATTAAATCCTTGTCTGCCTACACTTGTATAAGAAGCTGCTAAGTCCTTTCCAGAGCACTGCACAGAGTCGGTACTCACAGTTGTGGTGTCCTGCTGCCTGGGATAAAGCAGAATTTCACAGCAGTCTTCCATTATCTGAGAATGAAGAGACGTAATGTTTATGCATGGTGTTGGTCAGGCCTGTTACTTTGATAATGAAATCTGAGCAATGTTGTTGCTTCCATTTTTTTATCATGAGCATTTGGATAGTCTGTACTCTCAGTTGCAGTTTGTATAGGGTTTCCCTTTCTCCTATGGTGACAGAGAGCTTGCAGATCAGCATGATTCTCTCCTGGGAAGGAAAATGAAAGGGAAGCAGCAGCTCCCAGTAAATGATGTTCTTACCTTGCTGCTGCTATCTCTGCCATATCACTGGCTGGTGTTTGCAAGGCTTTGCAGCAAAAATGTGTTTTATTAGACATGTAAAAGAAACTAGGATGGTGATTTATGTTGTGGGAAATAGGATAAAACATAGAAGTTCCTGAAGCAAAATTTGGTTTAACAGTAGTGCAGGTATCACTGGGAGAGGGGAATAGGTGGAGGTGAGTTTCTCTTTGCAGCACATTGAGGTACGGCTATAGCAGGAGCAAGCATGCCAGCCCAGAGGTGGGCAGCCCAGACAACACTGAGGCCCAGTAATTAAGATACAAACCCAGTATCCTTAATAAACCTTTACTCAAGACCTTCCCAATACATCTTTATGGCTTTTGTTGTGCTGTATAAATTAAAGGTGACTATGATAAGATTAAGATGGCTCTGAAGTGATAGATGGGACAGAGCCAGGTGAATGAAAGGGTACAATAAGGTCAAGGAGCTAATAGGATTTCAGCATTTTCAATTAATTTGATGGAAAGAGTGGAACAAAACTAAATTCACTGTGGACAAAAAAGAAATGTAAAAGTGAGAATGACATAAAATCATCATCAAAGAGTAAAGAGAGATGATGCTGAAGTAATGATAAGGAAGAGGAGCAGAGCCATGAGTCCAGGACTTCATATCAAATGTTGAGTCAAGAGTGAGGAGATAAGAGACTCCAAGTTCAGATACAAACTTCCATGTTTAACAGTTCTGAATGATGCACTTTTCCTTCTTTGTATCAAAAGAGTCTTCGTCTATATTCCCTTAACTAGAATATCTCTGTGTGATAGCAGGGAGAGTCCACATAAAGCAGAAGACAAGAAAATACAAAAGACGAATTTGTTGTCTGCAGTATAGTGTTTCCATAAAGCAGAGGTAATGCGGTTATCTTGGAGCTGGACATGGATACTTTTTACATGGTAGCTAAATGTGTCCACAAATTTGTGAATGGATGTGAGAAAAAGTCCTTCTTACTATTCTAATTATATTCCTTTCTCTGCTACTTTTCTTTGCTTCTGCCTTATTTTGGTGCTAGCAGGAAACCTTTCCCATTGGTTACATCCTTGCTAGGTCTGAGAGAATATCTTAAGTAGAAAAATGGAGAAAAATAGAAGAATATGTTACTAACATTTCTCAGATCCATGTAGTTTTTTTTTTTTCTTTCTTTTCTTACTTTTTTTTTTTTCTTCAATCTGTAAAAAATGGAAAGGTATAATTACAGGAAAAGGAATTCCTGTAATTTTGTAATGACGTTGAAAAGAAGACTTCATGGAAGTCTTGAAGACTTCATGGAAAGACCTTACTCCCTGTATTGGAGAAAAATGGGTGAGGCTGGTTGTTCAGACTATCATCTAAAAATAAAAGTAAATGCATAGAAATACAGCTCTAGGAAAGAAAAAAAAAAAAAAAAAAGCAAAACTGTGAGCAATATGGTAATGTATCATGGTGGAAAAACTCATCTTTAAAAAAATATGTAAGGAATAAACATACTGTGAACATGGCTATACATCACACACATTGCACCCACTAATCAAACCAAAGCAGTCTAATAACTACTAGTCTTACTTTTATCTTAAAACAGATCTAAGGTAAAATGCATGAAGCTAACATGCCCAACTCATCTGATTCAGTTATTTACTAAATTAATATACAAAATACATGTAACTGTGTTAATTCAATAAGCTAAACCTTTTTTTTTTGCCATTTTTTTTTCCCAATTAATGCAAAAAGGTATAATAGAAAAAGTAAAAATTTCCTTGTAGAGTGTTCAAATTGCAATTGTGAGCACCCCCTTTATTTGAAACTGAAAAACTTGCTTGAGTTGCTTTCTGTTTTTTAAAAAAGTGGCTTCATGATAATAAAAAATACTCATAGGAAAGGCGAACTTTTTACTTTTAATGACAATCCCTTTTATTTTAATATTATGAGTTTTATAGATTACATTAAGATATCTTACTGTTGTGTGATACTGAGAAAAATTTTTCCTTAGTTTGTTATAGAATAGACTAGATTATTATTTACACTGACTATATGCAGAATATAATTTCTCAAAATTAAATCTTTCTATTTTATAATTTTAATTTGGCTTGAATTTATAATTGTTTATTTCTTTAAAAATTAATTGTATAATTTGACCCTCTTTCCCCAGTATAAACATATTTTGTCATTAATAATGACAATTTTGTGTAAGGGTACCTAGCACTTATTTATTGAGGAGTTTCCAAGAACAAGTAAGCAAGTAAGCATTCCATCTTTGTTTGAACTGCTATATTTTAGGTTTTAATGTTTTTCTCTTATTTTCCCTGATACAATTATTTTAAGAAAGTAAGGATGTGCGTATTACATAAGTACTAATACCCATGCCTTCTCCAGTTCTCTCAGCCAACACTGTACTAAAAAACAAAAAGCAAACAAACAAACAAACAAACAGCAAAAAAATAAAAATAAAAATAAAAATAAAAATAAAAATAAAAATAAAAATAAAAATAAAAATAAAAATAAAAATAAAAATAAATAAAAATAAAAATAAAAATAAAAATAAAAATAAAATAAAATGGATTTTCTTGTCTACATGATTAATAAAGACCAGGTTAGCTGTACATTTCAATGGGATTTAGGCACTTAAATATCTAGCAGCTTTAAAATTTAGCAGCTTTAGCATTTTTCTAGGTGACCAGTGTAATTAGTTCAAAGCTAAATTCACATATTTAGATTTCTCCTTATATATTTATTTATACACTATCTTATCAGCAAATATTTATAAATATACATAAACGTGTGCGAATGTTTATACATTTATTGTCAGCAAGCCTTTCCTACTTCCTTGTTTTTTTAATGGATGCACGGTTGTATCCATTTTAAACATGGATGTGAGAAAAAAAAATCTTAACATAATATATTTAAGAAATGATCTTGAAATAGACATTGGAAAGTTTAGGAAAAAAATGATAAATTACATGAAGTTGGAAATGGATCTATACGTCTGGATATAGTACTGGAAAATCATCTGGAATTCTGGAGTACATCTGGAAATGTATTATCACATGCAAAAAAATATCCATGTAATTGAGAGATGGCTCTCAATGACTGTAAAGGAGGGAGGATTGTTTTTCAGATTATGTGTTATAGCAAACGAATCAAGGTAAAATCCTGTTATGTAAAACTTATTGTATCCTGTACAAAAAAGGAGACAAAATACCTGAACTCCTCCTTCCTCTTATGTAATTCCTAAATTACTTTTGTAGAAAATGTTTTGTAGAAATTAGATTTTCTGTATTTGTAATTATGTAAAGGATGTACTCTCTCTATATATAAATAACTGGTATAGATAACCTCTCGATATATATATATATATATTATGCTGGCATTTAAGGCTTCTCTTCTCCCACCTTTTTATATTTTTGGGCTATCCATGATATTATTTCTACTTTTTCAGTAAATCTAGCAACACCTATCAGCAATACCAGGGGGAAAAAAAAAAAAAAAAAAAAAAAAAAAAAAAAAAAAAAAAAGCTAAAATGAACAGAAATGATACAATATGTTTAAGAAAGGATTGGGATTTGTTCTGAGACAGAATTTGCAAGGTAACAGTTTAAATAGATGATCGTCCTATGACTTCATTCATGGTTAATGAGTTATCAAAACAAAATGATTTTGTATATTTGTTTGTTTTTCAAATTTATATAATTGCGGCTTTTCAGCCTACACTATTTTCATACTAAATTAACCTTTTGTATTTGATTTCAGTGTTGGTTACTGATGTTTATGGCTTGAATTATGAATGGCATTTTATCTTGCAGGAGGAACTGATGTTTATATGCATCTCTAAAACTGAAGTCCTTCCATAATATTTGCATAACTGGTAAAAATCAGATTTTAGGCTGCATTGAAACAAACTTCCTGATAACATATTAATGTAAAAAATACAGTGTGCAGAATTGAAACCAAATGTTTTCACAAAACTTTTCATTGAAATTAAGCAATCATCTTTATGTAATATGAATTCAATTAAATCTCAAGAAATTAATGTCTCAATAAGTAAGGGGTGCGAGGCAGCCGATACTCCAATGTGTCTGACTTTCCAGTTAAACTTCTACAAAATTTCTAATTTTAGTAAAAGAAAATATTGACATTAAACTCAAGGTAAGAAATTATTATACATCGTTTTATGTATCTTTATATAAAAAGTTACAAGTAGCAAGCATATGACACAGAAATGGAACAGTAACAGCAACAATTGTGAATGCATGCTTTTTTACAATGTGTCTAATAAGGGGATTTT
Organism: Aythya marila; assembly: GCF_965140915.1. Taxonomy (NCBI): domain Eukaryota; kingdom Metazoa; phylum Chordata; class Aves; order Anseriformes; family Anatidae; genus Aythya; species Aythya marila. The sequence continues at coordinate 97,232,373 of NC_139043.1, read as the reverse complement.
TGCCAACTCAAATATTCAGTAACATACATGCAAATTATTTTCTCAGTGTCAAATTCAGTCATATTGCTAGATGCTTATCCAACAAACATTTCTATTGAAGTGATTATGAATGGCTAAATACCTGATTTCAATAAATTGTTCCTGAAATTGGGAATTTAAATTGCAATGACAAGAAAAGAGAAATAGAAAAAGAGAAATGACTGATAAGCATAATAATGAAAGTCTTATTGCCTTCTAGTAATTTTACTCAACATTGCTGAATTTTGTCATGATATGAGAATAGCTGGTCAGAGAGTCCATAAAACCTCTAGCTGGTGTTTCCAAGGTCGATAGTTTCACATTTCATTGTAGCATGTTCAAAATCACCCAGGAGCGCACTATTCTCAAGCAGTCTATATAATGAAAACAATGTACATACAACAAAAGTTCAATGTAATCTTCTTCCACATATCACACAACAAACAAGTAGATAACAAACTTAAAACATATCAACTAAAATAAAATGAAGAAAAAAAAAAGAAGAAGAAAAAAAAAAAAGTAGGGACAGTCTCAGTCATCTCAGTCAGGAGTTAATTTCTTCAAGTTTGCAGTAAACCTTATAATGTTTTTAAAAACTAAGGAACACTTGGTGGCCAGAAAGCGAATTACAAAATAAACATATTATTGTGCAGTGGGAATCCCTTTCAAAAGAAGTAAGAAATGTCTGTAACTTTTAAGTTTGGATAAAGGCAGTGAAATGAAATTTGAAACATGTCCACTCTGTCTTCCTGATAGCTGAAATAGTTCACTATAGATTTTTCCATTCACAGTTCCCTTGATTGTATAAATAGTGTTTCTCTGAAAGCAAAACAAAGTTAAAATATGTTCTCCCTGTGAAGAGAAATACAGACAAATATTTACCTAAACTATCTGGAAGCAATAGAAACATTAATGGAATATCTCCCATTAAAAAATTGCTATATACATATGCATGTGTAAACATGTATATACATATATATGCTTAGATATGTATATAAGGAAATTGACAGACTAGCAGCTATTTATAACTTCAGTAAAATATGAGATTATGTTTATTAAGTGTTGATAACAAATTATACAAAATGAAAAGTCTAGGAAAAGACTCAAAAAAAAATAATCAAACATTAACATTAGTGCTACAGAATCTCTAAATTTATCTGTTCTCTTATGTACTCTTCCTATACTCCCATATACTTCACAAGGTTGAATGAGTAAAACAAACTGAATACAAGTTGTTCCATATTTTCATGGCTTGGGCTAGGTTGCCAAATTTTACAGTTTCTCATGCTGGAACTCTAAATTTTATTTTCATAAATTAAAAATGAATAAAACTCTACAGCCATGAAAAGCATCTATCTTTATGATATGTTGAGAATACAGATAATATTTGGCTGGGGGATTATATTTAACTGATTCTACAGTCAAGAGTAATAATTTAATAGGAAAGAGTAATAAAATAGGAATTTAATTTTTCATAGTTTACAGTGCTGAAGTGGTCATCTGTCTGATTTTCAATCTTCTCATTATTAAAACATGGCTCTCTCCATGCAAGGACAAGGTGGTGTATAGCTTGAGGACTAACAGACATTTTAACAACATAACAAATAAAATGGAATGGAACAGATGGTTCATTTTTTTGTATAGGTATTTTTACTTACCTCAAGTTTGTCTCCTAGACCCTAGTTGTGTTGTACTCAGACTCATGTTTGCTTAGAGACCCAATGAGGCAGAACCTGGAATGTTATGGCTATTTCATTCAAAATAATAATGTTTGCATAGAAAAAAAAAGAAATATATGCATATAGATACTTAATAAAATGCACAAATTGATAATCTGATCAATATTCATGAAGAAATTTACATTGGCATGCAGTTAGGTTAAAATAGTCAAATAACTTGTTTTTAAAAGATAGAAGTGCCTTAATGTGCAAAGAAAATATGGAGAGCATGTAAACAGTCACAAGAAGTGCATAAATTATGCATGCAACAGAAAACTTAAGTATATATATAAAAAGTTTCTTTTTGCTTTTCCAAATAAATGGTTCATATCTCTTTCTTCTTTTCTTTTTCTTTTACTTTTAATCATTCATATTTACAGTCATTCAGAATGTAATATACAGTAGAAATATCTCTTTTATTAAAAATATCATGCTCAACTTTTTCATTGATTAGAAAGATTCCTTTTAACTACATTATTCTAAGTAAATATAGGATCATTCTCTATTTACTATTCTGTCTCATACTGTAATTAATATATATTTATATCTATAAACATACTGTGATCAATAATGGAACAGATACATTAACGTTTTGCAAATATTTTCATTTGTTGTATAAAAGATAATGTTTCATGGGAAAAGGGGTTTCCTTACCCCAGGTTAGTGATTCTCATTATTGTGTCATACATCAAAATGATTTTGAAATGTTAGACTAACAGTAGATGATATTCAAGGCCACCTCAGTTTCAAGGAAACCACATGCACGTGGCTCTATCAAAAACTAGACTTGCACAAAATCTTCTTTGTTTTTTTTTAAAAAACGCACTTGTTCTCTGTTGACCAGTGCATGAATGCATGTGGGCAAGTATATAAAATAGTAAAAGAAAAAGAAAGATATCACGTAGAAGGGTAAAACAGATACAGAAGCTTCCAGGAAACTGGAGCAGAGATGAGAGAGAGACAAAGAAAGATAATATAATGGTATATGCTATCAAGAAACAGAAATTTAAACAATAAACAGAGAGGAAAGAAAATATGTCTTTACTGAATAAAGAGTGAATATGCTTGGGCAATCAAGTCCTTACACAATAGTCTTCATCAAAAATCTATTGATACTGACCGCTGAACAGCTTTATCATGTCTGGACAGCCTGTGGCTTGTGGTTGGTACCTCTTCAATTTCATCTATCTCACACGCATCTGCAGCATCTTGTGAGTAGCTATGCTTCATGACAAGGATATTTCTCCTGTTCATGGGCTGAATGAGTGGTTTTACAGGTTGGGGTTGTATTTCTGTCAAGACAGAAGCATCTCTTGTGCTGAGGTTACTACGGCTGCCCTTAATGCTAGACACTTGTGATCCACAGTGATGGTCATGAATGCATTTTGAAGATGATCTCCGCAGTTTATGATAATTTTCAAAGTCATCTGCAACATCAGCAAGGTCAGCTGTAGGCCCTGTCCCTCTGAGGGTGCATAATTCATAATGAGGAGGCTCAAACACCTCCTGGAACACCGTTTGATCAAAGTCTGTTTTCCTTTGGACAAATTTTTTACGAGGCTGCTTGATCTGTACTATCACAGAGATAACAATGAGGATGATAACAATACAAGACGTCACCCCAATTATGGTCCCACTGGTATTGGTAAGTTGGTCCAATAGGTTAGCTTTTCTTTTTTCTGTGTTAAAATAAATAAATAAATAAATAAATAAATAAATAAATAAATAAAAAAAAAGCACAGAATTAGTTGCAGTTCAAAAATAACAATGGCAATGAAGGGTTCACAGATTACTGTAAAGCCATGCCTAGTCTATGTCTGAGTTCAATTAATCAGTCTTAGTGGGGAAATAAAAAAGAAATCAAGTATTCATGAAAACCAAATGAACAATACATGACTCCACTAAGTGGCTTGGTTAGTGCTTTTTTCAAGCTCTTTTAACTAGATGAAAAATTTATTTATGTATTTTTTGTTGTTGTTATTTCGTATATAAAAAGCAACCACCATAATAAACGGATGGATCTGTCTTCTCTAGTAAATATATGTTGCTAGAACATTAGGATAAATGAAATATCAAGCCTTCACAAGTTTTAAAAATAAATTGGGAACTTTTTTGAACTCCTACTATTTATGAGCTGAATGGGACTGTTGACTGTACTCAGTGAAAAACTAAAACTAAATTGAATAAAATAGAAATGTTATTCAGAAAGGAAAGGAGTTTTCAGAAAGAACAACAACAACAACAACAAAAAGTGTGCAAGATATTTATTTTTTTCCTAACCTAATAATTATCAGAATGTTTTAAAACATACTCAGTAATCCAAAAGCTGATTAGACCTACTATCCTTTACTCAGAGGCTGCTAGGAAGTTGGCCAGCAAAATCAGTATTAAGAATAAAAGAAAATAAAAAGTATGCAGTAAAATAATACAGAGACAAAATTTCGCTTTCCTGTTCTGCGTATTTCTCTGTGATTTGCTTTCAGATGGCTTCAGAGAGATAAAACAGTGACTGAGCCAAGATGAAAGTATTCACATCAGTCTCTTACAGGCATCTCAAGACTTGACAAGTCTGATTAAGTTTTAACACTCAGTTTAGTGTAATTTTTCTTGGCAACCTAAAACATACCAAAGGACTTGAGGAAAAAAAAAAATAACATTCACCTCTTTATAATCTTCTAGGTACCAACAATGAACTTTTTATCACTCCCTATTGCCTACTCTTGTAGACTCATTTGGGGTTTCTCTGACTGACACAGACTCTGCAGAAGGAGCTGGTTTAGAAAAAGCAACACAGCAACAAATAGCCTTTTTTTTTTTTTTTTTTTCATGTAATTATCAAACCTCATTTTTCTAGTCTGAAATACAAGACAGGGTGATTCTATTGGCACATGAGCCAATAAAAAGACACTCAGCAAATAAAAGATGAAAATAATTTTGGAAATTACACAGGGGAAGGTTTTCTGTTTTCTTCTGTGTTACAGAAACAGAGAACATATAGTTCTTTACCATGTTTATTTCTTTTGAAGAATATTATTTCACATCACAGTTTTGTTATGTTCATTTGAAATATGATTTCATTTATGTTTTACCCTACTGCATTGCTTGTCAAGATTTGACAGGCTTCAACAGACTAATGGGATGACTTCTAATCTTCATTCTGAATATTTTCTTGATTGGTTTCTAAGTTCATTATTACCCATGTTTTCAGGAGCAAATCTGTTGTAATAGAGGAGGAAAAAAAATAAAAAAATAAAAAAAAAATAAAAATAAAAACTGTGTCCCTGCCTCTCTAGCCTGTAATGAAAGTTAGTTAAGCTTTTTTTCTCTGAAGACAACAAAGATTCTGATGATTTTTAATTTCATTTTATTTTTTAAATACAGAGTTATATTTAGAAACCATTGTGAACATCTGGTAGGGAACATCAGTCCCTACCTATGAAATAGACATTATGTCTAATTTTGTGTGTTGTCTTTGCACTTCATTTTCACTGGAGGATTATATACAGATTTGGCTGCCTTTTTACAATGTTAGTTCTACTTCATCTGGGATTTTTAGCCCACCTGATCTATTATGGACATGGCATGCAGCTAAAATACACCTGTTATGCATATGCTACTTCACTACAAAAGTAACTACGACAAAGGAACTAAAGTATTACTTTTAATTGCATTGTATCTTGTACAGAAACAAAGTGATCAGAAAGCCTGCCAGAAAACTATAACCACCACAAACCAACACTAAGCAAAACAATTGCAAAAACTGAAAGAAAAATCCATCTGTATTTTACCCTCTCCATTTTCTCTCTTGCTTCATGCTTGCTGACCCTGAATTACTCCTCCTGAGCCCTCTCACAGATATTAACAAGAAACTAAGAATAATACGTAGTATCTCATGCAGTCTAATGAGTTGACAGTTTCAGTCCTACACATTACCTTTGCAGTGGTTTTCATCCCAAGGATACACACAATTCTGGAGTCCATTGCAGACCAATGTATTATTAATGCACATATTACTGTGGCAAAAGAATGTGTTGGCTTCACAAGGGGCTAAAAACAAAGAGAAAAAGCTGATATTAAATAGTAAGTCATTCAATTTTCCACAACAGACACATCAAGGAGGAATCGTGTAGTCTGTACCAGGGGAAAACTCTACAGCAGAGGATCCTTGTTTATTTCAATATCTGACATATTTAATATCTGACATTCACCATCAAAGGCACTTAAGTCACACACTTAATATTCTTTGAATATATATTTTCACTTTTGTCTAAGTGCATTGACTATGGACTTCTTTCCCATAGTTTGCTTCTAATGGCTGCAGTATGATGACAACTTCACATTTCTGGCAGGTCATTGGTGCGTTATCAACACAGTTTTAGCCACAGATCCCAAACACACCACTGTATGGACTGCTGTGGAGAATTTTAACTATATCATAGCCAGTACATGGCAAATAATTAGTTTCAAAGTTCCTGAAAGTCCTGTTTTAGAGAAAGCACTGTGTGGCTGAATGAAGATATATACTTTACTGCTCATATCAATGGTATCTGAGCATTTATTCCCAGAGAAAATAAAACCATCAAAACAAAACAAACAAAACACCACCCCAGTCATACAAAATGCTACAGTAAAGTATTCTTTTGATTACATGAGGACATTAAAAACAGAAATAGTCATCAATGTCCAAGGAGTCTATGATCTAGAAGAATCATGCAGGATTAAAGCTACCAGATGAAGTCTTTACTGAAGGACCTTTACCATGATGGTAGTTTGGAGGTCATCAGCAGGAAGTGTACCTGCTGCTAAACTCAAGTGCTAGCGATCCTTACATGTATCCTTAAAGTCTGGGTTGTACTCCAAAATTCTGTGCAGTAAAGATAATTTACTCCTCATATTTTATTCATTAAAAATAAACCAGAAGCTCTTCCTCAATATAAGAAAAATTATATATATATACATTTTATCAGTGTGAAATCAACAAAAAATGAACTTATTTTTCCTTTTTTTTAAGCTCAACTGAAAAACGATATTATAACTATTTCCCAAGGAAAAGTTAAAGAATAACCTAAGACCCTTACTAATCAGAAAGGAGTTACGATGCTCACATTACTAAATTTTGGTATTTATAATTTGATGTTTCATGGCAATATTTCTCTTCTGCAATTTTAAAAGCAGTTCCTATGACAACATATATCCTTAGCTCAGAGCAGAAGACTGCTTTAGTTGTTTGTTAACTAAGGACAGTACAAAGGATTTAGATTGTAGAATGTAATGACTTCATACATCACGTCAAGAAATCCACTTTTAAATAACTGCTTAAGTTCAGATATCCATAACTGACTATAATGGCTTCTTCAGATCAGGTATAGTCTGTTAAAGAAATGATAAACGCCATCAAAACTTGTCCCTAAAAACACTGCCATCCAATCAGATATAATAGTATACACATATACTAAAATAGCATGCACAGAAGTTTACAATTTCAAATAGCATATATTTTCAAATTTACTCACCCATCACTTTTACTCACTTCACCAGAAGCCTAATGTTGTCAGGAGCTTAAACAGTTATTGGTCTAATATATAAATAACACATTTTTAAAGTGCAGATGCTTATGGAGAAAAAAAAAAAAAAAAAAAGTACATATTTTATTTGTAGGAGTGTTCTCTACTGGCTTTACGTGTTTGTGAACTGTGAGACATAACAGCTCTTTTGTCTCCATCATTTACACTGCTTTCTAAAAGTAGCAGCTAACGTGAAAATTTATATAGTACATTAAAATACCCCTTAGTCACAATAGCTACTCCCACAATAGAAGATCTAATGTAATGCTAAGAGCTTTGTATGCTCCTTCTGCTTGAGTTTCAGCATGAGTTTTGTGGTTATCTGGCCTCAAGGCTCCAGCTGCTGGAAGAGCTGGGGGGAGATTTGGGTGCAATGCTGTGCTACTGCATTTACATAGCAAGATTTTCATATCAGGGGGCTGCAGGGGTGGTCTCTGTGAGAAGAGCCCAGCAGCTACCCATGTCAGATCAGATCCAGTTTCAGCCAGTTCCAAAGGGACCTGCCGCTGCCAAGAGCTGACCCAATAAGCAATGTTGTTTGCACCTCTGTGAGAGCTAATTTAAGAAAGGGGAAAAAACTACTGCACCACAGCAACTGGGAAAGTACACCAATAAGCAGCACAAGGAGGGTTGGGGTGGTGGGGTCAAGTGCAGCATTAGGAAAGAAGTAAAGACATAAAGAAAACAAACAAATAAAACAGAGACTGTCATTCTCATTACAAGTGAAGTGGTGAGGAAAAAGTCCTGTCTCAGCAGGCAGAACCTTTTAAATGCATATGACTTTCCCTTCCCACTTTAAATCCAAGCTGATCTTATCCTGAATGTGACAGCAAAGACAGGAATAATAGTGGGAAAACAGCCTCCCCGAAGAATAGAGAACAACTTACGGGAAAGAAGGACAGTTGTGTGGGCAGAAACGTGGGCATTTAGAAGCATACACTTGTTAAATAGAAAAAGAAGATCTGGATAGAGGAAGTAAGGGAAGAGAAAGGAAAAGGAAGAATGAGAGAACTATGCAAGACAGCAAAATAAATGAAATATTAGGCATTCTGCAGTGAAATAAATGACAACATACTGTATCAAGTGAGAATATTAGGAAATGTTTCAGGAACAAGAGAGAAAAAATACGAGCAATTAATTTATTTTTTTTTCTTTTGGATTTTAGAAGACAGAATACTTATGCAAAGTGATGTCAGGGAGATCTGAAGACAGCAGATGAGGAAACAAGGAATAAAAAAGAGCTTCTGCTTCCCTAAATCATGCTGTTGAACTACAGAGGAAAGAAATGCTACGTGAATAGTCTCACTAGATGGACAGACAGCAGAGAAATTTCAAAACAAGTACAGAAGTCTTAGCGTTGGAGAAACCCAAGTGCAGCAGATTTCTAAATCTAAAGATAAACTGTACATTTCTGTTTATGTTTTTAAAATTAGAATAGTCAAATCCTCTCTGTGGTCCCTTGAGCCTAGAGTGATTAAGCTGGACAAGAAATCAATATTTTTTCCCCACTCTAATGAGGCTTTTTTGTTAGAGTGAATGAAAGCATAAAGGGAAGCTGAAAACTTGTCAGTCCCAATTTTCATTGAAGGAATTAGCTCTTTGTATTTTATTTTATTCCTCTTGAAGAGGCACAGTGATAGGATCTTAGGGCGCAGTACCAAGGATATTCTAGTAATAGCAGAAAGATACATGAACTGGTAGTGAACAGGATTCTTTTGCAGCAAGGTGGAACTGGTCCTAACACTTTCCTGAGGCCGTTACAGAACCCTGCATGGTAGTGGAATCAAGCAGACAAAGTATGTGGCTCCAACACTGGAGAGCTTAACCTAACCTTTGAACATCTGTGGTGTTGCCTCAATACGTGAAAAAAAAATAATTAAAAATGAAGAAAGGGTATGAATGTTTTCACAAAAGGAATTTACTTCTATCACTACCTTCAGTTAGATAAAATAAGGCAAACTTCTCCACCAACCTGCCTCCACAGATCTATCAGTATGCAATCTTCACTATGACTAAGTGTCCTTATATGAGAGAGCAGTGGAAATGAACAGTACTCTGCCTTGGCTTGTGTTGAGCAAACTGATAGTTTTTGGGTCAGGATTAGTGGGCAGACCAATGTGAAAGAAGTCACACATTCACAGACCCTGGTCTTTAAGGGGATTTTAACTACCTGTGGAGGGTAGCACAGCAGGGCACGAACAATCCAGGAGGTTTCTGGGTTTCTGGAGAGCTCTGGCAATAACTTCCTGATACAGGGAGCTGTTTTAGAGAATTCTGGTGGGATTCATGCTTTTACAAACACAGAAGACTGGTTGGGAATGTGAACACTACATGCAGCCTTGGCTGCAGTGATAGTGAGATGTTGCAGTTCAGGATCATGAGAGGAGGGAATAAGGAAAAAGCAAGATCACAATCCTTGGCTTCAGAAGAGCAGAATTTGTTGAGGGATTTACTTGGAAAAATCCCACGTGGAAAGATAAGGGGTCCAACAGAAGAGTTGGTTGACTCTCTATGATCACCTCTTCCAAGCTCAATAACCTATCCAAACAAGCAGAAAATCAAACAAAGGTGGCAGTTAGCCTGCATGGATAAACAGAGTTCCTGACAAAATGCAGACAAAAAATAAGGACATGTACATGAGGTGGAAGCAGGGTCAAGTGACCCCAGTGGAAGTATAGGGGCATAGACCAAGCATACAGGGAAACAGCTAAGAAAGCTGAAGTCCATCTGATGTTGAATCTGGCAAGGACTGTGAAAGGCAACAAAAATGATTTTTACAGGTATATTCGCTGCTGAAGGAAGGTGAGGGAAAATGTGTGTGTGATGCTGAATGGGGCATGGTACCTGTTGATAAGAGATATGGAAAAGGATAAGGTACTAAATGCCTTCTTCTACTCCGTCTTTTTTGGTGGATTTGCCCTTTGGAGTTCCAGGCACTTGAGATGAAGGAGACAGTCTGGAACAAGCAGGACTTACCCCCAGTGGAGGAGGACCAGGTCAGAGAACATCAAACAAACTGTACAGGCATGAATCCATGGACCCTGGACTTGTGGGATGCCCACAGAAGTTGGCTGATGTTGTTTTCTTTATTATCTCAGAAAGTTCATGGCCATAAAGAGAAATTCCCACAAACCTGAAGAAAGCAGATGTCTCCATTGTCTTTGAGAAAGGCAAGAAGGAGAATCCTGAGAGCTACAGGTTGTTCAACTTCAACTTAATCCCTGGAAACAGGATGGACCTAATTATCCTGGAAACCAATGAAGGTTTCCAAACAAATGAAGGACAAGAAGGGAGTAGTCTGCATAGACTCATGACATAAGTCAACAGTGACATGAGTCGGCAGTGTGCACTTGTAGCCCAGAAGGCCAACTGCATCCTGGGCTGCATCAAAAGATGAGTGGCCAAGGAAGATGATTGTCCCCCTCTATTCAGCCCTTGTGAGGCCCCACTTGCATCCAGGTCTGGGTCCCCAGCACAAAAAGGATGTTAACCTGTTAGAGCGGGTCCAGAGAAGGGACACAAAGATTATCAAAGGGCTCGAGCACCTCTCCTACAAAGAACGTATGAGAGAGACGGCACATTTCAGCCTACAGAAGAGAAGGCTCTGGGGTGATCTCATCACAGCCTTTCAATACTTAATGGGGTCTTATAAAAAGGATGGAGAAGGACTCCTTAGTAGCGTAGATAATGATAGGACAAGGGGGAATGATTTTAAGCTAAAAGATGAGAGATTTTTATTAGATGTTAGGAGGAAATTCTTCACTCAGAGGGTGGTGAGGCAGAGGAACAAGTTGCCCGAGTTGGATGAGGCCCTGGGCACACTGGTCTGGTGGGAGGTGTCCTTGCCTATGAAAGGAGGATTGGAACTAGGTTGTCTTTGAGGTCCCTTCCAACCCAGGCCACTCTGTGATTTTATGATTCTATGACCAAAACTGGCTGAGCAGCCAGGCTCAAAAAAGTGATCAACAGAATGAAGTCCAGATGGAGGCCAACCATTAATGTTTTAGCACAGGGTTCACTTCTACAGCCAGTATTGTTTATCTCCCTTTATTTATATCCTGGATGATGGGGCAGAGTGTACCCTCAGCAGGTTTGCAGACAATGCAGACCTATGAGGACTGGTTAATAGAACAGTTGGTTGGACAGCTGTAGAAATGGACCTTATCAGGCTGGAAAAATATGTCTATAGTAAGCACGTGCATTTCAACAGTGAAATACAAAGTTCTGCAACTGGGGAGGAATAACCCCATGAACCACTAAGTCCTGGGGAATGACAGACTGGAAAGCAAGTTTGCAGAAAAGGTGCTTCTGTACAGTAACATGACCATGAGCCAGCACTGTGCCCCTGTGACAAAGAAAGACACAGTATTGTAGAAAAAAAAAGAAAGATCATTGCCAACAGGTGAAGAGAGGTGATCCTTCCCCTCTGCCCAGTACTGGTGAATCACTGTTTGGTCCAGTTCTGGGCTACCCAGCACAAGAAAGACATGGACATACTTTTGTCAGTCTAACAAAAGGCCACGAAGATGATCAAAGACTTGGATAATCTGACATATGAGGAAAGCCTAGGAGAGCTAGGACTGATCAGACTGGAGAAGAGAAGGCTCAGGGGAGATCTTGTCAATTTGTACAAATACCTGACAGGGCAGAGTAAAGACAGAGCTAGGATCTTCTCAGTGGAGCCTAGTGACAAGACAAAAAAAAAATATGTAATGAGCACTAAATAAAATGCAGGAAATTTCACTTACATGTCAGAACAAATTTTTTACTTTGTGGCTTGTCATTCACAGGGCAAGATTTGGTTTCTCTGAGAGGCTGTGAAGACTGTGTTGGGGATATTTAAAACCCAACAGAATGCAGACCCACAGCCCTCAACAAAGAAAGTCCAAACCCCAAAGTCTCTTCCAACCTCAGCCATTCTGTCTCTCTCTGAAAAGATGGTTATTTAGTTAGATCAAGAGTTACATATTTCATATATTATAATTTAATTAAAGTGCCAATAAATATATATAATATCAAAATTGAAGTTGAAAATTTAAATATATATTGATATATATTATATAAAATTGATATATATAATATAAAATTGAACCATATATTATTTTATTGTATATATAAAATTATATATAGACATATATATACATATAAACTTTCAAAACCTTTCCCATTATTTTAAATTTCCATATGTTCTTTTTTTTTTTATATATATATCTGTGTGTAAGGATAACTGGTATCTTAACACACAAGCCGATATTTTAATTACGGACAAAAAAGAATGTAGTGTCTTCCGCTTTTCAACAAGTATTTATACTGAACACAAGATGGAGCACTTATCCTAGAACATATATAAGCAAATGCAGTTTGATAACCCAGTGAATTTTTCAGATTTAGAAAACCTATACTTAAAAAAAATCCTAGACTAATTATATTATTTATGTTTGCTGACTTGTAAATATATTTTTGTTTCTAATGGGGACAAACTAGGAGGTTAGAGGATTGTTTCAATAATCATCTTTTCAGAAAGTTACCATCCCAGTATTCAAAAAAACCCATATTCAGCATTTGAAACTTACTGCTTTTAAAAGTTTAAAAAAAAAAAAAAATGAGTCAATGGAGTTGTCTTATTACTTATATCTGATTACTATTAGAAGGTTCTGAAAATGCATATGGAGATAATAATCCATACTTTTTCATTTACTAATGAAAAATGATCACAATTTCTTTTAATCCTGAATAACCCTAAGGCAAAGGAACATAAAGAGCATTAATAGTTCCTCCATATGCCATGCTTACAAAGTAATATGAAATAAAAATTCATGTTTTATATTTTTTCCAATAAAATACTGCTTTCACTGGGGCAGTAAAATAAATAATTGCAAGTAGTATATGGCCATTTATAAAATAAAATAGCAATATTTATACAGCACTATAGCAAACATTATTTGTGCTATTAATAATTATTATATCGTGATATAGTGGCATTAATAATAAAATACAATGTCTCTGTGTGTGTGCTGTGCATAATTTTGGGGAGTGAGGATATTTTGGATATAAAATACAGACATGGTGGTGTAAAAATATTTTTATATGATGAAGTCAAAAGCCGACTTGCTGTGGACCTATTGTGAAGCTTAGCTGTTCTACTTCAGCCTTCCCCGGTGTATTTACTCTGTTTCTAAGCACCATGTAGAGTTAGCATTAACTCCATACCTTCTGTGTGAGGTGTGCACTAGATCTGAGCAAGCTAGCTTGGGAATCTATGTCTCACTTCACTGAACATTGTGGGCTTGCCCTTTGAGTCCATTTCAGGGTAGGGATTTCAATCTGGGACTCCTTAATCCCTATTCTACTTACTGTTTTCAGGCTTCTCTATCTCCACCCCTTCCATTCTTGTCATAACATTTTCTGAAACGTTTTGCTTTCTCCTGAGGGTGAATGGGAAAATTCTGAAGTCTGAAAAATGGTTAGATGTGAAAAATAATTTCCGCTGAACTCATTACACATTTCACACCTACTCCTCATGTTCTCAAGATAGCTTATTGCATCATGCTCTGCACATTAATTCTTTAGGCATAGATCATTTGGAATTTCCCACTGTTCCTTACTGAAAAATAGAGCTTTCTTTTCTTCACAAGAAAAAGAAAAATTAAATTCTTCAGACGTTCCTCAAATCATCCTTGAAACAGAAGAAGTTTTCTCTCAGCATCCCCAAGGAAAAGTCCATCAGTCATGCTGACAGACAGTTTCACTTACTTTCTTAAAATAATAAAATTATTACAATGGTTTTAGTAATGCACACTAAATTGTGTTATGTGAAGTAAAATTACTTATCTTTTCATTTGCCACTAATGAAAAAATCTTATTAAAATATAGCTATTAGATACTTGAAAATGGAATGTGTTTAATTCTTAATTTTCCTCCTCAGCCACCTTCAGACAACTCTGTTCAAAATAAATACAATGTTTTCTGAGTGTTAATACCAGACACATGTCAATATGAGATCAGCAGAGACTGTCAGCTCAGAAGTGTGTGCTCAGAGCTCCATTCAAAGTTCAATTTATACACTCTAGGCACCACAGACACCTATTTTGTTCAGGAACAGAAAGGCATAGGGTTGGTTAGCCAGTGAAGGTTTTTGACTACAGATAGCTGTAGATATAACAGAGGGGCAGAAAATCACAGATGAGTATTCACCATTAAGGAGGCAATCACAATAATTTCTTTTATGTATATGTGTGTGGAAGCAGGGAGCAAAAACAAAAAGGCTGTAATCTGTTTACACTCTTAAGTCCTTCCAAGAGGAAACTATCTCTTTGCATGTATTGCACTTATCGCATTGCTGTTCCTTTTCTCATTTGTTCCTTTTGCATTATCACAATAAACACAGCCATTAATATTGAATACCTGCAGAGCCTTTTCCCCATTAGAAAATTGCCCATGCTGGGATGATCATCTTCAGGGATTCTGGCTGTAAATAAGGACTTGGCTGCTGTTACTCTATAAAGCTGTGCACTACTCTTCTAAACACAGCATTAAATTTCTATCTAAATATGTTTTTTTTTTAATAAAAAGAAAGCAACTATAATAGAATTTGTGCTCCTTTAAGAAAACACCATGAGATAGGGGTTTAAAAACACCCTTAAAGCTCAAAGTGACAACAAAATAAGAGAATGAATAATATTTTTCTGCTTGATTTTTTTTTTTTTTTTTTTAAAAAGGAGTTTTGGATATAGAGGCAAGCAGTGCTACCAAATAGCTGTCAGAGCTGAGAGAATAAGCATCTTGTGTGCTCTGCATATAGAGGGATTTTCTCTTATCCCCTATGCCCTGGTTTTATGAAACTGCTTTTTAAAGTGTAGGTGTGCCTGCTCAGGAACAGCTTTTGAAGAAGCTGTAAGTGTAGCATGTCCATCATTAATCAGGCTGGAGATCACTGTCACAACCATGGAAAGTGAAATTAATAGTTAGTAGGCGAGAAAACAAGGATTCATTTTTCAAGTCTTCTTAACAGATGAACATATGCCTTTTGATGATACCAGATTTCTTTTTTTTTCTTTTTTCCTTTTTCAGATTCTTAAATTAATGTATTTGCTATTTGAAATCTATTATAGAAAGTGACTACCACACTACCATACAGAAAAGTATGAAGTAAATGTATATGATTACAGGTTGTATAAAAGATTGAAAAGATAAGGGCATGAACAGAAAAAAATATATATTTGGAATAGCTGATAATACTGATCATAAAATATCTATCATCGTTGTACCTTATCAGCTATTAAGAATTGTTTGTTTGCTAAATGTTGATTAGAGCTATACTGCTATTTTCATGATTTAAGAATCATTACTGATTTTCTGGAATAGTAAATGTAATGATTTCTTGCATTGTATTCTTGTTCTTTCTTGAGATATATTAACAGCACTTCTGCTTGGCAGATCATCACCACTAGAGGTTTGGAAACTTGTAAGACCACATTTTAGAGGAAAACAAAACAAAACAAAACAACATATATCTACATATATTTCAGATGAAATTGAAGAGCGCTGATCAAACCATATGAAAATAATCATATAAGAAATCTCTTTAAGATTTCTCTGTTCTACACAAATGTAAAGTCCCCAGGAAACAGCTCTGTAACAAGAATTAACACTGAACAGACTTAGACAGAAAGAAAAGATTCCTCAGGTTAAGTAGCCTGTTTCTGTTTCCACAAAACAAACAAACAAACAAACAAACAAACAAAAAAACACCTTTGAAACCTTCCAATTCACAGAGCTTTGTGTGACAGAGGACTACAATCTCACTTAACTCTACAGACAGTACCTCACACTAAGGAGAGGAACTTGAGGAGCTACACATAACCTTCTGGTCCTCCTGGTCATGTGGTCAATGACCTCCTGGCCATTACCACAGCAACAATAAAAAAGAACTTTTATTTTGTCACTCTTTCACAGCAAATATATATATATATACATATATATATGTTTTTTGTTTTGTTTTTTTTTTTTTTTTCCTCCACAACTCTAAGGGAACAAACTAGCTTTTTTTCCCTCTTTCCTTGTCCCTGCATTTTTGCAGGGACACAGACGTCTGTTGCTTGATGCTTATCTCCCTGAATTAAGTCTGACATTCCTACTTTTCCACACAGATGATCTAATTATTCCCACACATTACTGAAAGACCTCACAGTTTGCATGCTATGTGCTGTGTCTCACTGTGCTCAGACTGGACATCTGCTCTACCTTACTTCATACATTCAACACCAGTTTGCAGTATAGGACAGAACTTATGGACAGCTGACATAGCATAGAAAGTACAGTTGTCATCACCTTTAAACCTTTAACATCAATTTACAGCATTAAAAACACAGATGCAGTTTCCCCTAATATTTATGATCAGGCTGTGTAGATATCTCAAAGTACAATTTCACCCTGTGTAAATTTACAGCTTTTAGTCTGCAACAACTTTGTACAGTAGAATTACAGAAGAAACATCATGTTAATATTTTTAAACTCCCAGTCACAGTACATTATAAAACATTATCTGTTTACAAGAAAAGAGTAGCTCATAAGCTGTAGGATGTCAAATAACCAACCATATTAGGAATGTTATAAGGAAAAACAAACAAACAAAAACATTATCTGTCCTTCTTTTCTTTTAAAATATGAAGCCTTGCAAACATACAATTATGCAAACCCTCATCTCAAGTTAGTCATCATAGTGTTTCACTCTCCAGTTCTTTTAATGCTGTGAACCTCCAGTGTCTATGCAGTTGTTTCTAAGGTAACAGATCAGGACGCTTTGTGAAGAAAAATTAAAACAAACAAACAAACAAACAAACAAACAAAAAAAAAAAAAAAAAAAAAAACAACAGATCTTGAATATTCAAGACATCCCCAGTTGCAGAAATGAGACAAAGACAGTGTCATCTCAATTGAGAGTTCTCAGTATCATTTAGACCCTGGCCTGATTTGCAGACAAGAAAAACATAACCCACCCTAATGCTACAGTGTGAGACTACACTGTAGTGTAGTCTGCATATGCAGTAAAACTGCATATGCCGTTTCAAACATGCAAAGTGTCAGAATTTTTTTAATCAGAGCCATAATTAAGAAATTATGGAGGCTGTTCTCAACAGAGTCTTATTGCCTCATTGCAGGGTACACACACACAGAATACAGATGAAGACTATGCTTGGTAGGAGTGTGCATTCATTTCAGTAACTCACAGTCACACAGAAATCTTCTTGTGAAACTTGTGGTGCACAAGTCAAAAACAAAAACAAAACAAACAAAAAAACACCATGAAACAGCATGTGAAAATAAATGCTTATACTCCTTAAGGGACCATCTATGCATTGTTTCCATGAAAGAAAATAAACCAATATCTTTCACAGGTGATTAACTGAATTAATAATTTTCAGTGAATGAGATTATTGGGTTTGATGGGGTTTTGTTTGTTTTTCAAATTGGCAATAAGTAGCCTTTTTTTTTTTTTTTCTTTTTTTTTTCTTTTTTTTTCCCCAAAGGCTACTTTTCCTATTACCTGAGCTCAAAAATCATATAAATCATAGAATCATAGAATCATAGAATATCCTGAGTTGGAAGGGACCCTTAAGGATCATCAAGTCCAACTCTTGACACCGCACAGGTCTACCCAAAAGTTCAGACCATGTGACTAAGTGCACAGTCCAATCTCTTCTTAAATGAATATAAATATAAATGAATGCAATCTGCATAGGGAGAATATTAAGTTTGTAAACAGATATATCATTTAAGCTTTTAGATAGCTTCTGTTACTATATATATATGCATATACATATATCAACAACAACAACAACAAAATCACCACTAAATTATTTGCTTAAAACTGTCTGATATGTTTTTATTGATATATGCATTCCAGCATATGAACAAACATATTCATCATCTATGATAAAATAATCATAAGGTGTTTTTGAAGTGCCCATCATTGTAAGATCTAAAAAAATCAAATTCATAGAAAAAGACTAGGCTTGATAAAATCCTTCAGAGCTGTATTATTTTCCAGTTGTGTAAAGGAAAACTGAGACAGAGTGGACTGGTATCTTGGGAATCCGGTAAGTTGTGGTCATTGTGACTAGCTATACCCGTCTTTCTTTCTCTGAATCCTGTGCTCTACTTACTGTGTTACAAATTATTGCACACTATGCATGGATTTAAACTATTCTAGTGATTTACATAGCTTGTTCAGGACCATCCTTTGATGTTACTTATTTATCCTTACTCTGCATGAAGAAAACATTAGCAGTTTGTGGGACTAGTGTCATTTAACAAACTGAAAGGTGGGCATATTAAGGTCTTACGTTCTTGGAAAGATGTGAAGAGCATCTGGAATCGGCTGCTTCGACTGCCTTCATCTGCCCACATGCGGATCACACCGAGACCCGTCCGCAGCATTACATCATTAGCAACAGTGCTGCAAAACTTTGCTTTTAAATCCTCCACAGAGCTGCTTCCATCATAAACAGCAACAAAATTCCTTTTGCATTCATTGGAATTCTGCATCTCATAGTCCAAGAATCGCAAGTATATCTATGATGCAAACAAACAAAAAAGTCAACATGTAGACACATTTGAAAATGGCTAAACAAACATTAAAAAACATTGCTCGGTGTTGTGAGAGAAAGGCCACACAACAACATCAAAATAATTTTTCTGGTGCTGGTGATCCAGAATTTTCATTTCTTGGTCATTTTTCTGGATGGGCATTAATACAGGTAGTGAGCCCAGTTTATTCTTCCTTGTATTTTGCCTTACTTCAAAGTAGAATCTAGTGGAAGATCCAGCTTTTTCTTTTCTTTCTCCATGAGAAGTGTGTACAACAGTCCTTCAAGCTGAAGGGCAGACAAGCTAGAAATTTCTTCTTTCACTGGCACAATATTGCTCTATTACTTCCCTGACATGGAAAATAATAAGGAAAATAATTGTTGCTCCCTCCTCAGAGTCAATATGTGTCATCTTTGTGATATGTCTCAGCTACACTGCTTCAGGAAGTGAGAAGCTGGGAGCCAGGCAGAACTCAATCATTAATCTTTTTATGTTTCTTCAAGCAATTTGGCTATCATTTCAGCTTTTCTAAACAAAGCCTGTATGGTATATTTCTTCATAACTTAACAGGGACAAAATCAAGAATATTTGATGGAAACTGCTAGAAACCTAAGGAACCTAGAAACTGCTAGAAACCTATAGAAACTATTTCCTTAGTTTCCTAAGGAAATGTCTCTTGCATACCAGTTAAGTTATCTTATAAATGTAGTAGATGTCTTGTCCTTTACAAAGAACTCTTTAAACCTACCTAAAAGGAAGCATGGGTGAGGAGAAAAAGATATTATTTGATACTCAGCTATATATGGACTTTAATAGTCCACACGCATTTTAGTCCACACACTCATTTTAAAAACAATTGCTAAGATGAGCAACATCAAATATTCCAGTAACAGAGAAACTAGTACCATTTTCAGTAGACACACAGTACATATTCAAACTGCTAAGGGCACCCAGGAGACCTCATGAGAATGATACAAAAAAGTGGAGGAGGGCAGAATTAGCATGAAAAGTAAGTATACTCAGCATCCAGTTGCATGCATCTTGAAACAACGACCAAAAAAAGGACTCCACTGTATTAGAGATCAGATCTACTTCTTTACAAATGGTCTTATTAACTTCATGTAACTCTTTACATACACAGAACAGTTGCTGAAAAATCTTCTCTGGATTTGCATAAAGTACACAAACAGCATACCCTAGCAGCATACAGGGCTCAACACTCCATGTTGTTGATATATTAGAACTCACATGTTTTCAGAATTATGTACTATCAAGAAGTCTGATGGTGCTTAAAAACAGCTCAGATTTTTAAATGAATTTTTAAATTTAATATACTAAATTTCATTTTTCCTGCCTGACCTTTCTCCAGCATGTTATTTCTTACAGCAGATCTTAATTTAGTTCCAACATTCTCATCCTCCAAAAGAACTGTAAGAAACATATGTTAATTAAATTGTTGTTAAGTAAATCCTTCTTTCATACTTCTTCCATCCCCATCCCCCTCCCCCCCCCCCCCCCTTTTTTTAAAATACTATAAATTAAGGAAGCTGCTTCTATTGATCACTACAAAATGGAACATTTAACAGCAATACATAAAAAAATAATCTTCAGATAGAAAAAAAACATAGGTGAAGAAATACTTTTTATAGTGTTTATTATTATTATTATTTTATTTACCACTTGTTACAACTCTGCAGTGGAATGAAAAATTATGAGTTCTCTCATCCAGCATTGCTGAAATTTTCTCACAGTATCCACCAATTTTATAAATGTATTGTCTTGAAATGTCTTGCCATTTCCTCTCCTACTGGGGGGCATACAGTTCCATTCCTGTTAAAAAAAGTCACTTTCTGCCTTGGCAAAGTCATACTTAAGAGCTTGTTTTGAATTCTTAAATCTGTTGAGTACATGTATTGTAGTTCTGAAGTTTCTCTGCACTGGCTGTATCCCTTTGTAAATCTCTCTTTCATTCTCTGCTGTCTCCCTCCCGTCAATAGGTGCTCAGGAATTTGAGACTTCCTCCTTCTTGTGCTCCAAATTCTTGTTCTTGCTGTTCTCTAGCTATTTAGAGCATTATGTCCTACTGATGTCTGATGACTTTAACCCCTCAGGTCATCAAAGTCTTCAGCATGTCTGCTGCTCTTTTCCATTTATACAACATCAGCCACTTCCACAGCCAGCAGGCAGATGGCTGAACTTCACTTCCAGCAGAAAAAGTCCAGTGGGAAATGTTCAGACAAGAATTCTGGACCAGTGAGAGATTCAAATGAAGTCATGCCGAACTGGGATGGGCAGTATGAGAAGTGCTTTTATTCTTCACTCCAGTGGTTTGAGAGGGCCCTCTTGTTTTAGTGGCTCCTAGTTTCCAGCTGGTACAGGCACATCACTGCCCTGCAGGGCAAGATTTTGCAAGAGGGAAGGATGTATTCCCATACAGGGAAAGCAGGACCATGCATACTGGCCATCAACTGGCCAGAACTGGGGCACTCTGCAGAACAGCTTCCTGTGTCATAGAGAGCAGTCAGTCCTGCTCAAACAAGAGCCTAACAGGCACTGTGAAACCCTGGCTTCTAGGCTCTCCTTTAAAGCTGGTGAAATAGTCCAACTCTGAATAATATTTCACTTAGAATGCAGAGTTAGTGCATCTTAGTTTTCTTTCTTCCACTTCCTGGTTCTGACAGTGGCAATTCAGTGCTTACCAGCTTTGTCACCAATAATGCAATCACAGAATCATAGGGGTTAGAAGGGAACTCTGGAGATCATTGAGTCCAACCCCTCTACTAAAAGCAGGTTCCCCACAGTAGGTTGAACAGAAAAGCATCCAGGCAGATCTTGAATATCTCCAGAGAAAGGAAATGCTTCTCCACAACCTCTCTGGGCAGCCAGTTCCAGTGCTCTGTGACCCTTATTGTAAAGTATTTACGCATGTTTGTGTGGAATTTCCTGTGTTCCAGTTTTTGGCTGTTGCCACTTGTCCTATCACTGCACACCACTGAAAACAGCCTGTCCTATCCATTGGCCTCTTGCACTTTAGATATTTATAAACACTGATCAGATCACCTCCTTATCTTCTCTTCTCCAGGCTGAACAGACCTAGATCTGTCAGTCTTTCTTCATACAGGAGATGCTCCAGGCCCTTAATCATCTTTGTGGCCCTCCTCTGGACACTCTCTACAAGATCCATGTCTTTTTTGAACTGGGGAGCCCAGAACTGGATACAGTGTTCTAGATTTAGCCTCACCAGGGCAGAGTAGAAAGGGAAGATGATCTCCTTGAACCTGCTGGCGACATTCTTTTAATGCATCCCAGGAGCTCATTGGGCTTCTTGGCCACAGTGGCACAATTCTGGCTCATGGCCAACCTGTTGTCCAGCAGGACCACTAGGTTCTTCTCTGCAAAACTGCTCTCCAGCAGGTCAGTCCCTAACTTGTACGGATGCATGCAGTTATTCCTCCCTAGGTGCAAGACTCTACACTTGTTCTTGTTGAACCTCATCAGGTTCTTCTCTGTCCTGTTCTCCAGCCTGTCCAGGTCTCACTGGATGGCAGGGCAGCACAGCCTTCTGGTGTATCAGCCAGTCCTCCCAGTTCTGCATCATAAGCAAACTTTCTGAGGGCAGACTATCCCTTTGTCTAAGTCATTGAATAAAATTCAATTGAATAAAAACCTTCAGCAGCTGATTATGTGCAATATTGCGTACACGACTGTTTTCCAAGTAATGAAGTACATCTGTGTATGTACTCTCAGATGAACATGTCTTATAGGAAAGGACAGAAGGCTTCTGATACATTATTGTCATGAAAATTTGTTTTTATGCCTTATATGCCTTTCATGCATACCATATGTATTATAGACAACATGTATGT
Organism: Aythya marila; assembly: GCF_965140915.1. Taxonomy (NCBI): domain Eukaryota; kingdom Metazoa; phylum Chordata; class Aves; order Anseriformes; family Anatidae; genus Aythya; species Aythya marila. The sequence goes on along the minus strand of NC_139043.1, from coordinate 97,209,618 downwards.
TTAATAGACCATACAGGTATAATATAACGTACATAGATCATACTTTATCTTATTCCACTATTCAGGAAAACTCTTAACCTACTCAAGGAAAAAAAAAATAAATAAATGGGGCAAGGATCTCTCACTTTTGTTTGCTTGTTCTCTCTCTCTTTTTTTTTTTTTTTTTTTTTTATCCTGCAGTCTTATAAATATACACTTATATGTATTTGTGCATATATACATTTAAGCACTTATATATGTCTGTACGTTGTGTACCATTTCAGTATTGAGACGCAATTTATAACAGCTTTCATTCTTACAAGAAATGTGAACAAATCCTCACTATTATTGTAAAATACCAGCTCTCACAAATATTTCCAGCATTCATCAATTACTCCTGATCTGTTTCAATAGATTGTTCTTATAACAGTACAGCCAAAGTCTTACTTTGGGCTCATCCTCTGACATTATTTGGTTTCTGGTGACATGCTAGCCTTTTAAAATAATAAAGTATTTCTGGGAGTAGGCAGTTATAAATGTTGAGAAGGAATAAAGAGAATGATAGCTTAGCATTTCATTTGATTCTTTCAGTGAAGAAGCCAACATTTTAAGCTCTTCCCAAGACTGAGTTCTGGTTTTGGTGACACCAGTTAATTTCTGTGTGTGATAAGTTCAGATAAGTTCATTATATATAGATAGATTTGATAGGTACTGGAAATGAATAGTTGGCTTAATAATCTACATCCATTCTTCAGAAGAAAGACGACACCTTCTACAATGGCATGAAGTTTCATAAATTAGAGAAAATAAACTTGTGATGTGTCTGAGTTGAGCTGGAATTTAATTTCCATATTAACTATGTCCAGGACTTTATATAAAACAAAGAAGAGTTGATCCAAGGCTACCTGAAATACATTTACTTAAGTTTATTTAGATTAGATCTATGAATTAAGGCTGGAGTACATTTTTTAAAACTGGGAGCTGATAATACAAACTGACACCATAATATTGAATCAGATTTTGTTTTTAAGAACTGTAAGTAATTTAATTGCATCTGCAAACTTCTGCCAATTTTCATGGTCTTATTACAATATATTTTCCATTGTTGCTGTCACTGGGTATAAGACCCACACTGGCAGAAAAAATTGCTAATAAATTAGGATTCACAAGGAAAGAATAAAACTGATTATATAACAAAATGTTATCAAATACAAAATATTCCTGATGCATGGTTTTCTGAAATCAATGGCAAGATTCTCATTACTTTTACTGGCATGTGGATCTCACTAAAAGGAATTAAACATAAAGTGAGAGAAAATAGTATCCATATGGATATGGATAACCATTCTGGTTATTTCATTTTCTATGGACTTAGCCATTAATTCTACCAGCAGTAGATAATCAACTTTGTCCACAAAAAAAACAAAGAAATGAACAAAAAAGATCACACATTCAAATATCATCCACTGTCTTCATTAAATCTTCTTCCATTGATGCTAATGAGAGCTTTTGGAATGTTAATATTTCTGTAGGTAGTGACACATAAGATTAGCATTACAAGTACTTTCTTGTTGAAGAGAACATCTTATTTGAAAGAAGTATAGGCAGTATCTTCTTTCACATTTTACTTGTAAAGTTTTAATAAGACACTTTCCTCAAATCATCAAATCCACATTATTTAGAACAGACTGCTAGTGCACAAGTATTAACTTTTACAGAGCTTTGAGATGTCACTACAAATGCCAATGCCACTCACAACAAAGCTTCACTGTACTGTGGCATATATAATTTACACTCAGTCACATTCTATTTTAAATAGTTGTCTTGTCACCTTAACGTTTGTATTGTCATCATAATAAAGAAAAAGGAAATGCTGGATAAGTTTTACTATTTTATTTAAATTTGAAAATGACAGAAAACTCTGCATATATTAGAAAAAAAAAAAAAAAAAAAAGGTTTGTAAACTATGAATAATATATCACTTCAGTAAAATAGTCAGATTATAATCTCTTCATAGTGAATCACTTTCCATGAGGTCTGCTTTTTAATCAATCTGTGAAGGTTAGTGCTGACAACATGATTGATCAGACCAGTCAGGAAAAGCTTCAAACCATATCCTAGCATATCAGACTTAATATACGTGTACAGACATCCAGTCCCTTATATTACATCAAAACAAAGCAAACAAACAAAAACAAATTAACCAAAAAACATTGTTCAACTGCCAGAAGTATTTAAGATGTGAGACAAAAAACTTTAACAGAGCCTAACTTCCAGATTTTTCATATTAAGCTTCTAGGTTCAGTCAATTCTTCTGCGAGCACAAGACTGGGAAAAATAGGTTTATGTCCTTCCCTACTGCTCAGTGACCAGTTACAGTACTTGCTTTATTTTACATCTTGTTCAGCTCTATGTGATTAGCAGATCACAAAATCACAGAATTTCTAGGTTGGAAGAGACTTCAAGATCATCGAGTCCTCCAGTGTGGTGGCCTAGAGAGAAAAAAAAAAAAAAAAAAAAAGAAAGAAAATAAAAAAAAAAAAAGGAAAATAAAAAAAAAAAAAAAGAAAAAAAAAAGGCAACTTTTCTCTTAAAGATCAGCTTTATTTTAGCTGAAAAGTGTTAATGGTACCATGTTCTGGGGGTGGGTTTTTGGTCTTTTGTTTTTTGTTTGTTTATTTTGTTTTGTATTGTATTTTGACTTTTTTGGGGGGCTATTTTTTACTCATCTGGGACCATGTTGTGAAAAGACTCTATGCTTCATATTTTCCTCTCCGCTGGGACTTGGAGAATGCTACCTGTCAGATGACAACATTATACGGCACTTCTAACACCCTGTGATTCACAGCCAGCCTTAGACATCAGAATATTGTCTTCCATTATAAGTGAAACTCTTTAGATTTCTTTATTTTGTTCTTTTTTTTTTTTCAGACTTCTCCAAGTTCCCATTAACTGACATTTATTTTAGCCATCAAGATTTCTTCATTTTGTTCTCTTGTTCAGTGGAAAAATGCTGGTAAGTGACAGCTTTTAAGTTTCTTGGTACTGTTCTGCTTTCTAATTCTCAAAACTGTAGATCAGATTCTGATTCTGCTGCTCTCTTTGGTAGATGTTTTATTACTTTCATTGGTGGCCTTTTTATTGTATTTGCTAGCAATTGTTTGGATTGAGAGTGCTGAGGTTGGTTATATTTTTATACCTGAACAGGGTAGATTCATGTTAACTTAACAGTGTTTGTTTTTGCCAGTTCCACTTGGGCATGCATATTATCACATCTGCTAGATAAGATTCTACACACATGCTGGTCTTCCTATGTCATCTGAAAAAAAAATGTTTCTGATAAGTAATTTTAATATTTTAACATAGGTAAACAATATTTTATATTTGTTTAAACATAATTTGTCCACCATGTTTCAGGAAGAAAAATTAACATGCCATCAAAATTTACAGAGTTTCTCATTATTTGCAAATATTATTCACATTATCTATATGTTAATAATCTCCAGAGCTTCTTTAGGGATGGATCCCATCTGAAGCTAGTAAACATGACTTTGTCTCCTCTTAAATTTTTTAATCTCTAAATTCCATTTTTTTTTTCTGTAACATTTGAGGAATCACCATCCAAATGTCTCCTATTGAATTTTAGTGTCCCGTTTCAAGCTTCTTTTCTACATCTGATAAAGAAGAGTCCAAAAAATAGGTTTATGTTAATTCATTAGAGCTGACAGTTTAAACAGTTTAAACTGGGTCTCATCCCAGAGCATAAATTTCCACTTTGCTTATGAGAATAGAAAATGTTTTGTCAGGCTGGTTTATACAAAATTGTAGCTCTGGAATTTGCTTCTCATCCTGTTTCTTCCTGTTGGTCCAGAAAACACATGGGCAACAACCAAGTCTCTCTCAAAATTTTGTTTAATCTGAAAGTTGTACTCCTGGAATCAAAAGCATATTTGTGTTTGGTCAGGTAAGAGGATACAAGGTCAATTGTGAAAATAGCAATAAATTATTTAGAACCTCTGCCAGGTCAGTAGTAAGAAGTACTTATCCTTTGTAAGTAAGTCAGTGTCTTGAAACTTCCTTCCTGACTTGAATACAGCAACACTTTACGGGCATGCCTACATGATCAAGCAGTGGTCTCCCACTCTTAATTCCCCTGCCAGTGTCCTGGGTGCAAGTGCAGGCTCCACTTGGCTTGGGTTCCCCCATACACACAATTGGCTGAATATGGTACAGCGGTGTGTCATTCTGTGCGGTGGGTAGCTCAACCCAAGCATGGGCCCTCAGAACCCTGGATGGGAGTTTTTACCCCATGCTTAGCTTCACTGCCCACATCCTTATGAGCCAAGTGGCCACTTTGGCTCAATCTGGGGCCAACTCTGTCAACACCAGCCATAGAATCATATCATAGAATGGCTTGGGTTGGAAGGGACCTTTAAGATCATCCAGTTCCAAATCCCCTGTCTGTGCTTTGGACACTTGTCTTCCTTCCTATGCTGCCCAGAGTTTTTGATTATGAACACTTTTTATAGTTTTGTGTCAGAACTGGAACACCATATTTGTAAACATTTTATTACTTTTACCATCAAAATCTACTATTTGTTGTTTCTTGTTTGGTTGGTTTGTTGGTTGGTTAGGTTTTTCCCCTACAAAACCACTCAAGGACTAAGCACAATATGATGGTAGCTTGCTGGGGAAGTTACCACCAAAAGGAGCACCATATCATCACAAACATACATTTTATTTCTATTTGGGCTTTGTCAAACTCTGCTGATGTATCCAAAATAGAAAAATGTTTCCTGACAATCTTTTCCTCTACCTTTTCACCCCAAACAGAAAGTAAGAAATTCATAGAGTCATAAAGTCATAGAATGGCTTGGGTTACAAGGGACCTTGAAGATCATCTAGTTCCAACCTCTCTGCCATGGGCAAGGATGCCACCCACTAGATCAGATAGCCCAAGGCCTCACCCAACCTGGTCTTGAACACTTCCAGGGGTGGGGAATCCACAACCTCTCTGGGAAACCTGTTCCACTGCCTCACCACCCTCTGAGTGAAGAATTTCCTCCTAACATCTAAGAAAAATCTCTCATCTTTTAGCTTAAAACCATTCCCTCTTGTCCTGTCATTATCTGATTGAGCAAAAAGTTGCTCTTCATCTTTTTTATGACCCCTTTAAGAACTGAAAAGTTGAAGTAAGGTCACACCAGAGCCTTCTCTTCTTTAGGCTGAAAAGCACCATCTCTCTGGGATGTTCTTTGTAGGAGAGGTGCTCGAGCCCTCTGAGAGCCTTTGTGGTCCTCCTCTGGACCCGCTCTAACAGGTTAACATCCTTCTTGTGCTGGGGGCCTCAGACTTGGATGCAGTACTCCAAGTGGGGCCTCACAAGGGCTGAGTAGAGGGGGACAATCACCTTCCTTGACCTGCTAGCCACTTGCCTTTTGATGCAGCCCAGGATGCAGTTGGCCTTCTGGGCTTCAAGTGCATACTGCTGGCTCATGTCAAGCTTTTCCAGAACCCCGAAGTCCTTCTCTGCAGAGCTGACATGAGCTCAAGGAGTTCTTCTCCCAGTCTGTTCTCATGCACTTGACCCAGGTGCAGAACCTTGCACTTAGACTTGTTGAACCTCATTAGGTTCATGGGTGCCCACTTCTCAAGCTTCTCTAGTTCCCTTTGGATGGCATCCCTTCCTTCTGTTGTATCAACTGCACCACTCAGCTTGGTGTCTTCTGCAAACATGCTGAGGATGCACTCAATCCCACTGCCTAGGTCATTGATAAAGATTTTAAACTGTACCAGTCCCAGGAGAGATGCCTGAAGGACACCACTCATCATCAGCCTCGACCTGGACATAGAGCCAATGACCCCCACTCTCTGGGAGCAATCTTCACGCCAACTCTTTATCCACCCATCAATCCATGTCTCTTCAATTTGGAGATCAGGATGTCATGTAGGACCATGACAAGGCCTTACAGAAGTCCAGGTAGATGATGTTGGTCGGTCTTCCCTTGTCAACTGATACAGTCATTCCATCATAGAAGGCCACCAAATCGGTCAGGCACAATCTGACCTTGGTGAAGCCATTCTGGCTGTCTCGGATCACCTCTTTGTCTTGCATATGCCTTGACATTGCTTCCCATAGTTATTTTATATTTCTAATTTTCTATTCACAAATAAAGGATTCTTTGTTTATCCACAGCTGTAGCCAAAGACGATTCCAAAGTTTTTGAAATCCCAGTGCAATAAACTTATCTAATTTCTCTTTTGGCATTTGTTTTGCAGTGAAGGGCCAAGTATCTTGGAATGGAGAGGTTCTTTTACCTCTTTATTGTTCTGAGTAGGTTGCCACATTCAATCCGCATCTCTCTTCTTTATTTGCCAGTCTTGTTCTTTATTGATTGAAATCTACTTCTACATGTAATACAGAACCCCCAATATTTCTGAACTCCAGGTTCACAGTTATCTTACTCAGCAGGAATTGACTTCAAATGAATGCATTAATTACACATTTTGCAACCCATCACTATCAAACATAAGGCTGCAAGTCTGCATAAAGATTGAAGTTCTGTTTAAGCTGCCTTCTGCTTTCTTCTACACTTACAGAAAGTTTCCATTCTGCATGCATTTTCAGCATTTTAATTTTTGTGCTACAAGGTGATCTGTGATGACTCAGTATTTTAAGCATGTGCAAGAAATGTACCATTCTCTGTCCCATTCTAGCTTGCTGAGAGTAGCAGCAATGTTACACCCAGACTGTCAGGTTGAAGTTCAGGCTTAGAGCTCTCAAGTTCCTACACCCGGACTGATCTCATTGCATACATGTTGAGCTCAGACTTGGCTTGAATCTGAAACTGCAAACCATGGAAGGGACTTATATCTTCCTTCTGCAGACAGTTTAGATTGGATGAGCTTAAGCCAAATGAAATTGCAAACAGCTCACACTCTGGCACAGTTGAAGAAACTAAAATGTAAGGATCCATCCCAAATTCTGTCTGAGAAACACTGACCTTTTAGGCATAGTTCCCAGTAACAAACAGTACAGCTCAGAGTACAGGAGCATGTAGATATAAAGACAGTTGATGAGTTCTTACTGTTCTTAGCTGGAAAGCCTGTTTTCATAGGTGGATACTGTTATAAATTAGAATGAAGTCACTGACATTGTACTGAATATGTCATTAATTCAAGGGTAGATAAGCACAGAGGAAGCAGACTGTAAAATATGGACAACAGAATTCAGACCAATAAACAATATTAACATAGATCTTACTTCTTACATGATTTTTTTCAAAAATTATCCATTAATTTGTTCCTTAATACTTGAATATTTTTCAAACATTCCCAGTGTGGAAATACCATGGACATACGTGTGTTTGTGTATATAAACATATATATATATATATGTATATGAAAAACAGGTTAATAAAGTTCAAATGCTAAATTAGTTGTCCTTCAAACTGAATCAAGGCTTCAAAATTGGCTTTTTTTCCTAGCTTACCAAAAAAGCTTTCATTTACATGTTGGGAAATGATGATTTATGTGCTGTTATATTGTTTAATGTCTTTACCCAGAGAATTCTGTAAGATGGGAACAAGAAGATTCTTCAGGAGATGACCCAGACCACCCCTCTTTCTAAAGGTAAGATTAGTAATGTTTGTCTAATATTTAGTTATTTATTTATCTTTATTTATTCATTTTACCTGCACTTTAACAATGTTAGCCATGCTGGCTGAACAAACCTCCTTAACCAATCATTTATAATCCACTCCATAATTTTTTTCCCTAACATTTAACCAGAATCAATCTTTTTCCAATGCAGAACCATGACTTGTCTGAGCCATGGACATGAGAGCAGCCCTTCCTTGTTATTAAAACTTTTTAGATACTGTCTCATAACACCCTCCTTCACTAGAATCTTAATGCGATATTTAAAAACTTTTGATCTCTCCTCATGCCTTTTAGAATTTTCTCATTGCTTTCCCTTCCATTTACTCTTTTGCCAGTCTATGCTTTTTGAGATGAAGTACAGCTAAATCCAAGTATAAAAATTCACAGACTAACCTATTCACAAAGAACTAACCCTCTATTGACAGTGGTAGTGTGGCATACTTCTGTTACACATTATGGTTACAGTTACATGGCTACATATATTGTTTTTTTATATCAGGACTAAATTGTGGATAAATCCTACAGATAAATAAATATGACATTTTTAGGAAGACTTTAAATCATGTGGCACTTTAGAGTTAGATCAAATAAGAATGTCATGATGACATTATCTGACCAACTAAGAATACAGTGGAATTAAAACTGTAGGGCAATTTTATTAGCTTATTTAATTGTGCTGAATCTATATTTTAATAGTGTGTTTATCAGTTTTCTTACCAACAAATATCTAAGTATATAATGTGTAATAATGATAAATTAGTCCAGTCATTTCACATGTATAGTCTGAAAACTTCATCTACTTAATTGGAAACATTTATGAATATTGAATTTTCCAAACAGTAAAAAATATGAGACTAAAACATATTCTGGAAATAATTTATCTGTAGTCTTATGAGCCAACTGTTCAACACCTAAACTTTCACAATAGAAAAATTTTTGATACTAATGCATTTTTCTCTACTGGAAACTCTTCATCTTGCTTATTCAATATTCAGTGCTGGAACAGTGTAATGTATTCCATACAGTCTGCTCTGGGATTACACACAAAAACCATACCTGTTTAAAGATCCAGAGATTATTGGATATAAAAATTATACCTTGTAAAACTTTTCTAGTACAATAAAAAACAGATAGTAAAAATATACTGGGGAGTTCTCTTTAGCAGTCTAAATGAAAGTAGATGGGAGCACAGAGATGTTCCAACTGCAGAGAGGAGAAACAGTAGTATAGCCAGCAACAATTAGTCCAAATAATAACTGATAAGAGACGAACTCAAGCAAAATAAAAAATAAAAAATCATTAAATTCATTGCAGCACTGTCCTGTGTGTTACAAAGACCTGTTTTGCTGATTATGGTGAGAGAGAAATGAGAACACTATCTCTTTTTGTCAGTGGTTCTAAAACAAAGGAACTAAAGACCTTGTACATAGTAACATTAATTTACCTTGACTCCATTTTCACCATTCCCAGATGAGAAACAGTAATGATCTTAGGGACCCAGCAGTTCTCTATTAATAGTCTCTGTGTTAGATAAGATCACCTCCCACTTAACTAAACACACCAATTCTTTAAACATATGAGCAAAATTAAAGATGAATTTAAGAAAATTATTTATGGCACAAAAAGCACATTAATGCTGCCCACATCATTATTTATAGAGAAAGAAGGTTATTTTGATTGAGGTGAAAAATTACCTTTCAACAGCAGAAGGAAAAAACAGTTTACAAGTTCAAGCTGTAAAGTTATTAAACAAGATCTGTCTGTATTAAGAAATGCACAGCATATTAGAAAAGTCAATTTCTTAAATTAAGTGGCAAATCAGCAAGTGGACAAAGGACTGACCTTGGATCTGGGTGGTGCTCTGATGTACCATTTACAGTCTACTGCTTCAGTTTCAGAAGCTTTTCCTTCTTTGACAATTTGTATAGATTCCACAATTCCTTCAGGTCCTCCCATCTCAAACTCACAAACTAAATAACAAAATACCAGAAGAATGAATCCTGAACAGCAAAAAAAATATTTTCTACAGCAGAAAGCAAAGGCTTCTGAGTCTTAGGAAGAACCAATATACCAACCTGGCAATGGTTTCAAAACTCCAAGGTCCTTAAAATCGGGATCTTGAAAATTGAGAAAGAGAAAATTAGTTTTGTTCAATATCTTGTGTATAACATCAATGCATTAAAACTGGACACTTCAGTGATATAATTATACATTTAGTTCTTTGGAATGTGACTTGTTTCTTGCAATGGGCTTAAAAAGCTATGACAACACACTAATTATTAATGCAGAAAGTGTTGGTAATACCGTGCAAAGTTATTATATTTTTCCATTATAGAATCCTGCTTTGAAAAATGTTGTCACAATTTTCTCTGTCTCACTCTCTTTCAGAAGAATGAATTAAAAAACAAAATCTGTACACACTAGAAAGCAAGAACATCACACAGCTACCCACATGATATTTTAACATCAGTTAAATTAGAGATATCAGTCTAATGAAAAAGATATATTTACAAATCCATTCAGAAACCCTTATTTAACAACATTATTAGAACACAACTTCATTCTGTGGTTATGAATATCAACTCTACCAAAAATAAGGAGTTTCTTTCTTTCTCAGAGGAATCAATTTGGTATTCCAGGAATACATATCATAAGAATTTACCATGGAATTTATTGTGTTAACAAGGTAATAAGTCTAATACATGTGTTATTTTTAATAAGATAAACATGATAATATTTATTGCCTGAGATCCTTTGTATTTTGCTTTTATAGCCAGATATAACACTTATATGAAATGATCTATGGTCATGGATCTATGGTTCAATAAACAGCTATCCATAGACAAACCAACATTTTGTAAAATTTTGCTGCAGTTTGAATATATTGCCAGAAATGTGAAAGGGGCTAAATTATTTCAATTATCTCCTCAAAATAGACTAGTCTTGTCTGTTTTGTCTGTTGTTTTTTGTTTGTTTGTTTGTTTGTTTTAATCTCTTGCACTATTATGCTATTTAACATGAAAATTCTGTTATTTTTCCCATCTTCATGGGAAAGAGAACAAAAAAGAAACCCACTGTTGTTTTTCTTTCTTTCTTTCTTTCTTTCTTTCTTTCTTTCTTTCTTTCTTTCTTTCTTTCTTTCTTTCTTTCTTTCTTTCTTTCTTGAAATTTGGCAGGATCTGGTCTTCTGAAAACAATGTTAAACATCTACAAGTAAACACTCTGCATCAAGCTTCTCCTGGGCCACATTCCACCCAGGCCTCAAAAGGACTGCACAAAAAGAAAATCAAGGTCAAATTTGAGCTATACAATATAATCATGGAACTCATCTTATTGCTTCAGGATTGACTCAATGTATCCAAAGCTATAAAAACAATGAGTCTGACAGTTGGAAATCAACTGGAGTAAAACCAAACCAATACAGCAAAACCGGCTGTTCCCCTTTAACCATTGTTTAGTTTGTACAGTAACAATTATAACCAAATAATATCATGAAAAACAAAGTCTAGTGTCTTATGAGTAAGAACAGCAATTTTAGCCTGAACAATGAGGATATACTGTCAAAAGCAGAGTTTTAAAATCACCTTTTAAAACTGTCTTGTTATAACCAGGCTGCTGCTTTTTTTTTTTTTTTTTTTATTTCCCAGTTTTCCTCTTACAGTGGCACAATATAAGTCCTGACTAAATACTCATTAACTTAAGGGGCTGCAAATATAAGTGAATAGGAAATTAGTATTAATTGTTATTCAGTTTTATAGATCAGCAGATAGATACGATAATAAATGTAATTAGATATTTCTGTTAATATACTCATATGTTGATATCTACTGCTGAAAGCAAGGTGTTTAAAGGAAGTACACTTTACTGGTTCAAATCATGTCTAGTGTATCCATCACATTTCTTCTAGTCTGAGTTTACAGAGATCAGTCTGATCTACTCAAAACACTCCAGCAAATTTACAAAGTAGAGAGGAGGAAAGAGGGAGAAAAAAGTTCTGACAGGATTTCTCCTATATGAAAGGTTTTTCATAGACAGGAGTGTTGATAGCAAGATTCCTTGCTGATTTACTGGCCTTACTTAACATATTAGAAATAAGGATTGGGGGTGGGGTGATAGGGATGTGGAGGATGTTGAAGGCAGACTGCATGTCAGAAAGAAAACATGAATGACTTTTTGCTCTGAGGTTTCCAAGTCTGAGCATACCTTACAAATAGTGTACAGCTCATTCTAGCTGCTACTATAATATTTACAATTAATTTGCAAAATCTCTTCCTTCAAGAAACTTAATGTCTGAAGTGCAATCATGTACTTTGACCCGCAAAACATATCTGAATATATGTTCCCATTTTTTTTAACAATGCAGTTATAATAAAATCACACAGAAATGCAAAAATCTGTTAACATTCTAGAAATATGGTAGATCTAGAAGTGGACATGCAAGTACTCAGCTGTGTTTACAAGCATTCAACATTTGCAGAGGCTTCTGGACAGGCTGGATTAATGGGCAGAGGCCAATGGGATGAGGTTCAACATGGGTAAGTGCCAGGTCCTGCATTTTGGCCACAACAACCCCATGCAATGCTACAGACTTGGGGCAGAGTGGCTATGCAGAGGAAAAGGATCTGGAGGTGTTGCTTGATGCTCACCTGAACATGAGCTGGCAGTGTACCCAGGTGGCCAAGAAGGCCAACGGCACCCTGGTTTGTGTCAGGCATAATGTGGCCAGCAGGACCAGGACCCCCTGTAGTCTGCTCTGGTACCTCATGTACTGTGTACCTCAAGAAGGACATTGAGGCCATGGAGTGTGTCCAGAGAAGGGTTACGAAGCCAGTGAAGGGCCTGGAACAAAAGTCCTATGAGGAGTGGCTGAGGAAACTGGTGTTGTTTAGTCTGGAGAAGAGGAGGCTCAGGGGAAACCTTATTACTCACTACTACTGCTTCAAAGGAAGATGTGGGGAGCTGGGAGTTAGCCTCTTCTCACAGGTAACTAGTGATAGGACTAGAGGAAATAGCCTCAACTTGTGCCAGGGGGGATCCAGTTGGAAATTAGGAGAAATTTCTTCTCAGAAAGAATAGCTAGACATTGGAACAGGTTGCCCAGGAAGGTGGTGGAGTCACTGTCCCTGTTGGTGTTTAAGAAAAGGTTGTATGTTGTACTTAGGGACATGGTTTAGTGTGTAATATTGGTGGTAGGGGGGCAGTTGGACCATATTATCTCTGAGGTCTTTTTCAACCTTTATGATTCTATGATTACATAATTTTGAGAGTGATAATCTAATAAAGTATGTAACATGCTTTAATAATAACATTATATTTAATATTATATTTAATAATAACATTAATAACCAGTATTATTATAATAAAAGCAACGATTTGTAAGTAAGGTATTATGAGAAATACTGAGATTTCTACCGTGTTTAAGCATATTGCCAAAACAAATGTCTGGTTTTGAAATAATCTACTATTAAATAGATTATACTTTAGCAGCTCTTCTGTATGTAATTCAATCAAATTGTTATTATCAGCTTGGCTGAGTCAGAAACCTTTTAATGATATCTAAATACTAACTGGCTAGATCTTCTGATAGCCAGATACTCTTTTCTTTTGCACTAATGAAAACTATGTTTCATTAGGGAAGAATCCAAAGTCAGAAAAATTTTGTTGTGAAAAATAAGATTGATCACCTATAATGAGAGAGAAAAATATGAGGTAATAAGTCTTGAGAGGATTGTAGTACATGGATTTATTTAATTATTTTTAATGGGGATCTCTCTCGTAAAATGAAATCTGTAAAACAGGGGATTTATATAAAAAATGTATAAATGTGTAAAAGTTATGTAAATGGAAGATCTTGAAGCCACAATAAATTCTGGTATTCTTTGCTGCAGCATTGAACATCTCTCTTAAAACAAACAAACAAACAAAAGTATCCAAAAATTTCCTTTGGTGATATATTATAACCCATTCTACAAATAATAGATTCCTGCAATGTTTAGTTAACACAGGTTTTCCTGTAAGGTCTCTGTGAAGCACAGAATTACATTTGAAAAATATTATGAGATGTAAAAATATGTGCCAGATTATTCAGAGTTACTGACAAACAAGCAGAAAAAGAAAATTCAGAGTGGCCCAAGGCAAAAATTATGAAAATCTATAGATTCTCTTATAGATAAATAAGAGAAGAAGGAATTATTTGATCAAACTATATGGTATAGAGAGTTGATGTCTGAAACGTAAGCAAGTTGATGTTATTTTTGAATACAAAACCTACATTTTTAATGGATATATACCAAGAATATTCAAAGTATGTAGAGAAACATTATTTGCTGAATAAGGAAAACATTCAACTTCATTTCTTGAACAGACAGCTATAGATATATCTTTTCATTTTTCTATATTTGACTAACTAGAAATAGTCATTCAAGCTTCATTCTATTAATATTTAAGGAATTCTAGTGTATACACATTGTTGCCTATCATAGTATTTATCAAAGACCTAATTTTACATTCAAATGCTTGTGAAAGAGTAAGCAGAACTGCAATATTTAGCAAGGCACTAGTTATTTATTTTCAAGTTTATGAAACCAGGTAATTTTTACAATTATTTATGGGAGCTTATGTCAGTCCTGCATTCTTGAGTGGTAATTTTCTGTAAAAGCAGAGCTTGCAGAACTCAGAAAAAAAGACAGGATTGTTCTAAGTTATTGTATGTGGTTGTCTTATAGTATTTGATGATGCAATGCAAAGACTGGATGATGACCAAAAGATTTTAAAAGTATTGAAATAAGCTAAAGAATCACAAAAATAATTTTAAATTAGGAAAAAAAAAATCTATAAGCAAACATTTTGTGGTGTACAAGCAAGGGGACTTAAATGTTCTGCTGAGAGAGTGAGGGAAAAGTGTTAAGTAGTACAAAAGTATTAAGTGGAGTAGATACATAAAAATAAATAAAAACTGTTGTATTGTCAGCTGAAAAGAAAATTTGTTCCAATTTTCAGTTCTGTAGTCTTATTGAAACTTCAATTAATATGTCTATATCTGTATTAAAGATACAACAAGATCTTAAAAGAAAACATATAGTTTGCTAGACACCCTGAAAAAACAGTTCTATAAAAATTCTATCTGGCAAGAGTATGTGCTACATTTTCTATTTGTTTTCTATGTACTTTTATGTACTTTTTTTTTTTTTTTTTTTTTAATATACATATAATCTAAAACAGTGCTTTGTATATTGTTCACTCCTCAGCACAGTTATGAAAGAATTTAAAGGCAATAAGTGTTTATGTAGAAGTGACTATGACTCTTAATCTTTCACCTTAAAGTCTTACATCAGCAGGAAGTCATGTGAAACCAAGTAAGTTGAAAGAATACTCTGGAGTATTCGCTCTGTTTTTGAAGATGTAGTTCCATCAGGAGAGACTACTTTGTCTTGTGTTTCTGATTCACAGTAAAATACACAGCTACTATTTTTCTTAGGAAGAAATTTTATAAATGAATGCTGCAAGCAGTAGGGGATGCAACATCATAATTTAAAAAAATCACAGAAAAATACAATCCACTCACTCTAGCTACTTCAACTTGATTCCTTATAGTGCTGTAGTATTGTTGAAATAACACAGACTGCCTCCCAGAGTTTTTTGTTTGTTTGTTTGTTTTGTTTTTCAATTCTTCTAATGTCATATTTACTGATCTTAGTTCATATTGACAAGCAAAGCATCTGTAGGCTGTAACTGGTATATTATACTGACATACAAACCACTACTGTGGCGACCTGAGATATACTGCACGTGTTAACAAGAGCTAGGCATTTTTATACCAAAAGTTAATACTTGTTTCTTTGACATCATTTTGGAAATGAAAAAGCAGTATCATCAGAAAAAGAAAATCTGTATCTTTATGTAGCTTCTTGCTAAGATTGGTCAAAATACTTAGACAAGAAATCGCCTGAATGAACTCTACTAGAAAAGAATACATGAATACAGAGATTGAATTTGGATTTCTCTTTTTGAGTACACAATGGCAGGATTGATATATTGCATGATATTGTGCCTGCTTTCCTCCCCTGTCTGCTCTGTCACCTACTTAGAGAAGGTTCTTTCTCCATTGTAAATTTTGTATGGACAGGAACCAAGGAACTGTTCTGGAAGGTGAGAGGGCTCATAGGTCACATCCTCAAAAAGTGTTTGGACTATTCAGTATGTGCAGCTAAATTCCAAAAGTGAGAAGTACTTCTTGATACTGCATTATAGACGTACTCTAAAAAGGAGAGCAGTAATGGGCAACAACATCATACTCTGAGACTGCTCAATGGAAAGAGGAAGTCTGGGGTCCTTGATGATCTGGGTGGGATTATTTGGCAGATAATTTTTATTATGTTAAGTATTTGTACTTGCTCCTGAATGCCCCAATTAGGAATCAGATTCCCTTCATGCAGCACAGTGGCTGCATATACTTAATGGGCTGCATATACTGCCAGTTGTCCAGAAATGTCTGAACCAAGAATCAATGAGCTCAGGAGCCCACTCTATCTGAGAATAGCAGCCAAGCAATCTCTGCTGACAAAGTGCAGCCGAACCATGAGGACTGACTGTCAGTCATTAAGGGCAGTACAGCATATGTGTCATCCCAATATAATATCTCAGTGGCTTCCTGTGATTGACTAATTGTGTCTAAACTTCACTAGGAAGAAAGGTACAACATAGAAGTGCCATAGAGCCTTTCGTGAGTGATGTTGAATTTGGCCCAGTTATGCAATTTCATCATAATAATATCAAGGCTTAGGGTTTGTATCACTGATTTGTTAAAGATGACTCTTAACAATCCAAGAAAATAATACTTTCAGTGCACTCTGCAGTGCATAGGGAAAAATGACTCAGAAGGTTTAGCCACAACTGGTTGCTAAGTGTTACTTTTTCTGACTGAATCAATTTACAAGTTTTTTACTTGCTACCACTACATAACTGTGCATAATCTTTTCAAAGAAGCTGTTCATGTTACAACAGTCTATCTCATAGATTTACCAGGAAAGAGAGAGAACCTAAAGGAATAATTTTTCAATATAAAGTAACCATTGTGAATTTATCATAAGGGAAAGGCCTTCCTTGTATTTAACTTTTTATTTATTTATTTATTTATTTAAACCCAGAACAAATACACTCACTGCAACATTCCCAATTATTTTGAAGAACTACATCTTTTTCAGCTATTATATTCAACAAAATATATCATTTTTGTTACTTCAAGTAGTACTGAATAACCTGTAGCTGACCACACAGTAAGACTCATTTCCAATACAGACAGAAACATCAGCATTGTGTTTATACTACCTGACAACCCCTTGCTGTAGCTGTCCATGCTAGCTATGGCATATAGGTTATGTCATTTTTGTGAAGATAACTTCATCTTTCATGAGAACCACAAGTGTCTCCTCTAGTTCTCATGTGTGAACAGTTCATCTTCCACTTTAACAAGAGATCTCTTTCTATTTCCAAATATTTTCTCTTACTGCCTAGCAAAGCAACAGGTGTACTTTTGTTAAAGTGAATAACCTTATGAGAATGGGAATCGAGCTGTGTTTGCAAAAATGACAGATTGTTTAATCATCTGGCCATATAAGATACTAGAAAGAAGAAATAGACACAATACTCTTGAAAATATGATCCTTAGAATGGAAAGTGAAATAGCCATAGTACAGTGCCTTTCATTAGTTCACTGTGCAGCTTCAAGACTTTGGGAAGTTATTGGATTAAATGTATTGTAGAGCTCTCCTATAACAAAATCTCTTTATGATTCCAAAAGCCAATGTCATGGGATGTGTTTTAAAATGGAGTAGAAATCTGTAGACATTTAACAGAAAGGAAGAAGTCTAGATTTTCATTGCACTTCACTGGAGCCTGAATGCATTGTTTCTAAAGGAAAAAAATATATATAATTTATTAAACCGAATCATTAACACTAATTGCTATTGTGTATGCCTACCACAGATGGTGGAATATCCACTTTTATCAAATAAGAAGAACTCTAAGAGCCCAGCAACTCAAGGAATTGCTGAGGGATGCATATCTGCACCAAGTCCAAGAAACATCTTCAAGGAAAAAAGTATTCTGTCCTGTCCTTCCAGGATACGTAACAGTATAGCTTACAGTGATACCAGTTTTGCTTTTCTTTCAGCTGCTTTTTGGAGGTTTATTGCCTAGAAATCATTTTCCTTCAGGGAGCACTGAGCTATTGACCCCAGCAGGTTTCCCAAATTTACATATCACTCTCTACAGGATGTGAAGATGGGTTTTCATGAGCTTGGAGATATCTTTTCACTGTCTTTTCCTTATTAATCTTTTTAACAACACAGTGTAGAAGTTTTCACTAGGGGGAAGATTTTCAGGATAGTCCAGTTCTCAGAAAAAAAAAGCTGTGTGTATTAAATTGTGAATTCCTACTTAAATTACCCAAATAATTATGAATTTTACATTTCATTATACAGGATAAAATCTAGATATTTAAAGGATATAAATAATATATGAGAAGAGAGCAATAACCCTTCCACTCTTCCCAGCATTATGCAATTCAACTTCTCCTGAGATTCCACGAGGAAGACACTTTGATAAGTCTTTCTCTACCTAAAGATTTACGGCTAAGTTTTTGCCTTACATTTCGGTTGCTTTCTGTTGGTTACAGCTTCATGAGTGACATTCTTTTTTGTTTGAATAGATCATTTTGATCCCACTTCAGACAATTAAAGTGCCAGAGTAAAATCCAAACCACGATTAATTGCTAATAGTGACATAGCGTAGACATAATCTGTTAGAAACAAGACACCAGTGCAGTTGAGACTTTATTATTTTGATGAGGAGAACCCTACTGTATGCTTTACTATGTATTTGACTAAAACAAACATAATTCATATTAATCCTATCCCTAAATATTTTCCACTTAAATTAATGAATAAAAAGCTTTGTGCATCAGTAACAGTAAGCTATGTTTTGCCATATATCCACATGAAAAAATTAGCAAGGTGATAAATTCTAAAACAAAATGTCCTCAGACTTTCAAACTTTTTTCTTTAAACAAGATCCTTGTAATAGATTGTCAGTTCTTCTGAGTATCACTTATGTCACATACTCAATGTTCATTAAATGATTCCAAAACTGGTTTATCATAAACATGAGGGAAAAAAAAAAAAAAAAAAAAAAAAAAAAAAAAAAAGGTATGTGTGTGTCTGTAATCTAGAGTTTCAACAGATTTATATTTATTTCTAATAAAAAATAATAATAATTAAAAAAAAAGTTACATATGGTTTTCCTTGTGACAGAAACCCTACTCTTAGTCAGGTTAAAGAATGATTATATTCATCTTATTACATAATTTAAAATTCCGTTTTCATAGCTTGGGAATTTAGATTAAAAAAATTATAGTTTCCATAAAACAAATTTTAAGCTTTTCTTCTTTCTTTAAAAACTACCAATCTGAAGCAATAATTTAATTACCACTGGATTTGCTAACAGTTTTAATATTCATTTTAACATAAACAGGTTTAGGCCCACAATCTGATATGAATTTAGCAATTAGTGTATTGAATATTACACTAATTGACTAGCTTAGTATCATGAAAAGAATGAAAACTGGTCTTCTGCATTACATTCAATATTAAAAAAACATTGTGATCCACTGAAGGACACAATGCTGTTGCGGTTTAACCCAGCAGGCAGCTAAACACCACACAGCCATTTGCTCACTCCCCTCTACCCAGTGGCATGGGAGAGAGAATCAGGGGTGGGAGGGCTGGGGGGTAGGGTTAAGGTTAAAACTCTTGGGTTGAGGTAAAGATAGTTTAATAGGATGAAAGAGGAAGGGAAAAGAATAACAATAATTGTTAATTATAATGATAAAAGAATCATAAAATCAAGCGATACACAATTTTCACCACCTGCTGACCAACACTTTGCTTGTTCCTGAGCAGAGGATGTCTGTCCCACCCTAGCCAACTCCCACAAGTTTTATTCTTCATCATGACACCATATAGCAAGGAATATCTCTTTGGCCAGTTTGGGCCAGCTGTCCTGGCTCTGTGTGTCCCCTCTGAGCTCCTGGTGCACCCCCAGCCACCTCACTGGCAGGGCAGCACAATAAGCTGAAAAGTCCTCAAGAGTAAGTCCTGCTCTACAACAACTAAAACATCAGTGTGTCATCAGCATTATTCTCATCCTAATTCCAAAACATGGTACCATACCAGCTACTGAAAGAAAATTAACTCTATCCCAGCTGAAACCAGGACAGCAGTGTTCATAGACCCTTGTGTCTATGTTATACAATGTTCAGTATTGCCATTAACTGGATGAAGAGACTGGGAAAAGAACAGCAAACCGGGTACTGATTAGAAATTTTCCAGTTCTTCCATTGATATAGTAATATTTAGAAAAAAAAAAAAAAAAGAGAGAGAGATCGGAACAGTTTTCTCTGTCAGCAACAGGTCAGACAAGATCATAAGTCACAGTACTTAGGATTTTTATGTATGGGTCAGCTGCTTATCCAGGCAGGCAATAATTAAATTTCATTTGACCAGATCAAGTTTCTGGCTGCCAAACAGCAGGATTTTTCCTAGCTTGATTTGAAAGAGTCATTTAAAGCTTTAGTTTAAAAAAAAAAAAAAAAAAAAAAAAAAAAATCATTTAAAAGCACTTGGTAGATTATTGATATAACATACATATATTGGAATATCACTGACATGAAACATTCTGGAATACAAATAACTCTATTACTGGTACAAATTGTCATTTTGGGGAGAGCATAAACAATTAAGGAAATTCAAATTATCCAAATATGATTTTTAAACTACTACACTAGTATGCATTTTATTAAATTTAAAAAAAAAAAAAAACGCACTTTATTTTGCAGAATTTTAGCATGAACTTTGTAGTTGATAGCAGTTAATAACTATATGAACTTTGTAGTTGATAGCAGTTAATAACTATAATCCATAAAATCAGATCACCAATAAAGAATAAAATATTTTTGATAAATTTCCTGCATTCTCTTTTAATATTCATTTCAACATCGAGTTTAGAAATGAGCTACAGGAAAGAAAAGAAAGGAAAAAATCAAGAAATAGTATCATATGATCTTTTATTAACCCACATACCGAAGCCAGCAGATTTGATAACATTGTCTCTTGAGCTTCAACTATCAGATAACATCTGGCAAATGATGTTTGTAAGTCCTGTTACACAACATCTTCTGGCTTCTCAGTGTCATCTAGGGGACTGATACGTGACCAGAATAACACATTTCATGCTGTCTGCTTTTGTCATGCTACCACAGGTTTTTAACAATGGATGTGCTAAGGCATCAGTTTTTTTGAATTTGATTCTCAGAAAATATTTGGCATTCCTGTTCTCATCATCTTTCTCATGACTCAAGCAATCTTTCTTAACACAAACCACACTGTAGTCTTTCAACATCAAAGTATTCAAATAACCTTTCTCTAATGTATAATGATCTCTGAAGCAATGTTTTAAAGTGTTGTTCAAAAGCATTTACTTATTTTTACAGTTTTGCAATGATTCTCAGTGATTCTCAATATTCTCAGTTGTTTGGTAGATGTTACTACCACAAAAGTTACTTTTTTTTTTTTTTTTTAAATAGAGTCCATTTTAGACTACGTAGCCTAGACTGAGACATTTTGTCTCACTGAATTTAAATTCTCATCTGCAAATCTATATGAGGAAACACTGTTGTCATTAATCTAGTGAGTTACAGACTGTGCTTTTGTCATGCTAAGTACATTCGACATAACTAGAGTCTTCAGAGCAAGAATAATTTGAGGGCACCAGATCTCTTGATTTCAAAATATGTTTGTGTATTTGAGTATTTGTGGTATTTATGATATCTTTTTTTTTAATTTTTTTTTTTATTTTTATATTTTTTTTTTATGAAACTGAAAATGTAAGCAGGTGTAATTTTGCTGCCAGTAGTATCACTTCATTTATTTATGAATTACTAATATATTCCCAGTGAAAAGTTCTCAGTCCTTACAATTGCAAAAGATTTGTTTAGTTTGGGAATATCATAGCAGAGCAGAATACCAGACTAAATCTAACACATCTGACTCTGTATCCAACATCAATGATATGATTAAAATCTCATCTTGAAACTGGAAAACAATTTGGTCCATTAAACTGAAAATTTTCTATATTGTATGAAATTGAAGACAATGCTTTTATGCATAAGATTATAATACTTAAACAAATAGACTGCAATGGAACCACTTTGAAAAACAAAATTTACATTTTAGGAAGACATGAAGAGTTAAGGAATTCAGTGGTCTTCATTTAGTAATCAAAAATGCCAACTTTGAAAATAGTATCGCCTTGCATTAATAAATAAAAAGATAATATGCAATTTCCAGCAAACAAGCTTTTTTTTTTTGTTTGTTTTGTTTTCTTTTGTTTTGTTTTGTTTTGTTGTTTTTTTTTTTTTGAGCAAAAGGGGAAAGGTGCAAATGTATAAAATATAATTGAAAGATAATGAATTGGCAGATCAAAATAATCTTTTAAAATTAAAATATTTCTAAATCTAATTTTGCTTAAATTCTGTTTATTTCAGTAAACATCTCAGCCTCTAATGCATTTATATTTGTTCCTAAATGTGCTAAGAAGATAAGTGAACAGAGATTGTAGGAATTCCTAGGTGTCTCCAGATTGCTGAATAAATAGATGAGGTTACTAAGAAATAAATTAGTTAAAAATACTGTCAACAGCATATAACATGGAAGACAGACACCATTCTCTGGAAGAAGAATGGTGTCTTTTTTTTTTCAGTTTCTCCATTTTTGGAAGACAACTTCTCAATCCTGACTTCTACTGAATTCCAAATTCAGACAGAGAGAGGAGATCAGATTTTGGAGAGACAGAAGATCGTCTTGGCTTTTTCTAGGTACATTTTGCTTGTAAAGATTTTGTCTGAGCCTAACTTCCAATTTCAGAGAAAGGAGTACATAATAATACACACACACACACACAGAATACTTATTTTTAAAAAGAGACAAAAAGCCTCTTTTCTTATTATTAACAATTAGATAATTGTTCCCTTCAAAAAATTATCTTCAAATACTTCTCCATTTTCATTTTAAAAAGCTCAGTTACCAACAGATGCAGTACCAAAAGCTGACATAGTGGGAATGTATCAAATATCTGTTTATTTTATATTCAAAATATAAAATCCAAGGAGATTGAAAAACTAGTATCACTGCATTTTATGAGTAGTAAACCTGACTGACAAACTGAGTTGGACTAAAAAACATAGCTGAATGAATTGTTCTATGAACTATTTTTATATACAGAAAAATAGTTGCAGATGATTAAGAGTTGGTATTTGTTTGTTTTTGTTTTATTTTGTTTTGTTTTGAAGAGCAAGGATGTCTGGAAGAAGAATAGCACAGAAAATGTCATTCTAACACATACAAAAACTCAATTTATTGTAGCAGAATTTAATAAAGGAAATGTAATAAAGGAAAACAGGGAGTTAGTGAATAAACTTAGTCTATCTTAGGTTTACAATATTGGTTAAACAGACAGTCACCAAATTGATATAATTTGAGTAAAAGTAGAAAACTATATTTTGATTCATGAAAAGAGTTGAAAAAATGGTAGTTCAGTTCTCCAGAATAAATAAATATTTCAGTTTGACATAGGTCAGCAGATGACAAGGTGGAAGACAGTATTTGAACATACCTTTAAGTACCCATGGTGAGATGCCAGAGATCTAGGTATGTGCTTCAAGGTAGACTTGTCCTGAAGTGTTTTACTAAACTGGGACTACAGTTAGTAGCTTGTCAGTTCAGTATTTGAATATAGCTAGCTTAAGCAACTGTTCTTTGGAATTATTATTTGGAGTGTATAAGAAAGTAATTTTGGTGACTTTTGATGGATTACAATGTTAAATTATAGTTGCCTTTATTATTATTTGGCCAAAGGGTCTTAATGAAATGCACATTTTTTGAAGAGAAGAAAAATAATGATACCTAACATTTGGACTTACGACAATATAAATTGTGTGCAAATTGAATTTTTTTTCAACAAAGATGATTCACTGGCTTTCCCAAGCAAAAGAAAAACATCAGCTGAGCTAGTGGCATTCGGCATGTAAAGATGATTTCAAAGGTTTACAGGAATGGAAATTATCCTTCCTTCCTATCTTCCTTCCTTCCTATCTTCCTTCCTTCCTTCCTTTCTTCCTTCCATCCTCCCTCCCTCCCTCCCTCCCTCCGTCCCTTCCTTCCTTCCTTTCTTTCTTTCTTTTTCCAATTTCAAAGCTAACTTGTAAGACACCTGCAAGACACAGTGTAAGCTACATTCCTTGACATTGAAGAAATAATTACTTGAAGCTGGCAAATTCTGGATTCTGGTATTTTAAATAAGGATGCTCTGTGGCATCCTATATTTGGTGACTGAACTTTTTCTCAGCCTTACACTTTTGACCTGAAGAAGGTGCTACTCATGAGCTTGTAAAGGAATATTGTTGCCCAAAGGGAATTAATATCAGAAGGAAAAAAGAAAAAAACAAAAACAAAACAAAACAAAAATTCTTTAATCTACTCAACATTGACAAACATTAAACAGGACTCACAATAATCAGGTGACTTACATGAATCCACTATCATCATCACATACTTCTTAATTATAAATTTTCATTTTAAAGTTTGTATTCTTTTAAGATTTTGCTTAAAATCTTTTTTTTTTTTTTTTTTTTTTTTTATTTGCTATATATTTCAGCTACAGTTACTGAGATGGACTTTATTCATAAATCCTGAAATGGATATATATACGGTAAAAGTGTATGTAGTAAAAAGATCTGGTCAATAGCTTGAATTAGAATATAATTATACAGACAGACTGTGAGAGAGGAAGGGAAAAACAGCTAGAAATAAGTCTGTGCATTTAGAAACTTGATTCAAGCACATGATTTTCCACTAATTTCATGCATAGCCATGCAGTTGCCATCTATCTCACAATAATTTTGTATTTCTATTCCTCATACAGAAGAATCTCTACCACTTAAGACCACTATAATAATATATTGAAGATTGTAAGGTCTTTGATATCCCATAAGAAAGAAAGAGAAGACAGATCAAATGCATAGATAAAAGGTGTGACAAAATTTCTACTGAAGTTGATGTAAGCGCAGTCTTACTTTTGGATATGGGCATCAAAGAAGCTCAGATGTGATATTTAAGATGAAAGAATTGCACAGTCAACAACTAATAAGCAAACCAGTATTGATTATATCACTCAATATCAGAAAATATATATTAAGATGACAACATATACCCACTGGAGTTGAAAGTATACAAAACAACATTCAGTAAAAAACACCTCAGTACTGGTAAGAAAAAAAGGCCCTCTGGATTGATTTCTTGACAAAAAGTATAAATACTAACCTAAGAAAATAAATGAATGCTAAACATTTTTTTGAGTATACATACTAAAAGCTGACAGATGGCATACTTGAATTTGACACATTTACTAAGCACTGCATATTGTAAAAATATTCAATTCTAGGAACAGAAACATGACTGACTTTTTCAAAGACTACATTATGTAGAATAAGAGCTCCTACTTATTGGGCAAGAACTTTTTCTTTGTTACAATGGACTTACTAAGGCCAATTACTAAGGTCAATTTCTTTAAGGAGAATTAAAGAACTATACAAAGAGTACAAAAACCTGCTACGGAAAGCTGTATATGTCAATAAGGAGGTTTACTTGTTGGTGTTAGATTTGAGAAATACTTCAGTAAAAGAACAGATGATAAAAAATAAAAGATCACAGTTACTTGAACCTATGCAAATGTCAAATTATCAAATATAGATGAAAGAAAACAAGTGATATAAACATGTTTTTGTATCTAACATGAAAACATAATTTCATATAGGGACAGCTAAAGAATCAGACCACTTACAGGTCTGTGGCTACAACAGAAAATAGCTTCTCTGCCTAACAGAAGGGCCACAGTCATGCTGATTAGACAAGAGTACTGAGATGATTGTCTAGATTTATTGGCCATAAACCCCAGAAACCTGTAGATACAATACATAAAAATGAAAATTTAGCTGCTTAAGGAATGGATAAGTAAAAAAGAAAAATTGCTTCAATTCCACATTCACATTGCCAAAGTCACCAACAGACAACAGTGCCAAGATGAGGCCACAACAGAGTCACCCAGAAATGCATCCCAGTAGAACTGTTAGAAAATCTGCTGAAACAGCTTTGAAGAGCATTCAAAAACTCAGTATCTGATACATATGAAGTAAGAAGTTTTTAATTTTTTATCTGAAGAAAATAGGTGTAAAAGTGTTTGAATAATAAATACCAAGTAGGATGTTTTATAAGTTTTGGAAGTGCTATTCTGAATAGGTGAAAATGTTCATAGTAACCACGTTGCTTTCCACAACCACTTGTGGAAAAAGACTACCCGGGCTTTCTGTTCAGTACAAATTCTGTAATACCTTCTTTTCTGTATTATTTCCAAGTGCTTCACAAATGTTACAGACAAATGTTTGAAAAGGAAAATAAATGCCTAGGGCTCACTGGTTAAACACTTTGCAACAGTGTTTAAAGCAAAGGTTAACCACTCTGTACCAAACCTGGGGCTCACCAATTCAGTGTACTAATAATGCAAAGACAAAACTGTATCCTTAGGTGGAAAAAAATATAAGAAAAGTCACAAGTCACTAAGGTGCTCGAGTGAGTCAAGAGAAGGGCAACAAAGCTGGTGAGAGGTCTGGAGAACAAGTCTTATGAGGAGCAGCTGAGGGAGCTGGGGTTGTTCAGCCTGGAGAAGAGAAGGCTCAGGGGTGACTTTATCACACTTTATAGGTAGACTAGTATAGACTGTAGCAAGGTGGGGATTAGTCTATTCTCCCACGTGCCTGGTGACAGGATGAGGGGGGATGGGCTAAAGTTGCGCCAGGGGAGGTTTAGATTGGATATTAGGAAGAACTTTACTGAAAACGTTGTTAGGCATTGGAATAGGCTGCCTGGGAAAGTGGTTGAGTCACCATCCCTGGAGGTCTTTAAAAGACATTTAGATGTAGAACTTAGTGGTTTAGTGGAGGACTGGTTAGTATTAGGTCAGAGGTTGGACTCGGTGATCTTGGAGGTCTCTTCCAAACTAGATGATTCTGTGATTTTGTGAAAAGGATAATATTGAAGGAAAATCCTACTTCGCCTCTAAGATTTTTCTAGATTTCTGAAATAATTAATATTATAAACTGTTTTGAAAATTAGAATCATGTTGTAAAACTGCAGCTTTATATTAAAAATCTTTTTTTTTTTTTTCTTTCTTTTCTTTTTTTCTTTTTTTTTTTTTTTTTTTTTTTCTCTAGTACTATTTCTGAATTCACATCTAAATATCTAAATTTGTTAAAGTTTGAAGTTTCTTCCCAGGTGCTTCCGAAAAGATAGATTCTTTGTCAGGGAAGTGTGGTTCCTCTGTAAATAGTATTTAACAGTGCAACACCATAATGACCTTTATTGGTGAGCTCACAATACAGCAAGAGAAGCTGTGGAAGTAAAAAATAATTATTTGTACTTATGCTACATTGCACTGTCCTAGTAAACTTCCTTCAGAAGTCTGTGTTCAGCTAATTGTGGAAGACACACAGAGAGAGGCTCTTGGAGGGAGGTGGGGTGGTACTGATGGCAAGTGGAACAAAGAGTCCATAACATAAAGCAAGTAGAAGAAATTGGCTTGTGCAGCCAAGCAAATTGACATCTTAAAAAAGATATGACTAACATCTTTATGCTGCAGTGGCAGGTACTCCTGGTGGGAACAAACAAACAAGCAAAAAACAAACAACTAAAAAGGTATTTCAAAGCCAACAAGTAATATTGGTGCAAGAAAACAAAGACATAAACTGACCATGAATAATTATAAGTCAGATATCATAATAATTTGGATTCTGAGACAGGACTTCCATAGGAATGTCCATATAGAAAATAACTAGATAAAATAAACAAGGAAAGTCTTTGAAGATCCATTAATAAAGGAAAACAAATTTGAATATTTATGCTATGAGTTAGAAACATGTTGCTTATAATCCTAATGTGAGACAACACTACATGACTTAGAAAGCCCCTTAGCTCCAACACAGTCAACACAAAAGTAATTCTCATGTCCTCATTGAAAGCAGTTGTTAGAAAACCCTGCAATAGTTCTGCCTCCCTCCCCCTTTCCCCCCCAACACCGCAATATTTGAATACTTAAAACTATGTCCTCTATTTCTATTGTTTTTTGTTTGTTTGTTTGTTTTTACAGCAAGGCTAAACAGAGTAGCAATAATATGGTAATGTGATACTTTCAGCATACAAGGATTTCTAAAACAGGAAGTTCAGTAATTGTCTTTTGAGTATTGTAGAAAATAAAATAAATAAAATAAAATAAAATAAAATAAAATAAAATAAAATAAAATATCAATAATAATAAAATAAAGTAAAATAAGGATGTGATAAAAAGGTAATATGGAATATGAGAATCCTGTAAGATCTTATATACACTCATTTGCTCTATGAAATAAATCCTTTTTAGCTTGACATTTAAAATAAACATATTACTCCATTACCTTCTGATACGCATGGTACTGAAATACTCTGGATGTAAGCCTACAGCTCATAGAAGTTAATGGCGTCTGTAGCACAGAGCAAAGCAAAGAAAAGACAACATTTATGTAGCCAATCATGATTGTGATTGTAACAAGAAAATTCATCATCCTAAATGCTACAGTGAAATTCATTCTTATTCACAAGACCAGAAGTCCTAATACATTTATTATAAACAGCAATGTAGTGCCTGATTGTTGCACACTTGTATGGATACATTAAAAATTCATAACTCAAAGAAGCTGCTTGTAGCAACTTGAAGTGCTGAGGACTAGAAACCTGAGTAAATAAAAAACTCAAACAAAATAAACAAACAAATAAAAAATATTGTTCCAGCTCAAAAGCTTAAAGAAAAGGTTATAACGAGTCATTTCACTGATTTCAAACCAGCTCTTATCCCAAAGGATAAGACTGACACATTCAGAGTCACATATACGACTGCTTAATTGTTCAGAAAACATAAATGGATTACAGATTGGCTAATAATTTTTGTCACAGAAGTTAACTTGAAAGCAATGAGACCATTTTTCATCAAAAGCAAAGAGACCATTTCATCACTCTGAAGAGAAATGGAAAAAAAATAAATAAAACAAATAAAATAAAATAAAATAAAATAAAATAAAATAAAATAAAATAAAATAAAATAAAATAAAATAAAATAAAATAAAACAACAAAACAAAACAAAACAAAGCAAATAAAATAAAATAAAATAAAATAAAATAAAAGCAGGTGAGCAAGCCCTTACAAATATTTTTCACCTGTCCCAGATGGCTGGGAGGCTTAAATACACAAGTCCAAGACAGGACTTGGACATTAGGTGCCAAAATGACTTGACGATATCTTATCTAACTTCTTTCAAACTGCAGTTGAATTCAGTACACCTATAATACTGATTTTTCATCAGTCCTAAAATATGGACCTTCCCCAGTCACGGTGAATTTCAGTCAGGGTGAATTTTGCTTGTTTTTTGTTTGTTTGTTTTTTTGCTGTCCATGGTGATGTTATTATTGTAATATTCTGACTTTCTACAGCTACTTGTACCAGTACAATGTTAAAGTAAAAGTACCATTGTTCTGCTTAGACAGTTTTATGCCCCACTTTTCAGTACATAAGAGTATAAAGTTTGTTTGTTTGTTTGTTTGTTTCTTACTTTTCCATTATCAGGCAGTTGAACAGAAAGCATTACTGACTGAGCTTTATATTAATGAGGCTAAATAAAAACACAGATGGTTTCTATTAAATGATGGAACTGCAAGTAATGATGTGCTATCTTAAGCCACTGTCCTGCAAAATCAGGGACTGGGATAAACAAAAATCTGATTATTCGAGCTGAGTAACACAGCCCAAATAAATGTCCTCTCTCTGTCTGAATCCTTGTCTACACTAAAAAAAAAATTAATCATGAAGAATTGTTTTCAAGAATAAGTCCCATTGAAGTAGTATTCAAAACAGAAAGACTGGACTAGACAAAACAGTGAATCAACATCATTTCAGAAAATGCTCTTGACACTATCTTTTTAGGAGAAATGAGGATAACAGATGGAATACAAGGACACAGAGATGTGAAATGAAATTTGTGCTATAGGCCTTACAATGATCCTGAAAGTGATGAAACAAGAGCAAGGGACATTTAACATGTGATTCATTTTGTGTTGTCTTTCCCTAGCCAATCTGATTTTTATTCAGAATGAACAAGGAACAACCTGAAAATATTGTAGTCTGAGATGTTCTTTCTATCATATCTGAGACTTTTAAACTTTCACATATACAAAATATTGGAAACTTTATTTTACTTCCAGATTACATGTTGTTATTACTGGTATTTACCAAGAATAACATAAAAGAAAAAGACAAGTCCTTCCCTTATATTAAAAATATTCAAGCGAGATTCCATACATACAGCTTTATTCAAACATGTTTTGCTTAACCATAAGACTTATAAAAATGAAAACATAAATAGAATCTTTTCTCTATTTCTCTCTCTATTTCTCTTATTTAGAGGGTTTGTTTTGTTTTTGTGTGGAGTTCTGGAATTATTTGTCATTGAAGTCATTTGTTCTGCTAGATTTCATCTTTCAGAGTGCTGAAAGTGCTTTGAGAAAATTAAGTACTGTTCTATTTAAACAGAATAGAGCTTATGACAAGACAGTGATGCTTGTCTCAAGATGCCTGAGATCCCAACCTGTTGAGAGACTTCTGAAATTCCACTGGTGTTTTGCTTTGGTTGATGAAGCTCAATCTTTGCACAGAGTCTAGGACTCTGACAATTTAAACTTCAAGAGGTCAAAGAAATTATGAAACAGAAAAGGCTTAGTAAATGCAAAATAATGCTCTATTCCTTAGAATTCTTCTATATAATTTATTTTTTAGGACTTAATGCTAACTAGTTTTAAAAAGCCCCAGGTGACAGGGCTCTTTCCTTATGCACAGACTAATAGTTCTTCATTGGAACATTTGTCCAGTTACACTAATTGATCTTTTTCTTCTAATTTCATCTAGTTAGCTGTTTTTGTACACCCTGAAGACATAGTAAATAATTTCTTTTCCTGTTTCTCTGTGTACCAGCCAAATAGTAATAAATGGTTGCAGCTTCAATTTAGTCAAATTTACTTACTTATTTTTTAAATTGTCATACTTACACACACAGCCACACTCAACATCACATTTCTTTTTATCAACAAGCAAAAGCCTTGGTCAAGATACCACCGGCAAAGGTAGCAGTTGAGGAACTTTTCAGCAGTATGTCATGACCACTCAGGTGGGGACCATCAAAGACTAATGGTACTAAACAGACACCTCTATTGTTTTCACCACCAGGATGGAGGAAGCCTCCTACAGTTAGGACTGCAGTTAGATGGAGTTTGTTGCTTGCACTTAGTGAGATGGAGGCAACAAACTGCATCTCCCTGAGCATCAGCTGCTCTAGACAGAAAAGTTCCAGAATTCTTTTTTTTTTTTTTTTTTTGGTCATATTATTGATTTATTTTTTTTTTAAAGAGAGGTTAGCTGAAAATTTTCTTCTGATCTTTTCTATGCAAATAGTTTAATTTCAGAAGTAGTCACTACCAAAATGGATCCAGATGGTTTAGGTGATAATATCTGGATCCAATGCCTCTCTGCTACCGTTACACATTTCTGAAAGCTGTCACTCTTTGATGAGTTGACAGTCATCCTTTTCACTGCAAACCTTTGGACAGTGGATCTCAAAATGTCAGGCCTAATCCATTCCACCTAATAAACAGCTTGTCAAGCAATTCATCTAGAAAGATAGCTTCATCCTATTATTGGTGATTAAGGAGGTATAAATGCTGCTTTGCACTTGTAAAATTAATCATATCCTCATTCTGGCAAATATTCATAGAAGCCCTTTACCATTTACATAGCTTTCAAGCTATCAGGAAGAAGAAAGGAGGAAGAGGAAGTGCTGAGGAGGAAGAAGAAAGGAAGTGGAAGGAAGGGAGGAAAAAGGGAGGAAGAGATAAAATAATAATAAAAGAGATAACTACTGCATCTGAAGTTGGGAATAATTGATACTGCTACAGTAATATAGATACAAAAAAAAATTGATCTCAGTGTAGAAAACCACCTTACTTCAGGAGAAAAGGAATGCTGATAAAACATGGTGCATTAAGTTGTTTTTCACCTGGGAGTTTTTTAGTTGGAAGAAACTTTAGGTCCTGCTATGAACATCTTTTCACTCATAATGTTTTGAAACAAGGACATGAAATCTAAAGCAAAGAATTCTGGGGGAAGATGGTGAGGAAAATGACAAAAACCCACTGACAAATGTGTGGAAAAAATACAATTTCATCTATTGTCTTTGCATTTACAATAGATATTTCTATTCAGATATATATCTGGCTATCACATCATTCTCTAAAGAAATTCTGTGTTTTGTTGCTCTTTAAATCTTCTAAATATGTTTTTCCTGTGGAATACAGTATATTTTACTAAAAAGAACATTGAACTACCCTGCGTAATTTTATAAGAATTTTTCTTGCATCAGAGAAGGCCACAGAAAGGAACACTCAAGTAGTCCTGGTATCTTCTATAGTGCTAGTGGAATAATTTAGAAAGCAGAATGTTGAGCCAGTTAATTTTAGTAGATATTCTAAAAAATATTCCACCTAACACAACAGTTGAAACAATAGTGACATAATTGACAAAATTACATAATAATTATAGTGCTCTGGAGTAGGCTATATTAAGGTATGACTCATCACTCAAAACAAGAAAGTACAGAACTACGTCAAATACAGCAGTGCAGTGCAATATATTGTAGCTTCAGCCAAAAATGAAAACTAAGATCAGCAATCTTTTGTTAATAAGTGGAGGAAAAAAAGAACGGAAAGTTTGCCTAAGAATATTACCTTACTTTAATGAATTGAGTTTAAAAATTGACAAAAAGGGAATAATTGTACAATCTTAGACAAAACTGTATTGAAATTTTCTTCCTTGAATTAGCCTTACTAGTTATGCAAAAGATATATACCTTATACCATTTTCCTATCTATGAATACTTTCTTTGATATTAAATATAGTCCTCATTAATATTAATTACAATGGCACAATTATACATCATTAACAAAGTTACTACACTAAGATTTTTCTATTAAAAAGTATGATGTTTTGTACTCACCAGGTGTAAAATTATATCGAGCAGAAAACCCCATAGATTCCAGCTCACCATCAGCAAAAAATTTAATCCACAGAAATCTGCCACTGGATTTTATCATAGGTGGATTTTGCTGTCCACAGAAACGTCCAATGATTGGGGAAAAGCCAAAAGGTCCATCTCGTACTTCAATGTGGTCAAATTTACACTCCCAAGAAGGTTCTATGGAATATTTTTCATCAAAGCGTAGTTCAATGCATTGTCTAGGGGCAGCTAGAAATTAAAAGAAAATGAAATTATTTACTGAACCAAAATCCTTAAAATCTGAAACAAAATTAAGAGTATCAAATATATATTTTTATGAATCTTAACATATGCATCAACTTTTTCCTTAAAAAAGTATATTCTGTTTTTGAAAATTAGTACAATATTTAAAAATTTATTTATTTATTTATTTTAGATTTTGCATCATATGCTTACTCATCTGTTCTTCTTTTAGAAGTGCTTATGATAGTAGTTTTTAGTGAAACTAAAAGAGATATGTATGATGTAAAACAACATACAGCCTTGGAAGAATTGGTTCAAGCACAAAATCTTTCAAAGGATCTTATGTATGTGGAAAACCACATACATACATTGTTTTGAGGGGAAAAGTTAATCAGAATACTTTTTAACCTAATGAAGAAAAGTCTGGTGGGAACTGTGCTATAGGACTAAGCACTCTGGACTAAGCAGTCAATGACTAGCTTGAGTATAATCATCTCATTTATATCCTAGGAAGAGTGAAGTGAAATTTCATTTAACAATAAGAATGAAGCAAAATTAACTAAGAGTAAAGAATACTCTTAAAAAAAAAAAAAAAAAAAAAAAAAAAAAAAACTTGAAGAAACTTATAATAGTCACCTCAGACAACAACAACAACAACAACAACAATAATAATTTATTTTATTCATAGCTTAGTACCAGTATTCATAGGCTAGTAGCAGTCACAATGATCTCAAAAACAAGATTTGCTGGTCATTTTGTGTAAAAAGCAAAACTCTTATTGTTTGAACTACAGCATTTTGTTAAAAGGATAAAATCATAGTTTTGCCTAGAAATTTTAAGATGCAGAATCCCTGGGGTATGTACTCCTGCATTGAATCCTTTCCATAGCTAAAAATGTATTATGTGTACAGATCTTGGTGTAATATCCTTTTTTCTTCTAATAATGTTTTCTGCTAAGACAAAGGTTTGTTGTGTCACTGCATCCTCTGCCTCTCATGGGATCATACACTTTCCAAATATTAGAAGAGACTGAAATTTCTATGAGCTTTGCCCAAGTTATCAGTTTTTTCACATTAAAATATACAAGATCAAACTCCAAGCTTAACATGGCAACTACTGCCACTCTGGCAGCCAAATATCCTTTTATTTCTTACTTCAGGAACAGTGAGAAAATGATCAACATGGCCTGAAAATATACATTTTTAAATGGTTGAAAATGAATCTTTTGGGATGAGCTCATAAGAATTGAGAACAATTAAAATGAACAAAACAAGTGGATACAACCTTATACTCTTACATAAGATCTGACACCTCCCTCTTGCAACTATCATATAAATTGACAGGCTCATTTTATAAGATTCTGAAGAGTTAACTCTGAAATTAATTACACAGGTTGCTTGAAAAGAAAAAATATTTTTAATAGTTTTACTTCTAATTTTAATATGTTTGTGTGATTTCTATTTATTGAAATATTTAACATAGAAAAAAAAAAATCAAGCTCCTTACCTACTGTTATAAAATTGAACAAGTTCATAATTAGGAAAGTACTTACTATTGGCCCACTGTTATTTACATGACATTGTAGGTAATTGAGTTATATATATTTCTCTGTAATGCTTTCATCCTGTGATCTTTGTGTCCATACAAGTTTAATAGAAAAATAAAAACTTAAAACTTTATATGGAATTATATGAAATTCACAATTCCTGGAAATTAAACTATTTTGAAAGTGAAAGAAAAATAAAATCAGACAATAAAGTTTGTAAAGACAATTAATGCCACCTTGGGTGAGGTTTAAATACAGAAATACATCTTTTAGATTATAGTAATAGTCTGAATAACTGGAAGATATCATTAATTATTTTTTTCAGATGTTTCTACTCTTGGTGTCATATATTTACAATAAATATTATTTTAAACTTAACTAAAAAAAATACTAGGGGAGAAGAAAGCAATCATCACCTTTCAGTCTGTGATCACATTTTTTATGCCCCTATTCATGTAAAGAGATTTGTTGAGATCTATTCATCATTCATCTAGGGACTGTAGAGTTAAGTATCAGAAACTCCAACAGAGTAACACTTTGGGTAAACTTGAGAATTCTTATTAAGACTTGTAAGTTTTATATACTCACTATCCAAAATACAATGTTACTATCCTACTTAAAGATTTATTTTAATTTGTTAATGTTGCAAACTAGATATGAATATTAATTCCCCTAGTGTTGTTAGTGTCAAACAGCATCTTAACACAGCATATAACTCCTCTGCTTTCCATGGCAACAAGAAGATACCTGCTTCAAAAATGACCTTTCCCATTGTTCTTGTGTATATGCCATTAACATAACACATTTGTTCTCATTAAACTATCGGTGTTAGGTCTCACTATTCCATTTTATACTAAGGCTTACCAGGGCAAGCCTAGCTAAAGCAAGCAAGTTAAATACTTAGCAAGCCTTGCTTGAACCCAAAACTCAACATATGGTAAGAATGGGCGTAAGGCCCCCTCTGAGTTATACATATCATATAGATTTTGTTGTTGTTGTTGTTGAAAAGGAAACTTAAAGTCCATTATAATCTCACTATAATATAAAAGAAGTTCTTGTAAAAGGACTTGTAAAAAGGTAAATGAAACTCGGTTGTACAAACTTAAGCATAAAATCAACTGACTCAGTAGAAGTATGGCCTGGTAAAGACTATGCAATTTTTGTAGTATCCATACAGAACTCTGAATCTCACATTGCAAACTAGTTTTAGGATCAACTTTTTGCCATAGCATACTCTCTTCTATTTTTATTTATTTTTCAACAAAGTCAAGATAAGGCTTATTCTAGTCAAGCTCAGTTCTTGTTAAAGGATCACAGAAAATCACATCAATTCAAGGAGAGTTCGAGGAAGTTTTTACTTTTCGCCAGGTCTCCCATGGATTCAGTCTGCAACACTGGAACAATGGAGTATTGATAGTCCATCAGCACTGCTTCTCCACTGCTAAATAAAATAAGGCTGGGGGCTGAGCCACTGACTGTCCTTATTCCTTCAACCATTAAAAACACCTCCTGGCATGATTTTGTCCCATGCCATTCAGAACTGCCAAAAACTGTCTTAGGCATGATGTAGCGGTCCTCATTGGTCAAGGACTATTCACAACTAGTTTGGATATGTACTATTCACTAGGAAGGTGAAAGGATGTTGGATTGTGC
Organism: Aythya marila; assembly: GCF_965140915.1. Classification (NCBI taxonomy): domain Eukaryota; kingdom Metazoa; phylum Chordata; class Aves; order Anseriformes; family Anatidae; genus Aythya; species Aythya marila. The sequence continues at coordinate 97,173,244 of NC_139043.1, read as the reverse complement.
CAATCAGTCTTAGGCCTGACTTAAGTTTTATTATTAGCACAGGTACAGCCCATGTCCCAGCCTGCTCTGCACACTAGCCCAAATGGTTCTATGTTCTTTCTCATAACTCATCTGGGGAATGTAATATTTTGTGTTTCTGTATTTTCAGTGACTGTGGTCATTACAGAATATTGGGCAAAGATAGAATGGAATACTGTGCAAGCATCCATGCTACCTTTCCACTATGTGCTTTCAAATACACTTCCATGCTTCATCTTAGAGTAAAAAATTAAATGTTTTGGTTGCAATAATCTACCTAAGTGATTCAGATCTTCCTGAAAATGACAGTAAGGGAAGAAAACATGATTAAGATTCCCAACTTTAGCTGTCATTTAGCCAAAAAGGTGTCTTTTTAGAGTTATACTCTGACTTTTACAAAGGGTTTCTTTGCTATAAGTGAGTTGAAGCAAGCAGGCATTGTATGAACACATCTCATGCCACCGTTTTGCCTTCAAATTTTGTGTACAAATTTAAAACTTACGGAAATAAAGCAATAAAAAGTACAGAATGATGACTAAGAATAATGTATAACTACAACAAAATAAAATAAAATAAAATAAAATAAAATAAAATAAAATAAAATAAAATAAAATAAAATAAAAGTAAAATAAAATGAAATGAAATGAAATGAAATAAAATAAAATAAAATAAAATAAAATAAAATAAAATAAAATAAAATAAAATAAAATAAAATAAAATAAAATAAAATAAAATAAAATAAAATAAAATAATAAAACAAAAGAGTAAACAACCAGCAGCCACCACAACAGTAAAAAGAGAATATATATCTCTTCCACACTGGAGCAGTATCTGGACATCTAATCAGAAAAGAAGGGGTAAAGTGGTAACTTCTGATATCCTCATTAACAGGTAAATCATATTCACATCTTCAAAAAAATTTTTTGGTGGTTACTATGTCAGAAAAAAAGATGTTATAAAGTCCAAATTAAATATGTTGAAGCTATCTCATAAAGTGATTGTACTTCAAATATTAAAATTTTCCATATTTAGCTTCTAATTATCTTTCTTCAAAGATGCTTAATACCATGGAAAGACTTCTTAATGCTTACATGTCTTGTCATCTTTTTCATCTAATTATCTTACACAAGTGCTATCTTGAGATTTTATATTCAATGAAAATAAAAGACATTGGGTTCCAACTTTCAGAAGAACATTTTCAGCAACAAACATGCAATTAAGGTTTTAGTTCTGATCAGCCTCTAGGTCTGCATAACTGACAGCTGAAGTTAAGCAAAAATATCTGTTTTAATTTATGCAACTGCATGGAAATGAGACACTGAACTCAACCCCTGCCCACATCTATCAGGGCTGTACAGAACTGATAGTCCTTGATATTTCTGGTTGTTTGGCTATTATTGACAAGTAAATCACTTATAACCTCCTTTTAAAAGAAGATTCTTTCCTCATTTTAATGAACACTATTTGGACACAAAAATCACCAAGAAATACCAGCGGACTTTGACATGAGATTTTTCATACAGTGAAATGTCTAGAAATAAGGTGTTTAATGACCTTAAGTCAAAAATATGGAAGACCTTCAAGAGAGCTAACTTTAAATATCCAGAAGTATATACAGTGGAAGATTTTCTTTATATCTCCATAAATCAATTCTAGTCTATACCTATAAATAAGCTTGTAGCTATTAAAATAAATAAATAAATAAATAATCAAAACATATAAGATTCCAGATTTTCAAACCAGTTCTTAAAATATATTGTGTAAACTATGTCTATCCCACTCCCCACATATTTTTAGCACCAACAAAAACTGTTCCTACAGAAACTCCTGTGCATATATCTCTTTGAAGCACACATGCCAAATTTTCTGCAGTCTGGCAAAGGCTGCTGCTGCTGCTGCTGCGGTTGTTGAATTTTACAGCTGTGAATTTTGCCAGGTAAGAGTCATGAATATTCAAAACAAGGGTAAAATTGGGGCCAACAGGGAACTTAATGTGTACACTCAGCTATTTCCTACATTCTCTGTATGCCCAATAAGACTGAACCAAAATAAATAAATAAATAAATAAATAAATAAATAATGCATTTTGAAAGGCAGATGGGACTCACCAGAAGCTCCTCTATAGCATAATAATTTTTGTACTGAGTCCATGACTTCTGGATGACCTAAAGGACTTATTTTAGAAAGGCATCCAACCTGGACTTCAAAATTCCTAGTTGTTCCAACAGCTAATTGTCATTACTACCAAAATAGAAGGAAAAAAAAAAAAAAGGGGGGGGAGGGGGGGGAGACAAAGAGAGAAAAAGAAAAAGAAAGTTCTAGCTGTTTGATCTTCTTATGCTGATCTTCTTTGACTGCTAGTATAGGCTCCACTGCAATCAAAAATGCTTTTCCCTTTTAGAAACTCACAGTGTATGATCATGGCAATTTTTGCCAGCTCTTTTACTTTACCAAAGTAATTTAGAAATGATAAAAGGTTTGCATACATTTAAGATGAGCTAAAATACAGGGGAAAAAATTGTATCTTGAGATTAAATTCAATTTTATTACAACAAACTACATGCTGCAGTCCTCACTCAAGTCCTTTATAGTCAGTAGGAATGGTGTTTGAGAGAAGCCACCAGAATTTGCTGTAGATTGTGTATGATAGCAAAAAATAAAATGAAGGAAAGAAAGCAAGCAGACAGGAAAGAACCTGTTGATCCATATATGTATTTAAATTCAGGTCACACAGCTGTCAGAACCTGCCACACTGAGTTATCTAAGACATACAAAGAGGAGAGAGGAATGTGGGGATGCTATACTGGATCACATTAACAGTCCCCCTAGTATGCTACTAGATATTCAACAGCAGAGAGAAGCTATTCTAAGTTTTTTGAAATATCAATATTAATTACAGGAATTATAGGTATATAGAGATGTTTCTGGTTTATGCTCAGGTTTAACAGATTTTTAGGTTCTGGATTAGCAAAGATTATCCACTCCGTATACTGTTATCCTGCCTCAAAGATATTGCAATTGGTAAAAAAATAAAAATAAAATATATATATATATATAATCTTTTTTAACCCTTTAAATCTTATGTCAGTGAGTATATATAAAAGATACAGGAAAAGTTTTTCACTTCATTATATTTTTCTGTCATATCTATATGTTGTAAAAAGTATAAATTTGAACAAATAAGTTATTCTAACTACTATATATATATATAGTGTATATATATGTATATATGTTTGCCCTTTGGTGTGTCTCTTTTTGCCTTTTTTCAAAACAGTCACTTTTTAAAGTATGGTTACTGAGACATTTCTATTTATTTTGGTGACTTTTTTCAGACATATCTATTCCTGATCTTTTTAGAAGACAGAAACAGGTAGAGCTGAATATGTTGTGCAGTATACATGGTTTTCACCAAATTACATATTGATGCAGTTGATATTATCACAGATTTTAAGCTATGCATTTAGAATCCAAACTTTAGAACATGGTTGGACACACAGTAGTAGAAAGCAAGTGTGTTGTAAGAAATTATGTGTTGGGTTGGTTTTTTTTTGTTTTTGTTTGTTTGTTTGTTTGTTTGTTTGTTTTTATATATATATAATAAAAGGTCTATTGAATTCAGGCTATTTCTTGTACTGCTCATTACTCCAGACTTGTCAACATGGAATTTCACCTTCATCACAGAAGATGTTTGATTAAATATTTCCTTTATTAATTGTTCTTAGACATTTCTAATTTATTTTAAAACAGTCTATTTCAATAGTGTATTAAGCCACCTTTCAGCTTATTACCTATATTTTCATAAGCAAGTAATTAATATGATAAAGACATGTCTTTACTATAAAGAACATTCAAACACCACTAATGAGAGGAACAACTCATGGTTTAAGATACTGGATTAGGGTTTACAAAAGTGGTCATATTTTGTTTCCATAGCTCTTCTCTTTGATTATAAGATTATGTCTCCATGCCTCAGTTTTCTGAAGATGAAATAGGCTTACTTTCTCCCAGCCTCATGGGCTGGGAGAATAATTTGACTACTATATACAAAAGACATGGATTTAGCTTTTGTTGTTGTTGTTGTTGTTTGTTTGTTTGTTTTTCCTCACTCCTTTTATTCATTTCTAAATATTCTGTCTTCTGCCATGTTACAGCATTTTAGATTCTATACATTCTCTGAAAATACTGAAATAATTCTACTGTTTATCACTAAGGAACTCCTGCATACTTACATGAGATAATTTATTAGTAGTATCAGAAAACAAATCTAGTATTTGCAAGTATTTCTTAGTATGTAATGCAACTTATTTAAAGGAAAGGGCAAGGCAAGGCAAGGCAAGGCAAGGCAAGGCAAGGCAAGGCAAGGCAAGGCAAGGCAAGGCAAGGCAAGGCAAGGCAAGGAAAGGAAAGGAAAGGAAAGGAAAGGAAAGGAAAGGAAAGGAAAGGAAAGGAAAGGAAAGGAAAGGAAAGGAAAGGAAAGGAAAGGAAAGGAAAGGAAAGGAAAGGAAAAGCTTTTCTAAACCTTGCTTCTTGAAAAGATTGATCATGATCTTACAGGCTTTACCTACTGTTTACATATAGCAAAGTAAAATACATTTTTGAATCAGTTGAAGATAGAATACAAAGATTATTTTGTTGGTCACCTTCAATAATGTAGACACACTCTCTGTCAGGAGGATATTTGTTGGGATAATTGGGAGAAGTGAAGATGCCTCCTTCTGCATATTTTGTCCAAGTTCCGCACTGCACTGGTTTCTGTCCTTCGGCAGTAGTCTGCTTTTCTGTGAAATGATCACATTAAGTATTATATAGTTAACTGTTGTTATGTCCCTATGAAGCTTTGAACTCTCTTACAGAATAAAAGAGTTTCTTCTCTTGGTGGTCTCAGCTTTTTTCTGTTTAGACTGTATGATCATTGATCTGGAGGGGAATGAGTCAGTGCTTTAAGGATATGAACCTATAATTCTCATTGAAAACATAGGTTTTTTTAAACAAAGAAGAGGCTTGGATGTCTAGGGGAAGTAGTACTTATATTGCTTTTTAAATAACAACCTTGTAAGAAAAACATGTGCTCAAGAATGGGAAACATGAGTTTCCCACTCACATATCTCAAAAGACTCAAACATGTGCCTTGTCAGCAAGATACAAGCTGTAATACCAAAATACGTCAGTCACAAAATCAAGAAAAAAAAAAATAAATCACATCATACTGATAGAATGTAAGAACTGTTTTTATTTTACTGTGGCTTGGCTCTAGATTCACCTGACAGAGATGGATGGAGGAAATCCTGGATTCTGATTCAAAAATATTCTTTATTTTTATTTTGCTGTTTGCTGTAGAATTAATAATTATCTCTGGGGTCACAAATCACAACCCAGAACTTTCCTCTTCCTAGGTGAGTCATCAGAAAAGAGAATCAGACCTTCTCATTTGCTTTCTTCCTAGCCCTGAAACTCTTGCATTCCTTTCAGCACACTCTCTGAGAGCCTGGACATAAAGCTTTGAATCTTTTCAGGTTGAAGGAGATGAAGAATCACTTCTTGAACATTGTACTTTTAACTAGTAAGCTAAAATAAAATGGATTTGTTGGAGGAAAAAAATTAGGCTTGATGGATAGTAGGTTCTAGGAAGGGTAGAAATTTCTAGACCTTACCCAGGCCTCCTGGGTAAGGCCTCCTATGTGTTGCTCCAAATCAGGTGCCTATATCTAACTGTTCTAGCTAACTTTAGCCTCTCATGTTCAGAGATGAGTTGTTTGCTCTTATGATCAATGCAAACGGATACAGGATAATTCTTCCTGTCCTGAAACTTCTAAGGATGATTTTAACCACAAGAGATTTGCCTTGTACTCTGCATACATTTCTCTTTCTTCATGGTCTGTATCCAAACTAAGGACGGTGTGGATCTTAATTTCCTAAAATGAATTCAAGCCTGCAGGGACTGAGTATGCAGACACAAATTCAGACACACACTGTGCTTATCATTTCTCCCTGCATGGCTGTCACCACACTTAACATCCAGGGTGAAGAAGAACCTTTTTCTATACTCAAAACTGCACAAGGAGCCAGGATACCTAATTTCAGATTTTGAATTCTACTTCAACAATCAAAAAGACTTTAAGATTAGACAGCTCAGTACCCAATCTGAACATGTCAATCTGGAAGGACGGGGCGGGGTGGGGGGGTGGGGGGGTGGGGGGAGAAGTTTACAGCCTTTGCAAGAGTCAGGCTAAGCCTTTAATTAGATATAGCCATGGATCAGGTCACTAACTCACTTCGGGCTTTAATATGATGTCTGAAAAAACGTCTGAAATTTACATACCTGTTCCTTTTTTGGTTGCCCCAGACAAATGTAGGATGATTAGACTTGCTACAACTGAAAGAGAAATATACATTAGATGATATAACAGTGTGATATGGCCAGCAAACAAATCAACTGTAAGCAAAAGGATATAAATTAAATTACTGTACAAAACCAATGTTTCATTTACTTGGATCTTTATTTTTTTTATTATTATTTTTTTTTGATCTGCCTATGTATTTATCTCTGTGAATGTATCCAAATTAAGAGAAGTTTTTGGCTTAAAACAAAATATTCAAGCACTGATGTTTCCCTCTTTTAAAAAAAAATAATATTAGAAGAAAACATTTTACCAATATTTATATTTATATAATCATCAGTTGGTTCAGTAATAATAATAAAAAAGGCTGTATTTATAGACAAAGACCTACTAAGGTTCAGTGCCACTGGTCTCACTTAGGCCCCTTGCCATGGCATAATAATATTTGAAAATAAGTACTTTCATAAGCTATGAAAAAAGTGAGGGGTTGTCTTTTTCCATTGAGGTATATGCAAACCTTTGGTGAAATAAATTATTGTGTGTGCTTAACAGTCTCATTACACTAGTTTGTTTGGCCAGACAAGGATATGTTGCTTTATGCTGCAGTGAATTTGCAGTCTATTTTACAAACAAAAATCTCCTGTTTCCAACCATACCAAGACAGCTGGGGCTTGGGAGCAAATGTGGATTTTAACTGCAGATAATTCTTGAGTTTCTGGGTGTTAAGGCTAAGAGGGAAAAGTTCAGATCAATAGCAAAGAGGCTGGTTTGGAAGACCAAAATGACTGGATAGCTACCTGATGAAGCAGACATGCACTGATGGTAATCATATCTTTCTCCCATCTCCTAAGTCCAATAGCCAGTTTGGCTATTGGAGAAAGTGGGATAGCAAGAGCATGAAAGAACAGGTACATGAGTTCCTGGAATGCTCAGAATTTTGACCCCAGATAGTTTGGCATAAAGCCCAGACATAGCACTCAGACTGCACTAAAGTTAAAGTGGAGATGAAGTTCCTTATTTATCCTGAGTATTTTGAATTGATCTGCTGCCATTTGTATTGTTGACTATGACAAGGAATTGATGGACCTGTAATCTTTAATAAATGTAGTTGAAAGACATATTTTCTTCTTCTTATCTCCAAGAGATGCCAAAAATCATCAAGAGCTACTACGAAGGTACCCAAATGGTCCTTTTGAAGATGGTGCTTGCATACTTTCCAGCTTTTTTTACTGCAAATTGTGTGCAATTTTTACCTTGAAGGAAACAAGTCTCTTTGTATTTCCCAAATTCTGATAACATGGAGATCTCTATTTCTATGCCTCTTCCTGTATGACAGAGGGCTTTAGCTCTGGATGATGGCTAACTTATTAAAGAGGTAAAGGTCGTAGTGCTGGGAAAATGAAGGCTTGGCAGCATATTCACTATTTCTTGGTCAGGCTCACAGTCCCCGTGTCTTTTTGAATCCCCCAGCTAACAGAGACGGATATTGGCAGAGCTGGTGGCTAAAAACTCTTCTGTGTCATGGGCATTCAGTGAGAACATTACATCTTCTGCTCAGATCTGGATGCTACCCAACCATTCATGCCTTTACTCTCCTCAGGGATAGATTCTGGAAATACATCCTAGCTGGGACTCTGTCCATCAGCTATGTCAGAATCTGAAGGCAATGAAGGATTCACGCATTCACTAAGTTGCTCATTTACTTAGCTGGGTTTCATGCAGTGAACATACTGCATCTATGCCTATAATCCTCACTAGTCAAAATCTAATTTCTTAATATTTAAGGTGGTTTGTTGTTGGAATATGTAGCCAGCTGCCAACATTCTTTCTTCTCACGAATTTATAAAAGCTCTAATGGAAGGTACAGCAGCTAAACAAACCCTACATGAGAAATGTTTCTTCTTGGGCAATTAATTCATATATTATTCTAACAGCTTCCCTTCAAGTATTTTTATCTATTAACACTTCCCTGTTTTTCTGCATGTTAAAAATTAAGTTCAGAGAATTAAAGAGATTCAGTCCAAATTAATGGGATATTATTACAGATATGAGAGCAAAAACACAGGTCTTTTCAATTCCAGCTGTTACCACTAGAAAGAGTGCTTCCAAGTTGCAGAGCCATGTTATTCCAAAGCAGGGAGCTACACTTACACATTAGCAAGCCAGTATTTATTATTAATAAGGAGTCAAAAAGGTACTGATAATAGAATGTAACATGTAATAGATAAGAAGAGACTAAGAGACTCTAAGCTTTTTTTCAACACATATCATATCCAGCATTTGGAGTGAAATACTTCTCCCATATTAAAATAAATAAATAAATAAATAAGAAAAAAAAAAAAATCTTCTTGATTTAGTAGCATTAACACCACCATTACAAAAATATGTACGATGCCAGAAAGTAATTAAAATTATGAGCTTTATGGGAAAAGATAACAAAATATTTTTCACCCAAGCAGTCAAGATAGTCCATTTTATTCTATAACCCCTTGAATTTTTCTTTCACAAACAATGGGAAAAGAACAGTGTTTCTCACAGAGGTATAAAATAAAAAATAAAGAAGAAGAAGAAGAAGATGATGATGATGATGATGATGATGACTCCAAAGAGATCAGTCACAGTCTTTTTTCATTCAAAGCTGTCACTTGGGAAGCTTTGACAGTACTGTGACAATATTGGCATTATCCGGGTTTGGGAATTATTTCAAAGAAGTTTCCACTACATTTTTGTTGCATTCTCTGTCTTCCTCATCCACTTTTCTCTCCTAATCAAGAGTGTAATTATAATCACACTTTCTATTTCCACCGATTATGCATCTTTGCATTTTCATGGATCCATGCTTTTTTTTTTCCATCACAAGTTGTATATTAAGAGATTTATCACTCTTCCAGGCAGCTTTTCAGAGGATATGATTTGGTATGGACATGGTTTAGCCTAGCAAAGAGTTTTGGGAAAAGCGATACCTGCCCATAGCACTGCTGTTTTACAGGTATGGGCGTAGGGTGATGTGCTGAAACTAAGGGGCCAGACAAGCCCCTTCAGCAGAGGGGACCCTCTGCAAAACTGTGGCAGGGGAGAGGGTCCTATCCATTCAGCCCGAGGTCTCCGACGAATAATCAACTCATTTCGCGGCCTCCGTGCCGCTCCGAGAGGATTTATCCCGAGGGGGCCGCCAGCCTGGGACCCCGGCCCGCCCTGGCTTTCCCCGGCGCGGCGCTCGGTGCTGCCCCGGGGATGAGGGTTCGAGTCCCGGCCAGGGCATCACAGGAGCGCAGCCGGCACGAGGGTCGCCTCTCTCCCTTTACCCCCACCATGCCAAAAAAGACAAGACGCGTCGCGCCTGGGTGACAGCCACCAGCCCACACGAGCGTGACCGTGGGGCTGACAGATACCTACCTCCCTCTGCTGTACCGCAGAGTGATGGGGAAGGAGATGGTGCGGTTGTTTTTTTTTTTTTTTTTGGGGGGGGGGGTAGGGGAAGATTGGCCCCAGGGCGCGGAGTCTGGGCGTCCCGTTAGGCGAGCTGGGGAGGCAGAGGAGGGTACGAGCCCGTGAGCGGCGGCTGAGCTCAGGAGGGGAGGGGGCGGGCAGGAAGAGGGACATACTCACTGTGAAAGAAGCTGCGCCCATGGGTCATGTCTGTGCCTTACACAAGGGGCTTCGGTCTCCACTAATTCCATTTAGATACGGGAGGACTTCCAGTGACGGGGAGAGGATGGAAGTAGGAAAAGAAGAAGAAAAAAATCCTGAAGCCCACACACACAGCAGAGCAGAGCAGCCCTTCCTCTCGCTCTCTCTCCCTCGCCGCCCTCCACTAATCACCGCCGGCTCGCTCCCATCGCACCCGAGCTACCGGCAGCACCACCAGAAGCGTTGCATCGCGGCGGCGGGCAAGGCGGCGGCGGCGGCGGCGACCCGCGCATCCAGGTGCCGGCGGGCGGCGGCGGGGCGAGCCGAGCCCCTAGTCACCAGTTTCATACAAAACCAAAAGCAGATCGAAGCATTTCCTGCAGGACTCCGAGCCCAGCGACTTCCAGCCCTTCGGCTTCTTTTGATGCATTGAAGAAGGGATTAATGGGTCCGTCATCAGCTCCCTGTGCTTGCTCCTCTGAAGGGGTGGGGGTGGGCGGGAGGGAACCCAAAGAGGAGGGGTGGGGGGAAGAAAGATTTACCAAATAGGGGATTTAGTCATATTTGTGTGCAATGCGATTCTTATTAGAGAAAAAATCCTTTAAAATCGAACAAATCCATTTTGCAAAGCCCTCTCCCTATGCGTTGCATAGTATCAAGTGGTTGCAGTGTCAAGAGGATGAAAACACATTGCAGCGTCTCAAATCCTTTCTGGTATGGATGGAGTGAGATAGAGATGGATGAGGATAGAGAGATGTCCCCTCACTTCTCCAGTCCAGGGCGAGAAGCAGAAGAAAACCCTGGAGACTCTTCCATTTACTCAGTGCAGAGAAGGGGAGGGGAGGGGAAGGACGTGAGGGTGGCGGTGGTGGGGAAAGAATGATTTCAAAACTGGGAGAGGAAGAGTGACAGGAGAAGGATCGTTTCCCCTCACCTGGTCACTTTATGGATCAGACAAACCGCTCCTGAGTTCCTCCTTGAACTGCACCCTCCACAGGGAGCCTGAAAGGATCTTCCCCTCTGAGAAAAGACTTCTCCATTTGCACACACACACACGCACAGACACAAGCACAAAAGGGAGCAATAAAAGTTTAGCTGTTAATCCTCCGGCCGCAGATACAATGATTGCCTCTTCCAATCAGCCCAGAGACGGCAGAAAAATCTCTCCCTTTCTCTCCCCCCCTTCCCTTCCTCAGGCTTATCATCCTCCCCGGCTACATCTCACCCCAGACACCTATCCCTTTGAGGTTGCAGAGGGCTAATGGCTAGCATGGGAGCACAGTAGGGAAAACATGTTCATAATAAGAGTAGTGAGAGGAACTGAAAGGATTTCAGAGGGATATAAAGAGAGAGAGAAGAGGAGGAGGAATGGAGGGACAGCAAGGGCAGCATCCCCTCCCGGACGAGGCAGCCAGGAGATGCACCCCTGGCGGGGCAACGGGATGAAGGGGGCGGCGGGGGGGGAGTGCTGCGGGGGGGAGGACGGCGGGGAGGGTCAAGGATTTGTGCCACCGAAGTGCGAGGGGATAGGATGTAGGATGGGAGCCCCTCGCCTGTCCACAGCGCTGCTGCGGGCGGGGGGCGACCTCCCCGGCCCCCACAGGCCGCGGCCAGCAAGGACTCCCCGCTCTTCGGCCACACCTGCAACGAGAAAAGTCTGGGAGCGCACCCCTTCCGGGGGGCCTCTGAGGGGACGAAGCTTTAAAAGGAGTAGGAATAAAATAGATCCGGGATCCGGCTGTGCACGGATGAGGAAAGGCAAAGGGGAGGCGAGTGCGGGTCAAGAGGCGTGGGGCGCGTTTGCAGGTGATCCCCGCGGCTGGACAGGAAGGGGCGGTGGGGAGGGACAGAGAGAGAGCACTGGGGAGACCTGTTGTTCTTAGGGCGGCTTTTTAACCAGCTCTTTTATTATTATTATTATTATTATTATTATTAATAATAATAATAATTTGCTCCCTTAGGGACAGGGCTGAACTGCAAATCTGAGAGGTGAACGATGAGAAAGCCTCAGGATGACGTTTTTTCGTTGCTTGTTTGTTTTCAGCAAATCTCTGTGCTCTAAGAAAGAGCATCATTTTTTATTTTCAGCCTGTGGATTCCCTGCTCTGTATTCTGAAATCAAGAATATATCTGCCATCGATTCTTACGAATGCAGCCAGTCAGCAATAGCAGCATGTGCTTTACAATAAGTCTGAGGTGATCTTGGCTGGCACAATCCATCCATCCAGCCATCACCTGAGCCAGCCAGGGTGATGCTCTGAGCATTTAAAAGCCCTGTTGGGTAACAAGGCCACAAGATTCAGCTACAGGGCTCTGAAATACTCTCCCTATCATAAAGAATCTAGAAAAATAGGACTCCATTAGAACATTCACCTATGTTTTGTGTAATCTTTCTTGCCATTAGCAACATTGTCTACAACTGTTAATCTTAATAAACTATTCTACTCTGATTTCTAGCCATCTCAGCTCTTTCTCCGACCTTCTTTATTCTCTCCCATCTCAACTTAAAGTATTTTATTTGTGCAGTAATTGAAAGTCATCTGATTTATCCATAAGATAAACTTTTAAACTACAGATGTGTAGAGGCTGCCTTAGCCAAGCAACAGTAGCCTAACTGAAGCAAGATAGTGTTGGAAACAGCCAGAGTGTTTATAGACAGTCAGATGTTTCTTCTGCAGGATGATGCAGCCATCCATATGGCTAAGTTTCAAGTTATAGTTACTTTAAAAAAAGGTAATAGAACAAGTAGGCACAAAACAGCTGATTTTGCTCTCCTGGGAAAATGTGCTGCATCATATCATATAAGAGTGAGCTTCAACATTTCCCCTTTTCAGAGTTAGTGGGTTTTCTTTAAAGGTCTTAGATTTCTTTTGATTGGCACTCTTCATTTGAAGGACACCACTGCAATAATATTGACAAATAGCATGTACTACATAGCAGATATGTTTAAATTATGCCAAAATGTAATTGGTAATTGTTGCTGCAGAGTAAGACATCCACAAAATAGCTGAGGAATGGCCACAGTGACCATTGTCTGTTCTGCTAATGAGATCTTAAGGGGATATGTTAGGATTTGCATAGCTGGATGCCAAAAACCTTGTTCAAATGTGTTTGTAAGCAAGAACAGAGGGGCTGCAAGTTACAGACCAGTCAAAAACACTTTCTACCTAAATAGATCTCCCTCCTGGAGAGAGTCTGAAATGTTGAACTTCATACAGTCTTCACCACTACCCTTTTTGGCTTTATGTTCCATTTTGTTACAGAATCTGTTTGGTATGTTTTCCAAAACAAGAGTTTTGGTAAATACTCTTTCTGAAAAGGTACCAGCTCACCAGCCAGTGTACACCTTTTATTACACTGGTTTTACATGGGTAAATATTTTATAAGTAGTGAGTATTTTTTTTACATCTTTAATGAGCCAATATCATACCCTCACATTTTTGCTAAGTAGTAAACTAAAAGGGGAGAAAAGGATTCACATTTAATAGAGCATGAAATGCTTAAAGACTTTTTTTTTTTTTTTAATAGGAAAGATTATTGATGATAACCAATTTTCTCAAATGACATCTAAGTATTGTTTGGAATCTTTTGGTTTTCCTTGCTAAAATTCCCATTACTATTATTTTTTAATGCTTTCAAGGTTGCTGTGTTTGCTTTATTTGTTTTGTTTTGTTTGTTTGTTTGTTTTAGGTTTGAAGCTAAATTTTGCATTTTCCTTAGAGTAAGAAATGTGTTCTTTGATTCAGTATATATAGCACAATGTTATTCTTTGCAGTTTTAACCATCACTTACATAGCAATCTCTCTGTATTCTGCCAGCCCTCTTTCACTTTCACAGCTGAGTTTTTCTACTGATTTTTATGAGAGTTTGCTTGGATCCAGAAGATTTTATTCAGTAGGACATGGAGCACTTCCTTCCTGTAGTCAGTCCTTAGGCACTGATCATCCTGAGGATGGTTAGTGTGGTAGAAAAGAGAACAACCATTTGAAGAGAGAAGCAGTATGGAGGATCTTTTTGGCTGAGAACTACAAAATGAAAAAAAAAAAAAAAAAAAAAGAAAAGACAAAAAAGTATGAAAATATTTCTGACAGTTCTGTCAGAAACAGTAGTGTACAATCTCTCATTTGGAGCTAAGTGAGGGTCTGGACACTTTAGCAAACAGAAGAAAAGCTTTTGCCTCTGGAACTCTGTTTTAGTGGTGTTCTGTCTTGTTTTCTCTCTTCTGTATTTAATCTCCATGTTTATACAATAAATAGAAGAAGAAAGCACTGGGGGAAGAAGAAGCTTAAGGAAAGAGGTTAAAAGTATTTTCTCCTTTTTATGATAAGGGAGAAAAATTAGAGATGAGAATTGAAGTATCTTGCTTTCATTTGTAACAAGTAATAGAATTAGACAAAATATAAGAATTATTTTCTCCTTGAACCAAATTATATCTTTTGGACAATTACACGGTCTCAGTTAATAATTTTGTAACATGAAGGTATGCTAGGTAGGATATTATCCCAGTAGCTTTTTCTGTTGAAATATTTTTTTTATTAAGACAGAACTAATCCAGCATTTATACTCTTTCTTGGTCATTTCAGCTTGTTTCATCCTAGTCCTATTCTGCCATTGAATACTGTTCTATGTCACTTAATAACTACATGAATTAATTCCTCTTGGTGTAGATAAAAGACTAAAAAGATTCAAAGTAGCCATGAGTTACTCCCACACTCAGAAAGAACACCTTGAACTGCAATAAACAGATAAGTTCTGAAATGGAGGAGACTTTGGCTTACTGCTTTATGAATAGCTACCCTGCTGAGGATGGGAAAGAACAAATAAGAGAATGATATTTCACTTCTCTACATTTAAAAAAAAATAAATGGTGTGAATTCTATGCTGACGTATGTAATCACAGATGTACTTTTTGTCACGATCTTGTTGTGAATGGTTGTTGTTGCTAGAACGTAGCAAATCCAAATGAGAAGCTCATAATAATACAGCTATACACAGTGTGACATTTGGAAACGCTAAAATGAATCACCAAGCCAATCAGCACATCTACATTCTTACTTTGGTTGAGATTAGAAGTGTGGTTTTGAAGTTATTTTCCCAATTGCCCCCACTTACTGCATTTTGGATTGCAAATTGGAGCAGTCTATTTCATTACTTATGGATGAAACTAAACTGAAAGATGAATTCCAAGATTAGAATCTGTTTTCCAGATCCTAAAGGGCATGCAGTCCACAGGAACCGAGTTATGTTAGTGCATAATAAGTTCCCCCAAAACAGATACAGACAAGGTGTGGAGACAGACCATTTCACCTTAAGATAAGCTCTTTTTTCACTGACTTATTCATAAGTGTGAACTTGCCCACTATTTCTTTCAGCTGGGATCAAAGCTAAAACAATGGAAACCACAATATACTCTTTTCTTTTTGTGATGAAACACTTACCGAGAGGCAGAATTTATATATCAGACGGGTTGCTATTTGATGTTAGGATAATGGCATCTTCTGGTCACTTCAAATAAAACTTATTTTCTTGTTATCCATTTCCTGGGCATTTGTAGACCTCTCTCCTGTAAGTGACTCTGGGGCTACACATTTTCAACCAAATATCCTGAACACAGCAGGGGTAGAGCACCTCTTCTCACTACCTTTTCTTGGAAATGTAAGAGTGTTTCCCTTCTTCAATCCAGCATGGGTGATAATACTTAAATATCAGAAGAAAACAGTTACATCTAGACAGAGAAAGAAGAAAGATCTGCTTTTTAACTAGAGTTACTCGTAATTAGCCTAGGATTTACTAGGTGCCACTTGGACTATGCATGTTATATACATGATACCTCATAATTCAAAGAGATAATAGACTTTTCTTTCTACAGGATGCTTTATTATTATTGTTATTGTTGTTGTTGTTATTATTTATTACTATCTGATTTACCCTCACTCTGAAATTGAATTAATTAAAAGGTTGTGTGATACAGGAATTGACAAGCCTGCTTATTGCACACAGGCTTATTAGGTTTTTCAAGAACAGTGGTCTCAAAACAGGGTGCACACACTCCAAAGGGTTCACGAGACAATCCATTGGGGTGGAAGAAAAAACATGTTTTGTAACATTAACAATAAAATAAATAAACAAAACAAAACAAAACAAAACAAAATATATATTGGTTTAAAAATAATGTTTAATTCATCTTTACTTCATTTTTTTATTTCTGTTTTTAATATATTTTATAATGTTCACAATACATTAGTATAATAGTATATAATATATATAATTAGTATAATTTATGAATAAATAAATGTGCATATATTGGGGTTGCATGCATGTGAATTTTAAGAATTCACAATCTAATGCCTTTGGAGATCACTGACCTGGAAGTCAACCTATCATCTCTGGAGTGAATGATACTTGCAAAAGTGCTAGTCAGGCTTCCATTTCTGAGTCTGAGATACATTTTGCACATGGGTTTCAAGGACTTTTGATTTTACCATTGAAGAATAAGGGTGATTCCTAGCAGAATTTATGAATACAGCATATGTGGTGGGTTTTCTTCTTTTGTTATTGTGTTTGTTGTGGTTGTTTGGTTGGTTGTTTGGTTGGTAATTCGCATGTTGGTGAATTGGTTTATGAGTTAAACATAGACATTGCTACATGAAAGAATGTTTGAAATTCTATTATTACTGGAAAAATATGGAAGAAAGTTGTTAAGCAGAAATATTGGACAGTTCTCTTTTCCAATTCATTTAGTAGGAATTTTTGTGATTTCTACTGTTGCCAATATAAAGATTAAAAAAAAAAAAAAAAAAAAAGGACTAGAAAAAACTTCTAAATAATCAGTTTTCAAAGAAGCCACAAGAATCTCATGGCAAAACTGAAATGGCAGCAGCGAAAATTAATTTTGAAATCTATATTTTCCTTCTTACAAAACTTTTTTTTTTAACCTTACAACGTAAAGAAAAAATAATTTGAAACTGCTATTTACATTTTTCCTAAAAAATTATTTCCAGCTCGTTGTCACACAATAAGCATATTAAGTGAATGTCAAAATTTCTTTTACATAGGTCAGTCTAATTCAAATCATAAATATTACTGTGAAAAATATTTACTAAAAATTGAGATCACATAACATTAATTTGCCTATGGAAAACTTGGATCTTTATATCACAGTTAAGGTTGACTCTTTAAAACTAAAGACCACCATATAAATGATAATTGGTATAATTAATTAAGACCTATTGCAAAATCAAATGCAACAGTATATATTTTATGCATTTCTAGAAAAAAAAAAAAAAAGGTAGTTAGAAGGTAGTTAGGTAAATGTGTCAAAGAATTACAACTATCTGATATTTATTATGAATTAATAAATTAAAAATATATCACTATAATTAATTACAAATATTTTATCAGTCCTTCTATAATTACTTTATTATTAAACCTGCTATTAATACTAAGAAAGACTATGTGTTAGATTCAAGAACAATATGAGGTATTAAATGTTTCAGGATCTTATACTATGGAATCATTCAGGCTAGTTCAAAAGGTTAATATATATACCTATTTTTACATCCTGAAAATAATCCCTTGGGTGCAAAAATATGTTCCTGTTGATTCATATTTAAACAAATAAAAGATTGGGAATTTTTCAAGACTGCAAAATATGTAGGTCGTCTTTTACTTTTATATCCTAAACTGTATTTCAAATTTCTAAATCTTCCTAAAATCAAACACTACATATATGCATAAACACAGTCATATGCATTGCAGAATTTTGGAATTAGATATTCATAGTGGCAATGCTTTATATTGTATAACAAAGATTAGAAATAAGTCAACTTTGAGCTTTCTAACTTCACCTTTTTTGAACTATGCCAATTCAAGTATGAACATTTGTACAAGGCAGAACATATTTAAAATTTTAATTTCCATATTTACATGAATTAAAATAAGGTCTTGCAGAAATCTTGCTTAACCTTAAAAAATAGGGGGGATGGGAGGGTGGGGGATGAGTTCTTTCCATATGATACCAGCTGTAGAAAATAATCCAAATTAAAGCATCTGATAAAGCCATGACACTTCCAAATGCAGGAATAAAATATAAACTGTAGGATGGATTTCTCAATATAATCATGTGACTGCATACTTAAGAAAACTCCAGTGCCCACAGGCAAAGAGTAGAAGCTGCCGATGAGGAGCTTTTTGAGAGTGCAAGTAGGACAGTTCTGGGCCTCAATCCTGTAGCTCTTCTGAAATATAACCTTCCCTTTCAAGTCATAAGGTAATAGAATATTTCTCCTATATCATCCCTAACTGGTTACATGCAAATGTTATAACAGACCATTCATTTGCCTATCAGTCTGCCATGTGTAAATGGAAAATGTCTGGAAATAACTATTGTGGTAATGAAGCTTAATGATTGATGACATTGGGACCTTGGCACAATATACAGGTAAAGTAGACTATACATCGCTGTATAGCTATGTTCCAGTGGCTTATTAGCTATTAGCTGATTCATCTGCACTTAACTCTGAGCCATTTCATTACACCTTTGCCTTCTTCCTATAACTGTATTTAGGAAAAAGATATCCAAATAGCAAATGGGGTTCCCACCTGAAAACTGTATTTAAAAATAGTGATATGCATAGGGACTGTGAAGATACATTAAAAAGTATATTCTCTTTAACGTATGTTATAGCAAAGTTGAATTTATTTATAAAGAAACTTGCAAAATTTCCTGAAGCTCATTAAATATTTATTTTGCCATTAACAAAAGAAATTACTCATTTTTTTAAGACTGAACAGCACTGTTTCTACTACCTGATACTGTGGAATCTTAAAAGAGTTAATTTGGAAAGTTCAACTAATTTTTATTTCATTAATGTTCCATTGCAACAATGTGATTGAATGCATTTTTCCAGGGGATAGTTAATAGGACTCAATTTACATTTTAAGACATACTCTTTTACACTGGGAAGGCAGGATAGGTGTTCTTTTTTATTTAAGTGGAATGTTTGTAATATGTGGAAAGAAGAGCATGAATCTAGCTATCTTGTCAAACATTTTGTCTTTTTGAGAGAGTAAGAAAGGCAGTGTCTGGTCACATATTTTGGACTGAAGTTCTTTATTGTTACATACAATGAAAATACTGTAAACCTCATCAAAGGATACTCATTTATAATGTCTTAGAGAAAAAGAATTTGAATGCTGCATGTTATTTTTTAACTGCCAAATCAGCACCTTTGTTATACCTGAGTTATATATGAGTTATATATATATGAGCACATGAGTTATATATGCAGTATATAATTCAAAGCTACAAGTAAATAAATGATGTATCAATAACTAGATTGAGATGACAGTAAAAGAAGAAGAGTTACACAGGAACACTGAATTAGATGTAGATACCTAGCTTGGTCAGCAGGCATAAATCAACAAAATTTCATTGAGGCTATTGGATGCACATTTATCAGTCCAGCTGAAGTTCTGTATTAACTATTAGTTTCTAGATTAGCACTAGCATTGCGTTGTTCTTCTCTTAACCTTGGGGTGGAGAGAAGAGGGAAGGCTGGCAGGCTGTGGAAAGGTGACAAGTGAGACATACTTCTAATAGATACTTGAATACCATTGCAGACAACTCTTCTCAGGTAAAAAATAGATCATTATTAATTTTTCAAAATACAGGAAGCTCCACTATTAAATATCAAATCAACATCTGGCAGTGAACATTAAATACTTCAGTGGATCTGAATTCATAAAACAAAAGTACTTGGCAATGACCTTTGACTGATTCATTCAGGATCATGCCAGCCAGTTACACCCTCCAGCAGGTGTCTCACCTTTAAACACAGTGACCATGAGTGAAAACAGAATTACATGGCGGTTCTAAGAAACACAAGTAAATCCAAGCCGTAGCGTCCCCAAAATGGGGACAAAGCTGTTGATTTGGGAATATAAAAAGCACTCCAAAGAGTCACTGCCCCAGCAGCACTTACACAAGTATATCTGGCAACTGCTACTTCAGGGACGGTTCATTACCTTCCCAAATATCAAGAACGGACTGTTGCTTATGTATCGCACATGGTTCACACAATCAGTCCTTGTCTGTAACGGACACGCTAATGCCATTACTTGAATATTTTTGCTGCTTCCAGAAGTTAGTTGACTTATGTGGAAGCCTGCTTTATTAATGCCTGAAGTTATCTGGGGTGTTGCTCTTGTTCTGTATACATGGAGTTTTTGCTTTTAGGACACTAGCACCAAAATATTCTAAATGGGGGATAATATTAGTTGGTATTTAGGCAATCATTTCTGGAAGAAAAAAAAAAAAAAAAAAAGAAAGAAAAAAAAAAGTTATTGTAAATACAGAATCTTTCCTTGACTACTGTTTGAATCAGTACATTGTTACCAGATGAAATTTTTACTCAATTTCCAGTTTAAAATAAATATCTTGTCTTTTAAATTCTAAAATATTTTTCCATAGTTAAATAAATATGCTAAAACCCAGCATTTTTAGTACACATCTCTTTCAAAATGCACTGTTTCTTTCCAAGGGCTAGGTTCACAGGAAAGTAATCGTCTGTATTTAAAGTCCTCACTAGGGCAAAATTTAGTATGATTAGGTCAGTAATGCTATGATTGGTTTGGATTTCCATTTCTTGAATGGCCTTTCATTCACAGTTCACATATGCAAATTTTCACAGAGGTCTTCATGGTTAAATTAGTAGTATGCAGTTATAAATGACATTTTTTAAAAATTATAGTTCTGCTTATTCAATGTTTTCTGAATCAGCTTTCTAAAATGAATAGTCTCAAGTTTAGCTACCCTATTTTAAAACTGCCAAACATTATTAGCAAAGCAGAGAAGCAGTTCAAAAAGTAATTAATTCCAGGGCTTAGAGTAAACTGCTATTTTAATTAAAAGAGCACTAAATACTAATGTTCTGCTTCTTTGTACTTACAACATGAAGAACATTCTAAATCAGTTATGTTCAATACATTTTAAATGTAAGTTGAAATATATTAAAGGCATATGCTGAGTTCCTGATACTTATAAACTTTATATTTATATACATATATATAGATTATATATGTGTTAGATTATATACCATATTTCTTGCTTATATTGGGACATTTTTTCTTTTGGATTCTCTTCCAACTTGCACTGTATAGGAAAATCCTTTTTAAATTTACAGCTTTACCAGGTTATCCAAAATTTAGGTTTACATTAAGAAGTTACTCTATGTGTGAAGAAGTTTTAGGCAGTTTGGTTTATACTACAATTTTACATTCTCCTGCTTAGTGATTCTGTCTCCTTGTGCAAAGCTTTGAAATTCTCAGTAGGTTGCCTTCAGTGTGCCAAGAGCCACAGAATAGCAGCTCCCAGTCCAGCTTCGATCCCACTTGCTGCTAAACCCTGCTCCATCAGGATAATTGCCATGGCCTGAAGGAGCTTGAGCTACAAGGCACCCATGGTTTATTTTCTGGTGCTATCTCAGGTATCATGTACCAAGCTCCTTTGCACAATACAACATAGGTCTGCCCGTTTATTTATATTTGTCATGTTTATTTCACCTCTTAGTTGAACCACAGTAATGCACTTCAAGTCAGCATGGAAATTCCCATGTGGAGAAATTCTAGCTTGTCCAATAAGATATTAAAGGCACATACCTTTGGCATGAACAAGAGACTAGGCCTGTCCTTTCCTGTCCATGATACTTGGCTTTGCCTTACATTTCTAGTTGAGTTGTTTCTTTATGGCTAGAGCCTAGGGAAACTAAAACATTAATTCAAATTACTTTGAATTAAAATCATAGAATATCCCAAGTTGGAAGGCACCCACAAAGATCAAGTCCAACTCCTGGCACTACACAGGTCTACCCAAAAATTCAGACCATATGACTGAGATATCAGTCCAAACACTGATAGGTTTTGTGCCATGACTACATCCCTGGGAGGCCTGTTCCAGTGTGCAACCACACTCTCAGTGAAGAACCTTTTCCTTATATCCAGCATGAACCTCCTCTGTTGCAGCTTGACTCCATTCCCTCGAGTCTTATCACTGGTCACTAAAGAGAATCGATTAACATCTGCCCCTTCACTCCCAGTCATGAGGAAGCTGTAGACCACAATGAGGTCTTCCCTCAGCCTCCTCTTTTCCAGGCTGAACAGATTAAGTGAATTGTGACAACACTCATTCTTTCAGTTAAAAATACAAAAATAATAAAAAAATATATATTGCACTTTATAGACTAAGTCCGTAAGAGTGGATAAAGCTGTGGGATTTATGTTTTTAAGGAACTGGTACAAAGTTTTAAGATCACCATTAAGTAAAAGAGAAGCAAAATATTTCCCTTTCTTCCCAGATCCAACATTCATTTATTTGATCCCATCTTCAATAATACACTTTTAAAGAGTTGGAAAGGAAACATGTATCTTGAATCTGAGAAATCTCTGCAATCTCTGCATGCTGCATTCTAAGCAATTATCCAAATGTTGACCACAGTCATTTATTTTACTTTTTTACTTTTTCTGGAAAATACAATGCTGGATGGAAGATACTTTTCCTAAAAGTTTTTTTTTTCCTGAAACTAACATGTTGTCAGAAGATGTTTCACTTCAACAAGTCGTTATGTTTTAATGAAAAATAATAATGATAATAATAATAGTTTCCATGAAATTTCTCCCCGAAAAAATCCTAGACCTTCCAGATTAAGATAGTACATTTACTATATATATATATATACATGTACATGTACATGTATATGCATATGTATATATATAGAAAGCAAAAAATAGCAAACCATTCCACTTCATACTCCAGACAGCAAGACAGAAAGCTGTCAAACACTTGAGTGGTATTAGTCACACTAACTGGTACACTTATTTACTAAAACTGTGTGGCTCAGGTGTCAGGTTAGGTCAGCTGCAGAATTTGAGAGAGAAGAAAACTCCAAATCTAAAGCATAAATATCCATACTGTGAACATTATTGAACTTGGCTTCTGAATTTACATTACCAGCAGAGATACACAGAGAGGGATGTTTAATAATTCATTCTCTGGAGTTTAACCATTCATTTCTTTGACCATTCAGTGATCCAGGATCAGTGAAATTTGTTTTTGATGTACTACACATGGAATAACTGTTCTTTACCTACAGATAAAATTTTATGTCATTCTTGTGCTGGGAGAAAATTTTGTCAGGGCTACCATGGTAATACGACCATGAGACAGAATTTTTATAAGCTACATTATTGTCATATGACATGTTAGTATTGGTCTAATGTTACTGATATGAACACATACCTTGTATGGTGTATAAAGGCTTATCAAGAGCTTTTCTGCATTTTCAATTTTAAGGTCCATTCTCAGTTTCTTATATTTTTCTAAGCTTTATTCATCTGTGTAGACTTTTTCTGCCAATTACCCGGTTCTATCTCTATACTTTTGAAAAACGTCAAAAATGGTTCTGCCATTTCTCAGTCTGAAGTAAAGTAAAAATATTCTCTTCAATAATTCTTTTCTATAATTATTTCACTGATAATTTTTATAGAGACCTTATTTTAAATAGAGAAACATGAATTTCTTTTAAATTTCCAGTGACTTGTGCAAATTAATAAAAGTGTACCAAATTTCCCGAAATTAGGAAACTTTGAGAGTATTCACTTTGGAAGCTTATGAAGGCTATCCTCCATCCATCATCAGAAAAGGAGGGAAATGATAGGTTCAAAGAAGCTAGCACATAACTGAAACTATGCTTCTAGATGGTGCTATTGCTTAGCTCTTGTGGAAGAATATATATATATATATATATATATATATATCTTTTTAGAAAAGAATTAGGTTATGATAAATTAATTACGTTGTATACTATTTATACAAAAAAAAAAAAGCTCATGTTAAAATAACAAAAAAAATATCTTTCATATTGTACTTGAATTTTGAATTTGAATTCAATCTTTGAACGTATACATGATATTTTCATGTACTTTTTAAGGTAATTTTCATTGTATTTAAATGCTGTCATATCTACAGTATATTGCAGTATTCAACACTATTGATTTGATCTTTAAAATTAATACTAAAATGAGTCACTGAGCATAGAAAGACCTGTCAATTTCCATTGGCAATATTAAGGGAAAAAAAAAAAAAGGCAGAAAAACAAACAACCAACCAAAAAAATAATGATACAATCCTCTGAGATTTGCATGTACGTATAATAAATCAGTTGACGTATAATGACGTATCATAAATCAGAGATTAGAGGTCAAAGAGATCTCCACAGGTCAAAGAGGAAATAAACTACATCAGAGAAATGTCCTCTATAGGGTTATTTACATTTATTACCACTTACAGCATACTAATCAATTCCTAACAATCAGAATGTGTTCCCTTCCGTTCAGATGCCTAATTTATTTATATGGATTTAAGAAGAAAGGCTTCACTAGAAATAAATTGAGGAATTCAGTAGTGTAAGTATTCAGAAAAGCTGTAGTTCAAAACCCTTTAGCTGGCAAAAGTCCCAGGAAGGGAGCACTTGTGTCATCTATTCAAAACATTATACAGCTCCATTACTGCAGTCTCTGAGTATCTCAGAGCTTTTATTATATTTACTTTCAAATCTTCACAGAATCATAGGAAATAAAGCTAAGAGGGACTTCAAGAGGTCACTGAGTTCTCTGGCACAAGACAGGATCAACTACTATATCTTTGTCATTCCAGATGCATGCTTGTGTAGCCAATCTTTAAAAATCTCTAGTGAAGGAGATAGCAAAGTCTAGATGGGAAATTTATTTCCATGCTTCAGTAAATTTATTATTGGAAATAGTTATGCTAATATGTAACCTGAATCTTTCTGGACGCAAATTCACAATACATTGACAAAATACCACCGACCAATAGAGCATATCTAAGCATCACAAGTGGGCTTACACTGTTCTGAGTACAGCGGTATTTTTGAGCTGAAACTTACTCCTCCATTAAGGCAACTAGATTTTGCACTTAAACTGTATGATCAGTTTAGTATTCTCTGGCTCAGAGATCACTAATGATATCAAAAACACTTATGATAAAGCATAAACAAAGCAAAAGGTTTAAGTCACAGTACCTCCCTCCGAAGAGCCTGGAGAGGAGCTCTTTGCCAAAATTTCACTGCCCCTGTAAGCTATATATGGGATACTTTAAGTGATTTCTCAGTGGTTTATGGAAAGCATTGCAGCTTTAGTTCAGTTACACCATTTAAGTTGTTTGTGGAATGGGATATAACATGAGACTGCATGCCTGAGACATTCGGGATGCCAAGTATTCCTCCATTTCTTTCCCAACAGTTTAGTGCAGCATATGAAACAATGCCCTTCACTACTGCTTGCCTTGCCATTTTGGCTGATACTTCAAATCAGAGTTTGGTTATCACAAGCCATTTCTGCATAAGTCTTTCATAAGCAAGGAAAGAGACAAATTACAAAGTAACCACAAAATTCCTTATGCTTTACCTATAGCATATAATGTGAAGGCAGAGTCCAGCACAAGGCTATGCTTACTAGAATCTAGGTAATTCCTAGATAATCCCTAAAATTTCTAATAAATCTTAAGGACAGGCATTTGATTTCATTTGTGAAAATAATAAAGCATTAATCCTCATAAACCATATCAATCCACTTCGAAATATTCAGAATTCAGCTGCCATACAGAAAGTGAGAAATTGCAGGTGATAACATTTATGAAATCATTCAAAAGTTAATTCAGAAATGTTCTGAGAGTTACATACAATCTGCTCATTCTTTTGTAGGATGAAAGCGTTACAAAAGTTGTACTGTCCTTAACTTTATTTTGAAATGCAGTTTTAAAAATTAGACTCAAATTCATCACTACTGAACCCTTGCACTATATTATAAGGGCCTTTATCTTTGCAAAGTAAATTATTTCAATTAAAACACAAACAAACAAACAAACAAACAAAAACTATTAATATGTTTAATGAGTGTATTTCCATAATAGATCTGAACCAAATAAACATATCACTTTTGTTTGATTTAATGAAATGCTCTATTTGCTAAAGTCTACCACAAGCCACATTCACATTCAAAGATGAAAACATTAATAGAGTTAGCATTGGATTTCATGCTACTTTTCAGAATCAGAAATACATGATACAGCAGAAAATCAAATGCATTTGTTTGGTATCCATTGCTGCATATTTTAATGAAAACCTTTCAGGACAGATGCACAACATAGATATATAAGGCAGATACAGACAAGATACAGATGATATGCAAGAAATATCAAGTTTAATAATAATAAATAATAATAAATAATAATAGGTAAGCTCTGTGTATTGTTTTTCGTCACAGAGGTAAAGATGTTTCCTCTCTGGAACTATTTTTTAAGGATAGTGTTTTAAACACTTTAAAGTGTTGCTTAAACTGTGATTGTTGCAAGAGTAATAAAAGGTGACATTAGCAATGCCAGTAATCCAGGTGATGATCTGAATAACCATAGATCAATCTGAGCTCTATCATGGACAAAATGGTAGAAATGAGAGTAAGGGTTCACCTAAGGATAAACCCTAAGGATAAATTCTGTATGGTACAATGTATTAATACAGCTTTTGTAGAGGAAAGTCATATCTGATATATCTATTAGAGTTCTCTGAGATAGGAATAAACATGGGAAAGGGAGAGGTGATTTGGTTAATAGGCCAATCTTGATTTTTCTGTATATTCTACACAAAAACTCCTGTACAAATTAATATGTCAGTGATACCAGTTAAGATTTTACCTAGGCAAGAAAAAAAAGGATTAAATAGTCAGTTTTCACAATTGTAGGGACTTTTAAAATAAATCTTTTCAGGTCAATGTTATTTTATTTTACTTTTATTTTTTTTGCAATAAATCTGAAAATTATATGAGTAATGATGTGACATATCTTGCTGAGAATAAAAAAAAATATGCAGAAGAGTCAAAGCTGAATGTGAAATATTAATGAAGTGAAGTATTAATGAAGTATTAATGAAGTATTATAATATTTGGATTATGCCTCAAAAAAAAAAAAAAGGGAAAAAAAAGATAAAGTGGCAGATTAACTCAAAGGATGTAACACAGTTAACTCATTTTATAAAGAAATCAGCCAGTGGCATACTAACAGTAACCGACTGCCCTTTAGTATGATGTATAAAAGAGCTCTTGAAGTTTATGTGGATAGCTCCTTGAAAATATCACATAGCATTTGCAGCAGGCAAAAAAGCAAAATGAGTGTTAGCAATGATTAAGAATGGAAAAAAAAAAAAAATAGACAACTTGATTAGAACTCACACTTTTAATTGTTGCCAGAAGTTCTGTTTATATTAAAATTTAAAGGCATGGAACAATAGGTTCTATAAAATAAAATGATTTGGATCTCCTGGAAATTGTCCAGTGGAGGGCCACAAAGATGATACAGGGCCTGGAGCATCTTCCCTATGAAGAAAGGCTGAGAGACCTGGGTCTGTTCAGCCTGGAAAAGAGAGGACTTAGAGGGGATCTCCTCAGTGTATATAAATATCTGAGGGGTGGGGGACAGAAGGATGTAGCCAACCTCTTCTTGGTGGTTTGTGGGGATAGGACAAGGGGCAATGGCTACAAGTTAGAGCACAGGAAGTTCTGCACTGACATGCGAAAGAACTTCTTCATGGTGAAGGTGACAGAGCATTGGAACAGGCTGCCTAGGGTGGTTGTGGAGTTTCCTTCTCTGGAGATATTCAAGGCCTGTCTGGATGCCTACCTGGGCAGCCTGCTCTGAGGAATCTGCTTTGGCAGGGGGGTTGGACCCGATGATCTTTTGAGGTCCCTTCCAACCCCTACAGTTCTGTGATTCTGTGATTCTGTGATTCTTTTGATTCTGTGAAGACTACTGGTAGCAAGTATGGTAGGGGCCCACAAAGTTATCAGTGACATGAAAAGGGTGAATTGGGAAAGCTGGAGTATAAATGGAGTATATATTCACCTTATTTCTTATTTTCCTTTATGTATCTGCTCTTGCCAGTCATGAGGGACAGGACACTGGTTCGATGAAACTGGTCTGATGAAGTGAAGAATTGCTGAAACACTCTTGTCTGCATGGATTTTTGCCTCTTTTCCAAAAAGAAAAAAAAATAATAATAATGTCAAAGTCAGCATAATTTGCATATAATCAGTATGATAATCTAAAAAGGACGATTTTTTAGCTTGTCTTGCTCTTATCATATGAATTGCTGATCAGGTATTGTCATGTGTTGGTACGGACTTCCATTGAGTGGTACCAGTTCTTTCAAAGGTAGCTGTTTCCTAGTTTTACCTAGTTAAAACAACTTCTACAAAGGACCTGGAAGCTTCTTCATTTTTTATTTTATTTTATTTTATTTTATTTTATTTTATTTTATTTTATTTTATTTTATTTTATTTTATTTTATTTTATTTTATTTTATTTTATTTTATTTTATTTTTAGTTATTCTCAAGTAGGTCACAAAAACTTAATCAGATACTTTAAGTCCAGGAGAGTCCTGCCAAAAAACCTTCCTCTGTTTTGGTGACCACAAAGCTCTTGCAATATTTAAAGCTCTCTGAAGTGCTTGGAAATCACAAAGGTCTGATAATCTTCCCAGCTGTACTTGAAAAAGGTTAATGTTCTGGATTTTCAGGTTCTTACTAGGGTGTGTGTAGAAAGGTTCTTTCTTGTTTTAGCAATCCCTGGGTTTTCTGGAGTGCCTAATTTAATTCAAAGCAGCTACAGAGTCTGGAAAGCCTGGCTTCCAGGCTCACTGTCAGTAATTCAGTAGTGTCTCACAACCCATGCTGTTTCTGCAATTTAAGCAAAAATCTGTAGCCAGTTAAAAATTTTTAGTGCTTGAAATATATACGCAATTATTTGATCTAATTCATTTACATTACCAGAGGCAAAAATCTTTGCTTAAACTTAATCAATATCAGAATTAAACTGTTAAGTCTACAACTCAGGTCTGTTACAGACTGCTATGAGAGTGCAGAGAAAGCTTACCCAACCAAATAGAAAAAAATAATAAAATGCTAACAGATCAACATTCTTTCTGCAGAATTTTACAGAAAAGTTAGCAGTTTGTTTATAATAAAAGCTGCATTTGGAGTAAAATTTTCTTTTATATATTTCCCAATCATGAGTAAAATAGTGTGCTTAACTTAACTCTTTTTGTAATGCCACATAAAGACGCCATATCTAAAAGAAGAAAAAATGAAATTCACTTCCATTGTATGAATTAAAGTGTAAATGAAGAAAAAAAAAAAAAAAAAAAAAGTTTTGCTGCTTCTCAATATGCTGTGTTTACAGGTGTTTTCTATATTCTGCATGAATGACATGCTGAAAATCTTGCTATATCCAAAACATATATTGCATATAATGCAATACATAAACATTAGCAAATACCTATTTATAATTTTGGTTTCAAAGTTAGTCTTGTAAAATAAGCCCTTTTTAGAAAGAATATATGTCTCTTCATTGCAATTGTATCTCATTAATTACAGGAGTACAGAGAGAACGTTTTATAATTATTAAACTGTAATTTTTTTTTACCTGAGCAATATCTACAGCTAGACAAATATTGAATGGTGCAAAATGTGACTTACAGGGTGCTTTAAAAATAATTGTGACTGGAAAAAGCTTATTTTGGATAAAATTTTAAAAAGCTGTGAAAGATATCCCAGATATCACAGTGTATTAGAAATTATGAACTTATTTTCAGCATTAATGTAGTATTAAGTGATTTCAAAGACATTATAAGAAGAAAGCTTGAATGAGGGTGGACAATCATTTACCATACATGCACATTAAACACACAAGAGTACAAGATGGTTTTAGCCTTCAAACTCGCAGAATCCTGGTATGCTTCAAAAAGATCCAAAACACATGACAATGCATATGAAGTTAAACAGACTTCAATGTCAGATTACCCAGTTACTGAAGTACAGCCAAGATGATAGCATGATCAGTTGGCTCCATGGGGAAATAAATTATTATACAAAGACTTGGTAATTAACAAAGCACTTTGCAAAAAAAGGACTTGAATACTGGAGGCTTTTCCTCCTGGTTGCCCATGCTGAAGGTACAGGGAAAGAAAAAATGGAGAGAGGGACACTGACCAGAATGGTCCATAGGAAAGTGTAGATGATCACTTTATGCAAGCTTAAAAAAAAAAAAAAAAAAAAAAAAAAAAAAAAAAGTTTCTCTGACCTTGAGGTAGTGGATTTTGAGTAATTAGTCTTCTCTGTTTTGACACCTACAGTTCACTGTGCTTGGGGCAAGCAATATGTGGCCATTTATCTCTGCATTTTATAGTAGCTTGAAAAATGAGGTGATAAGACATATCTAGGTTCGCAACTAACGTTGATGTGCTTGCAAGACTGTCTTACATTGTCAGCTATATTAACATAATGTTAGAGTTTCAAAATCATCAGGGTATTCCAGGATGTAAAAACACTCTGTGCAGCAAATGCCTATCTGCAAAATGCCCTTGAGCAGTATAGTCTATTATTCCTACAGAATAACCACTGCAAAAAGAGAACATAGTTCTTCCAGAAGGTAACAAAAAGTCAGACGAGATTTCATTTAGCAATTTCACCTGCATACACTTATTTTGAAATCTTTCACATGGTGTCAAGAATAATAAGACAGTTCTAAATATATTGAGAAAGGTCATGCAGGAAAACAGACACTGCTAATGATATAGTCACTTGTCTGGGGATATGAAAGTTTTGATAGTGATTTATTTTTGAAAGAGGCAAATATTATACAAGTTGTTCAAGTACCAGTTCGAGGGTAAATACCACTTAAAAGGTTGCTAAAGGCAGTCTCATGATGGTGACATGAATGACATAGTGATATTAATAGCAGGTCCTTGGGCCTTTTTTTATTACAAGTTGAAAATAAGCAACCACTTGAATTTCCGGTGTCTTATGAACAACCAAGTGACTGCTGTAATCTTCTGTAAAGCTGAAATAGATCATTGCCTTTAGCTGTGGGATCTATTAATAGAACATAGCATAAGACAATAATTTCATTCTTCTTTGGATTTCTTTCTTATTTTTTAATCCAAAAATAAAATAAAAACCTTTGAGTATAAGAAAGACGTGTGCCCTTTAAGTATAAAGGTTAGTGTATTCACTTGGATGACTGGATTCTAAAAAGTTTTCAGTCTACACTGAAAAATCTCAATTGAAATCTCTTTTTTCTGCAGGTCGGGACCTTGAGCAATCAGCCTGAGATAACATTTTCACCAACATGGTGAAGCAATGCAATACTACAAAAAATGTTCTGACAGGAAATGAGGTCAAAATTACTTCTTTCTGAGCATATTTTTGTGTTTCAACTCTATTTTTTTTTTAACCTATTTTTATCAAGACACTTTTAGAAGACCTCTAAAGTTTCAGATAATATGTTTCCTGGCAATAACTTTATTTTTTCTTTAAAATGCAGAAAAGCAAGTGTTCTGTACCACATAGCCTTATAGTCCAGATAGAAAAAAAAGTCTGGTCATATTTACTGTCAGTATGGGGTTATACTTCCATTCCTTTCAATTTTGTTTAATCAGAACACTGAAATGTATGGTACATAAATACAATTTCGGGGGAGCCAAGAAACAGAGTTAGGTAATTTTCTTCTGTTTATGCTCTCAAAATTATTTCTGAAATATTTCTGATCATACATGCTTATGATTAGTAAATTATCCTGTATGTGCAGATGATGGCATAGCAACTTTTTTTCTCAAAACCTCTCCTCAAAAAGCTCAAGCTACCAGAGAACATCAACATACCCAGCTTCCATTGTTCCATTCACCATAACTTGTATTTCGTTCATATGTAAATTATTATCTGTGGATGCAGTTCTATTCAGAAAAACACTTAGAAAATAACAGGTCAAAAAGTTAAGAGCTATCTTTTCCTTTATCTTCCAAAGTAGCTACACATTTCATTTGGTAGATTCAGTTTGGATGAATAGCTGTATATTTAAGCTGGGAAATAACTAAGGAGACCATTCTGTGTTTGCCAGCTGGATAATTGCAGTCTTAAAGGAAAATCAGCATTAAATAAAAGCAAATGAAGATGCTATCCTATTAAAGAAACATAGCCATAGAAATTATTTGAAACTTTAGGGCAGTTTTCACTAGTTTGCTATGGTGACAATGTTGACAGGTACTTTCCTTAAAGCATTTATATAAACTATTAAGCCATCTTATTTTCTCTGTCCAAGGACAATCAAGAAGAATGAATGGGGATTACAGCTAAGACAGTGTCCAGGAATTTTTCACTGACATATAAAGAAGGTTTCAGAATTTACCAACAGGATTTCAAACAATACAAGTAAAAAACTATGAATGAATCAAGTGCTTAAAAGAAGAGAAGATAAATTAAAATGCATTGACAAAAAAAAAAAAAAAAAAAAAAAAAAAAAAAAAAAGTCTTATCTTCACTTCATTATCCTAACTTTTACAGCTTATAAATTGTAAGCATCCATTTATTCAAAATTAAAAATAGTTTACAACATTACTGTCTTGTAGATAGTGATGACCATCTTATTCATTAATGGTTTTACAAAAACAGATGTACCATCTTCAAATTAACAAATCCCTGTAGATTAGCAAACTGATGTCACAATGTGTCGCTATGCTTCTATGAGACATAGGTTTCTAATATATAGAAAAAATCATCTGCCATGCACATTCAGTGTTCAATTACCAACACATGGATTGAATTTATCACTATTTCACTGCTTTTTCAATGCATTTGGTTTCATTAGATTTTCAGTCTATAAAAATTCAGTACATTATTTCCAACTGCATTGCAGTAGTTACAAAAATTTTCTTTATATTGTACACCAGAACACCTTTAACTTCAATTATTCATGAACTAATGCATAGTAGTTTTACCATCTCTTGTCTTCTTCTTTCCATGACTAACATAATAGTTCAGTTCATACTAACAATGAATGGGCTGTCACAAGGATTCTATGTCCATTGGCTTTTACATTATTAGGATTACTTCAGTGCAAAATTCACTTCTGGCTGCAACAATATCACCACCATAAGTGTCTGCCATAATCTGATCTCAGGAAAAGGATTTATCAAACCAGTCTAACAAAGAGAAATACTGGCAGACTATGTCACAGTTGCTGCCAATCTTATTTCTTTTTAGGCCTTTGGCAATGTATAAACTTACAGTGACATTTCTGTGCCTTGATATTACAAGCAAAACAGACTAAAATTATAATATCTCTGGTTCATACTAAAAACAAAAACAAACCAAAACAAAATTATTATTTTTTTTTCCCAATAGCATATTGTTAATTATACTGAGCTGGGGGGTCTGTCTCTTCATGCAGTTAACTAGTGATAGGACTAGAGGGAATGTCCTCAAGTTGTGCCAGGGGTGGTCCAGGTTGGAAATTAAGAGACTTTTCTTCTCAGAAAGAGTGGTCAGGCATTGGAACAGGTTGCCCAGGTGGCATCACCGTCCCTGGGGGTATTCAAGGAAATGTTGAACCTGGTGCTTAGGGACATGGTTTAGTGGGTGACAGTGGTAGTACGGTGATGGTCTTCAAGGTCTTTTCCAACTTTAATTATCCTATGATTCTATGATTGTTGTACATGACAAAGAAAGATATTTTTGTATTATAATCACATGATATTCAATGTAAATTCTCCACAGTATCAAGCAGTAAATTGTACTTTTTAATAATACACCTTTTCCTCTTTCAAGTTTTCCTTCTCTCAGATGAGCTTCAATAGTACTTTGTGAGAGTTACAGAAGACTTACAGGATGTGAGAGATTCACTATTTTTCAATCAGATAAAAAAGAAACTTGGAAGCTTAAGAGAAAGGCAACATACATATAAAAAGGTGAGTGAAAAGGTAACCAGGTAATCTTTAAAATACAATCTTTATTATTATTATTATTATTATTATTATTATTATTATTATTATTTAAAAATTATCTTATTTATCTATTTTATTTATTAAATTATTTTATTTATTATTAAATATTTATTAAAACTAATAATTATTAATAATTATTAATAAGCATATTGTTAATAATAATTAATGGCAATAATAATAGCAATAACAATAACAATAATAACAACCTAGCAGTGATTAGATTCTTCTTGATTTATTCTCTCAAGTTACTTTATTTACTATTTTTCTAGAATCCTAAAATTCTTCAGTCTTTGCAATCTTTCCTATAATTTTGAACATTTTATTATTTGATCATTTCTTAGCCTGAGACAATTACTCTGTTGTGTAACACAGAAGATCCCTGGAAGCTCCTCTGTCTAGTGAGGACTATTGTAGACACATAGTGTGACAAAAATTATGATGAATCTGCATGGCTTGATTAAAATCTTGATTGTACTGGAACAGTAAGAAAAACCTCATTTCCCTGTTTACCTTTTATTCCAATCAACTATTGTACAAAATTATTTTAAAGGTTAATGTTTACCTTGTCATGCAAATCATTCTCTTTTATAGTTGATAATCAATCATAATTATTCTTTCAATCTGGGATTTATACTTAATGACAAGTTATATAAATATATGTATGTGTGTATGCATCTTCATAAATACACAAAGTTTGTCATTGTCATCAGCATTTTTGCTTTCCTATTGCACAGGAACACTTACAGTGCAACAGCTTTAAGCCACAAACAGATGCAGATTCCAAGAGGAAAAAATATTTAACTGCAAGTGATTTTCTTCGACTCGTATTGTCTCTCTATATCCAAATTCTGAATTGCTGCACCTGCAACTGTAATGTTGTAGGGAAATATAGCATGTTCAGTAGAAAAAAAAAAAAAAAAAAAAGATGCACTGAGCATACAATGGAACTCTTAGTTCAGTGGGAGATGAAAAGAATATGACAAGATGATTTTAAGGATACTCTTAGTTCCTGATAACTAGACATGTTTTAGAGGAGACTAAAATTATAGAGAAGATGAAAAAGAGATATTAGTATGTTAAACTTTAAAAGGTTTTCATTGTGGCTATATTGTCTGTTCTGACTGTTAGCATCTCACATAAGGATTGTGAATTATTTTATGTGCCTTTTGCTAAATATATACAAAAGCTAGTTCTTGCTTTCTTCTCAGGGGTGCTCTCGTAGGAACTGGGGATTAAATACATAGTTGCCCTGAGAGTTTAAGGAATTTGAGAGCTCATATTCACATCATAAATGGCATCAATCAAACATCTAGTAAAAAGTGTACCTTATAATTCAACAAGAGCAAGTAACAAGATAGCTATCTGCAGTAAAAGTCCTTGTTTTATTATTCAAAAATAACACATCTGTGAAAATACTGAGATCCGATTTTTTTTTTTCATGATATAAAGACTTAATTAAATATAATCAATCATACCATACCTTAAAATAGTGATCCTTCAGAATTAGTGAAAATAAGAAGATGCTTTTGGAAAATAATGTATTTTGTCATTCATTTTGTAAGAAATTATACCCAAAATGCATTGCATATGTATTCATTTTCATCAAAACTACAGGCTTTTCACCTCTATGATCATGTTTGAACCTTCAAAGCCTTTAATGCAATACAATAAATATAGTTTCACAGTAGTGAAGTAGGATAAGTGCAATCTGAAACTGGACTTAGATTTGTGTCCTCTGCTAACATTGCACAGAGACATAATTCATTGTTTAAAGGAACTACCTACTGCCTTAAATCAAAATCCAACCTGGCTGTACTTGGCAATAATAAATGTTACTGCCAGTGTATCATATCACAAGCTGATCCTATGATAGCTACATATAAAGAAATCACGCTACTGAAAAGAAAAATAAAATGCTGTCAACTCCAATAATAATGTGTCCCTTCTCTTTTTCTTCATCCATGTCATACATGTTTGGGACAGAAAAGAAGTTACTGATTTTAGTTTATTCTATATAAAGGTACAAGCAAATATTAAAAACTGCAGCATAAATATTCATGAGGTGGTTGGAAGCACCAACAAAAGTTATGAACAGTTCTTTAAAAGTGGGACAAGATCCTCAAAAGGCTGAGACTGGTCAGTTGTTTTCTCAAAGAAGCACAATACATGTACAATAAGTCTTTTAAGGAGCCGAATCTCAAAGTCCTTATTGCTAATGTACTTCATTTGCAAAGATATATCTACTTTGCAGTTGAATTCTGTTAGAAATAAGATAAATTATTTTCCACAAGGTGGTGTGCTCCAAAGTAGCCACGATCTGTTCCTTATGTCCTATCATGTTAGTCTTCTAAAGTGGTATCAGACAACAGTTTTATTGTGATCAGGTTTCTCTAATTTCATGGGTCACAGACCATTTGTGTTCTGGACTGGAAAAAGTAGAAGTACTTAGTTACACTTAGACATTTCAAGGACTAGATAAACTTTGGATATTCAGATGAGTTGTTGCCCAGCAAAACCATAGACTTTTATTATGTTTCCCCAGTAAAAGACTCATGGATGAAAGAAATGGAAGGAAGGAAGGAAGGAAGGAAGGAAGGAAGGAAGGAAGGAAGGAAGGAAGGAAGGAAGGAAGGAAGGAAGGAAGGAAGGAAGGCAGGGAGGGAGGGAGGGAGGGAGGGAGGGAGGGAGAGAAAGGGAGAAAGAGAGGGAGAGAAAGAGAGAAAGAAAGAGAGAAAGAAAGAGAGAAATAGAGAAAGAGAAAGAGAGAAAGAGAAAGAGAGAAAGAGAAAGAGAGAAAGAGAGAAGGAAAGAGAGAAAGAGAGAAAGAGAAAGAGAGAAGGAAAGAAGGAAAGAAGGAAAGAAAGAAGGAAAGAAGGAAAGAAGGAAAGAAAAAGAAAGAAAGAAAGAAAGAAAGAAAGAAAGAAAGAAAGAAAGAAAGAAAGAAAGAAAGAAAGAAAGAAAGAAAGAAAGAAAGAAAGAAAGAAAGAAAGAAAGAAAGAAAGAAAGAGAGAAAGAAAGAGAGAAAGAAAGAGAGAGAGATTCAGATGAATGAATGTTCTTAACAGGGCCAGGATCTTGCTGTGCTCCAAAATGACAAAGTGCAACACTTAAAGTCTATCGTCCCAAGAAAAATACAGCTTTCTGATTTCAGTCAGCCATAAATGGTCAGCAACTGCTTTTAAAATCAGGGAATAAAAATTTGGAAAACAAAAGAGCGTAGAAAGAGGAGGGAGGGTAGGAAAGTGAAAGGAAGTATAAGAAAGGAAAAGATCTCTCATGTTTCAAGTGAACTATCTAGGTGTACTCTAGGTTGTAAGAAAAGTAATGCAACCTCTCAAAATCTGGATCTCTGTAAAATAGAGGGGTAGTTCTGTTCTTTTCTGGCACTTTTTTTACTAGAAAACACAAATAAATTGCCACCCTGTGAATATCACTGGACTCTCAGTATAAGCTAAGCAACAAATAGTGGTAAAATTTAGTCAGACTTGAATTATTTCCCATTTCAGAAATTTTGGGGTGTAAGTTTTCTTCTGAAAAAAAAAAAAAAAAAAAAAAAAAACAACCTTGGGAAATTCTGGAACCTCTGAAGCTGAGATAAGATTTTAAGGATTTTAACTTTGGATTTACATATCTAAAATGGTAATTATCAGTGAAAACCTTTGCCTCAGTAACCTTATCTCTGTCCTAATTTAAGACATCAGAAATGTTCAAGAAAAATAAATTCTAACACTCTCCTTTAGAGTGTTGTGATCTTTGAAAATATGGTTACATATTCATTTGAATTGGTTTTACCATCTGTTCAGATATGAGTGGATTCTAAATGATGATCTGCATAACGACACTTAAGGTTTCCTTCACATGCTGGAAGCTTTCCTTTCAAACCCCTTTTTGCCTGCTGCCCTAAAAATTCAGTCACTCTTTGAGAAGAGCAGAAAAACTTTTTAAAACTGGATTTGTAAATGTCCTTAAAAGCTGTGAACAAAAAAAATAAGAAAGGGTATATAGTTAATCTAGCTTCTATTATATTAAATACGCTTGCATGCTGTGCTGTCAAAAATATGCTTAAGAACACTTTTTCTTTCATTTCATACCAAAATTGCAAGTTTTGTGAGCTATTATAGAAATATATATATTAAAAAAAAAAAAAGTTGCATTGCATGATTTTTTTCAATCAAAAGACAGTAAGTTATTGACCTGTCATGTTGCAGAACATTTGTCAAATGATGACGTCATGATGACTTAAAGCAAGTTTTTCTGTCATTTCATTCAGATATTCTGTAACTGTGTAGTGGGTTTATGTGGCAAGGTTTTGGCAGCAGGGGGCCATAGGGGTGGTTTCTGTGAGAAGGATCTAGAAGCTGCCTCATGTTTGGTATGTGCCCCACTGCTGACCAGAGCTGAGCCAATAAGCAATGTTGTTTTGCACCTCTGTGAGAGCATATTTAAGATAGGAAAAAAACGCTGCACCACACAGCAGCTGGGAGAGTGAAAGGAGTGAGGAACAGCCTTGCAGGTGCCAAGGTCGGTGAAGAAGGAGGGGGAGAGATGCTCCAGGCAGAGGAGCAGAAGTCCCCTGCGGCCTGTGGTAAGGACCATGGTGAAGCAGGATGTCCCCCTGCAGCACATGGAGTACCACGGTGGAGCAGGGTTCCACGCTGCAGCCCGTGGAGGAGACCATGGTGAAGCAGGTGGACCTGCACCGACGGAGGCTGCCGCCTGTGGAAGACCCCTGCCGGAGCAGATTCTGGGCTGGACCTGTAGCCTGTGGAGAGGAGACCACGCAGGAGCAGGTGACCTAGCAGGAGCTGCTGCCAATAGGGGAGGCAGGTTGGAGCAGTTTTCTCCTGAGGGATGGACCTCGTGGTACGGACCCATATCTGGAGCAGTTCTGGAAGAGCTGCTGCCTCTGGGAAGCCCACGTTGGATCAGTTCATCAAGGACTGTATCCCTTGGGTGGGACCCCACAGCACAGGGGACGAGAGTGACTGAGAAGGAGCGGCAGAGAAGAAGCGCTGTAGACTGACCATAACCCCCATTCCCCTGTTCCCCTGCGCCGCTCGGGGGGAGGAGGTGGAAGAGGGTGGATGGGGGGAAGGTGCTTTTGATTTCTTTCCTTTGTTTCTCACTTCTCTAGCTTGTTATTAATAAGCAATAAATCTTACTATTTCCTTATGCTGAGTCTATTTTGCCCGTTACAATAATTACTGCATGATCTCTTTGTCCTTATCTAAACCTTTGAGCCCTTTTCATCGTCTTTTCTCCCCATTCCTCTTTGAGGAGGGGGGATTGAGAGAGCAGTTGTGGTGGAGCTCGGCTGCCCACTGGAGCGGAAGCACCACAGACTGGTGGACCAAAATTTAATTTTATAATATTAAGCCTTTTGATATTAAAACATTATTTTTAGGTGATTTAAAGATGAGAAGCCAAAAAAAAAAAAAAAAAAGGCATCTATCTATCTAAATCTATCTATCTAACTATCTAAAAATGGCTTCTGTCTATCTGTCTATATACAAGCACCACCAGTCAGTTTTAAGTGTTTCAGTGGTTAGTCGTAATTTTGCATTCAGTCACATATAACTTATTTCCACTTCGGAGGTTTTGAATTAAGCTGAAACCCTTTGGACATACTCTTTTAAATGCACTTTTTTTCTCCTTTTGCTTCACCTATGACCTGCTCTAGATTCACAATCAGATTTTATTACCAGAGCTATTGTTTCCAAGTTCTTGACTTGTGATAAAATATTCTGGTATTGGTGATGGGTAGATAGGACAGGCATAAATTTCATAATGAAAATATCAAGCTAAAAAGTTTCCTCCTGCACTATGTGGGCTTCTTTGAAGAGCCTAACAGAGCTTCAAGTGATTGTTGGTAATGCAACAGTAACAACAAATAATGAAAATGTGCAATGGAGCAACAGGAAGATTTAGCCCAAAATACCATGAAAACATCAGTCAATATGGGTTATCACTGTCTCCATAAGAAGTCTAGCACTTTCTTCAGCCTAGCAACTCATTTATGCCTTTGTGCCACACTGAACCCTGAACCAGGAGGAACTGATAGGCTATATATTTTTTTTTATTTTTTTCTTCCTTACTTAGTTTACCAGTTACCTATCAACAGATGGTGAAAGCCTGATGTGAAGAATTCCAGACCTCTCAGGAAATGTTTGTTGTTTTGGTTTAGGTAGGGACTGCCAAGGTCTAAGTGAAACTCAAACTTGAAAAAAAAAAAATATATATATATATATATAAATCTGAATTGATTTCTGAATTGAAATTTATGAACATCTCACTTTTGACAGCTTGAGTTTTCTGAGTTGATAACATGTTTGCAATCAAACATCTCAAACTTGGTGATGTCTTCGTTATTTGTCTATACAGCAGGAGACATTTCTGTGTCCCTTTGGAAATACTAACCTGCCAGTAGCCAAGAAAGTTTTGTCTGGATGAAGACTATAAAAAATGGTCAACAGGTTACTAAATTGGTCATTGACAGAAGAAGAATAGTTTCAGGCATACAAGGGTGCAGAATAATAACACTAGGAAATCTGTCATTTACAACACATGCCTTTTGGATCTCTAAAGATCTTTCACAGGAAAAGTCTTGACAAGTTTATTGCCTGAACCTGACCAAACAAGAAATTTTGGAGCCCATTACTGTATTAGGTATAACTGGCAGGGCTTTTGTAGTGGTAGATGGATGGGAGGGATGTGTAGGAGTGGACTTAGGGGCTGACTTGTGCTGGGCTTCCAGGTGGCCAGCTGCTTCCAGCTGGCTTCACAACGGAAAGCACAGATACACTGTGTGCCAAAACTGAAATAATGAAATGAATTTATGATGCCTCCATGAAGACATTTAAGAAATTACATTAAATGCTGAGAAAACAATGCCAGAGCAGAAGAGACACTACACAACAGGAACAAGAGACAACATCAAAGCAGGAGCAAGAAAGAAGCAAGAAATATGTAAGTGCAGGAAGGACTGTAGAGAAGGAAAAACACCAAAACAAAGCTAACTGCTCTGAGCAGAACAGGAGCAAAAAAGACAATCAAGCAGGGACAGAGAGGACACACAGGAAGAGGAACCACATTGGAGCAGCTGAGTAGGAGCCACAACATACTGTTCCTTAAGTGCTCACTTGTTTGTTTTTAATTTTCAGTATAAGAATCAGTAACATTAATTGGCAATTGTGTTTCCCTGACTCAGAACCGTTTTTGGCTATGAGAGAATCACTCAGAGAGAAGACTCTGCACTTAACTTTTCTGTGAAGAAAATAGAAACTATTAAGAAGGGCTTTTTCCTTGACTATTAAGTTAGGTGAATATTACTTGCTAAGTATTTATTTTTAGTTATTTTAAGATCAAGTGCCTAAGAGATAATTACTGTAATACTTAATTTGTGAAACATGCTCAATAACTCTTATCTGATTTAATCTAGAGGTCAGAGGGAGACAAGTATTTCTCTCTAGTTATTCTCAAATGTTGGCCTGGAAAAAAAAAAAAAAAAAAAAAAAAGAAAGAGAGAGAGAGAGAAAAAAAAAGGGGGGGGGGGAGGAGGGGGGTTAAATTTCATTGTGTTTGTATCAACACTGAAATTAACCTAGAGACCATGAAATTGACCATCATACATTGGTATGGGAGAAGAGTTAATTAAGTTAACTAAAGGTGTGAGTTTAAAGTAGATTGCTTAAACCCATCTACTACTGATATGAGCATGTTCATTCAGAATTTAAATGGCATAATTGATCTGGTGCAATTCACTTCAAAATACATTAAAACAAACTGAACTGAAACCCTGCAGTTCTGACTAAGCATTCCCACACAGTGCTTCAATGTAATTTAATTAATCCTCTTTGAAACATTAAACCATGGTAATTTTGGAATGTCTTTGGATACCCTTTTTGAAGACACTGGATGGTTCACAATATAACAACAGTTTGTTAGCTTTTTCAGGAACCCAATTCAAAACCTATCCAGACTGATTATAAATAAAAGTTGTCCTGTGAAAATATTGTTCATCAATGTGAGTATTGTTCATCAATGTGTGTAACTAATCTAGCTAGAGGGTAAATCAAGGCTGAAAATATTATTACCATGGATGCTATTAGGAAGTATCTTGTGAGCACACTTAGCAATGGACAACAGTATAGCTAACAGGAGAATAAATTTTTCTTTCATGTAATTATAGGACAGAATTAAGGAAAGCCAACAAGTTAAGACTCATAAGAGGTATATTGTTGATTTATTAAACTGAATAAATTTGATTGACACATGTGACTTTTTGTTAGAACAAATTATTTACAGATTATGAACCACAGTGCCCCCAAACTAAGTCAGAGCACTTGCTGGAATTTGGGAGAACAAATCTGATGTTCTGTGTGTGGATAAAGAAGAATGGAAATTTGAGCCTGGGAACAGCATACTGAATCCCCTTGTCTTTCCATGTGGAAAAATAAATAAAAACAAATAAATAAATAAAAAGAACTTTCTGAAATCTCAGAAACACCCATAAAACACCAAAAAAAAAAAAACAAAAAAAACACGCAAAAGAAACACACTTAGTCATCCTTGTATGTCTGTCTGTGATAATTAATGAGATTTCTCTCTTCTGTATACTTGTTCAGGTCCCTTGATAACTTTGATAAATGCTTAACAAACAATTCAACAAGTAGGTAAGTCTTTTTGTTTGTGTGTGTTGCACTTCCAAAAATCTCACTGAATCATTAGAAATGGAGCAGCGGTAGTGATTATTTGGATCAATCACTATAACTCAACAGAGAACTGTGATCCACACTTTTGTTTTTCTTTAACTGCAGTTTAGTTTGCTGAGGAAAAATAAAAAGAAACAAACAAATAAACAAACAAAACCTCTTGAATTAAACTGTAAAGCATGGTCATTTTTCTAAAGTTGTATTTGTCATCCAGAAGAAAACTTGGCAGCATCAAGCTTCCCATATGAACAGATGGCAACTAGCTAACCTCTGCTTGAATTCCAGGCACAAGTTAAATACTTGTACTTCTAAGTACTAGTACTTCTCTGATCTTACCCCAAAGGTAACTTTTCTTTAATGATCAAACTCAATTCTTTATGAAGGGTTTGGTTGTGTTTCAGGACACGTCAGCTTTTCTCTTGTCAAAACACACTGAGTACTATTCCTTTATTAGGGAATTGTTCTGTTAATACTCAATACTGCACTTTTTCTCCTGTGGAACTCACTAGAGTTCTGTAGTGAATATCATATCACAAAACAGACTATCTGTTCATAAAATTGTAATATATATATGTATTTCTTCATATTTGTAGTATATTTTTTTAATTCCACTGCACTTCCCATTTTATAAGGGTTCCTGTTTTGGATCTTGATTAATCCTCATCTAAAAATCCAAAATGTGGGTGAAAAAAAAAAAAAAAAAAAAAAAAAGTGTTGACAAATGTCAGTATTACTTGTCTTAATATTCTACATTTCCTTCTTTCCATTTGCATGGGAAGTGGTGAATGAAAATGACAGGAAGCAGGAAGACACCTCAATAGGGAAAGAAGTTAAATACTTTTACTAGTTCGTAGATTCCAATGCCACAGAAATCAGTCCAGCTATATTCACACCCACAATTATAACTACACAAAAACTTGAAATTCAGAAAAGTCTGAATATAGTTTTAGTTCAGTGCCCTCTAAATATAAATCCACTTATATCTTTACTTAGTTAGATTTTATGTCATCCAAAGCACAAAACAACCACCTTAACTTATAGATGGGATGTTGCAGCAAAGATTTTATTTGGGTTCATTTCTAAAATTTAATATGAATAATCAGGGAGTCAACAATAAAGATTTACATAGGTATCTCAATTCAGTGCCATCAGTAAATCTCTGCATTAATCTGCATGTGTTCCACCAGAATCCTATTTCAAATTTGCATTAACAAAGGTTTTTGATTTTAATTTTGTATAACTTCCTTAGTGATTTCTGCAGCTAACTAAAGCCTGAAGGCAGAAGTGTAATTTCAGGAACCAGCAACTCCATGGATTTCCTACATAAATATTTTGCAGAAAACCTTTACAGAA
Source organism: Aythya marila (assembly GCF_965140915.1). Taxonomy (NCBI): domain Eukaryota; kingdom Metazoa; phylum Chordata; class Aves; order Anseriformes; family Anatidae; genus Aythya; species Aythya marila. The sequence continues at coordinate 97,129,293 of NC_139043.1, read as the reverse complement.
ATCAATTGTATGAGCCTATAAAAAGGATGTAAAATACTACTAGATTAACATGGAGTGTTGGAATGTTAGCACTGAAGAAAATGACAAGAAAAGATTTATTTATTTGGACTGTAAAGAAAAAAAAAAAGAAAAAAGAAAAAAAAAAGTATCCGGGTTTATGAGATTGTAAATTAACTAAGAGTTAGAAATATAAAGATTTTAGAAATTCTTTCAAAATCTAGAAGTGATTTTTCTATTTCTCTTTGTTCAGGTTGCTCTCCTGAAACTGTGGGGGACAAAAGCAAATTAAGATGACACTTTAAACCAAGATTTTCACTTCTATACCTAACGAGGTTCAATCTTGATTCAAGAAAGCCCTTCAAATATGGTCTTAAACATTATGTGGAACACCATCTCCTCCTATTCATTAACACTCATTCTTCTTTTTCTGTCAAGAATTCCTTCATTTTAGGTGATTCATATTTGTTCTGCTTCCTCTCCAGCAGACTTTCTACCGCTAGGAGATCATTTCATATTTGCAAAGAATTTGGGGATATTGTCTCTGTCTAATAGAGTGGACAGGAAAGAATGAGGTATATCAACTCAAGGCCAAGAGGTTCTTTAAGTGATAACCAGTAAGGGAACTAATTTGTAAAACCCCTCCAAATGTAATAACCCATGACTAGCTCTAGGAAAAAGAATGCTTCCTTTCAATACTGCCTTTAAAACCTGTATAAAAATTCAGAAACATTGATCTATAATTGAGGACTTTACAGAGACCATCTGAAATAAAGACAATCTCGGGTATCTGTTTAGGCACAAAGAAAATCAAATTTTAGCAGCAAGTGAATCTCATGACAGACAGCTATGTTTAAATTATTTAAGGAAGGACAACATTTATTTTTTTGAGACAAGGTTTTGGACTTTATACTGATCAAAATTTTCAAATAAAATGTTTTGGCACCTTTTCACAGCAAGACAACCAGCCTCCAATTTTTATGGTCTGTTAGGACTCACTCCTGATTCAGTGTAAGTGAATCTAAACTTTCCTCCTCTACAGGTGTCTGAGCCTTATGGTAACTGAAAAATGAAAAAGAACATTACTCAATTTTATACCATACTGGTCTGAAAAAAATGTTTGTATTCTCTTTGTCACACTTAAATTACAAGAGGAGCAAAGGAACTGAAAAGCTTCAGCTAGTTCTGCCCACCCTATATTCACAATATTGTAGTGCTTTTAACAATACTGTGCTTCATATAAGTTGCATGTGAGTGCATCTACGCAACACAGATAGGAAAACTTTGGTTCATTTTTGCATAATTTTTTTTCTTTGAATGACATGACTAGTAAATAAGGGAATCGGAAAAAAAAATATATGAAAGACTTGGGCTGTTCTGAAGCAAAAGAATATGTCTACTGCCACAAATTCATAAGGGACAATATTTTTTTTTAACATCACTTGTTATGCTTTGCAGTTTGAAAAGACTTAGGCATATGACCAAATTTCTCCAGGAATAAAACAATACAATACATCAGCTGTTCTCTACTAGAATTAGCATCCTTCACCCCATCTAACTCAGCAAAGTTAGCAGAGCTAATGTTTCCATAGTTCATGTGATTTGGTCAGAGATATTATTTAGGAAATAAAAGTGTTATAAACACACATCAAAGAAAATTCGGACTCAGAAAGGAATAGCCATGTTAACTAGCACAGAAGGCTTTTCAGACTACCACAAATGGGAGATATTTTCTATTTTGACAGCTGTGGTCTAGTAGGGGGAAAAAAAAAAAAAAAAAAAGAGAGAGAGAGAGAGAGACTTAATAGTTCAAGAAATATATGTTCTACTTTGCAAATCCACAGTGATACAGTCACGTTTTTTGCTTATTACTCTGACTCTAGCACCAACTAGTTACTTATTCTAGGGGTGACAGATAGGAAAACAGGTAGTTACTTGTACAACTTGTATAAAGTATGCAGTCATTCAAACTCATGTTTTTGTTTTACAAGTTATGTAGGCAGGTTTGCCAACGAATGCAATGAGACCCTACAGGGGCCAACAAATGCAATGAGACCCTAGAAGGGCTTCACCCCAAAGTGAGTGAGTAGCATCACTACTTTTTCCCAGTTCCTGTGCTTCCCCTAGTATAGGCATTTTCAAAGGAATGCCAAATTAGAGGGAGGGGTCACATAGCTTATTGTCTTTATCTCTATTAACATTTGAAAATAAATGTGCTAAATGTAGTTTATGTGGAAACAAAGAAAGGGGCTGAGTTTTGTTTTTTGTGTGTTCCAAAGCCTTTCTGTAATCAAGCTGTGAGTTCAATGTGTAAAAGTCTCACAGGAGATGATAGGTACCTTGTAGACTCACCATCCCCAACAACAAAAATTTCTGAAATATTGTTGCTCTGGACTTTGCTTTCAAACCTTTTCCCAAGTGAGCTGGCAAGCAAGGGCTCTCAAAGGACTGCTTATTGTGCCTGACAACAGCTGCTGTGTCTGGACTAGCTCTGAACAAGACTTAGGAGTTTTGACTCATAAGGTCAGTCACATCTCAGACCCGTAAGAGAGTTTCTCACTTTATAGTAAATGCAATCCAGTGGTATAGTGAAAGTTTAGTAAGAAAAGAGATTTGTAATGTCATCATTACACCATAAATAAAGCAAGGTATTTCATCCACTGTTTATAAAAATACACAATATTGAAAGATGTATGCACCATACAGCAAGACTGATTTGACTAAAATTATGTAGTTCCTACAATAGCTACAAGCAGTCTCCTTACCTTCTGCTGTGATCCTTCAGGTGTGGCTATGTTCACTCAGCAATGATTGCAATGACACAGTAATTCAGTTTGTTAAATAGACTACAAAATAAAATATTTAAGGAAATCAAGTCAAAAGCTAAAATTTCAACAGGAAATTATACAAGACCAGTTACACACTGGAAATACTCTTCAGCAAAATAAGGAATGTGATGCACAGGCCATTTTTCTGAAAGAACCCTTTAAATGAGTATTTTTGCTGCATTTGTCTAATCAAAGCCAGCTTGACAGGCCAAGAAAAACAATTGCTTTTCCTGTGCAGTATTAATACTCATTAGCAGCTGCTACATCCCAGATTGCATCATATCTGTCATTATTTGAAGGTTGTGGTTTAACACTGAAGCATCTGCAGCATACTAAATGCATCCCAAATAGTGACAGTCTTGTACAGTATCATTGAATACTCTATGAGTAAATTGTGTCAAACAGTTGAAATTATCTAGTCTTCTGTCTGTATCTTGTCTTACATAACCTGCATTAGGCTTCTGAGTTTGGAAAGTCACACTGGCAGCTTGCCAAGCCACAAGAATTCATTGGGATTTTAAAGCTTCTAATGATCCTAGCTGATATTACTGCCACATATTTTTACAAGTGACTTTGGTTTGTTGCTCCTCAAATGAAAAGATAATCAGATGAGAGATTCTCCTAGGCTTTGTAAAGTGCCTTTTCCTAAAATTAACTGGCAAGTGTGACTATCTTACTCTTTAGAACCATTATTTCTCAAGGAGAACATACTGATGTCATAAAAAAAATTTGGTTCAATACTTGCAAATTTGTAAAAATAGAAGAAATTCTTATCCTCATTCAACCTTTGTATCCTCAGAACTACATTGGAAAATAGTAGTTCTCCAGATGTCCTGATGCTAGAGGCAACAACCCTAATCCACTATTTCATATTAACATAAATGACATTCCCTGTTAAGTAATCTACTCTAACCCCAGCACAACATTGGTATGTAATGGCAAAAATTTCAAGGGTGAAAGAAAGGTCTGTCATTGACTAATCTGAAGATTACATTCCAAAAGATTTGTGCTTTTTTTTTTTTTTTTTTTTACACTTTTTAATAGGAAGAAGTAAATATAAAAACTTAATTGACACTCTAATCAAAATACAGTTCAGGTTCTTGCCCACTGCATACTATATGATTACTCATATATATATATATAAAACAACAGTGGAATAATAGAGCTGCAATACTTAAGATGCATGCATATTTGTAGTCACTGGTTCATTTCACTTCAAATGGATGGCTCATCCTTACATGGTAAGACTCCAATACAGAATCACAGATTCAATCACTGAATCACAGAATGGCTGAGGTTGGAAGGGACCTCTGAAGATCATCTAGTCCAACTCCCCTGCCAAGCAGGATCACCTAGAGCACATTGTGCCAGATGGCATCCAGGCAGGTTTTGAGTATCTCTAAAGAAAGAGACTCCACAACCTCTCTGAGCAACCTGTTCCCAGTTCTCTGGCACCCTCACAGTAAAGAAGTGCTCTCTCACATTCGGATAGAATTTTATGTCCTTCAGTTTGTGCCCATTGCCTGTTGTCCTGTCACTAAGAGACTGGCTCTCAACATGTTCCCCTCATATATTTATATACATTAATGAGGTCTCCCCCCAGTCTTCTCTTTTCCAGGCTAAACAGGCCCAGTTCTCTCAGTCTGTCTTTGTACGACAGGTGCTCAAGTTCTCTCATCATCTTCGTAGACCTCTTCTGAACTCGCTCCAGTAGTTTTGTGTTCCTCTTGTACTGGGGAACTCAGAACTGAACACAATACTCCAGGTGTGGCCTCACCATGGCTGAGTAGAGGGGGAGGATCACCTCTCCTGTCCTGCTGGCAACACTCTTCTGAATGCAACCCAGCATTCCCTTGGCTTTCTTGGCCACAAGGGCACATTGCTGACTCATGGTCAGCCTTGCAAAGATCTTCTTTAAGTTGACTCTTCCATCTATGTGTGCATTTTACATATTTTAATGGTTACATTTAAATATTTCCATGGCTTTTCAGCTCACTTTGAGCAACAGTGTCTCAATGAGATATTTAAACCTTTGTGCACTCTACTCACAAAGAGTTGTTCCTCCTCTGAGTTTGACATCCACTGCAAAGTATGGGACTAGCCACAGTTATATGGGTTGTTTGTCTCAGCTGGGCTTGTAGCGTTAAGCTTTCAAAGGAGTGAGACAAGGTGCTGAGGACAATTGTAATCTTATATTTCTTGTCCTTATGCATTAGCTCCTTTATACTCACAGTAAACAAAAAGTTGTGAGGCTAGCTCAGCTAATGTATACATTTACAGTTGAATACAGTTTTATGATAGCAACCTCACAGCTTTGTATATCAGTGTTGATTATGGGGGTTATCCTTGACTTTTCCTACTCTCACTAAATTCAGGGCATGATTTCCTGGACTGTTTTTTATTGAGTATTCACACCCTGCAATTAAAACACTTACTGCAGCCTCCTTTCCCATAAATAATTGTGTTGGGTTTACATGGTAAGGATTTGGTAGCAGGAAGGCTGCAGAGGTGGCCTCTGGGAGCAGAGCCCAGCAGTAGCCACATGTCAAATCAGAGCCAGCTCCAGCCTGCTCCAAAAGGGACATGCCACTGGCCAGAGCTGAGCCAGTGAGCGACATTGGTTGTGTCTCTGTGAGCGCAGATTTAAGAAAGGGAAAAAACGCTGTGCAACAGCAGCTGGAAGAGTGAGGCGTCAGAAAATGAGAGAGAGCCCAGCAGACCCCAAGGTCAGTGCAGAAGGAGGGCATGAGGTACTCCAGGTGCTAGAACAGAAGTTCCCCTGCGGCCTGTGGAGAAGCCCCTAGTGGAGCAGGCTGTCCCCCTGCAGCCCATGGGTCCCACATGGAGCAGATCTCTAGAAGAGGGTGGATGGGGGAAAGGTGTTTTTATTTTGTTTTTAGTTTCTCACTGCTCTAGCTTATTAGTAATAGGTAATAAATTACATTAATATCCCTATGATGAGTCTATTTTGCCTGTGATGATAATTGTTGAGTGATTTCTGTCCTTATTTCAACCTTTGAACTCTTTCAATCCTATTTTCTCCTGCTTTCCCTCTGAGGAGGGGGAGTGAGAGAGCAGTTGTGGTGGGGTTCAGCTGCCCAGCACAGTAAAACCACCACAGTAACCAAATGGAATAATTTGGTTCCTAAGTAGCTCTTTTCATACTCATAGAAGTCAAAGGTCTTTTACCAAGTATGGGTTAAAAACTGATGGGACACCAACTGTATGGAAAAATAGAGCAGTCATTATGCTTTCAGGAAAGGCTTGGACAACATCCAAAGACAGGCTGATTTTAGTCAAAGGGGATTTTGGCTAGAATCCGGCATTTGCTTGTTGGCCTGATAAGGAAAAAGAGCAAATCCAGAAATCAAAACAGATTCTCTCAGGCAGACAGTGAAGAATATTACTCATAACACTTCACTGGCTTTGACTTTCTGTAGATTTGCCATTTATTATATTTCAGCTCCTCAGTTCATTGGGATTTTTTTTGTTTTGTTTGTTTGTTATTTTATCAGTCCTTCAGCACTTTCACTGGCATGAGTGAATGAATTCTTATTTACCGATACAAAATGTTCCCTACACAGTCTTTTATTTCATATGGTAATTCATATGGTAAAAATATGGTATAAATAAAATCTTTTCAATTTTACAAATTTGTTATCTGCATTCATTTAGATATTCATATTTGCAGATTTCATTTACTGTTTACTGTACTATATATTTTCAAGGATTGTGTTAATCTATGCCAAAGGGTTGTTTATGGCTTATGACTCGAATTAACTAAATGTGTTTAACGTTCTATATGGTTTTCCTTTAATAAATTATTATTCCTTTTATTTTAACACATTAGATCATTATGTTGAAAGAGTATAACGTGCTAACATTCAGGATCAGTGTTAGGATAGCAAAAATTTAGTTCAAATTTTAATTGGGTTTGAATTTTTAATTTTAGCTACAACAGAGGTCATACTTCATTGTAGTCATTCAAACATAATAAAATAATGCCAAGCAGTACAGAATAGTACAAAATGTATCTGGCATGACCAAGACACACTGTGTGAATGTTATTGTCAGTTTAATGAGCTTCAATAACTGTAGCTAGGTCATACAGGTCATATTGTGCAAAGAAAAAAAAAAAAAAAAACCATAATTAAATGCTATTTCTATGTAATTACACTATCCATTATTCATTACTAAAATTAAGACACTTTAAAAAGCTTTCTATCACCATAAAGTATTAGAGAAAAATAAAGATCATTTGAGATGAAATATGTTTCTTACACTTTGTTATATTATGTATCTCTGCAATCTATCTTGGAAAAGAAATTCAATAACTTCCTAAGAGTAGGAAGGCACTAAGGCACAAGAACACACCAAACTGTTGTTATCCAATGCTATCTCTGGGAGATGGAAAGTGGATGCAGACCAGTAATAAAATAAAGAAAAAAAAAAATCATATAAGATGAAAAAAGAAAGGAAAGGAAAGGAGAGGAGAGGAGAGGAGAGGAGAGGAGAGGAGAGGAGAGGAGAGGAGAGGAGAGGAGAGGAGAGGAGAGGAGAGGAGAGGAGAGGAGAGGAGAGGAGAGGAGAGGAAAGGAAAGGAAAGGAAAGGAAAGGAAAGGAAAGGAAAGGAAAGGAAAGGAAAGGAAAGGAAAGGAAAGGAAAGGAAAGGAAAGGAAAGGAAAGGAAAGGAAAGGAAAGGAAAGGAAAGGAAAGGAAAGGAAAGGAAAGGAAAGGAAAGGAAAGGAAAGGAAAGGAAAGGAAAGGAAAGGAAAGGAAAAAAGAAAAGAGAAAAGAGAAGAAAAGAAAAGAGAAGAAAAGAGAAGAAAAGAAAAGAGAAGAAAAGAGAAGAAAAGAGAAGAGAAGAAAAGAAAAGAAAAGAAAAGAAAAGAAAAGAAAAGAAAAGAAAAGAAAAGAAAAGAAAAGAAAAGAAAAGAAAAGAAAAGAAAAGAAAAAAGAAAAGAAAAGAAAAGAAAAGAAAAGAAAAGAAAAGAAAAGAAAAGAAAAGAAAAGAAAAGAAAAGAAAAGAAAAGAAAAGAAAAGAAAAAGAAAAAAAGCCACCCTCAAACCAAAAAAAGCAACGTTGAAGTGCCACAGAAATGCCAGAGAATTTGCAGAGAATTTCTCTCAAACATTAAACTTCAGGACAGGCTACTTGCTTTTTACAACACCGTTTAAATGCTGTTTCTCAGTAGTGCTAGTATCCCCAAACTAAATTCTAAAGTATAATTTTACATAAGGTCAATGGTATCCACAGGAGAAATTAGTTGGGGAAAAAAAAAAAAAAAGAAAAAAAAAAAAAAAGCCCTCCTATAATGTTTGCCAGCAAATCAAATCAACTATATTTATAAGAACACATCTTGAACACTGAAATCTAGTGAGAGAAACTTAAATACATGTATTCATATTGGATATGGTCAGAGATTCCAGTTCAACATTTAGGCATAAACCTCCAAGTGAAGACCAGAAAATGTGTGGTACTGAGATCCAAGTTCCTTTCATATTTTATGTTTCAGCTATCTAATTACTTAGATGGTAAAGACAGAAGTAATGATGCCCTCTGCCATCCTAGGCACTGGCCAGCAGAGAAGGAATAAATTAATCAAGCTGATCAAGGTATTCTTCAGAGAAAAAGAAAAAATAATAATAATAAAAAAGTACTCCCTTGTTCATTGATCTACTGTGTTTGTTCCAGAAGGGGAAACAAGAGATTCTCAAGACAAGACACAGAGAACAAGTGCAAAGACAGTGGCAAATTTCTTTCCACAGTGTATGTACAGCTTAGCAGAAAAGACAATTTTAACTCTTAGAATTACAAGAATATAAAAGATAATGGAATTTGAATACCAAAGCATTTTTCAGCAAGTGCCAGCAAAGAAAAATGCAGCCAATTATACAGTGATTCTAGAAGAATAAGAAATGAGCATTTGTAACAATGAAGAATGTGGAAAAGATTATGTTAGAGAACCACGTCTAATATGTTACGTATGGGAAGATAGATTAGATCTAGGGAGAAATAAAATGAGTTACAGTCATAAAATGAAGAGAATGCAATGGCATGTATGAATTCTGTGATCAGACTTGTTTCACAAGGTAGGTATTAAATTGACTAAAAAATATGTAAACTCCTGACAAAATAAGCTGGACAAATAGTCATTGAAAGGGATGTTTTCCAGTCTTATAAATAAAAAAAACCTCTCCAACATTTAAAGTGAATATAAGGGATCAATAATTTCCACAAAGGAAACATTAAAAAAAAAATGTAAGAAGCAATACTAAAACATTTTAGAAGATGATAAAAATAGAAGACATTCTAAAGACATGAGAGGCAACAGAGACATGTTTTTCCTAATGTCATAGAGTAAATGGTCTGAGCTCTCGGTATTACACTGAGGCCAAAGAGCCAGAAGTTTGAGTAACATAGAAACTGATTCACTGTGACATTACATGGAACTGTGATTTCTATAAAGCATGACTGATTCATAACATTAATCCGGGTTTTAGATTCAATATTTTTAAATATTTTTAAATTTCCAGGTTATATAAATGGTTTTTAAGCATACTATTCTAGAATTGAATTTCTACCAAAAAAAAAAAAAAAAGACTGCACCTTGTAAAACTGTTAACAACTGAAAATGTAAATAACCATATATGTATGAAACACATTTCAATCCATTGTTGAGGTATCTGCTACTGAATTGTCTTTTTTACTGTTTGTTTTTAATATATATAGATCACCAAAAAATTACAATATTTGAACTCAGAAAAAAAATCCATGGTCAGCATTGCCATACCAAAATATACTATTTTACTGACTAATAAAAAATAATAAAAAAATGCTAAATAGCAAAAAGAAATGGCACATAGTGGCACAGAGTGGCACCTTTGAAATCTATTGTCTAGATGAGTCTTACATTAAAAGTCCAAAAAATTATGCAGAAAGAATATTTAGGAAAATAAAGCACAAACTTTAGTAAACTTCCAACTTATAGTTCACAAATGAAAATAAAATCAAAGGAGTATATCAGCTGCAGTCATGGTCAGGTAAGCTCTGTGCCTATTAACAAGAACCCCAAACCATACCTGGGACATTGCAATACGGGGAAGAGATCCTACCCCCTGGCCTTACATACAACAGTATGTATTGCTGAGTAACATCAACGTGCCACCATCTGGCCTTACATAAACCTTGTACTATAAAAGCAGCTTCATTTTCAGTGGAAGTGAAGATATAGTATTGATCCTAACTGTGTGGCAAATACCAACTTTAGAGTTTCCGCAAACTAAGACTCTTGCCTGAACACTTCCAAAATGTGATACAAATGTTCTGTATAAACTCTTGAAAAGCTGCAGAGCACTACAAGGGGTGAAAAGCAGGAAAATAAAAGGGGAAAAGTGGAAAAACAAACAAACAAACAAACAAACAAAAAACACTTCCAAACTTCAATTTTTGAAGCTCCAGTGGTTTAAAGAAAAAGTTGCTGTTGCTACAAGAATGCAAATCTAAAGACCTTGATAGTCAAAATGATAAGTCATTCTGTGGGTAATCTCAATTAAATCACTTCTAGTGTTCATCAAATTCTTCTTAAATGTATTTTCCTTTACAGAAGTGGACAACTAGCAATGTAACATTGTTTTAACCTTGTAGGAAAATGTCAGGCTTCATTAGTAGTTTTATGAAGATTTACATCTCCAGTTAATGATGCCATCTGCTTAAGTACATTTTTTCACAAATCATCCTTAGAAAAGCACTTGTTAAAGTGTTAGGTAGTTAAGGGTGGCTTAAACCAGTTTCATTCCAGTCTGCTCATGTCTGTCTTTTAATACTTACACATTTTGTATAAATGTGTCTAGGTTTCCCCATTTGACTCAAATGTCAACCTTTTAAAGGACTATCAGAAAACATGTCAGACGTATTTATAGGAGAAAGAGTAAAACCCAACTCTTTCTTTATATTTTTGCTCTTCTACAAATATTGCAGTCCACTTCCATTTTAAAACACTATTTTAATTTCTTGATTTGGGTTTGGAAAATTAACTAGATGATATAAAATTGCTACTTTAAATTACACTAAAACCAAAATTTTTATTCTGAACAAAATTATACAAATTTGATATATGTTGCCAGTAATCTAAAGTATTACTAAAGTTTGAAAGGTCTGGTTTAGGTTATAATGTTTTGTCTAATTTTAGGCCCTAACTGGCTGGTTCTCAGGTAATACAACAATGAAAAATGTGGAGAAGGGAGAACAAACTACTTTTTCTGGTCCAGATCTTTTCTTTATGAGCAAGAGGAGGTTCAGATTGGAAATTAGGAGACATTTCTTCTCAGAGTAGTTAGGCATTGGAACTGTTTGCCCAGGGAGGTGGTCGAGTCACCTAGGGGCATTTAAGGAAAGGTTGGATGTGATACTTAGGGACATGGTCTAGTGTGTAATATTGGTGGTAGGGGGACAGTTGGACCAAATGATCTCGGAGGTCTTTTCCAACATTTATGATTCTATAATTCTAAGAGATATCAAGTAGCAGAAATCAAAGAAACTGAAAAAAATGTGTTAGTACATCAGGCATAGGAGAACTGTGCAAATCCTTGCGACAAAAACTTTTCCAATACTGAAGGAATTAAAAAGAGATCAGGCAGTTTCACAGAAGCACACCTCTGGAGGACTCATGTACACCAACGAATATCCTGTTTTTGTCACCAGGACCAGGAGTTTCAATTTGCTGGTTATTGATGTTTTCAGGGAGCATCACTGCAAACTTATACTGATTTGTATTTTTTTCCTTGGGGTATAATGCACTGACAGAGACAGGGTGATGAGCTGCTACTTTGGTATAACCTGCAGTGGACATCTTCCATTCTTAGAAAATAAGCTTCACATCACAAAAACTGCAGTTTGTTTATAATTAACTCTATCCCAGCCAGAGCCATGGCAAAAGGCTAGCTAGTTCTATGAAAGACAAAATGTTGTTGAGGTTCTGAAGCTTACTGAAAGACAATCTTTGATATCTTTGATGACTTCTGTTTGTCCCAAATATTTCAAAATTATACAAAGTATGAAATAATTTTTATGAAAATACATTATATGTCATTCCTTTTCAAGAAAAAAAAAAAAAATATATATATATATATAAGGATATATATATATCCTTACTTTATTTTTTAATGGGAACTAGCTTTCATTGAAAAGGAACAGATTCTACAAAGCAGTTGCAAATAGAACAGAAGGAAACATTACTTGTTCAGACCTGAAGAAGTAATTGGCAGAATAAGACTCAATTTATGACTGAACACACACAGGGAAATACCTACTGTGTATAATTTTGTACCATTTTCTTCCACATTGATCTAATCAGTATTTTATCTTCAGAGTATATATATGGAGACAGTTTCTGAAAAGCATGCCAGTGAGAAAGATACTGCAAAAGGAAAATATACTATGAGAAAACAGTCTTGTTTTATATTTAAATATTTAATTTTTTCTCAGTACATAATCAGATTCTTGGAATACTTAATAAGCTTTATAAGTGCTGAGAAAAGAGAAAAAAGAAAATGAGTCAAATGAGTCAGACTCTAGTATTAATTGTGCTTAATATATATATACTTTTTGTTTGTTTGTTTGTTTTGAAAAATTGTGAATACAACAGGTTAGTGATTCACACATATTATCTATCAGCCAGTAAGAGAGGAGTGGTAACATAATCAGCTTCAAAAAATGCCAGGCACACAAAGGAATTTTTTTGAAGTGTGCTTCAGATATCTCTCACAGACTTTATGTAACTACGAAGGCAATGCAAATTGAGCACTGTTACAAGCAGCAACCATTTCTTAAGGAAAATAATCATTATTTCTGAAGATAAGTACTACTATATTTAAAAATAAATAAATAAATAAATAAATAAATAAATAAATAAATAATTAAAAAATTAAAATTAAAATTAAAAAAAAAAAAATGCAGCTAATGTCTGTAGAACAACTCCAGGAGAATACAATCACTATACTTCCTATTCAGTGATCAAGCAAATTTATCATCCTCAGATTTCCTGAACTCCATTAGAAGATTCTGAAAATCTACTGTCTGTGCTAGCTAGGTCTTGGTGATCCAGAGAAAGAGAGAGAAAGAAAGAAAGAGAATGAGAGTGAGAGAATGGGAGAAAGAGAAAGAGAAAGAGAGAAAGAGAGAAAGAGAGAGAGAGAGAGAGAGAGAGAGAGAAAGAGAGAGAGAGAGAGGAAGGAAGGAAGGAAGGAAGGAAGGAAGGAAGGAAAAGAAAGAAAAAGAAAGAAAGCTATCAAAAACTTTTTTTCTATATATAGTATAGAAAATAATTTTATTATTTTTTTACATAATAAAATATGTTTTACATATTGTTTTACATAATGGAAAATAAAACTTTTTTTTAAAAAAAAAGCAAATAAAAACAATTGACTTACATAGTACAGGTACTCGCAGGAGCTAGGTATTTTTACTACTCATTACCATTCTATTATTTTAATTATTGGATGCTCAGAAGAACTTAGAGGTATTGAGTGCATAGATAGCTTCAGCACTTGTAGGAGAGAAAGAGAATGAGGATAGCTATAGAGAAAGGAATTGGACAAATTTTGTATAGCTTTGATAATTCAAAATAAGTATATTTCTTGTCCAGCATTTCCATTTTTAAGAAAATAAGTCACCAGCCCTAGAGGTCTTCAAGAAACATTGAGTTGTAGAACTTAGTGGTGGTTTAGTGGTGAACTTGTCAGTACTACGTTAAAGGTTGGACTAGATGATCTTAGAGGCCTTTTCCAATCTGAATGATTCTATGATTCTATAAAAATATCTTGATTTATTCAAAGAATCTTGTATCAAACTGATTTTGTAAACACTGTCAATAATAAGTAACATTTGCTCATACTATATAATCATCAGTTCTCTGAGTCTCAGTGTGCTGATGATAGGCAAACAAGGGCAATAAAAATATACAGAAGGAACTGGAAAGGATAATATTTATAAAACAAACAAACAGATAAAAGCAGATGTGGAAAAGGGGAGCCCAAACAAGTGTGGGAAGATTGTTGAAATAAACACAGCGGTAACAAAGGATGAAAGGAACAAAGAGATTATGATGAGGAATGAAGGTGAAGAGCCAGTGCATGTATTAATAAAGTGAATATTTAATATTTTTTTAATAAATTAAAAAGTGTGTATATATGCAAAACCATGTATTACAAGGTATCCTGAGAAATAAAGTTCATTTGTTTAGTAGAAGCAGAAGGAGCTTGGATGAACATCACTACTCTTAATTCATGCTTGTGATTCCTTTTTAAATTCCAACCTCAATTTTATTAACAGAATCAGAAGCAATGAAGCCAAACTGACTCATCGGCTTTATGGGAAATGTGTAAATGCTTGGAAGATGGCCAAAAGACAGCCAGTGCAAAAATAGAATTTTCTTTCCATTTGTTAAATAAAGAATTCCCTTTCAAGAATTTTGTTAAAGAAATGATTTTTACCCATCTATGCTGGTTAGAAGAAAAGTTATACCATAGCTGCAATACAGTGTAGCTTTCATACTAGATCTTTCCAAAATATATTTCTTATTTCTTGTTTTTGCTTATATGTGTCTTGTTTTTGCTTTCATCTCATTTTCATTCCAAGTTGCAGTATATTTCACTTGGACTGGTGTAGTTGTAGTTACTAGTATTACAGTAATATAAAAAATGCACCTGAACAAACATTGACACTGTCCCTCAGTACACAAACCAGACTGACTCATGTGTTACTTTAAAAATTACTTTTACAGGAATTACAGTGGGTTTCTCAGTACAATGCAAAGCTACACTGTTCAGAAATGTCATTCTCTTCTCTTCTCTTCTCTTCTCTTCTCTTCTCTTCTCTTCTCTTCTCTTCTCTTCTCTTCTCTTCTCTTCTCTTCTCTTCTCTTCTCTTCTCTTCTCTTCTCTTCTCTTCTCTTCTCTTCTCTTCTCTTCTCTTCTCTTCTCTTCTCTTCTCTTCTCTTCTCTTCTCTTCTCCTTTAAAATATCTTTAAAATATGTTTGAGGAGGAAATAGCAGTGCCACTTTATGACACAAATCAGAACAATCCACTTAGGATATTGGAATCTGTTTCTTTTCTCTCCTGTTTCCCTGGAAAATGATTGAATCACATGGCAGTAGAACACCATTGCATATTTCTGTTGTCACTTTGCAAAGGAGAACTGCAATTTTATCGGATTTTAAAAATAAATAAATAAACAAACAGAGAATAAACTTAAAAGCATTATCTTGTTTCATTGTAGTTAATGTACTCACCTGAGAGGAAGGAAACCTGATTTTCAATCCCTGCTCAAATTTCTTAGTATTTTTATTTCACAGTTAATAAATGAAGACTTATTAACCCATCTTCATACTCATGGATTTAGATCTAATATCTTTTTTCTCTCCATGCTATTCATTTGAGAAGGTAATGTTTCAAGCACGACAAGGGTTAGGCTGTAGGCAAGGGAAGAATTGAAGACCTATGTTTTTTATTTGGACCATCTAAAATTCCATTTAAGTCTTACACTAGGCATGGACAGCATTTTATGGATTGATGCTTTAGAGTTTTAAATCTCAAGTCCTAAAACACAGATACAAAATTTCAGTAACATTGCTGAAAGGCTTAATTCATTGAGATTTGGAAACTGCTTGAAGAACCTTGAATGAAAATGCAAATGTAGTTATCTTTGCAGAAGAACTGTGGATAGGATTTCTCTCAAGCAGATTTGTCAAGTTTGACCAAATCAACCTCACTGCTTGCTATGGATGTCTATTTAATTGATGACTGAAAAATTTACCTAATTTTTCTTCTTTTTTTTTTTTTTTTTTTTCTCTTTTCCCAATGAGCATGAGAGCATTGTCTCATTTCACAGTGATGACAGATAGCTTTTATTTTCTTTGACAGACAAAATACCCTAAAAGTTGTTCTTTTTCTTTTTTCCTTCTTATGAAAATAAACTTTTCTGGATGAAGGAAGAATGAGACATAGTCAAACCTTTGCATCCACATTTAGGAAAAAGAACACTCAAAACAGAATCATATGTTCTTCTGAGCATTAACAGTCAAGTAAAGAGAAAATTGTCTTCTACATGTATAACCAAGATTTTATCCATAAAAAGGAGTTCATACACTACCCAGGTATACCAGGTTATACACTCTATCCAGGTAATAAAGGCATGGAACATCTAGGCTACCAGGAAAGTTTATTCTTAATTCCACACAGAAATGTAGTAATAAATAAATAAATGGATCTATTCAGTGACAGCAATGTGCCACAAAAATAATGCACTATAATGTTTGTCTTGTAAAGGTGTGGGGGGAAATGTTTCAGTGAACATATGGTTAAACATTTATCTTTAAAATGAAATGCTAATAGAATGTTTAAAACTACCTTAAGACAAATGAAAATGTAGATATGTTTGAATGCTTGTATGAATGATTCTAGATGGAAACAGCACAAGCAATTTTTATAATCTTGATAGCATATCCTAAAAGATTGATAGTAGATCCTATCCATATGTGAAATGAAGTCACACATTATCCTTGTTGCAAAAATTTACATTTAAATAAGCAATGAAATTAGCAAAGTCAGTTGAGTAGCTTTATAAGTAACTTCTCTTAACACATATAATCCATACTAAACTACTTTTATCATTATTATCTTATGCTCCTTTGCATCTACCTTTCTCAGAGAATGACATTTTAAAATATTCAAAACATTTTAAATTTTAAAAGACACAGTATCTATAATGTAATGTGATTTATGATATTAATTGTTCCTTTAAGTTCCTTAGTATACATTCTCTAATGTATTTTATTGCCTTTGAAAGACTTAATAGCAAAAGAAGCTCCCAGGTGTCACTAGCTACAAATTTGTTCATATAACAGTATGGGTTCTTTGAACTGTTTAAGAGTTTTATTGTTTTTTGTTTGTTTTTGTGTTTTGTTGTTGTTGTTTGTTTGTTTTGTGGTTTGTTATAATTATGTTGACTTTAAGTGATCAAGAATTCTATGACAGCAGCCAGACTTACGGGTGAAATTAATCAGAGAGATTCAATACAAACCAAACAAATATTTTGTTGTAAGAGCTTTTGAAAATATAAGCATTTTCTTCATAATTTACTTCACACTCCATTTTCTAAGAGGCACAGGTTTTGTTTTAACAAAAGCAGCAGGTCTTATTTATTTTCAAAATTCTAAACACACAGACAAAATCCAAGTCTTTTCACATGACTTTCTTAAACATCAGTATTTTATTTGTAAATTTAATTTATTGAAAGAATAACTCATACATAAACAGAGTAATGAGAACAAACAAAAAAATTACCCTTTGAGCTAGGAGAAAAATGTTCTGCAAATACAAACTGAAGCTGAAAGATAAGCATGGGATAGGACGTTTAAAATGCTGAATTGCTTTCAATGAATTAGGATTTTAACACGCCTTATAAAAACAATCAAATCTTTCTAATACGTTACATGTTATTGTACAACTTCTGTATTTTATGACATTAAAGTCTACATGTTAGAGTTTAGCAGTGCAAACTGCAGTTTGAGCATATTTTCATATTTATTTTGCTTTGTTTTCATTATTTGTTTTTGACTATTTTGGGTAAATTTGATTGAATTTCACTGTGTGTATTTGAAGAGAATTTATGGTTATTCAAGTATGTGTAATAACGCAGCCTCTGTGCAGACTGCTTACGTGAACGGACTTGTTCATGAACTGTGGGAAGAAGCAGAGTTTAGGAGTGATGCAGGATGCAATATGGAAAAGCCCATTAAAATAATCTTTAAGTAGTATAGTCCCCCTAAACTTACCTGTATTCCTGAATAACCAGTCATAACAGATAACACTTTGAAAAGACAAATAATGCTTCCAATCTTAACAATGGAGTGAGACAGAGGAATGGATACTTATCTTTAGACAACTCTCACCCTTTATATGCATCCTTTATGCAGGAAAACCACATGATCACAATAATCTTTGAGAAAAACTTGCAATAGGACAATTCATCCTTCCAGTATATATATGATTATTGAGGCTTGAAATTCTAGTTTAAAATATCACTACATAGGTGAGGAAAAAACAAACAAACAAAAAAACACAAAGTTAATCTTGAAAAGATATATTTATTCTGGAATAAAATCAGCTTTTCATGTCCTGCCCTTAAACAGAGCAGTACAAGAATAAATGTTAGTATTAAAATTAGCCTTGACCATGGGCCAAATGTGACCTTGCTGATGCATACACTAAAATCAACAAAGGTTATCTAAATGCATCTAGGAGAAGCATTTGGTTCTAAATGGATTTAAGCCCGAAATCCTTCCTGACACTAGTTCAATAAGCTATGTAAGTTCAATAAGCCCTCAGAATCATATCATGCAAGTCAAAGAAATTTTAAGTTTCTTAAGTATTTAAAAGCAAGATAGGTTGAAAAGATGTACAGCATTACCCTTTTGTGGGAAAATGTGAAAACTGTGACAGTGGATCAAGTTTTGCAGTTGCATAAGCCCCGTATGGCCTACGTTCCTAAAGTTAGGAAATACCATATTCAGAGGTAAGTCCATTTCCCCGTGGTTGGATTGTGATCCTTTTCTGACACTTAACTCCAGCTGTCATGTGTCATTGTTGTTTTTGTTTGTTTGTTTATTTCTAGAGCACAGTTTCACAGTTACTGCTTATTTGGAGCTCCTTTTTTTCACATTGGAAATAAAAATGCCCCACAGTCTGTGCTCCCAATTATAGGAGAAAAGGAACATTATATTTTAATCACATTTTAATAGCTACATGAAACAAAAGGCACAAAGATTCATATTTTAATAAACTGTCTGAACAAGGGTAATTAAAAGGTACTGTAAACTCAGCTTCTCAAAGCCAGAAATTTTATCACTTACAAGCATTTTGAGTGACTCAAATGATTTATTTGCACTCAGTCCAGAACTTCATCGAAGCTGGGGGTTAGGGAAGGAAAAGACACAAGAGGGAAGTTTACTAAAGAATTTAATAATGACCTTAAAAATTGGTCCTGTTTGAGAATTTGGAGCATATGCATATAAATTAATGACACTCAGAACTTGCTGCCAAGGGCCTGCCTACGCAGAAAATACTTAACTTATTTAATGTTAAGTTAGCAAAGTTTGACCCTCAACTGCTGATGCTGAACATGATTTCCAGTGAGATGTGTTGTGCACCATATGTCAATCAACATTATGCCATCTAACTTGTGATCTCAGCATGAGAAATGAACTGAATACAGATCAGTCTGTGAGACAAACTTCATCACAAGATGTGCATAGCCACAGCAACCTACTCTTTCTAATATAATCATTGATCTGACAAATGCAGAAAGAAAAGCACATTAGCCTCTGATACGCTGATAAAATTCTGCAAACATACTGAATTTTGTAATGAAGAACATCAAAAACGTTTTGCTGCTGTACTTCTTATAAAGTAGCTTCCTATGGTGATGATGGTCATTGGATGGATTTGGCTACAGACCTTCCACGTTGTTTTGTGCTTGAAAAAGTACCACAGCTTACTATGCACTCATTTAGATACGTGTAAGTACATACTAACTTTACCAATGTTGTTAGAAGTCTGTATACTTTGCAACAGCCTGACAGTACAGGCTCAGAAGGCTTGTCTGGCTTTTTCTCAGCCTGATCTTATTTTATCTTGTTTTACTTGTGCTAAAAGTTGTATGTTGCTTAAATGACTATTGACTAAATTCTGAGAATCATAGAATCATAGAATGGTTTAGGTTGAAAAGAATGTTAAAAAATACCCAGTTCTAACTCTCATGTCATAGGCAAGGGACACCTTTCTATGATATCAGGTTGCCCAAAACCCCATTCAACCTAGCATCCAACCCAGAATACAATACATGGAAATGTTTCAAAAACCTAGGTGCTCATTCTCTAAAACACAATGCACTTTCAAAATTATCGGGGCTGAAGAAAGCTATAATGCAACTTTCAAACTTTAGCTGTGAAACAGAGAAAAGAAAGCAGTCTGCGACAAAAACTGTACAGCAACAACCTTAAGTAAACTCAAGACTGAGCAGGAAGTGGATGTCATGACACGGATACAACCACTCCTAGCAAAGAATGCAACAAAGAGTTTACGCTGACACAACCTTCCTGCTTGAGGAAGTGTAGCACCATCAACCATAGGAACCAAAGAGATGTTGGAAGGGTGAATATAGCATGAAAGAAAAGGCTTAGATACTTGGAAGATTTGTATTGCAATGTGGTGGTTTGACTATGGCCAGCAGTCAGATGCCCATCCAGTTCAACAGGATGGGATGGGAGGTAAGGGAGTAAAAAAAAAATAATATATGTATATGGTGGGCCAACTTAAAGGCAGGGATTACTGTCAAGAGCAAGACTAGCTCAGTTTGGGGAAAATTAATTAAAATTATTGTTTATTAATAACAGAGTAGGATGTTAAGAAACAAAACAAAACAAAACAAAAAAACAAAACAAAAAAAAAAAAAACACCTCCCATTTTCCTCTACCCCCCAACCCTCTCCTCTTCTTCCCAGGTTCAATTTCAGTCCTTCAGCTGCAACTCCTCTTCCATACCTCTGAGTAGTGCAGGGGGATGGGGAATGAGGGTTTCAACAAGTATTAGATGGAATCTGCAAGTTAAATTAGCTAGCTAGTTAACTGATTAGTTAGTTATAGTGATATCTTAAAAATTAATATGATATTGAGACATTGACTGTCCATGTTCTACTAAGGATGTGATGCCCTAAAGTACTAAATGCAATTTTGTATAGGCAAGTATCCACAAGCACTTTGTGAATTGGTCATCTTGTCTAAGTCAATAAGGGAGTGATCCCAAACAAGGTTTCTGACACTTGTAAAACAATACGATATTAGTTTTTCAATGATTTTTGCTCTTGCTCTTAAACTGTCTAATTTAAAATGTCAGTTGAAAGCCTGAAGTATTTCCCAAGTCCCAAATCTCCATTTTGACCTTCTTTCCATGAATTTCACTAGTGTGCTTTTATGTGTAAAACCTCTGCTTTATCTATCAGAAAATTTTAATTCAGCAGCTACGTGTTATATCTGGATAACACAAAATGAAGTTTATCAAAATCCATTCTTGCATAATATTTCAAGGCTGTATAACCTATACTATAAGTAGGTTATTCATTTGAAAATAGCTCAGTCTTTATTTATTGTTCTTCAACTTTTGCACTGTTGAGAGATTGTTGTATTTATGGACTCATAATGATGTGCAGGGCTTGCCATTTGAAAGAGCTTACCTTCATAGAATGACCCTCAAAACAACCGTCCCTCTACACCTGAGAGAAGCTGGGGAAGTGCACTGGTTTCAGCTGAGACAGAGTTAATTTTCTTCCTATTAGCTGGTATGGTACTGTGTTTTAGACTTAGGATGAGAGTAATGTTGATAACATACTGATGTTTTAGTTGTTGCAGAGCAGTGCTTACACAGAGCCAAGGACGTTTCAGCTTCTTGCTGCCTTGCCAGCAAGGAAGCTGGGGGTGCACAGGGAGCTGGGAGGGGACACAGACAGAATAGCTGGTCCCAGTTGACAAAAGGGATGTCCCATATCATATGGTGACATGCTCAGCAATAAGCTGGGGAATGTTGGCTTGGTGCTGCCATTGCTTAGGGACTGGCTGGGCATTAATTAACTCTGGTGGTGAGCAATTGTGTTTTGCATCACTCTTTTTCATTATTATTATTCTTTACTGTTTATTTTTTCCTCCTTTCTTAGTAAATCTTCCATTTCACCTGATGACTTCTCACAGTTTTTGATTCTCTTCCCCATCCCACTGTGGGAGAGTGAGCATAAGGCTGTGTAGTGCTTAGGTGCCTACTGGGTTAAACTGTATGAGCAAGGTGTTAATTCTTAGAAGAATCTAAAGTAATTAACTAAGGGCAAAGAGTTTAATTTTCCTTTAAAATTACAAAACCAATACACCATAATCTCATTGTGAATTAACACTTAAAAGATTTACCAGAAAGGTGTGATGTTAACGTATTGTAGTTAATGGATTGGCTCTAAATATTCCAGCATGATGGAGATAATAAACAATAAAAGATATAGGGTTCCGCAAGTTACTGCTGCTCTGTCAGCACCTTATTTGACAGATCCATGACTGGAATGTAAAATTTAAAATGGTTCTTTGATTAGGAGTTTCAAAAGATAAATTAGAAAAAAAAAATAATATTAATTAACAATAGTCTGCATAATGTCAAGTTCTGAATTCCAAATTATGCCTACAGTTTGGGCACCTAAGCCAGAGATTTATAAGGACCTCTAAGCTGTTTAATACGCAAAACTAGTAATCCTTTCTTCAGAGAAGATGAATAAAACATTTGTTTTGAAAAACTAACCTGAGCCTACTGTTTCCTTTCAACACATGACTATAACATGAGACTAACAACGGTGGTATAACTGTTTTCCCTGTGCAGAAAAATACACAGCCACAACACTGGTATGGGAAACAGAGCCCAGGGCCAGTTCCTAGTTTCCTTGGAAGTGTTCAAATCCCTCCTTTCCACCACAGAGGGCTAGAGAACTATACATGTGGTTACCCTTTTGCCCAAGTCTGTGAAACTCTACAGAGGAAAGATTTGTTCTCTGCTTCTTGAACCACTTAAGTATTTTTTCTTTCTTGGGACTCTTTTTAGATTCAACACAGAGTACAGCTGCACAACTTATACATGAGTTGTCTTCTCTCCTGTA
Organism: Aythya marila; assembly: GCF_965140915.1. Taxonomy (NCBI): domain Eukaryota; kingdom Metazoa; phylum Chordata; class Aves; order Anseriformes; family Anatidae; genus Aythya; species Aythya marila. The sequence continues at coordinate 97,106,726 of NC_139043.1, read as the reverse complement.
GTTGAGGTTGAATTCTGTTGCTCCATTTGTCATTAGTTTTTTTGGCACAACTCTGCATATTTTCCATTATAGAAACAACCTAACCAGCTATCTGTGAAATCTTATATGTCTGCCAATTGGTGTTTTTCTTTTGGAGTTGTCAGCACTATTCTCTGTACGTAGGGCAACTTAAAGTGAGGAATGAAAGAATAAACAAAATCAATAAAACAACTTTTTTTAGAATTGAAAAGCAGGTGGAGAAAATAATCTATTGAAGCCAAAATCAAAAGTTAATTGAATCGCAAAAAGACTCTGTCATATATTATTCTGTAAATTTAGTAGACTACAGTGGAATACTGCTTTTTAATTTTTATTAATTTATTTATTTAAGTGACAGCTATATTGTTGTTCCTATGCATTTCCTTTTGCTGTACATGCAAAAAGTCAAATTGGTAACATATCATAAAAGAATCACAGAATCACGGAATAGTTTGCTTTGGAAAGGACCTTAAAGATCATCTCATTCCAATCCCTCTGCCAAGGGAAGGGACACCTTCCACCAGACTCACCACCCACTGACTAAAGAACTTCTTATGCTGGATCGAAATCTACATTCTTTCAGTTTAAAACCATTATCCCTCATCCTATCACTGCACTCTCTGATGAAGAGTTCCTCCCCATCTTTTCTGAAGACACCATTTAGGTATTAGAGTGCCACTCTAAGGTCTCTCCAGAGCCTTCTCTAATCCAGGCTCAACAACCCCAGCTCCCTCAGCTTGTCTTTGTAGGAGAGGTGTTCCAGCCCTTTGTTATTCTTCATGGCCCTCCTCTGGACTTGTTCTAATAGCTCCATGTCCTTATATTGCACAGAGCTGAACACAGTACTCGAGGTGTGGCCTCACTGGGACCAAGTACAGAGGGACAATCACTTCCCTAGTCCCAGTGACCATGCTATTCCTGATTGAAGCCATCATGCTACTGGCCTTCGGAGCACACTGCTGGCCACCTGAGCACACTGCTGGCTCATATTCAGCCTACTATCCGCCATTACCCCCAGGTCCCTTTCTGACCAGCAGCTTTCTAGCCATTCTTCCCCCAGCCTGTAGCATTACATGGGGTTGTTGAGCCCCAAGTGCAGGACCCAGCACTAAGCCTTGTTGAACAACCTGTATGAATATAGTCAGCCTCAGCCCATCTGTCATGCCTATCCAGATCGCTCTGCAGAGCTTTCCTATTCTCTAGCAGATCGACACTTGCTCCTAACGTGGTGTCATCTGCAGGTGTGCACTCTGAGTGTGCATACTGAGGGTGTACTTGATCCCCAATACTGAGCTCTGGGGGACACCACTGGTGACTGGCCTCCAGCTGGATTCAATTCCATTCAGCACAACTCTTTTGGACAGCTTTTACATCAATAAAATTCCATTTTACGTTTTTGTTCACTATCAGGCTGTAATGCACAGCTTTCCTTAGATACTTAGTGATGTTTGTTGTTTGCATAGTGCTGAGGAGCACAACCTGACCATATGGAACAGTTGTTTTTTGTTTTTGTTTTTGTTTTTGTTTTTGTTTTTGTTTGTGATATCATCACTCTCCAGCCTGCATCATCTACTGAAATGTCTTAGAAATCTGTACTGATTTCCAGAACTAGATTCTGTCTCCACTGCTTACAGCAGTAGAGCTGACTCCATAAAGTCCTGAACTGGAATATTAATAAATAAACAAGTCAACAAACAAGCAAGCCACCAGAAAATCTACATAACACCACAGAGCTCCCTATAGAGAAGATGTGACTCAACAGCCCAAGCCTTGAAACACAGCCCAGGTCTTGAACTGTAGTAGTTTTGTCCATAATTTTTTCAGCCATTTTCCCATAACTTCAGTCTTCTGGTTAAATCAAGTAGCAACAGGGATTTGGGCATTTGGGGCTAGACTTTCATCCTTCTTAGCCTGCCTGTACTTCTCTTACTTGGCACACAAACTGGTGACAGACTTCCAGTAAGTCTGAGGAATGAAAGGAGACACAACAGGATAATAACAATGTCATGTCATGTCATATCATGTCATGTCATGAAAGGATAAAACAAATGAGTTATGATCTCAGAACTACCCTGGCACCTCAGTTTGCTCCAAAATACAAAAGGAAAAGAAAGCATGAAATCCTAGCAGCTAAAAAGGCATCTATCTTGGAAAGACTCCTAGCCACAGTAGAGTCAGCCTAGATGGCTGCTCAGTCCCAACTCAGCTCTGTCAAAGGGCAGCAGGAAAGGATATAGCCAGAATAGTCGCTGCCACTTGGCATGCAGCCCTGCATAACTGGGGCCGTGGCAGGTGATGTGGATTCAAGCAGTTATCTATGCATTGTCATTGCTTTCAGTCAAGACAATTCACGTAATTTATCTTGATTTTTAATGTAAAAATTAACTTTCAATTTTGCAAGAAAGTTAATGAATTTTAAATATACAGTGTATTATGAATATTATTATTTTTTGCCATTTGTAATATATCACAACACTCAAAACTACAAATTATTAAATTATTTCTCTGGGGAAAAAAAAAAAAAAAAAAAAAAAAAGAAGACTGGCTTTCCTTAGCTTGATATTCCAACATGGATAGTTTTAAAAAACATACAGATTATGTATCTACATTTGTGGATTATTTGAGTTGTCTTCCGTTGGAAACATTCTTCTTAATTCTTACAGTAACTGGATTAAAATTAATATCCATTTATCACACACAAACACAGACATATATGTGTATATTGATACGTGTATATGTGTGTATTTATAGAAAGGTACACATATTTCACATACAGAATATTTAAAAAAAAATATGTCTTGCATTTGTGTCTGAAAGGAATATTTGAGCTCTACAATTTCAGTTTTCAGCCACACAATGGTCATCTGAACATGTTGGTTCTCTTGAGTTTCAAACAGAACAAGTTCTTCTTGGTTATACCACTAAATCTTTTAAATCCATTATTATTATTATTATTGTTGTTGTTTTTGTTGTTGTTGCTATTGTTATTATTATTGTTATTATTATTATTACCATCATTATTATAATTATTATCATTATTATTATTTAATATTCTCTAATATTCTTTCTTGCAACCAAAAATTCCATAGTAGGTCATGCTGAATATTTTTTAGCAAAACAGGTGTCAGTTATAAAAGTAGTTTTGTCAAAAGCAAAACATGTTTTTTTTTGAAATAGCAACAAATGTTCAATAGGAAAAGTCCAAATGTACTATTTTTTTTATACCACCAGCTTTTCTGTTTGACTTCAAATATTAAAAACTGTCTAATTTCTTTAAAAACTCTAAATTTTCAGGTTTATGGTATTTTTTTAACCTTGGAATGGTGCATATTTAAAACAAATAAGCAAAGAAAAGTTATACTAAAAAAAGAATCTATTCTAATATAGATAATTTTGGACATTGATGTTGAAATATTGGGACTTTATGCATAAAGGAAAATCCTGTTTCAGTCATATACTATTAATATTCAGTTTTACCATCATTACTTCTTTTACTCTTTTGCTACAAGACAATGTTACCTAAATATCCATATTGGCTTCTCCAGATCTCCCCCTTACTTCCCTTAAAGTATCCAATATGTCTTACTTCATTTATCTGTAGTATCTTATTCTACAAAATAATTGTGTTAAATCTTGTGGGTGGTTGAAGGAGAAAAGTTGTGAACTTTGCTATGGTTGATGGATAAAATACAGTCTATGAAGGAAAAGATATTACTTTCTAAGGTAATATACCATAGTATACTTAGAATACTTCACCTGCTGACTTAAAATAAATTCTATTATCTAAAAGATAATAAAGTTTGAGGATTCTTAGAAGCCTGACATCCAATTTATAATGATTTTTTCCTAAAAAAATAATCTCAGTTTCAAAGGAAAATCAAGTGCTATTTGGTAATAACTTCAGATATAAACTTTCATTTATTTAAAAAGAATAGAGGCACTCTGTTTCCTCTTCTCCCACCTAGAAATCCATCTGTCTTTACTGGAAAGAACTTTTACAAAATGAATTAAAACTAATTGTTAGGAAGTTATTAACTCACATCCTTAAATTATAGCTGAATAATTGATTCTAAAGAAACATTCTTCTGTTGGAGGCAGTTTTTTTAAACTGAATAAGTTTAGTAAGCCACACTTTAATCAGAAGTATTTGTTTGTTGTTTTGTTTGTTTGTTTGTTTATTTGTTTGTTTAATAAAAAAAGTCAGGTTAAAAGGCTAATAGGTAAAAGGATTACTCATGGGTCTTGTAAAAACTTTTATGTCCTCTCACTTTTCATGGAAACTTTTCATTATCTTTCCATATGTGAAGAGAGAGTCAAAGGCAGGACAAGACTTTGTCATTGCATCATATCATCCAGCTGTCCTGTTGTTGAGGTAACATATTGTCTGAAGTCAGTGGAACTGTAAATCAGGACAGCAGGATGATAAATGTCCCCTTTTTGTTTGTTTACTGAATGCGGATATGTAGAAGCAATGCTTTGGACTGTTCTTTGGACTGGTGTGTATGTGCGACAGTGGTGGGGTGTCACGTTTGTTGTATTGTTTTGTGAGCTCATATCTCTCTTATGATATGATGATGAATATGTCCATTACCTAAGTATAATGCAGACATGTTCAACTCACCTGGTTGTGCAATTCCCAGTTGTGCAGGGGAATGTACATGCTGCAACTTTCCCATGCTCTCATTTTCCTGTGCATCTTCTGCTGTGAAAATGCTCCCCGTCATCCTGCTAGAGTACATCCTGCTGAGGTCACACAACCACACAAAGGTGTGGTGTCATATGTTGTGATCTGATGTGATGTAATGACATAAAAGCAGAAGCTTACAGGGTCCTTAGACCCTTAGACAAAACAATGGCTGCTATTTGGAAAAAAAAAAAAACAGTCATGTGTCAATGCTTTGATATTCAGCCTGATATTCAGAAGTTTAGCATCAAAAGCTCTTTGTGAATTTCAGCATGAACAGGGACAGAATGTTTCCCACTTCAATTCTCAAATGTCTTTCACTCTGAGTCAACTTTTTCTTTATATTAAAACAAAAATTCTGCTCCTTCAAAAAACAAACAAACAAACAAACAAAACACTGTTCTAAATAGAATCATCTCCATCTCCCAGTTAAAGTTCTGGTATTTTCCTTTTTCTTTTTCTTTTTCTTTTTCTTTTTCTTTTTCTTTTTCTTTTTCTTTTTCTTTTTCTTTTTCTTTTTCTTTTTCTTTTTCTTTTTCTTTTTCTTTTTCTTTTTCTTTTTCTTTTCCTTTTCCTTTTCCTTTTCCTTTTCCTTTTCCTTTTCTTTTTTCTTTAACCAAAAAGGCCTTTTAGTTTTGTCTATTTATTTTTTATTAAACATTTACAAAACTGAAACTCAACTATTCTTTCCTCAACTCTTATTATTCATGTGAGAAAATACTTGATACAGTATTAGGAATTCTAACAATGTAAGTAAAGCTTGAAAACATTTTATTGCCTTAAACATCTTGTACCAGATAAAGTTTTACAGAAAATTAGGATCATGTACCAGAGAGAGTTCTTTAAGGCACAGATAGAGATGACTACCAAAACTACTTCTGGAGCTCAATCAGAATTAGAAGAGAAATACAAGAAAGATACAAGAATACAAGAAAGTCTGCTGTAATGTATTTAGAGAAGAGCAAGAAAGATGTTGAAGGGACTAGAAAACAAGACATATGAGGAATAGCTGAGGGAATTGGGGTTATTTAGTCTGGAACAAGGAAGCAGAGGGGAGACTTCATCTCTACAACTACTGGAAAGTGGTGGAGTTGCCATCTCTGGAGGTATTTAAGAGACGTGTGGATGTATCTAGGGCTATAGTTCTATGAGAAGCCAAGAAGGGACAGACACATGCACTTTTTCAACAGGTTTCTGCACAAAGCTCACTTGAAGGCTGAAGAGCTCTTATATGCAAGGTTGACCTTTCATTTGGAATTAAACCAATAATATAATAAGTTGAAGAACAGCAGTGAAGAATTACAATTTCCATATAAAAGATCAAAGATAGCTGGGGTGTCTACTTGACAGTTAGATCAGGAATTATGGTTGGGAGACATCATTCCTTCCTAAGCTATGTTGTAGGTGTGCACATCTCTAGTCCTTTCTCTGACCTTGTCCCCTACATTGACTCTGAAGCCATGTTAGGTAGCTTTGTTCCCTAGATCTTGTACATAAACTGTCATTTATTTCCAGCCCTGTTTCTGGCCCTGTCTCCTTTTGCTCCTGATGAGACACCCTATGTGGACCTGGCTCTCTAGGAGTGCTAAGTGGACCCTGCCACCAGCCCTCAACTCTGCCTACTGTGTTCACATAATGTGGGACTGCACCCTGGTGCATGGCCTGTGCTGGATCACCCTCAGGTCATGACTCCCTGTCCCTCAGGGAGCAACTGGCTCTCACTGCTCCTTGACAGGAATGGAGGACAGTAGCCAGACATTTAAATTTGTTATTATTGTTATTTATTTATTTATTTATTATTTGAATGACAGGAAATATATTTCTTAGCTGGCCTTCAGTAGTGATGGGTTTTAGTTTTTTATGTGTTGGCCTTCAATATGTCTGAAAGGGAGCAGGTCAGGAACAGACACAGAGTAGCACAAGATAAAATTCAAGGAGACCATTGCTTTTGTCTCTTACACCTATTACTTCCACTTAGGCTGGAAACAGTTTAAACTTATACTTTTATCTGGAAAGTTGTATAACATTTCCCACAGCTGGAGGAATTTACCTTAGTTACTAACTAAAAACAGCTTGAGTAGGCAGCACCTACTGAAGACTCTCTCTCTCTCTCTGTATCTCTTCTCTCTCTTTGTTTCCCTAAAGGGCTTGGAATTTATCTTATATATTACCTGGAAGAAAATCAGTAATACTCTAAAGAATACCATATGCTCTTCTAACAGATATTGGATTTATAATGAAGATATACTCAAAACAGAGACATTTATACAGTTTGATGAAGGAAACATTTTGTTTCCCCTGATCTTTGTCTGATGTACAAATTCCAGTCTTAATTTTTGACTTTGGGGTAACCTTATCACTTCTGCAATTATTTTTTCCCTATTAATGTGAAAAATGTTTGAATCCTGAGCAACTTCTTTCATAAGAAAAAGTTTCATATCTCTGTGGATACACTCTTAAAAGCTTCATGTCAAAAAAGGAAGAAAAGCCCTTTATAAAACCTCACATTGTTTGAAGGAATTATCTTAATCTCTTTCCACTTAGCGGATACATCATCTTGAAGATACCTACATAAGTAAGCAGGGCCTTTGTTTATTTGAAGATTTTCATTATTGAGTTTCAGTAAGTTAAGAAAATGTCTCAAATGAAGCTGAGAAACATGCACAATGAGGACTTAAAATAATAAATTTATATTACAATACTCAATTCAGACCATTTCTGTCTTTAGAAAAGAGCACAATGCAAATAAGATGTCTTGGACCATCTTATTAAATTCCCAAACAGTCCTAAAATCCATTTAAAATCCAACACCAATAAAAAAGAAAGGGAGGGGGAGGGGGGAGTATTTTGTGTATACATGCATATGTGTATTGGAGATATCTATATGAGTGTTATACATGGCAAATGCAACTAACCTATATTAAAATACTATTTAAAAAAAAAAAAAAGTTTATCTTATATCCTGAAACAGCATTTTTGGAGGTGCTTTAGAACTAGTTGTTGCAGCATGCTATGTTCAAACGCCAATTTGAAAACTTGGGTCAGCTAAATCCCTTTTTAAGCATTTGATGTAGACCTACTAATTTTCAAACTACTCATTGTTAGTAACATCATCTGCAGCTAGAGAAATGGTGGTTTCCTAAAAGCCGAAAACAACAGATTTCAGTTATCAGTAACAAACATGCTTCAAATTAAACTAAAAAAAATAAAATAATAAATTATTTATTTTACCAGTTTACATAAAATAGTGATACATAATCAACAAAAACATCTGAGCAATGTAGCAAATTAGATAAATGATCACTTCTGTCAAAGAAGTGATAGGCACTGCAGTGACTATTACAGATTATTTATTCATTATCTCACTCTCAGTAATACAGGTCAGGAGCTTTCATGTTTGGATTGCTGATACATTTTATTTGGTTTCCAAATTTCCAATACATTTTCAAGAATTTTCAAGTTTTGGGGATCTTTAGATCACATCTGGTTAGTTTAAAATTAATCTCAAATACATTTATCTCTAGTGCAACATTGTGGTTTAAAAATTTTCTCTCTCATATCACCAAGGAATGGAATAAAACATAGGATGTGCACAAAGAAAGTACTCAGCTTCATAACCACATCATTACTGTAATCATTGGAGTTTTCCAGGATTTCTGTAACTGTCTGTACTAAGATCCTTTGTCATTTGATGACCCTTTATTCTTTACCTGCTCATTGCCCTCTGATGAGAAATGTGTGATGAGAAACCTAGCAAGAAGTACTCATTACTCATGCCAAATGACAGTCAGGTCACAGGAGAGAAGTGAAGCAAATATTTCAAGAACTAAAAAAGCTTTCACAGCTTTTGCTTTGAATGAGACACTTCCTTCCTTCCTTTCTTCCTCCCTCTCCTCTCCTCTCCTCTCCTCTCCTCTCCTCTCCTCTCCTCTCCTCTCCTCTCCTCTCCTCTCCTCTCCTCTCCTCTCCTCTCCTCTCCTCTCCTCTCCTCTCCTCTCCTCTCCTCTCCTCTCCTCTCCTCTCCTCTCCTCTCCTCTCCTCTTTTCTTATGGTTTTATTTATGTCACTTAATTTCCAAGAAAATATTTTCTTAATTCTACTTTTTTCATGGTTTCACCTTCAGCTTAAACCCAAGCAGGTTGAAAAGTATGTCCCCCCCTCGTCCATGCATTCCCCCTCCCCCTCCCCCCAAAATAAATAAATAAATAAATAATAATAAAAAAGATTATGACACTGATTTAGCTTTGAATCTTGACCTCTACTCAAGGAAAGACATTTTCTACTCTACTATCATCTATAGTAACATATATATTTTGATTTTTATTGTTCTTTTGGAGAAAAACTTAATTTCTGCCCAAGCTGATAAATTTGCCCCACTCAAAACCTATTCTGAATGGTAGTACATATTTGCATTTTGGTTCCAAATACTAGTAGGTTGAATTAGAAATTAACAAGGGAATTTAATTAGAAATTACATATTTCTTCAGAGAAGAAAACATAACTTACTGTTACACCATGATATTATAATCCAGCTTTCTGAATGCAGTTATTAGAAGTTTTAATATAGCAGTGTTTATATTTGTGTTTGACTGTGTGCAGCTTCTAGTTTTATTATTCAGAATAACAATTACTAAATAATAAAAACATAGGAATGTTCTGCTGTCTCAAGTACCAGCATTACAGTCTCTTTCATAAAGTGAGCAAGGTCCTGTCAAAGGTGGACAATGGGTTGTTTTGCATGGATTTTGCTGATATCCCCCCAGTCTTTTGGAGGATATTAATCTCTTTGCTGAACAGGGCATTGGTGTTTTTCCTATTCCTAAAGGCTATCTTAACGGGCCTGCAGCTCTGCCATCCGTCTCCTGCTTGCAGTTCTCTACCCTCATCTTCTTGTAAGACATTCCAATCCTCTTCTGTGCTGATTTTGTTTCTCAACTTTACGTCATCTGCAAGTCTCATTAGCATGATCCTGCTGTTTGCACCAGTGTCATTAATAGAAAAAGATTGGCCCACAGACTAAAAAGTCTAAACCTCAAGGAAGACAATGGACAAACCTGTCCAGAAAAATCATTCTCCTCTCACCAAAAGCATTTCACTTCCTAATACTCCTCTCTTGGTCAAAATAAACAACCCTGAATTTTTAAATATTATAGTTAATCCATTTTTGCTAATTGATGCAAGTAGTTATGAATGACAGTTATTCAAATTATTTGAGTATTATTTTTTATTTTTTTTTGAGTATTCATATGTGTTCTGGGATATTTTGTGCCTTCAGAAATGACGTTTTTAATAGCTGAGGACCTTTCACTAATGAAAATAATCTGGTGGCATTCTGTTGTACATCATTTTAGCCAGTCAGCCTATTTAGCCTGAATGGTTTTCTAATTGTATATCCTTTGTAGGGTACACCAATATCTACTCTGGGAGAATGGAAATAATGCATACAAGAGCATCTTCACACACACAAGCACACATACTCTTACCAAAAGTACATAAAATAAAGTGATTATAAACTCATATAAAATTATATTAGCTGGAAGTTGGTAATAGTCACTTTCTTCACCAACAGTGTTAATGAAATCCATATTTCCCTGCCAACTACCGTATTTACAAAATACTTACAAGGAGTATAAGAGAATTTCAGAGTACAAGCTTTACTAAAAATGCATATTAAATAGGCATAGGATGGAAATCCATACTCTACTTGCACCACTGAGCACTAAAATACAGGCATTCTTTTTTCTCCTGAGGTAATTTCTAACCATAAGGCAGTCATTTAGAGAAATTGCATCCCTAGCTCCTTAAAGCTAAGCATCTTTCTACTGTAGGAAATGCTATCTAATTACACTGGCAAATAAGCAGCCTTCTCAGATTGAATTCCCTGTGACAGCAACATGTGATGACATTTAGTGATGTTTATTTCTTTTGGGTTTCTTCCTGTTGCAAGTGCAGTCCTGAACTGAAAATAATACATTTCTATACTTCCATCTGATTTCAGATTGATTGAGAAGAAAGTTATTTAGGCCTTATGGGAACTAATTGGGTACAGTAGAGGTGTTTATGGGATTTAAAATAAATAAATAAATAAATAAATAATTCTCTATATACTAGACTATGAATGTTAATATACTACTTAAAAAAAAAAAAAAAAAAAGAAAGAGAGAGACACATACACACAATCTTAGCCTCTCTATTTACAAACCCCTGCAAGTAGTGGCCTAATACTAGAGATAATCTTCCAAATCTAAAAATCAAACATGCTTAATTGGAACAGGCCAGAACAGCAAATCTCTAGAAACATCTTTTACATTGATTGTCACTTGATTGATTGTCACACACAGATGCGCCAATGTCTAATACGTGGTGATATCACAGGCAACAGCCTTTTATTCTGCCTTTCAAATAAAGCAATGGCTTTGGGGAACTATGCACTGATGTTGATTTTAGTGACTACTGCCTTTCTATAGGTTTTCAGGTGCAAAAGAGACTTCTAGGGGAGTACAATTATTCCAGTCAGAGAGCTTTAGAGATTTCAAAGTTATTGCATTGAACTTCAGATATCATTACTGCTGTAGAAGAAAACTATATCCATACTTCAGATGGCATTGTAGCACACTGGTGTCTTAGATAGTTTGAATGATTGAGCTCAGGTACCAGAAGCAGCCTAACAGCAGCTACACATTGCTCATGCAGTTGAATGAATGTGTACTAATTTACCTTGCTGTAAAGACTTGGTAATTCCCTCTAGCTAAGCTCTGCATTTGCATGGTTAGCCTACCTGCTTACCTGCTTTTTTTAAGTTAGGTTGAGTAACTTCACAGTTCAGGGAACTACAGCATAAAGGAAATCACCAAGGCTTGAAAGCTATGAATGTGGTCAATGGTTTCAGTAGGATACCAGCATTTATAAATCATCCATCATAGTGTCATTGTCCAAAGCATATAATTATATGCTGTACATACTTTTTTCTCTGTATCATGATATCATGCAATAATGTATGTTATCTGCATTATTTCTGTCTTAAAAATACAACACCAATCTACAACACCAATCTGTTATAGCCTTACTCTAGATTTCATATGTTTTGACTCAATATGAGTGGCAGGAATAGGACTGCAGCAGATCTTACATTACTCAACAGCAGTATTATGTTTGTCTAAGTTTTCTGTTTTCTTCTCCTGCTTTGTCTATAGCAGTATCTTTGACTTCCTTGATTTTTGCCACAGGAACTGTTTATCTGATTCTCAATGTCATTTCAACATTGCTCTCAGGAAGTGACTTTTTTGTCCAATAACATTTGTGTGACAGATGGTGAAAATGACCACCCCATCAATGCTTGAATAGTGTGAAATGATATTGCTTATTGCTTGATGTTTCACCAAATGGCAAGAGTGGATGGTTAGCAAGGCTGTCTGAAAACAGAAAGTTCCGTGTTTGGATTTTTCTGATTTTTGCAACTAAATTTTAAGTGTAGCTCATCTTTAGCCTTTTCTAAAGGAGTTCTTATTATGTTTCTTATTGCCAATGCCTTGATCTCTGAGGATATTTGCAAATTGAATCCCTTTCCAACAGATGCAGAGCCCAACATCTTAGTCATTCTTTCTCCTTAACCAATCTATTATTTAAACTCTTATACTCTTTGTGGTACAGGCAGTTTTTCAGTGAATATACAGAGAACGTATCATTCCATCTGGATGCCTCCAGGTCTCTCACTTGTTGTTTGGGTTGCAAGAGGTTTTGGTTCATCAAGCATATCAGGAATTCACTTGCCTGGAACAATGAAGTCTAAATTAAAGAAAACGTAATCTTTATCATCCCTCTTCTTCTTCCTGGTATGCACATCTTGACTCTACTTATTTTGCAGCTCTGAACTAGAACCCAACATAAAAAAATATGCAGACATCTAGCTTCAAGATGACTGGATTTTTTCATGTCAGGCTAAGCAAATATTTTCCTATTCCTACTTGCACCGTATGTCTCTTTTCATAATATCTTCATCAAATTCCTTTCTTACATTGTGTACAACCCAGCTTGTTTACTGCTCTAAAATTAACAATTTCCCTGTTTCCTGTTACACAGAGATTTACATTTATGGTCTCTTGGGTAATTTTCTTCCCCATTTTCTGCCAGTCTTCTTTTTCCAAGCTGTTGGTGAAAAGACTGACCCCAGGTCTTGACTTGTGAATTTTTTGCTAAGATGTATTGTCTTTTTTTTTTTTTTTAACAATATTGTTCTCTCTAAAGCATACAAAAGTCTACAAAATGTCATGTATGCGATAGAGATGGAGAGCTTCTTTTTTTACTCTCAAGGACAATGTCATACGAGAGTATTCCTAATTACTGTCCAGTCTGTTGGTGATATGGCAGCAGTGATATTAAAGATAGCAAAGTGATAGCAAAGATATTAAAAAAAAAAAAAAAAAAAAAAAAAGTGTTAAAAACTTCTTATTTTCCAAAATGAACCTTGGTTAATAAAGCAACAAGCCTTCCACTTTTATAAGATAAAAACACAGGTGAAACTTCAGTTATCTTTCGTTGTTTATATTATAGAGGTCTGAGAACACTTTGCAAGGATTTATGATAACTGCTTATTCTCAAATGTAGCTAAGAGTAAGACCACCTAAAACACCTACAAAAAGATACAAAAGCTTGACCATCACTGAAAGATGTCTCATATTTTCAGAGTAATTCAACAAGAGATGTCTAAGATATTTTACCCATCCATACAGCTAAAATTCTCTCCCAGTTATTTTATGCTCCATTTAATAATGCAAAAAGTTCTTCTCAGAACAAATTCAAGGTTGTCTTACGGCTAACCATTCAGAATTTCCTCTGAATGATCAGATCCCTCATTTGTCCCATTGTGAGACTCACATCTCTGAATGCTTCCATTACTTTATAGGAAATATTTCATCTTTGAGTATTGTTGGAAACTGAACTATTACTGCAATTTGGCAGTGGTACAGAAGGTAAACACTAGTGTACAGTATATTCAGCCTTACATCATGAAACCACATTAACTATACAGCAAAAGACAAATGAAATGTGTTTGTCCAAAGTACAAACATAATGGAAAAGCAGTATTATCTAATTCTAATATCAAAGGAAAAATAGGTCAATTTCAGAATATTCCACTGACCATATACCAAGTTTTGCATTCATGTGTTGAGGTTAACTAGATAAAATTATTTGGTGTAGAAAAAAAAAAAATCTTGGTAGGATTAAGAGCATTGTACATTCATCTCTGGGGGCTTTACCACATTCCTTCACCACACACTTTACGTCCCTTTCTTCAAGAGGACAGATATACTGCAAAGTCAATCCTTTGATTGATATATATAGGTATATATCAATCCTCTGATTGATATATACAGGTTCTTATAACAGGCAACACAAAAGAAGAAGAACAACAAAGTTTGTCAACCAAGAAAGATTATCCAAAATGTTACCAAAAAAAAAAAAAAAAGTAAATAAGAACCTTTGTGACATAGGAGAGATAGGAAGTTATTCACATTCTGTTCCAGGAATAATTATGCTGATGTTCACATATTTGCTTTTCTATTTTGTCACTGCTTAACCTTCGCTCTCCCAAGAGGAAAGACACTTGCCACTGACAAATTATTCACATTGTGTCAAATGACACTAATCAAGTAATTTATTAGCATAAGTTTTCAACTGTTCCTCAGAACAACAGCACTAAATAGACGATTAATTCTCAAGTCATGCTGTGGGTATTAATAGCAGTTGAAATGGAGAAGGACAATGTAGCAGGAACAAGTTGGTCAATTGGATAAACAACATAACCCCAAGTAACTTTATTTATTATTTATTTAACATTCAGTTCGATCTATGCAGTATTTAGGTTTAAAAAATAATAATAAAAATAAAATATTTTTTTTCCTTAAGGATCAGCAAGGAAATAATGCTCCAGGGGAAAGGAAGATTATAAAGATGTGCTATCTGATTAATAAGGAAGAGTTTATTTCCTTAGTTGTGCTTCACTTGGTTTCACACCAATATTAAGTGGTCATATTTTCAGAATACTTCTTCATCATTCCCCCTCTGAAGATCATGTTAACAACTGTCCATTGTTTTTATGCAGTCTCTTTTGCAAGTTCTTTGTGAAATTTGAATTGTGAAATTCTTCACAATGGTCAACAACAAGTATCCTTGCAAATTATTCTGTTGGTATGTCTAAAATGAAGACTACCACTACAGACACAAGAAAAGAAAACTAGTCAGCCTAGTGTGGAGCTTTGTACAGTACAAATGTACCACCTCCTGGCAGAATTAATTATTCCCTAAAAAACTGTGTATTCAGATGCCTTTTGTTAGTCAAGCTAGGTTGCTCATAAACTACCTGTGCTAATGTGTTATTACAACAGAAGATATTTTTCAGGTATACTCTGCAAATCACCTAAAGTTGGGAAATAATGCTCAAATCTCTTGGAAATTCTATAATACTCAAACATACATTTAGACTAAAAACATTTTTTTTAAAAGATAGTATTTTTCTGCATCTTACACTAACTTAAGGGCGTCTGGGCTTGAACATTTTCCAAATAATTTCCAAAATACAGATGTTTATTTTATGTACTTTAGTTAAAAGTCTAGTTGCCATTGACTGCCTCCATAGCTTCTGTAGACAAGAATGTGAGTGAGAAGATAGGCCAAACACCTCCGCAAAGTGCATTTTTGGTCATCTCAAACTTAATGCAACTAATTATTTTTTTTTCTTTGATTTTCTTCTTAAGTAAATAAAATCTCACTTTTAAATAAAAAGTAAAATTACAAAAACTTGATGCTGATTATGAAATTAAACATTTGATTTTGAAGATGTTAGATAAAAATATTTTGAAATTTTTAGAATTCTTTACTTTGGGTTTGATAATAATATTTCATGTTTCGCCAAACACTTCTGTAAGTACTTTGATTCAGCAATATTATTTATTTATTTATTTATTGCAGTGTACATTGTTTTAGATTTTGGTGCAGATCTTATTTCCCACAGAATGCCATTCTCAGCAGCTGTCTATGAGCAAAGAAACACATACAGACAAGCTTGTGACAGGTCCTTTTGGCTCACCTTCTCCCTGACTCATCCGGTTAAACTGAGTTTAGGTGCTTTAAAGATAATGAGGTACTCAGTGAGTATAGCAAATGAATTGGTATTTTGCTAATAAGTGAGTCTCTGGTCTTCTCACTTACCCCTGCTTGGCAGAAATCAGGTGGAGAAAAACAGATCCAAGTGCTAAACAAGTTCTACCTCATAATGTTCCAGCTCAGTAAAAACACCTAATTTGCAATAAAATTATGATGATATAACAGGAATATTTACTTAGCAATACACTGGTCATTCTGTGCACTATTAAAGTAATTGAAATGTAAGAAATATCTGGCATTAGTCTGAGTCTACACTGTATTTTTATTAATATTATTTCTGTTTAATTAAAAAAAAAAATCCTACCATATTTCTCTGCATTTCACAAACAATTACTTATGAATATATTTCTTGTTGTTTGTGGTGGTGGTATTTTATTTTATTTTGTTTAATTTTATTTTATTTTATTTTGTTTTATTTTATTTTATTTTATTTTATTTTATTTTGATGGGGACATAAATTGCCTACCTATCCATAAGAACTCCTGGACAGTAAGCATGCAGAGAGCTGTTACTGAGAATGTTACTGAAAACTTTAAGGACTTCTCTCCTGAATTATTTGCTCAGCAAAATAAAGCTGGTTGGTCAGGTTAAGAGAGATCATTCTGTTGGAAAAATTCTGGAGTCAATAGGACTCTTCCAAGCTGTACATTTTAGTAGCATTAGGCTGTTTGAATTATGATGGAAGTTCTGATATCTACATTCTGATGAATATATTTTCTGCTATAATTTGAGAGCAGCAGTAGTTAGGAAGTTATGCTGCTCCCTTGTGTGATACCTTCATCCTGGCTGACAACTGTTTCTCTTTTCTTCTCCTCCTTCTGGGCTAGGAGGAAAACAGGCACTGCAAAAAGGCTGGGTTCATTCTGTTTCCATTACGCTGAACAAGTTACTTCTTCCTTCCCTCTGCACGTTATATCCTCCCACTAGCTGCTGTTCCCCTCATTTCCCTGGCTCCATTGATAGTATTATTCCATAGAAGAAATCTAAAAATTTCAGGTGAACAGCAAACCTGATTTGCATTTATCACCTGTAGGGATGCTGTGAATCTTACTCCTCACTGCTGACATCCTATTTTAAAACCAAGTACAGTTTAATTGATGTTAATTGAAATCACTTCAATTATATTCCACACCTACTGCTGTCCCTACTGAACAGCCGAGCTGTAATTTTGATAGTTGGAGCTGGCTTTGTAAGGACAACTATATCTGTATATGCTGGCTACTAATTCTGTTTTTCACATTTAAAATCCAGACAATGTTTTGGGGTAACACTTTAGAAACACATCCAATGTATTTCTAAACATGACATGGAGACAGGTCATGAAGCTGCAGTCAGCTTTCTATACCATGCTGCATTTTCTTGCTATCTGCCCAGACACACATATTTGGGTATTTTCAAGATAAAACCATCCAGTGGAGATGTACACTCTCGTTGAATTTACACACAGATGTTTGGAATTAGCTTATCATTCAGGAGTCATTTTCACCGGAGTCCCAAAAACAAGGAAGACACAAGTTCCTAAAGACTAAACAAGCATTAACTCTCAGGATGTCCACTGCTCCACCTGAGTCTCCATCCTCTACATGACTGCAGGAAAACACTGGCAAGGCAGATATTACCAAAACATCTGTTAAGAAGAGGGGTCTGATGGAAAAGGTTTTATGGTCCTCTTGACTCACACAGAGGAATGAGCTGGGTAGAATTCTTGATAAGGGCAAGAATCTAAAATTATGATATTTTTCTTCCGATAAACTAAAATCATGTGTATATTTGAATAAAGGCAGTCACAGAAGCTGAAGGGGAAACAGCGTCACAACTAGAAATATTAGGTTAGGTCTTCTCTTTGGAAAATTCCAGAAGGATTGAGCCTATTTAGTAATTTAACAGATTCATGAAAAGGCACAACTACAATGGGGAATAAAATCAACAGTAACAAAAACAAAAACAAGGATACACACAAATAAAAAGCAGACAATCAAAAAGCAAACTTAGACGCCCAAACACATTTCTTCAAAATATTTCCCCCAAGTTATCTGAGACAAACATTCTTCCAGTAAACAAACAAACAAACAAATAAAATCTATGTATAGAAATATCCATTAAAATACTGATGGAAATTTCTATTGCTGAGTAGTCATACTCATACTACACTAATTGTAGTAGATACATATGCCACAGAGGCAAATATTAATTACCAGCATTTTCTTCTGAATTATTAATTAATTTCTACTAAGCAATATATAGTTACAACAATTCATTATTTAAAGATATTTTTTTAATATTGTCTCGTGATTAGATGTCTGCTAGAGGTAGTAGTGGAGTCCTTCACAAAACAGCAATTCGTTCTGAAAATCTACATGCCACAGAGTTTAAATTAAAATAAAAAATAAAAGGAGTTTATACTTCTTTCACCGAGCTATTTTTTATTTATTTATTTTTTAAGTTATGAACTGTTGTATATATTCCCAGGGGCAGGTTGTGACTTGTACATTTAGGAATGACTCAGGCAAGTGAGAATTGCCTCTTTCAGTGCTGACTTGTGAATACGGAGATGCATAAATCACTTTGCTTCTTTCTGGGTTCACCAAGACAGCTCAGCAGACCAGCACACAGAATCTTGTGATGTGACTGCATCAGCGCTTGAGGTACAACTTTTTTCCTCAGCTTAGACCACTCCATTAATTATTAAGGGAGCTTTCCCAGCTGCCAGGACTGTAGTTTTCCTTAAACCTCAAATATATAATGAATTGGCCAGTTAATACTTGATCAATGACAGGCCTTCACTGTGTGTGAAAATTTCTTTTAATGGAGTGGAATAAAAATATCTAGCAAACAATATTTGGCAGTCCTTTAAAATAAATAGTAAAGTATTTTCTTCAGCAGCATTCAGTTTAATAACGTTATTCACAACAAAGTCCTTGCTCAGCTTGTTTTATAAAAGATATCATATTGATACATTTAACCATCTTCAGATGGTTAAAAATAAATCTACAAAGGGGATCTCTGCCTTCAATTTTAAAAGGTACAGAAAGTACCTCTTAAAGTGGATATTTTGAGAACCTGGGATGGATACTGAAAAGAGTGAAGAGATTTATATTTACTTATCTGTTCTCATAACATCTCCTCTGTGTAAAGGTTTATTCATTTTTCAATATACCAAAACCAACCAACCAAAGGAAAAACAAACAAACAAACAAACAAAAAAAAAAAACCACCCTTCCACTAATGTTAAGCAAAATCCCTTAAAAATGTGTCTAGTCATCCTCATTCAGTGAAGATAACCAGAGAATTATAACCACACTTAAAGAATCAACTATCCACATTTTACCTTGTTCTCCTAGTTCTCAGTATTATATCTCATGACAAAGGTAGAAGCAGTATATTTAGAAAGCAAGACAAAACAAAACAAAATCTGTACAGCATCCATTATACATGCAAGCATCATTTAGTGCATACAGATATTTCATTCATTTTTATTTTATTTCTTTTTTTCTGACATGCGTACATTTAATCTCCAAAAACTTAAACCTTGTGTTTCCATCCAAAAATCAAGCCTTAAGTTAATAAACCAAATCACTGTGCAAGTTCTAAAATGTAAAAACATATCCCAGCTATCCCATCACCTCTTTTCCCAAAGATAGCCAGAACCCACAGACACCACTTCAACCCAATGCTCTTTGGATTTCTAACACCAGAAAGGCACATAGGCATCATTGGACCCCGAGAAAAAGGCAGAAGCAGCAGGATCTGGAAACATATCTTTCACTGTCCCATCTCAGGTGTTGCCATATGGTATTGCTTTGTATATGTACATGTCTTTCATGCTCAGCTTTTTTACATGGGCAGTCATTCATCATCACTGCACTGGATTTAACATGCTGCCAGTACAGCCTGCACCTCTCCAGGGGTTCCTTCTGCTTTGGGTATGCAAACCCCCAAATCATTGCTTATTTCCTACAGCCCAACATGTTTCCCTGGGCAATTTAGCTTCATTAGAGTTACTGTAAAACCGTCCAAAAAAATTAATAATAATAAAATCATTTTTCTGCTAAAGTGCCTCTGCATAAAACATTACAAATTTAAATTAGGAGTTCATGGCTTAACAAGACCCTGACCTTGCTTAGTGTAAGGTCAGCAAAGACTTTCCTCTACTGGCAAAAAAATGCTTAGTGAATAAAGATTTTAGAAACAGTATCATTATTTTTAAAGGCCAATCCAAAAGGTTGCAGCATATACAGCAACGCTACTTTTAAATCCAAACACCAAACTGAAAAATAATGTGTGCCAACATCAAAAGCAGTGGTTCACCAGGTAATAAGATCAAAGCAGTGTGCAAACTAAGGGAGACATTTTGTAAATTACATGTCTGGAATGACAAAAATGATAGTAATAATGACACATAATATATATTACATAGACCTATACGTAAATACAATAAGCATTAGCATAATATATATTATATATTAGTAAAGATTAACCATCATTTATATGTTTTTTATATACACACATATGTGCATGTGTGAATGTCTCTGTGTGTACTTGCATGGAAACTTGATTTTATATATACAAATGATTTATTTCTTTGAAACAATACACTTTTTGGAGTTTCATTTTACAGAGTTCAATGACTGGGCAGCGATAAGTGTTGCATATGGGATAAGCTAGTTACGGGTAAGTGAGGACAGACTGACCTTTTAATGCAATGATTTGCATGTTGTATCCCTTCTCTGTACTTTTTGCACCTTACTCCTCTTGCTCTATCGGGCTTGCTAAATTAGTAAGTCACATTGTGACTATCATGCCTAACAGGAGAGGTCATTTGGTGAAGTCTGGGCCAACACATCCTGCTAGAACACTATGTGACATCTTCAAAATCCCTTTCTTTCCTGCAGGGAAAGAAAAGCTTCATGAGCTCTGCTGCATCAAATGCATTAATCTGCAAGTGGTACTTCCAAGAAACAGAAATACTGAAAATTTGTAGTCATACAGACAAAGAACCACCCAAGCCATACCTAGCTGCACCATAGTGAAACTACAGGCATCTGTCAGTGTGACAGCCTTCTACAGGGATAAATAGTGGAACTACTTTCATGTAATGACATTGTCTTAAGAGTTAAGACAATGAGTTAAGACATTGTCTTAACTCTGTGAAGCACAGCATCTTGAGAAGAGACATAGTGGATGGTAAAGGGTGAGAGAGGTCTGGGGTCACTGAATCTGTAGTTGTTTTGGCCAGAGGTTGTAATTATGGCATTGGAAATGATACCAAGGGTGAACACACAGAAATGTGAAACTGAACCCCATGTACAGCTCTATCAGGGGAACTGAAAAACTTTTTATCTCCAAAATTCTTCTGGCAAATTAGTGTATAAAGTACAATTCCTCATTCATTTCTGAGTGTAAAAGAAAATAAATCCTATTCCTTTTTTTATTTATTGTTATTATTATTTTTTAAATTTTAATCATGTCCCATTTTTGTGGTAGTTTTTATATGCTGATTTTAATGCCAATGCCTACTGCTGTCTTTAAAACTAACACCTTTGAGAAAAAGTTTCAGCTGGATCTCAGTCAGGCCTCTAGAATTAATCCTCTTCTGGCATAAGAAAATATGAACCCAGTACAAGCAGTGAACTGCAGGGAAAATATTAGTAGTTAGATGTTTAAGTGCCTAATTTGCTGCTGCTGACACATGGGCAAAGAGATACAGTGTCTAATAACTAGTAATTAAATGGTGTTGAAAATGATTGGGGTTTTGAAATTGAGTCCACCACGACAAAGAACAGATGAAAAGCTGAAGCTTACAGTACTGGAAGATTGGTCTTAGGGTTTTCTAATATCAATAATTTAAAAAATAGTCATTTGATATACAGTAGGAAAGTGAATAATCAGTAGCTATGCATTCTGTGGATTTAGAACTCATACTAGAGAAAATTGCAGCATGTACACTGTTAGTCAGAATGCAATAATAATTCAGTGTCTATTGCAGTGTATTTTTTATATATAACACCGCATCACTCTAAAGTGAGCTTTCTGGTTGCAACATTTTATGTGAATCATTAATTCTTACACTTAAAAAATGTGTACCCTTGAGCTATAAAAGATATGGTGCGCCTTCATTCTTTACAATCTGCAAAAAAAAAAAAAAAAATCTTCCTGATAACAATCATTTTGAAGCAGATATAAAGAGTGACAACACCAGTTGGTTTTAGTAGCATGCAGTGATTCTTTCTATAAAGCTATTTAATACAAGTCTGCCTCTTATAAAGCTATTTAATACAAGCCTGCTTCATGCTGGTTTCCATTTTCACTGATGTTCTCTACAGCTCATCTGGTTTTAAAAGGACAGGAGCCAAATCTATTTTCAGGAAAGGCAGGGTAAATGGGAAGAATCGAATTGCTCTGGCCTGTCACAGGCCATGCTGAGCTCTAAGTTGTTGCTCTGTTTTAGTGTGTAGGTGGCCATTGACCCTCAACACCCCCCAGTACCATGCTCCAGGGCTGCTTCCCAAAGCATACAATGCTGTTTCTGCTGCTTGTTATACCCACCAAAACACTAACAATATTAGCCATAAACAGAAAGCTAAGAACATGCATTCAAATTATTGGGGGGTTCCATCATCCTGAGTGATTCCCCACCCTATCTAAAATCTTTTTTCTGCTTTACAGAGCAGAAAAATAAATAAATAAATAAATAAATAAATATAAATAAATAAATATAAATAAATAAATTATATCGGCCTCAGATTCATCAGCTTTAAAGGGATTGTATTTGCTTGTAAGACATAGCTTTCTCTTCTACAATAGTAGTAGCCATTTCATAGCTCAACACATCTCCTCATTGAGTTTCTCTCTCCTCCATTTCTGATACCAAAGGCCACAGTGTTGAATTGATTCAGTAATGAATAGTGAGAAGTGGGTGAATATTCATCATGAGGATTAAAATGCAGATTTTTTCTCTCTCTCAGGACTTCCTAAACTAAAAATATTCTAGGGGTTGCAGGGTTAATGAGTCTTATTTACAGAAAACAATTTGAGGGCCTATTAAACTTCTACATCAAGTGAAGATGAGCCTTGACCTATGAAGTTAATAAACAAGGGTTTCCACATGCCCAAGATAAATGCCAGGTTATAATTAGCAGCCCTGAAACTCAAAGGAATCAGCAGACAGATGTGGATTTCTTTCAGTGATACTGAACATCTGATGATACTTCATACATTTCAGTGATACTGAAAAGTATGAAGAGAGAATCCCAGAGGTTTGCATATCTGGCAAAATGGATAATAGGTGGACTTAGCTTTTTTTAAGTGATCTCAGGAAATTCCCATACTACTACACCGATATACTTGACCTGTTACCTCATAGCCCCACTGAGTCCTACTAATGCAGTGGGGAGATTGAGGCTTTGAAAAGCCTAAAATTGAGGTCTGCTTTCATTTATCTTTCACTTAAGCAAGTTTTTTTTGATTTTTTTACAATACTTACTGATAACAGTTTGAGAACCATGTAGCCTCCAAATATTAAAGATCTGGAGCTCATAATACGAAAAATTAAAATTATGTTTAAAGTGCACCTGTTCATTTACCCATATAACAAAACATAAAAGCAGCAAATTCTTGCTCCAAATCCTTTTATTTTTTTCAGGTGTATGAATTTTCTTAACATAATCAGTAGGTGAAGTTTATGGACCAGATTTTCAAAGGTACTCAGACATCAAAATATACAGCTTAATATTTGGAAAGTTTTTTTTTCTCCTGGCTTTAGGAAGGTATATGCTGCAAAAAGTTTGAAATCCCCATTAGCCATCCTTGAAAATGCAAACCTATGTGAAGATTAAATACTCTGTTTGAACTCAGGAACAAAGTTTCTGTCTTCTAAATTAATGACTGCTGGACAGCCACATTCTAGTATGAAGAAGAGGCATCAATGTAAAAGTTTAAATGTAAAAGGAAAGTAAGCAATTCAGATAAGCTAGATACAACCTTCCTGTTTAGCTATGTAGTTGGAAGAGAAATACTTATTCTTTGTGCAAGGCACATTTCCTTGGCTTTATATGAAAAATATATCTGCACATTCACACAGAAAAGAAGTAGACAATAAAGTACATGCATGTATTATGACAGATTGTCATAATATAGGTTGTTACAGTTCCAATTCATCTGTGCTGAAATAAGACACATGATTTTAAGGAAGTAGAGAAGTATAAGACATTAATGCAATTTTAACAGTATCATCCACAATTTTATACTGAGTTAATTTATCCTGTTCTTTGGGTCTCCACAGATACATTGGTATGCGGCCTGAGCTGCCTAGTTTAATTCAGTCTTGCTAGCACTCTTCTATATTGCACACATTTCTGTGGCTTCCATGAAGGTATGCTCTCAAGTTTGTTTGTCAAAAAGATAAAAACTCAGTTGTATCACTTTCTGCATGAAGTTTGTGGGTGGTTTGCTGAAGTATAATCATATCTTTAATTGTATCCATTGGGAACTACAACCCCCTCCTACTTTCAGGTTCTATCTTTGAGCTAGCATAGCTGCAACTTGTACTTCATAATAAGAACATGGAAGTAGTTAATGACCACTGGTTAATACATGTTTGGCAATAACTGCATGAGATTCCTTAGTTTAGTTGTTCTTTCCAGTGGTCCATCTCACACATAAACCACCACAGGACTCAAGGCTATTCAATATACCATTGTAACCACTGTAATATGGTTGAAATTCCAGTCAGAAACATTAAGGAATTTTTCCATTCACAAAATAAATAAATAAATAAATAATATGATACACTTGGACCTGCCTAGTTTGGGTCTAAGCATTTACTGTACCAGACTGTCATTAGTAAACTACAAACTCTGTAACTCCACTCAGGATTATATTTCTTTTTATTCTTTTGTACTACTCATAGTATTTTTAATAGTACACCAGGCCTAAAGTCCAATACTCTGACTCTGTCACAGACCAGTAATTAAGAACTCACTTCCCACCTAGTGTCCCCTCAATGCATTGTTAAAGGAACAGGAGCACAGTGTATGGGATAGAATATTCTTCCTGTACGTAGCAGCCTTTCTCTCACAATTTCAACCACTGCAATCTTAGTTTATATTAATGCAAATTTTATTACAGTTCATTAATTTATGTTTCACTCAGTTGCCCTTTTTTCTTTCCCTATGCTTGTCATCATAAACACATAAATGCTTTTCTGGAATCTTTTCTCGAGGAAATAAAAAAAAAATATCAAAGGAAAACAAAAACAATTACAAAGAAAACTCAAGCATATCATTATATGTTATATTCCAGCCCTTGGATCTTAGCTGGAGGGACTTCCTGAACTAGAGGTAGAGATTTCTGAAAAAAATCAGAGAAAAACAACAACAACAACAAAAACATACAGACCTATACAATTCTATCAGCTCTCTAACCCAGGCAAATGTTTAAGAAGAACTCCCACAACAATGTGCTGTGAGAAATGTCTTATTTTGTTGTTGTTGTTGTTTATTTTGAAGCCACTAGTAATATATTTTGATGCTTCTTAGTTCTTAAGTGAGTAAAGCTTTCAGAATTCCTCATTCAGCTCACCAATGCCAATAATGATTTTATTTACTTTTATCATGTCCTTTGTATAGTTGTCTTTTCCAGGATGAACACCCACTTTTTCCTATGTGAGATCTTTCACACCTTCGTTAACACTTATTTTCTTCTGCACTTGTGCACTATGGCATTTTTAAGGCTGGAAAACTAAAATAGGATCTGAGAATTCAGAAACTACCAAACGTTTGGTGAGCTTCATGTTGTTACTTCCTAAGACTTAAAACAGAGCCAAACATTCCTGTACATGCTTTGGCTTTCCTGTATGGTTGCAACAGCCCAGTGCACCCTATGATTAATTTGCTGTTATTACATGGCATATTAAATGGCAGCTGCTGTATATACTAGACTGGTGAATCAGTCTTTGCTCATGTAAGCACCTACTGGAAAATACAAACAGAGGAAGCTAAAATAAGTTGGAAGGTAAATCAAACCAAAGCTTAGAAAATCATCATGGGCAATATTTAAATTCTCTATGGCCAGTTGCAAGCCCCTTGCATTAATTATCAGAAAGTTGTGATTTCTTTGTAAAAATAAATTAGTTTGCATCTGAATAAAGAAGATAAGCACAATTAAAAATTAAAATAATTCAAATTTTGAATGGTAAAGCAGAAATATTACAAGCATGTTGAAGATCGTTCTATTTCTTAAACAAACAGGATCACAGAACCTCAATTTTCTTTTTAAACATAGCATTATATATTGTATTTCTTTCACATTGATAGGAAGGAAAAATGAATACACAGCTCGCAATTTAATGTTAATTCAAGTCCTAATTACAGAACCAAAAAAAAAAAAAAAAAAAAAAAAAGTTTAATGAGTTAATCAGTTGTCTCAGACAAAGGGGATAAATGACATCCAAATTTTGAGTTTTGTTTAAACATTTCTGTTCCTCCCAATGCCTCTCAATAATCAGAACAGGCTGTTCTGAGTAATTAGCAAGACAAAAATCAACCATCAATGTTGATATAAATCATCATAAGTCCAATCAAGTCAGTGAGTTACAAGGTCATAAATGAAAGTGAGAAGAGCATGGTTTCTCTTTGAATTAATTGGAGCTGTACCAGTTTATATCAGAAAATTGCTCAGGAGTAACTCAGCCATATGTGCATCAGCACAGAAACACTTGCAAACTATGACATATTTCAGCACCTAAAGTGATCTGAGAAAAGTCTACAACATGAATAAGCAGTGTTAGCCTTAATCTTCTTTAAAGTTGCATTGCACATTGAAGTGAGCTGGTGTTCAGACTGAAGTGATACTAAAATCAGTGTAAAATCAGCAAGAGCAAGACAAAAAATCTTGTCCTGTTTTTATCTCTTTGCCCTACTAGCTCTTTATTTTTCAATGATTTGTTAAAGAGAGTAAAACATTTGTAAATGGATTTTCATTTGTTCTTGCTTGCCACATGCTGCAGGTCTTCCTCATGTGTTCATCAATGTAAAACTTTACTTCCTCCTCCCCACACCTCTCACCTCAGTTTACACAGCGGATGACCCACACCACTTTTACTTTGACCTTACAGCTTATTATAGTACATTTGTGTTTGGCTGTGACTAAGAGTGGAATAATGCAGCTAGCAGCTGCTTTCATCTTGAATGATACTGCAGAAGGGGTCTTTTATCTCATTATCAAATATCAGAGGGTTGTTTTTTTGTTTTTTTTTTTTTGTTTTTTTTTTTTTATAATTAAGAGAAGATTCCTTCTACTGAAAGGAACTGCAAAAACAGTAGAAAGATGAACATAAGGGCTCGTGTCTTTGTTATTATTATAATGTTATTTATAATGTAATATTAATGTAATGTATGTAATAATGTAATGCGATGTAATAATAATGTAATATATTATAATTTTATTATTTTTATGTTTTAATATTATTAATATTATAAAAACTAACATTATATTGGTTTAAAGAAATTGTTAAAGGTTTTTTTGTTATCAACAAAAACAAGAGTCTGTAACCTACTCTATCTCTGCAGGGGCTCTGAAAACAAAATAGCCAATTCCCTTGGCACAACCAGGAGCTTTAACACATGCATCTTAGCTGGATGGTACTGATTACCTGATTATACACTTATACAATCTGTTTCTCATCCATCGCTAGAAAAAAAAAAAAAAAGAAGAAAGAAAGGAAGAAAGAAATGATTACATAAACGTATATATATATATATAAAAAAAAAAAAAAAAAACAACAAAAAAAAACAGGATAAGTACCTGTTTTTCAAAACTAAAAACATTTAATATCCTGGCATCCCTGAAGATAACGAAGTGAGATTAAAAGATGGCCAGGTCCAACACAATGGAACATAATAAGTTTTTTTTCCTCTTCTGTCATTTGCAAATACAATGCTTTTTGTTAAACTCATAATAGGAATAAAGATTTTGTTGAATAATATTCTTAAAACCTTTGCATTAAGGAGATACACTAGATATGCCTACTTCCTTGATTTTTTTTTTTTTTTGATTTTGTGTGTGTGTGTGTGTGTGTGTGTGTGTGTGTGTGTGTGTGATTCCTACAGTATCACCTCACACTACAGAGACAGGAAAAGGTTGAACTAATGTGCTGATATGTTATGATAAGTATGACACAGAAATTCTGACTGGAGACAGTTCGTGCATCTCCTGCAAGACTATACTTGTGTTTGTACAGTATCTACCCACCCATACTTACAATGAGTGTTATACTTACAAAACAGTGTTATGAAAACCACTTGATACTTCACACCTTCAGGAATAATCCTTAACATTTTCCAGATGTGATCAGTAGTAAACTGTCAGTCATTTTTCATTGGGACCAATATTTACAATTTAAAATTTCCAGATCCCTAAGGAATCTCTGATTTTTTTTTAAATGTTTTGTACTCTCTTAGAGGAGGAAAAAATATTTGAATATATCACATGAAAATATTTTATGAATATTACCAATAAGGACTTTCTACCAATATTAATAAGAGTATTATATATATTTTAGTGAATGTGTAAATCATACACTGAAGACTGCAGAACAACTGCTCTATTCCTATAGAACCTGACCCAAAATCCCTGAAATACAAGCAGAATTTTTTAGTGGCCAGACCTACTATGAATAAAATTAAATTATAATTTGGAAGTCCTTATCTTTAGCCCAGTGAGAGACAGGCTATCTGCATACAGTATTCCTGATGCTTATTCATATAACATTGCAGTCAGAGAAGTCTTCATGAATGGAAAAAGGCCTTTCCATTACCTAAAATACCACTGACAAAAGTCTGGGCAGAGATGCAGGAAGAAAATCATTTTCTTTCCATACAGCTCAGTGTGCCCTCAATACAAAATTATTTCCTGCACCAAATTAATGAGAAACATATAAAATATTCTTTTTTTCTTAACACGTTTACATTCATCACATAAGAGATACTTCTACTTAATTTATGTCAATAACATACACTTTCTTCCTTTCAACTATTTCACACTCAAACCCGCCCTTCAAATAAAAGGACATTTAACTCTTATTTTTCACATTTCAATCTACCAAATACATTCTAATATTTAGTTTATGAATTAAACCTCCTTGCTTTGCAGTTTTTCTTTTTGAGCAAATTCATAAGCTTACAAGATGATTATATCAATCTTTTATGATCTCCCTTTCTTTATTAGTGCTAATCTTGTACTGAAGTGTATATAGTAGTCTGTCGATACAACATACTATAATTATACCAAACCTGTACTGATCTTCCTTAGTTTATGGCATCAGCCTCCACTGTGTTAACCTGAGCAGAAACGTCTCAAACTATAAACATACTAACAAACTGCAGTTCGTTGTATGCTATTGAATGTCGCTCCTCTATTCAGCCCTGACCACTCTCAATAGATTATTATTTTGCAGAAGTTTTTTTTTTTTTGAGTATATCTTTCAAGCTAATTTTCCCTGGGTTTTCATTTTTCACTGTAATTATAGATTCAATCTATTTGTACTGCTGTCAACTGCATATGTGTGTGTGTGTATATAGACTCCTAAATGTGCATACTTTAAGCATATTTGAATCTTTTTTTTTCAAGTCGTTAGGATAGCAACACGTCCTGTACCCCCTTGGACATCCTGCTTACCTTATTAGACATCTCAATTCCAGCATGTTCTCTGTTATTAGTCTTTGTTATTAATATTCTGACAAATCTGGTGACCTACAAAGGGTTTACAGCACTGTTGTAAAGGGGAAGAGCAACTTACATCATCTACCTTAGCCTGTGTAAAGCATTTGACATGTGTCTTTGTCAGTGACATGGACGGTGGGGTCAGCAAGCCTACCAATGACACCAAGCTGTGTGATGCAGTCAACATGCTAGAGGGAAGTGATGTCATCCAGAGGGACCTCAAGAGGCTTGAGAAGTGGGCCTGTGCAAACTTCATGAAATTCAACAAGGCCTAGTGCATGGTCCTGCATTTGGGCCAGGGTGTGGAGACTGGTTTGAGAGCAGCCCTGAGGCGAAGGACCTAGGGGTGTTGGTTGACAAGAAGCTCAACATGGGCCACCAAAGTGCACTTGTAGCCACGAAAGACAACCATTTCCTGGGCTGCATCAAAAGAAGCCTAGCTCGAGCGCAGTGATTTTCCCCCTCTACTCCACTCTCATGAGACCCCACATGGAGTATAGTGTTCAGCTTTGGGGCCCCCTGCACAAGGACATAGATATATTAGAATGAGTCCAGTGGAGGGCCACAAAGATGATCAAAGGGCTGGAACACCTCTCCTATGAAGACAGATTGAGAGAGTTGAGTTTGTTCAGCCTCAAGAGAAGGCTCCAGGGAGGCCTTCCAGACTGGTCTTCCAGTACCTAAAGGGGGCCTATGGGAAAGGTGGAGAGGGGCTCTTTGTCAGGGGGTGTAGTGATAGGACAAGGGATAACAGCTTTAAACTAAAAGAGAGTAGATTTAGATCAAATATTGGGAAAAAAATATTTAGTCTGAGGGTGGTGAGGCACTGAAACAATTTGCCCAGAAAGGCTGTGGATATCCTGTCCCTGAAAGTGCTTTATGCCAAACTGGATGGGGCTTTGAGCAACCTGGTCTAGCAGAGGGGTTGGAATTAAGTAATCTTCAAGGTTCTTTCCAATATGATTTTCATTCTATGATTCCATGATTATATGAAGGATTGAATTGACAGGAATTCTCAGTGAAGCATTGATTGGATCAATCTAGCTTATGCTTTTTTTCATATTTTTTTCTTTTTTTTTTTTTCATATTTGTAAAATTGTAGAATCCCTCAAATTAGCTTCTTCTGTCCTGATAGATACAAAGGATTATTTGTATCATTATATCTTCTAGGATTATTACTGGAAGGTCATGGTTTTCAGATGAAACTTGACAGGTGTTACAAATCTTCGACCCCTTACTTACCTTCATATTAGTCAAAAGCTTTAAAAAGACTTTTACAATTTCCTTCTTAAGAATCCAATATTTTTTCTGGTAATTTTTGTGCTAGATGTTTAAAGGAAACAAACAAACAAACAAGCAAACAAAACTTTGCATATGTCCACTCAGGCATGGGAAAGGTTGTATATCAAAAAACAAATAAAATGAATACCTCGTATATTGATGCATTAGATGTTTATTTAAAAGGTCTCTGGACATTTAAACTGCTTCTTATTTTTAAAAAATTAAATATAGTTTAAGTATAAAATTACAGAAATGCAGACTAATCATCATGCTATAGCATTTAACCGCAACTTGATAGAACAATTTGAAAGAACAAAATCAAGAGCTTTTACATAAAGAGGAGATGTTTCAAACTTGCCTGTTAAATCCACTAGAGAAAATCTGTCCAGTGGTAATCACTGTTTTGCTTGACCTCAAATCTCTGCTGTTGAAACATAGTCATCTCTGGATCATAACTGTTCCTGTCCAAAATACCCCAGATGAAAACTTCAGGAGGAACTAGCCAGAAATTCCAGCTGAGAGGAGCAATGGCAGTCAAAGAAGAGGCAAGGGAGGTTTAGATGATTGATATGTAGAACTGAAGCCAGTGCTTTCACTGGGAAAGTGAGTATTCCATAGTAAAACAAAATGTTCTTTATTCAAGGTAGAATAGCCTTGCTCCAGGGTAAAATGGCTTCTTTGTAACAGATTTTGATTGTGCATGTGTGCATACACGTGTATTTGTATGGAAATAGCAGTCTTTATGTTCTCTAGAGCACTGCTGTCTGAATCTGGATACTGGCAATTAGGATGTCTAGACCACAAAAAGCTAATTCAACTTTAGGAGAAATCATCAACATTTACTGCTCTTTTTAGTTTATTTTTGTCATAAATAAAAAGCAGAGTAACATACAGGGTAATTTGGAAGTGTTTAATATAACAGGGCAGAATACACTTCATTTCACTGACTTGCAGTCCCTAGCTTGCCCTGGAGTTTGGCTGCCTTGCACTGGCTGGCTGTTGTTTCCAGCTCTCCCTTCAGTTTCACCCAGCATCTCCCATTACACTCCTGTCATTTATCCAGTATTACTTCCAGTACTTCCCTTCACTTTTCTCAATATTTGGCTTAGTCTTTCCTGTAACTAACCAAAAAAATTAAGGCAAGTCATGGAACTAAGGGGACATTTGCTTCAATTATCCTTTTTTGCTAATGAAACAGAGAGACTAAGGGTGGGAAGACCCTAACTTGATACTTTTCACCTCAGTAAGAGATTTGCTTGTAAAATGTTTTTGTATGAGCACAGATAACATCAAGTGACCATACTTGTAGGTTGGATTTCTCATGGATTCTATGAAGTACATGTTTAATTTGGTGTTTCAAGCTCAATGGTGGTAGTAAAATAAAAATAAAAATCCCCAAAGCATAACTTCATCCTACAAGTATGGACACTATAAAATGATTGTTTCATATTTCATGCCAGACTAAAATGCTGCTCTGCTAAAAATCATGATAGAAGTAATAAGTAAAAATTGTGGTTTACACATTCAACTAATTTACCCTGTGGTTTGCAAGGGAAAGCTTTCGTGAACTAATGGGTAGGTGCAAGAATTGAAAATAGAAAAAGTTCATGAGGGCTTATGCTATAATTTGATAGTGATTTTCCAATTTCTTACTCCTAATGAGGTGTTTTGTAACATCTTTGTGGGACAACTTTGATATAAGAAATCCTGTTTTTTTCAGAAAGACTTGTATTAGTACATGGGCTAAAAAGATTATCTACTCAAGCATATTTTCATTATTCAGTGTTTGTCTAATCTAAAAGAAGTGTTTGGTTTTGAGATTATTATATTTGAATAAGAAGATAAAATTTCTGTATTAATTTTCAATAAAATTACAATGCAAAAGCCCTAGATTTCCTATTTAATTGTTGTACCTTTGACTTTATTACATTTCCTGGAGGTGTAGTCTGTTCAGAAGTATTTGAAGGAGATGTTTTATTGATCTACTGTGAAAGTCAAATGATTCCAGATGCCAAATTTTACTGAATGTTTAATTCTATTAACATATTTATGACTGTGAGCAAGGAGATAATTATATGGAAAGCAAATAACAGGTGCCAATATATATGCATGTGAGTATGTATACAGTACATTATAACAATTCATAATTATTCATCAATATAGGCAAAGCAAAACCACATACTACAAAGATATTGTAGTGTGAAAAAAGGGAAACTATTGTGCTCTGTAGTTTGTATGCCCTCTGTACTGCAGACAGAACATAAGAGGACTTCCAGATCAAGCAGGCAAGAAATGTACAGGGTTTTTGTTAAGTCTCATCTCCCTCATTCTTAAAAGTAGAGTTACACCTGATCACTTAATTCCCAACTCGACACATTGAAAAAGATGGTTGTGGATGTATGTAAAACAAACATAAGTCAAAAATAATTGAAAGCAATGATGTTAGAAACTGGACTGTAGTTTTAGCTTCTGGCTCAGTAGTATAAAAATTGAAAATAAGCAGACAAAAGTTATCTCATATTGCCACCGAAGATGAGGTATTTCTTTACTTCCTATGACAATTCCATGGTTTGGATTTCAAAGAGAATGTCGTCAGGAACTGTTCTGAGAAATCAAATTTTCATAGATTGTGTAATTCCAGACATATAAAAAAAAATCAAAACACATAAAACTGGATAGATAAAACCATATATCAAAATTACTAGGACCTAAAAACTTAAGAAAAGCAGTGCAGTGTTAACTGAAAGATTATCTGACTGCAATGTCTTATGTCTGACTGCAATATCTTATGATGTATAGAATAACAGACATAGAAGATGAGACCATGGGACCATTTTTTTGCCATTTGTAAAATGCCTTTCACAATGCCAACTTGTTCCTAAAGTTAGATTATAAGACACTCTTAAAAAGTAAACCAAGCAGCAATGCCAGCAGTAAATGCCAGCAGAAAATATATATATATATATATGTATATCTATATATATAATTAGGTGTTTAGGGGACTGGAGCACCTGTCATACAAGGACATGCTGAGAGAACTGGGCCTGTTTAGCCTGGGAAAGAGATGACCTCATTAATGTATATAAATATCTGAAGAGAAATTGTCAAGAGGATGTAACCAGACTCTTCAGTTGTGCCCAGTGACAGAAGGCAACAAGGAGACAAGAGACAACAGGCACAAACTGAAGCACAGGAAGTTCCACCTGAATATGAGAGGGCACTTCTTTACTGTGAGGGTACTAGAGAACTGGGAACAAGTTGCCCAGAGATGCTGTGAAGTCTCCCTCTCTTTTGGATATATTCAAAACCTGCCTGGATTCCATCTGGCACAATGTGCTCTAGGTGATCCTGCTTGGCAGCAGGTTGGACTAGATGATCTTTAGAGGTCCCTTCCAACCTCAGCCATTCTGTGATTCTGTGATTCAATGATATACATATATTTATATATATATGTGTGTGTTATATATATATATCCACACACATAAATAACATTCTCACAATCTAGAACCTACAAAAAGGTGTACACAACACAATAAACTTACTCATGTATTTAAGGATCAGGGTCTGTGCTAATGACAAAACTGATAGGCACAACATGCAGATGGGTAAGGTCAAGAAAGAGGAAGGAAAAAGCAGCAATAACACAAAAATATCTTTGAGACAGAATGTGTGACTTGCTGCCTGCCAAACAGTTAGCAGTAGGCAGTATTGTGTAGGCATCATAGAAGGAGCAAGGCTTGATGAAGAATCAGTAAGAGCATGAGCTAGGTGGTTGCTTGGCTTCTCATATTTTAACTTCTTAAGTGCTGCATGGCAACATTTGTTTACAGTCCCTTATTTGGAGTGCGAAGAACCATCAAAATCACACCCACTGATCCTGGGCCTTTTAAAATGCTTAATTCAGCTAGACAGTCTAGCAAGATGCATTTCAGTTTTCATTTAAACTATCTGGGGACAGAACAGTGGTTAAGAACAAAGTACATGCAGCTGAAAGCATTTTATTTTACTTTAACAGGTATTTTTGGTCAAGATCTGTTGTATTTAAAAGAGAGGAAGTTAATCAAATCATAATTCTTGTGGCACCAACATTTAGTCTTCAATATTTGCAGTTATAAACTGCAA
Source organism: Aythya marila (assembly GCF_965140915.1). NCBI lineage: Eukaryota > Metazoa > Chordata > Aves > Anseriformes > Anatidae > Aythya > Aythya marila. Next base: position 97,071,739 of record NC_139043.1, on the reverse strand, counting down.
CTATGTTTTTATAATCTAATTTATACACCTTTTTTTTAGCTTTTGGATATAAACAGTCTTGGACTTTATATGTTGTCTCCCTGCAACACTTTTACCAATTTGAAGGAAAAGTCAATGCATTTATTCCATTGTGAAACTGTAAGAAACTACAGCACCTAGATGAACAAGACTTGTATCAAGTGGTAATAGGCTCTTGTAGTAGCTTGGTTAAGTCTAAGCTTGTTTAAATTCAACACAATGGTAATCAATTTGTCCTCCTTTCCCACCTCCCAGCACACTCCACATTTTGACAAACATTGTCTATAACCGCATATTCACGATGTTCTATTACTTAAGCACATTCAATTTTATACTATTTTTAAAAAATATTTTATATAGTTAAAAAGGAAGTATACAAATCAACACTTTTTTTTTTTTTTTTGAAAAAATGTATTATTGTTATGATATTCCATTGAAAACTGAGAGCCATAAAAGATGTGGCTTCCTTTGTGTGATAATTTAAATCTATTTAGTAACACTGTGAAGTTCATAAATTTCCTATGTTAGAACCCTACTTCTAAATCTGTAAATTAATTTCCAACCAAATTAACTTTCTATTTTATGTTTGAAAACGCTTGATAGAGACCATAAGTATTCTTCAGTCTTTGAGAAATCAGACTTTTTTATATGCTTTTCTTTTTATTTGGAAGAAATAAGTAATTTGACCTAGTACATAGATACACATCTGTTTAAGCATATGTTCCATGTGTTACACAGTTGATTAAGCATACTTAATCATTAAATTATCTCATATTCAAATTTTGTAACTTCATCAGGCTAATATTTTGGACTGAACTTTTGCATGCAGTATGTTGGCCAACCAAAGTTTTGTTTTGCAATGTTAGGTTAATAAGGGAAGAAGACAAAGGAGAGGAAGAAAGTCATACTGACCTTTTTCTTTGCCACCTAATTAATTACACGTGAACTCTGGAAATGTCCAGTGCTGTTGTGGAATGCCATGTCTGTACTCATCAATACAAAATTCAATAGATCTTAGGAACAAAAAAGAATATTTGGGCAAATCTTTTCTTATGCCCTGCAAGGTAAAGAAATAAACATAGTAGACAGTCTTTGTTTAGCTTGTCTTTATAAAATAATTCTCTGAATTCTATTTTACTTCATTTTTGTAAAGACAGTGGTTGTACATTTCCTTGATATTTTTTTTTTTTTTTTAATTACAGAAAATATCCTGAGCAAAAGAACAAAGTTCACCTCTTTCTAAGAAGTAACCTATTTCAAAACTTTAATTTTGTAGTGACTTACTTTCACATGCCTGTCAAATTATTATCAGTATTCAGGTCACTTAAGTAACTTTAAAAAAAATAATAATTAAAAATCTGCTTTAATCTAAACTACACTTAACTAAGATGTAAGTTTATCTCTCTAACTAGAATGAGTTAAAATACTTGATATACACAGGTGAACATTCAGTCTATTGCTTCCACTGTACATCTTTTCTAGATTCTCTTCCTTTCCTGTTAACTGTACACAACTATTAACCATGCATGGACAAATTTAATTACCATATGAAATCAGTGCCATTTCATAATTTTGCCTCTAAGCATTCTTAATGGATTTTTGTGGCAGTTATTATGAAATGCTGATGACAATTTAGCTTGCTGAGTTAAAATCTGTTCCTACAAAAGTATGACTATCTTCAACTGCAGAGTCTCACTTATGCAATTTAACCTCTTTTGTGAATTGTTTCAAAGCTATTTTTCATTTGGGTATATATGCACTATATGTCAGTCAATAAGTCACAGAGATGCTTAGTGCATCTAAGCATCTCTGTGACATACAAAGTTCCAGATTGTTGGAATACAACATAAAATGGATATTGTTGAATCTAGAAAGCAAATCAAAATGCTTGACTCAATTCTAAATGGCAGCAGCTGAATATAAGACAAAAAACATCCTTTTAAAATAGTGTGATATCATGAAAAAAAATAAAAAATAAAAAATATATTAAAAAATTACTTTATTTTATATATATTTATATATTTTTATATAAAAATTATAAAAATATTTATATTTTATATATTTATAATATATATATTTATAAAAATATTTTATATAAAAATATATAATATATTTATAATATATTTATTTATTTTAAATAGGAAAATATTAATTTTATTATATATATTATATATATTTGTATATATTATATATTTTATATATATTTATATTATTTATTTATATTATTTTATTTATTTATATTTATAAAAATCCATAAAATTAAAAAAAAATAAATCCAAAAAACTTCTAATAACAAAGATTATAAATAAACTGTATTAAAAAAAAATTAAAAAAAAGAAAGAAAGAAAGAAAGAAAGAAAACGGGAGGAAAAACAACAACAAAAATAAAACCTCTAGCGTACTCAAAATATTCTTGGTTTGATTCCCAATTGGATGCAAACAAATATCACCATACCAAAATATCCCCAACAAAAGGAAATGCTGAGTACCAAAATGTGAAGAACATGAAAAGGCTGTCAAGACAATGTACTGATTTAATGTTTCTGGGAAACCTTTGCCAAAAGGGTCTCCATGGATTCCGGTCTTCTTTTTCATGAACTAACAGAGCAGAAAGTATTCATACTTTCTGCCCTTTCTCAAAAGTCTAGCATCTCTATGCTCATGTTCAGAACAGAATAAACTACTAAGAAAGTCAAAATGGAGCCTCCATCTGGCCAGACCAATATGAACTGTGCTACTGAGCTTATCTCAACAAATTGTGCAATGCTTTTACAATGTATTTTACTCTATAATCACTGAATAATTCATTTCCTTTCCCTCTGTTTTTGGACAGCTTTCACTTAGTTCCTTCCTGCTAATACAATGCATGATGAGTATTGTATTATATTGTATTTATTGTATTGTACAGTATTGTAACTGTATCTGTTAACTGAATGAACCTTTGAGCTAAATCAATTCACCACACTCAACCACATTATTTGAACGTAACATTAGAACGTAGTTCTTTTCTAGCACTGTGTTTCTATTAATTTCTCTTAATAATACATTCCACATATAAAGGATTACTGTCTTGAAAGTTTTCAGCAATGCAGCTAATTCCAGTTTCCTTAGGAGTAGCCTCTCTCATACAAATAATCAGGCAGAAGTTATATTCTTGATCAAAGACTTTTTAAAAAATTTTCACATTAAGTTTGTTATAAATTAGACCACACAATTTACTGGTCTATTGAAATTATTTTATTAATCAAGTAAGCAGACACAAGCAAAACAGCGCTGGGCGGCTGGGGAGTCTCCGCTCCGCAACAGCACGCAACTTCCCCTTTCCAGTGTCGCTGTTTTATAGCATTGAAGTTCCGGCTTGTCGAGACTTGTCGAGACCTGTCGAGACCTGTCGACTTGTCGAGACCTGTCCTGAGATTGCGCAGTCTGTTGTTGGGGGTCGTTGTTCTTCCTCCGGTGATCATGCGTTGTGCTTGTGTTCAGGTGGGGTCAAAACAGGATGTCTTGCTTTGTCCCCATGTTACAATGCCGTGAGTTGTGAAACCTTATCTCCTCAGTAGATTCTTTAAATTCTCAAGGACAATGAACAAACCCCTACTAATTTATCACAATCCCTCCTTTTTCTTTTTCAAACATATTTTGTTCATTGAATTTTTGCAATATCTGCTTACTGAGCATCAAAGTTTCTGCGTCTTCCTTCTCCTGCTCAAGAAATTCATACTCAGCACGCACGAGCATAAGTTGAGCTGCCTCTAATCGGCTTTTAACAATTGCGATTACTTGATTGAATATACATGGTCCAAAAGTCAGTGTTAATATAAGTAACAACAAGGGGGCCCTGCTATGGTTGATAGCAGGGTAGTAAGCCAAGGTGAGTAATTAAACCAGGATTCATACCAATTCTGACGAGCCTCATTTTTCCTTTTGTGTTTTTCTAATCCTTCCCGCAATTTAGTCATTGTATCTCTTACCACCCCAGTATGATCTTTACCAGATGGTATTCAGCCACTGTGTGATGGGTATACATATACTCTTCAGTGTGGTATAGAATCCTTGGTATAATGACCACCTGTACACAAAAATCATGAGATGTGTTAAACAATTTTAAAGATAGGCAAGGAGTGACTCCCAACAATGAACATACCCACCTAGTGTTATTTGCAGGAATTAACCATTTATGTGTTTGGTCCATTCTTATTTTTATTTTTTTTCAGTGGCATGGCACAGATCATTTTTATCTCTTGGAACTGTGCCGATACATCTACCTTTTCCCGTAACTTGGGTCAAAGTTATCCCAATTTCCTGACCCCAACTGCACTTGGAAGAATTTGAATATGGGGGCTTAACACTTACACATAGCCAGTACCCTTCAGTTATCTCAGGATTAGTTTGATTTAGTACCTGGAAACTAGCATTTATAACTTTCCACATACTACTCTCGGGTACAACCCCTTTCCTTTTTACAATGCTAGGAAGCAGTGTGGGAAAGGATAACTTTGTCGTCTTATTAGAAAACACTGTAGTAGGTTGTGCAGTCCCAGGTATCTTTACAGTCTGGGCAACCAAACCTTCCCCTAATAACTCTTTATTAGGCCCTACTACCTTGGAAGTCTCGGGTTTTCCCTTCTTTATTAGGATGAGTCCTCCCCTATCTGTTCCGTGTTCGTAAAATCTGACATTTTTCCTAGTACCCAGCTAGTATCGTCCGAGTTTGTTATATTTATATATAGAACCTTGCAAATTTCTTTATTTCCGTGGAAGGTTCCTGTATACCCTATACCATGCCCTCACCACCTGTAACGGGGATCCAATTGTCGGTTACAACTTTGCAGCCCATATCCCACTTGTAAGAATTTATCCCGACCAGCCCCAAGTGTGCAGTCTGTAGCAATGGTTTCACACCCCCGGTATGCACAATAATACACGTTCAGGCATTTACAGTACCCCCTTCCCAGGTTAGAACTTGGGCAGAAATAAAATCCCACATATTCCCAGCATCGGGGCCTCGAGCCCCCCCCGATGTTATCTGGGTTGCAATAACCTGTTGATCTTCGAATCGACTTAAAGTCCATTTAAAAGGTTGGTGGGGGTGGTGTTGAGTCGCTATGCAGGATGAAATCACTGCGAGAACCCCCAAATACCGATAGGAATGGCTGAGGCCCATGTCTTTCCCCACTTATTCACTCCTCTGCCTCACTCGTCAGTTGGGTTGCAGCCAACTACGAGGTTTTAGTTCTTCTCGGCAGCAGTAGTGTTCTTCAGGGGAGAGCCTCTACCTTAACCCACGGTACCTATCGAGTTCGTCACAATGTGAACTTCAGGTCTTTGTTTCCTGGAACAATCTCCCACATCTTGTCACAGGTGGGTCCTTTAACACGGCTGGCATGTGTCCATCCTTTCTCCGCAGTCCAAACGGCTGTTTCTGTAGTAAGCAAAACAACATAGGGGCCTTCCCCATCGTGGTGTTAAAAAGAGTCTCTTTCAAAGTCTTCATTAGAATTGAGGGTGATCAAGTGGCAATTCCAAGTCATAGGGCATACCATATAGCATTTCAAAAGGAGAAATTCCTACATCAGTTCTGGGCTGCATCCATATGTTTAACAGTGCAAGGGGTAAGCATTTTACCCAAGAAGCCTTAATTTCCAGCATAAGTTTTGTTAGTTGTTTCTTAATTTCACCATTCATTTGCTCTACCTTTCCAGAAGAGGAGGGGTGCCAGGGGCTGTGAAAATCCCACTCAATCTCTAAGGCCTGCTTTAATCCTTGCAGTAAAACTTTACACTCATTCAGTCACATGGTCAATTAGGACAAACAAGTAACTCAGTAAAGTCTACCTGTATACTTTGGAAGGGTCAAAGCCCTGGCTCCCGTCCCCCTCTAGATAGGTTACAGAAGACCTTTTTTATTTACCTTTTGACATATGGTACATCCTCTGCATGTGTGCTTCCCTAAAGTATATATTCCTACACAGACATGCTTTCTTAGAACAACATCACACATTGCTTGCACCTCCCAATGACTCTTCTGATGTAAAACAGTTAATATTTGCCTCATTATCACTTTATTCAGCATTTCTCTCCCATTGGGGAGTATCCATTTTCCTTAAAATGATCCACATATTTGTAACATTAATACCTCCTTGGGAGGTTGTAATTGCTCCAAAACCTTTTTTAGAATTTACCCAAATAGATAGGTGGCCCTGTAAACCCCTGAGGTAAAATTGTCCACCTATATTGTTGCTTCCACCCCCATTTCAGAGTCTTTCCAGTCAGAGGTGAATATACGTTTGCTCTCAGGGCCTGAGAGCACTCCATTAATAACACTGTTATTCCAGTCTAACAATTTACTATTTGAATGCCCAATTTAATCATCAAATCCCTTCCCAACAAGTTAGTTTCCGCCTTGGATACATACAATAATTGCCCAGTGATCATTTTATCCCCTGGTCTCAGCTTAGTATTCCCCAAAAGTGGCACTGTTATCCCAGTACCTTCTACCCCCATCACATTTAGGGTTTCATTAGTTAATTTAATCCCTGAAGCTTTACAAGTCAGTAATGACTTAGCTGCCCCAGTGTATTGGGTTTGCTGGCAAGGTTCGGGGGGGGAGGGGGGGTGTGGGAGTGGGAAACTGCAGTGGCAGCCCCCGTGAGAAAAACCCAGAAACCTCCCCGTGGTAGGTAAGGGACAATTTCATCTGGCCCCAAAGAGGACCACTGCTGCCCAGAGCCAAGCCATGAGCAACACAGTCCGTGCCTCTGTGAGAGCACATCCACGAAAACAAACAGACAAAGAAACGAACAAAACCCTGCTGCTCAACAGCAGTTGGGAGAGCGAGAAACCCCCCCCGCAGACACCAAAGTCAGTGCAGAAGGAGGGGCAGGAGGCGCTCCAGGCGCTGGAGCTGAAGCCCCCCTGCGGCTGCTGGAGAGGCCCCTGGTGGAGCAGGCTGTTCCCCCCCTCCCCGATGCTTGGGAAACTGAACAAACATCACAGCAAATATGCAAATATACCAAAACTTCTAGACTGTTACTTAGATAATGCCTACATCACCTTTCCCTGCTCATTCAATTTCAAACAGCTCTGTTAAATACTACATGCCACACCTTTAACACCTTCAGCAACCCTTTTAACACTTCCTTTATCTTTCTCAAGCCCGTACTTTTCTAATACCAACACCAAAGGCTCAGTCAGAGTCCAACTTAATTCCATACCTTTTCCCTCCAAGATACTGAAACAACATATCAATCAATATACCATATTTCATCCCATTTTCCTTCTTTCCACAAAAACAACATTAACTGTAATATGGTGTTATAATTAATAGTTCCATTTAGGGGCCACTCCGCTCCATCCTCTAGTTTATAAAGTGGCCACCATTGATTACAATATTTGATAAGAGTTCTTTTACTTTTTGTACCCTCTCACCCCACTATATCCCTCCAATGTGTTAGTATACATCCTAGGGGGCTTTTCCTCGGGGTTTCTTTGCTTTGAACATTTCCTATTGTTATCTACAGTGGTTAATATTCCACTGTTTTCCTAGAAGCTCTTTACTAGTCAATCCCAATCCCTCCAAAATTCACAATATATAGATACACAAATAAAATCAAACCACTGTAAATTAACTGCCTGTTGACAATTACACTGAGGACATTTAAACCTGATGAGCCAATAATATGCCTGGGCAAATTTTGTTCCCTTAGACATACACCTCAATGGCAGTTCTTATATTTACATATTTACATATTAACATATGAATAAAAGAATACTTTAACAAAAATGCCCGGGCTTTTATATATACAATATACAATGTACAGTTATTATTCCAGTTAGAATTATTCCTCAGCAGCTGCAAACACTATGCCAGTTGCCATTAAAGCTTGCTTACCGTCCTCCTGTCCTGTCCTTTTCTTAAAATCTCGGACATCCCCGGAGTTAATGGGGATGGCCACATATTCCATTCCTGGCTGGGGTCCCCCCATCGCTATTTCTCGTAGGGGATATAATCCCTCCCTTAAAGCAGATTTCTGATTTCTTGCCCTGCTTCTGGTTACCGGCCCCTGTGTTTCATGATCCGATTCCGATTCTCCTGGATTAGCTAATTCGGGGAGTCCATTAAGGACGGGAGCCGTTGGTGCGGGCGGTGGAATATAGGGCGGGGGTGGTGTCGGGACTTCTAAGTCCTTTCTCTTTTTATCCCGCCCTCCTTTTTCTTTTAGAGGATATAGATGCATCCTCACATCCAAATTTATCCAGAGGTGCACATACTCACTTTCTTCTAGACTAAAGAGTTCCTTTGAGTTTACATAAATATTTAGGCCTGACAAACCCAATCTTCAAAAGACCCAAATACAGGCCAGTAAAGGTGGTCTCCTCGAATCTGTTTACCACCCCAAACTTCAACACAATAATGTATCATTTTTACTTTATTCCTTCCCCGCCTAAAAGGGGAATCATCCCAATTCTTAATCATTTGTCCTAACGGACTATCAGAAGGAACAGAGGGTATCCCTACAGCATTGGATCCCTCCCTCATGGGGCCAGAAGGCTTACTTTTCTTCTGTCCCATCTTCCGGAGCACCTTCACACACACACACAATGCTTCCCCCTTTTCGTGGCCCAGTCCCTCGCGGGAGGTGGGAACCGCACTACCGAGGGGTCCGCACTCGCTTCGTCCGCACTTGGACGTCTCAAATGTCGTGCTCCGGGATACCCAACCCCAACCGAACTGAACACCGGCCTATACTTACCCACCCCGTGGGTCTTAGTTCGGTCTTCGTGCACAAAGGTTGCCTGGGGTTTACCGGTTTTATTTGCTTGTGTCTAATTTTGGGTTCGTCGGTGAAGGGTTTGATTGAAAGTAGTCCTAGCGAAGGCCGCTGAAATCAGCGGGGCGCCCCCTCCGAAGGTCTTTCAATCAGATTTGCCTTCATCCGAGTCACGGCACCAAATTGTTATAAATTAGACCACACAATTTACTGGTCTATTGAAATTATTTTATTAATCAAGTAAGCAGACACAAGCAAAACAGCGCTGGGCGGCTGGGGAGTCTCCGCTCCGCAACAGCACGCAACTTCCCCTTTCCAGTGTCGCTGTTTTATAGCATTGAAGTTCCGGCTTGTCGAGACTTGTCGAGACCTGTCGAGACCTGTCGACTTGTCGAGACCTGTCCTGAGATTGCGCAGTCTGTTGTTGGGGGTCGTTGTTCTTCCTCCGGTGATCATGCGTTGTGCTTGTGTTCAGGTGGGGTCAAAACAGGATGTCTTGCTTTGTCCCCATGTTACAATGCCGTGAGTTGTGAAACCTTATCTCCTCAGTAGATTCTTTAAATTCTCAAGGACAATGAACAAACCCCTACTAATTTATCACAAAGTTGATGTTTATTAATAATTTGCTTTCAAATATCGAACAATTGCTTATTATAAATATCTATCTTAGAACAGCTGTCATTTTAGAAAAAAATTATGTACTACTAGTAATATGATTGCAATAAGCCAAATCACTTGGTAAAATTTTGCTACTCAGGATGTAAAAGTAATTCTCTAGACACTCGTTTCTAAGAATGACAATACCATTCTCAGTTTATAAATTATAGAACAGTGCTTTTTTGTGTGTATTTTTTTTTTAAACAACAAAAACATAGACTTTGGAGTTAGAGGTATAGGAATAGTTAACACATAGAACAAACAGAAGATAGAGGTCTACATAGCAAGGTCTTCATATTCTCATACACTAAACTATTAACGGCTACTTGGAGACAAAAAAAATAAATAAATAAATTTGACCTGAACTTTAGCCTTAGTCTGTGAAAAAAAAAAATAAAAAATGATCAGAATTGTTCAAAATGATCAATATTGTTGGAATTAGACCATTTCATGTTCAGAAATGGTCTAATTCCAACAATAAGGAACATTTATCTCTTTAATAAGGAACATTTAGTCTCTTTCCTGCTTTCTTTTTTAATAACTTAATAATATACAGTTAATTTTAAATTATGCAGTATCTGAATGCTAAGCATTCAAATATATCCAACTTTGTTCTCAAATCAACAGCATAATCACTCTCAAGCAAAAGTATTTTGTAGATGAGAGATGAGCATTGTAGATGAGATGAGAGCATTTCCAAAACTCACCATTTTCTATCACATTCATCTCAATCTCACACGGAAGACTATGCAATCAATCAACTCTGTTCACCTGCCTCCTCTGGGCTGGCTTCCATAATAGTGTGTTTGTCTGTAAGAAAAGCAAGCAGAAAGAAATTTTGCAGCTTTCTATTCAATTAAAAGTAATCTTACTTCAAATGAAAACAAAAATGAGAAACCAGCATTAAAAAAAAAAAAAAAAAGTGACATCTGTCTCCAGATAGTGTTTGCAGAGACCTATAGCAAACATTTAACAAATTGAAAGGGTGAGTTTCTTCACTGAGGTCCTTGCAAGTACCACAGCCTTGGTAATTAACTGCTGTTTGCTGTCTAATCTACTATGGTGGCTTGTGATTCCCATTAGATGCATCACCATCTATGTTGGCACAGACTTGAAGAGATAACAGGAGTGAGCTTGAACTCCCAGATCAGATTTCTCTTAACTTTTATTCAGCTAGGATACAGGGCCCCAGTATTAACAATCCTTTTTTACCACCACAACATGCAGATGGCAAGTCTTCTTGCTAAGATCCTGCAAGGGAAAATAAAGCACATAAAAAATTAAAACATTCTCAGAAAATAATATACTTGCTACATCATTGCACAAGACAGATGTAGTCAGTTTAAACTGATTTATTGTGTTTGTTGTTGTTGTTTTGTTTGTTTGTTTGTTTTCCCTGGTGTTGACTCCAGCATCAAAGGAAGCAGAAGAAGTAGTCAATACAGAAACAGCTGTTGGTAGACTTGGAATCACAGAATCATAGAATTGTTAAGGTTGAAAAAGACCTCCAAGATCATCTAGACCACCTACCACCAACATTACACATTAAACCATGTCCCTAAGTACCACAGCCAACCTTTCCTTTAAACACCCCCAGGGACGGTGACTCCACCACCTCCCTGGGCAACCTGTTCTGATGACCAGAAATATAATGGAATAAAATTCAATTTAATCCAGTCTCTCACCTTGTGAGAACAAATATTGGAGCAGAAATTGAAACAACTTCTCCATATTTCATTCACCAGAAAGGAATTCTGCCACTCCAAATGGAAACTAAGGAAAAAAATGTAAATAACAGTTTGCTACTTGTCACGAGTTAATCCTCTATTGGTGAGTAACTCTCTTGTCAATGTTTAAATTATCAAGCCACTCATGCTCAGGACTCCAGACCTTAAGTTTTGCCTTAAGAAAATAAATAGACTCACATTAGACTTTTGAGCCCAGTTAAACAGTCACACAGATATTACATTTGCTGTGACTCCTGAAACCAATTTATGCAGAATACACAACAACAGAGTATTAACAAAACATATATAAAATGAATAGTTTAATAACTTTAAAATGAGAAAGTATTAAAGATATGTTTCATAACCTGAAATCAGTGTATCCCTTAAATAATCCTCTCTAGAATACTTTCTTCTTGGCTACTCAGTTTTTTGTAAGAGCCAAGTCATACAAACTCTTGTTTCTTTATGTGTGTTTTCTACTACAAAATTCACCACAAAACACTCTGAGACATGTAAAAAAGAGCTTTGTATTGTTACACTGTCCTTTAAAATGTCATAATTAAAAGTGTTATTGATTCCCCTACTTGGCTTTAATCATTTGCACTTTTGTTCTATTCTGGCTGCAACTGTAAACTGTTAAAGTTGCTTCAAATTATATGCCAAAATGACTGCTTGGAAAGTTTGAACTACATGAACTACATTTTACATGGGAATTTATAAGGTAAAAATGTTCTTTGACATGGTTCCTTAAATTCAAGTGTTTTAAAACCTCAGAAGGAATAAATGTAATTTTAGATGTACCTTAATGTTTGTGGCTAAATACAGTTAAGAGATTATTTCTGATGTTATTCAAAGTTTTATTGCACCATACTGACAACAAAATCATCACTCACTACGTTAATAAGTAAGGAAGAGAAAAACTGACTCAAAAAATCTTAAAACGCACATGTAGAAAAAAAAAAAAAAAAAAAAAAAGCTATTCTGAAACTCTACTGAAATTAGCCTCACAAGGCAGTATATTCTAAGGATCCCTGTTTCACTTAGCTATGCAATAAATACATAAATAAATAAAAGAAGAAGGAGAAATAATATATTGGGAAACACTACAGAAATGACTACAAACATTAACTATGACCAGGAATTATCAAAAATCAAGAGGGAAATAAAAATCATAGGGATGCTTTACAAGAACAAACAGGATTTTTACAGCAGAGATGTTAGAGTTATTCCAGGAAAACTTAAATAAGGATGAAGTAACAAAGGAATTAAACCCTGCTAACCTCCATTTAGAGGTTGAAGTTGAAAGTTCCTTTTGCTTCCTGACACAGTTCATAATTTTTCAGAATCACAGTCCCCATCTGCTTTTTGCCCATCATTCAATTGTACCAGGCAAGGGAAGACATCACACTTCTGTCCCATAATTGTCCCAGGAGACATTCATATTTGTTCATGCTCATCTCTTTTGACATGAAACAATTTCATTTTGAGGAAATAAGGTTATACATACAATTCTAAACACATGCTTTCCAGTTAGTTTTCTTAGTGCTCAGACCAGTGGTTTACTTTCACACTAATCAGGGATGTCAGATTTTAGGAAAGACCATCTAGATCTGTGTTTCACTTAGCTTGTGGGCTCCTCTGGTCCCCTTGTGGTATTCTTGCAACTTCAGAAACATATTGTGCGTGTGCATATGTGAGAGTATGTAAGTGAACATTTCATGTTCAAGGTGAAGGATTCAAGTGTCTGAAATGAGTGAGGGCAGTGTCACACTTCACTAGAGCAGTACTTCTAATCAGATAAAACTACAGATGTATGTAGAACATGTGTAGGGCATAAGCAGAGGGTTCTGTGTAAAGTTTGGTGTGAAGGTCTACAGTGGGAGTATTTTATGGAGTACAGTCTTGCCTATTCCATCCTATCTTGCCTATCTGCTAGGGCTAGGCACTGGACCAAACAATATTCAGATGCAGCTGGGTTTTGTTTCAGAGAGCACTAGATGGTTCACAACAAAAGAAAGAAATAAACAAAACCAACACTAGTATTTTGCTCAGGAAAAAATGAATGTTTGTGGAATGTGGGAGGTCAGGAAACGGGGATGATATGGGACCAAATTGAGGAGCTAAGTTATAAAATCTAGATTAGTTTTTTGCACTTTCCTTTCTGAGAAGAGCCTACCACCAGGTAATTAAGGTATTCTTTGGACAAGAAGAAAAAAAAAAAAAAAAGAGAGAGAGAGATTTGATTCCAACAGATGGATAAGGGAACAGATGGTACAGTTTCAATGCATTAACTACTTGAAGAAAAGAAAACTACTGTCTCCTTTTATAGCTATAGAAAAATAAAATAAAATAAATAAAATAGAATAGAATAGAATAGAATAGAATAGAATAGAATAAAATAAAATAAAATAAAATAAAATAAAATAAAATAAAATAAAATAAAATAAAATAAAATAAAATAAAATAAAATAAATAAAATAAAATAAACAAACAACTGGCTCCTGTTTAGCTTTTGAAAGCCATGAATATATGCATGTAATTTCAGAAGACATTTTAGTCTTGTGAAGTCCAAGTATTGTTTAAGTTTGAAGTGTGTATGCCCTAGGAGGGGCAGGTTTTAACATATTTCAGAGAAATTCATTTTTCTTCTGACTACTTGATGCAGCTTCCTTTTCAGCCTGTTACTTTCTCAGAAGCCTACCTCTTTACAAGCAGTAAGAGTAAGCCAAGTAAGAGCCAAGTAAGGCTTCACAGCCTGTTTCAGGACTGAGGGCATTGGTGCAGTGGCCAAATATACAGGGCTTATTGCCCTGCACATTGCCTGCAAAGCTATCACTAGAAGCAAGAACTAGAAGACAGTTTTCTGTCACAGGCAATTAGAAAAAGAGATTATTTAAATCCAGTAAGGTATCACCTTCCCACTGTCCATACTCAGATCATCCTGTCATAAATAGCCAGGAACAATAAAACAATAGACCTAAACTACCTATACCGGCTGATTCTCACCAACCTGATGACAGAATTATATTTTACAGGAAAAAAAATAATAATAAAAAGTATGTATTTTATTTATAATAAAAAAAAATAACATACATCCTAAACCATCGACTCATTAGACTGGATAAGACTTACTTTGTTTATTGAAGTTCTTCATTCATCTAGCTTCAAGCTTCTGACTTTAAATTTAATTTTGACCTTAAAACAGAGAAATGTGTTACCCTATAAACAGCAAATTTATATAAAGAAATAAAAAATTGCTTTTAACAGGGCAAGGATGGGTTACTATTATCTATGTTATTTCTGCTGCTTTTTCTAATTAGAATATACCTTCTAGAATAATAGCACATGAAGCAATGATTATTGTGTCATATGAGCATAATTTTCTCCAAACCTGATGATTTATTTTTTCTCAAGTGTGATTATTAATTTCTTTTGGCATATGGGTCAGAAATGTCTTGGTCCCAAGAAGATAAACTTTGAAAATGCACAGATTCAAAAGGATTCTTTCTAATACTCCCTCCCCCCCCCCCCCCCAAAAAAAAAATAAATAAAAATAAAAAGGAAAAAAAAAAAGTTGTACATTTAAATATGATACTGCAAATTAAAAGTACTCATGTATAAAAAGAGGTTATTCTGTGTCTAAAATCAAAGTGGGAGAAGTGGAATTTAAACCTTTAGGAGAGAGCATTGTCTAAAGTGACCAAGAACTGTAAGTGATTAATTAAATATAATTGGGCCAGTGCTTCTTCTCAAGCAGATTCACCTTATCAGGAGTCCACATCTATCTGTAGGATCAGAATACCAATTACTCCATATAGGTTAAGATGTGCAACACCTGGAATTTTTAGTGGGTATTCATCACTCAGTATGTTATTTTGAGGATGTTTTATTCCTTCTGTTCAGCTGACAAAGTGTTCCCTGCTGAAAAGTTACAAATGGAATGTGAAAGAGAAGGCAGGAGAAAGTGATTATTTGATGCTGGTAGTTAGAGAAATTTCCAGTCTTTCAATCTACTATTAACAATCTCTCTTTATGTGTGTGTGTGTGTGTGTATTTGGACATATTTTTCCAATTTGAGAAGCATATATATGCCTACATGCACACAACATGCACACACAGCCTGTCCCACCTCATAATTTCAACAGATTAAAAAAAAAAAAAAAAAAAAAAAAAAAAAACTGACTGATAAAAGCCAGTGGATTCACTAGGACAAGTCTTTAGACCTTCAGATTTCGTTATTCCTGTGCCCATTTCAGCAGATTTTCACTTTATTTCCTATATCTTTAGATCAGGCTGCTGGTCATTGATCAAAGAGAGGTCATCTTTGTCATAAAGACAAAAGCAAATCTTTGAGAGGCCTATCATAAGGACTGCTTTTTGCCAAGAGAAACCATTATATTAGGTATTGCTCTGAAAATCTATGTGTCTATTTCCATCACAAGAGAGAAGTAGCTTTGTTAACAGCAATTCACATTCTCAAAGGTGAGCATTTCCTCCTACTTATGTCAGGGGTACACGACATTTCCTTTTTTTTTTTTTCCTAGTCCCAGCAGTAACACAAGGGGTCAGATGCCACCCTCAGGAAAATTCATTTTAGGTTAAACAAACATATTTCTGGCTTCTTGCTCAGCATATTTTTTAAAAGTCTGTACTAAAAGTCTGTACAAAAAGAAAAAAGTTTATGTATTCTCTCTGGTATGCTTTTGTTTATTGTGGTGTTCAGAGGTCCCCTCTGGAAAACAAACAAACAAAAACATACATACCAAAAAAAAAAAAAAAAGGATTAAAAAAAAAAAAATCAGCTCCTGTCTTTCTTCTGACAGTGATTGTCAACAGTTTTCCTCATTTATTTGCTTCTTAATGAGAGGTTCTTAGCTACATAGTCCTGTTCCTTTCAAGGAAGATGGGCACTTAGAAGAGCCACAGTTGGTTTCAAATACTTCATTATATGGTGGGGCACCTAAAGTCTGTGTTCCTTTTCCCAAATTCTGAGCTATTTCTGTAAAACCAAGGAAGCACACTACAAATGAAAGAAACCTTACTAATACCTCTGCTATATTATAATATTATCTCCATCTAAGTGTAAAGCTCAAGTCTTTTTTGTAAATAAAAACTGTAGATCACTGCCTTTTGAAATGCTTCTGAAAGAAAATTTATTTTGGTCAAGGCAACTAAAATTAAAAATAAATCCATAATGGCTTTGTAAGTAGAGTGCCATGCCTGACATCGTGCAGCACAGCTAAAATCAATTCTTTAGAGCAAAACTGGATTCCATCATCATTGGTAAGTTCTCTCCCAGTCTTATATAAATTAAATAGCCAAGAATAGCAGGGTTGTGAAATTTGACCAAGCATTACCAACATGAGGTTTGTTTCAGACAATAAAGAGGATAGGAATTGACTCAGATGTGAACAGTGTAAATTATATAGAAAAGAATAAGACTTATTTTGCTACTTTATTTCTCTTTCTATTGGATAACTTTTCTTTCATGTTTCTTATTAGTTAGTTAGTTAGTTTGTGAAGAAAAAGTCTTAATGTTATTTTGGGTTAAATGAGCAGGACAAGTTAATCCTTAAACCAACTGGTTGTATAGTAAAATGGGTTCATTTATTCTTCAATAAGACAGAAAACATGAGTTATTGCTTTCTGACCAACAGAAATGTTTTACAGCATAAAACAATAAGAGCTGCGAGAATGAGACATGTCTACAATCAGTGATGCTGAACATTAACACAAAAACTAATTACATACAAGAAAAACAAACAAACAAAAAAAAAAAAAAACATAAAAATATTTCCTTTTTCTGTACTGAATCAGTAGAGGAGCTCTCTGTTAGGCACAGAAGCTCCTTTTTAGTTGTTTCTTTTCCTATAGACTGAAGGATTGTGTATTTTAAACACAGTTGAAAAAATTAACAGGACAACCAGTGAAGTCTGACATTTGTTCCATATGATCATTAGTTTTCTGCAAAACAGTAATACTGTTATTAGTGTCTTCATATTTGTAAAAGAAAATACACAAACTGTGCATGGAAATTTTATGTAAAATTAGTATGTAAAACTGAAAAAAAAAATACCTCTTTTTGTCCTGTCTTTTGTCCATCTTTTACTTTTTTTTTTTTTCTTTAAGAAAGATGAGCTACATAACCCCAAGTAATGAAAAACTTACCATTAGATTGATTTCATTCAGTGGATAACTTTAAGATTTCATTTTAAAGGAAAATCCACACCTTGAAAAGCTCATAAATTTCTAAGGCTCCCAAGAATACATTTACAAATGATCAATATTGAATAACTACACAGCTTGAACAGAAAAAGACATAGGTTTGTGTTGTTTCAAACTCTGGTTGGAAAAGAACACTCTTGTGTTGGTTTTACTTGGGTGGGCAGCCAAGTTCCACCACAACAGTTCTCTCACTCCCCCTCTTCAAAGGGGAAGGGGGAGAAAATACAATGCAAAGGGCTCAGGGGTTGAGGTAAGAACGAGATCACTCAACAATTATTGTGACAGGCAAAACAGACTCAGAGTAGGGAATTAGTAAGATTGCCTATTACTGACAAGCCAGAGAAGTGAGAAACGAAAGAAAGAAACCAAAAACTGCCTTCCCTCCACCCACCCTCTTCCACCTCTTCTCCCCAAGCAGCACAGGTGAACCAGGTAATGGAGGCTGCAGTCAGTCTACAGCACTTTGTCTATATGTAAATGTGTAACATGTATATCTAAATGTGTAACATTTACTTATGCTGTGATAAAATTACTGGTCATGAGACTAATCTGGTATTTGTATTTAGCATTGTCATTATCTCTATACTTTAGGAACCATCTCTCAGAAACTATTAATAGTTATACTCTTTATGTTTTCTCTTCAGGGAGCCAATCTATGGGGGATACAGGGAGGAACACTTTCCCCTGCTTCTTTACCCTCCCTTTCTCCTTCACTTCACCCTCCTTCTCCAGATTAGTTACAGTAGCTCTTAAGAATTTTGAATATCCCTGGAATGATCAAACTAACATATTCCTATTGCTATGCCTCCTGAATGTGTTTCTGGTTTTGTTTCTGGTTAAACAACTATTTAAAAATATCAACCAGAGGTCTGCCCTGAGGCAGGATAGTTGTGAGTGGCAGGGAGCATTACAAGATATGGGAAGGTACCTAGAAAAGCAGGCGCCTTCAGTGCTTTGGAACTTCACCCCTGAAAAAATGCAAAATCCCCCCCAAAATGGTAAAATGTTTGAATAAGGTACGCCATCATTCTGGCAATGCCAAAGAGACACAAATCACTGCAACATGCTGGGGCTTCGCCCATGCCTATTGAGCCACACTCAACACTGATCCAACCCCCATGATGGGCCCTACAACCACTCCAACCCCTACGACAGGACCTGTAGCTGGGCCAGAGACCCAACCTGTACCAGTATCAGTTGCCCTTAGACACAAGATGAAACAATGGATGCAAAAGTCAGCTCATTTAGTAAGGGAAAAACTACTACTAAGAAAGAGAAGGAGGAAGAAACAGACAAGCCAGGCTACTCTGAAGCAGGGCTACCACAAGGACAGGAAAAGACATATCTCATAAATGCAGCAATAACCACCTGATCCCTATCCCTGGGTGAGCTGTGAGATATGCGAAAAGATTTCAGCTGTCATTCAGGTGAACATAGTGTCACCTGGTTGCTCCAATGCTTTGATAACAGGGTCAGTAGCCTATACTTAAAGGGCAGGGAAGCCAAGGAGCTGGGATCCCTCTCTAAGGAAGAGGACACTGACAAAGCAATGGGAAAAGAAGTGCAAGCTCTCAGCCTCTGCAAGTGACTCCTGTCAGGTGTGAAGGAAAGGTATCCTTTCAAAGAAGGTGTTATATGTCACTTATATACGTGGACCACCATGGAGAGAGGCATACCTGAGGGAATTAGACATGTCAGACAGGATTTATGGTGACCTAGACAATGGCCAACCATCAAGAGATCCAGACAAGGTCAAGTGAACACAACCCACGTGGCAGATGTTTGTACAGTGTGCCATTGTCATACGTCAACTAATTGGCAGTAAAGTCCTGGAAAACAGAGAGGAACAAAGATTGGGTGAATTGGCTGGCCAACTCCAGTAATATGAAGGAAACCTCACTTCCTTCCCATAGGCTTGTATCTTGGCTGTGGAGCAACTTTCCCAAGAGGTCCAGCAACTCAAAGAATGTCTTCCTGCCCACCTATAGGGACCAGTTTCTCTGCTGTTAGGAATAAGTATTCTTCTGCTCAAGACAGAGGATATAGTGGATGTACACCACAGGCCACCCCGTGTGACCATAGAGAGGAAATGGAAAGCAAAATCTTGCTTAAGCCTAGAGGCATTAGTTGCAAAGAAAAACAATGCAAAAAGGGGTTTCTTCCAGGAAAATGCTCCAATTTCCAGTGGGAACTTCCCCAGATGGAGTAGAAAGGCTGATCTTAATAAAGGGACTATTGATTTTAATTTGCAAGAAGTGATTATTTAAGAATGCTATGACAGGTGAGGGTCATAGTTCACTGTCTGCATGGTTAAACCACAACACAGTGGTACAATAAAAGCCTTTATACAGGTTTCAGGAGGCTCTCCCTGTCCTTGTGAAGAGGATAAGGATTGACCCTTAAGTCTCAGAGACCTGGATGTGGAACATTTTTCCCAAATGGTTTGCCCTGGATCATCCAGGAATGTTAAAAACTTTCCTATTGTATAATAAGCTTGTATATCTATTCAGAAGTTTTTGTGTCTATGCACAGTGTATATGGACATATATACAATAGCTGTACTTCTCAAACACTGGATTGGTAGAGCATGATCTTCTGAAAATCAAATGAACTGTTCTGTTGTTGTTTTCCTCATGAATCCTATTCCTGAGTTCTTGCAAAAAGGGAGGAAGACTTCTACATGAGTATTTTTTGCTGATACTTAAACAAAAGTTCTTTCTTACCACTGTCTGTAATAAGAGTGGCAAAAGCTTTTCAATCTGCAAAATGTCAACAGCTTTATTACACTTATTATGCAATATATTTCTTAGAAAATATATTTTTTAGAAAATCACTTATGGAGACAATGAATTGTTTCTGGATTTGTTTGTCCTTTCTGAACTTCTTCTAATATAGAAGATTAAGGGAATGTTTTGCAGTGGACATTTTTTTCGCAAGGCTTTGTCCATGGTTATTGCTTTTCATCTCCTTCCCATTGATGGTTCATGAGGATATACTGCTCCAAGTCTAGTCTCAAAATATAGTACCTAAATATAATAGCACAGTGTGAAATAATTATTTGTGGGAGAATGACACCTTTGTTTTTTATCCAAGTGTAACCCCTGTAATGAAAAGATTATTAATTGAGGAGCTAGAAGTCCAGGAGGCACTGGAAGATAAAAAAAAACAAGTGACTTTATAAATCTTTGTGGATGTGACTGCTGTAATAATCCTCTAGAACTTAACTGAGGTAAGTTCTCCATTTAAATGGGCTGGTTTAATGGAATGGGAATTGTTATGGACCAGAGTGCCAAGCTGAAGGAGGTTTGGAGGGCATCCCTCCAGGGCAAGAATAATATTGATGATTAAAATAGATTGTGAAAGAAGCTAGAAATTACTTACTAAAAGATATAGGCTCCTAGGCTAAGAATAAATGTGGTATTATTCAGCTATCAGAATAATATCTAAAATATCATCTATTTTTGAACTGTATTCTATTTGGCAGGCAGTGAGTCAATGATTAAGTAGATCTTCACCATCTCTGATGGCTCTTGTCCTGTGATTTATATATTCCAAAAAAGAGTAGGATGTCCCAGCATGAGGGAAAGAAAGAAAATATGTGAATAAAGAGCAAAGCCTAAAAGCAGAAAACTACTCATTCAGAGGCTGACAGATTTTTGACACCAGAATGGTCATCCAGCCTGACCTCTCTAATATTACAGGCCATAACATTTCACTTTGTTACTCCAGCTGTAAGCTAAATTTCTCTTACTAAGGATATTATTAAAAAGTAGTAGTACTATTTTCAAAGATACTTAGACATGTAAAAGGTGGAGGTAAAAATACAGAGTAGGTGCTTTTCATTGTTTTCATGATAGGCTGACATCCAACAACTTTACTCTGCTTTTGAAAATCTTAGCATGTCTCTGAGTCAGTTAAATGCTATTTGAATTCTGGTGTGTGCATATTTGTGTGCATACACATATCACAGCTCTTTGCACATTTCTAAACATAATTAATGGCATCATAGAAATTTTGCGGGGAAAGGGGAATTCATCCTCTTACGTCTTCACTATCTAATAAGAAATTGTTATTTCTTCATGGTTTGGATAGGGATTTAGGTTCTTAATTCAAACATCTCTGAAATGAAAGCTAAGGTTAGTCTCTTCCACCACCTTTGATATATAATTCCACAATTCTACACACCTATCCTAAGTGTCTGGATCTAGTCATGTAACCTAATTCAAATAGGAAAAAAAAAAATTAAAAAAAAGTAAAAAAAATAAATTTAAAAATGTATAAATGAAGGAAAATTGTCACACTCTGGTGTAAGAGAAGACATGAAGGGCAATTGTTGATGACAGTATAATAGAGATTAATACTAGCTTCCTGGTAATGAGCACAAAAGATTCTGCATATAGTGATTCGGGAAATAATGTATCATAGAGAAAAAGATATGGTGTTCTAGAAGATATTAGATTTTCAGGTGTTATTGGTAAAAAAGTTAGGAGTTCAGAAAAATTCTGCAAATTGAGTTTTACTTTGGCTTTTCCCCTGTTTTAAATTACATAATTTTCTTCTTTTTTACTACTGAGCAGAAGGTAAGTAGGAGTAAAATTACAAAACATTGAGAAATATGTTATTATTTTTGCTATGGGGAAAAAAAAAAAAAAGTTAAAGAAGCAGAAAGAGCAACACCAGAGAAATACATTTCATTCCCCCCCACCTTTGAAATTCCTCAATATGTATTTCACCACTATAACCCTCTATCTCATAAAAGAGGTTGTGCTGTGTATATATTTCATAAAGTACTTAGAAATTTCTTAGTAAGTCTTCTTTATTTTGCAGGTGGGAATGCAATGGAAACAGGATACTTCAAACTACTAGATGCATTTGAGGAAATTTTTAATTTAAAACTAAGTCTAAATAATTCTACCATGCAAATTATACTAATTTAATCAAAGAACTGGGATGGGCAGAGAGTAGTGGATTTCATTTGCTTCCACTTTTGCAAGATTTTGAGCACTGTCTCCTACAATATTTCTGTATACATGTGTCATGGTTTAACCCGGCTGGCAGATAAACACCACGCAGCCGTTCGCTCACCCTCCCCCCTCCCTCTCTGGGACGGGGGAGAGAAATGGAAAGTGAAGCCCGTGAGTTGAGATAATGACAGTTTAATAAGACAGGAAAATAATAATAATAATAATAATAATAATAATAATAATAATAATAATAATAATAATACAATGATGATAATAGTACTACTACTAATAATATGTACAAACAAGTATACACAATGCAATTGCTCACCACCCGCTGACCGATGCCCAGCTTAACCCCGAGCAGTCCGGCCCCCTCCCCCGGCTAGCCACCCCTATATATTGTTTAGCATGACTTCAGATGGTATGGAATACCCCTTTGGCTAGTTTGGGTCACCTGTCCTGGGTCTGTCCCCTCCCAGCTCTTACTGCACCCCCAGCCTGCCTGTTGGCAGGACAGAGCAAAAGGCTGAGGTGTCCTTGGCTTGGTATAAGCACTGCTCTGCAACAATTAAAACATCGGGGTGTTATCAGCACTCTTCTCATCCTAAGCCAAAACACAGCATTCCACCAGCTACCAGGAAGAAAATTAATTCTGTTCTAACTGGAACCAGGACAACATGTTAAGGCATCGTGGTCGTGATGGACATAAAACAGGTAGAAAATTAGTTTGGTGGTCAGGCACAGAAGGTTATGGTTAATGGGTCATATTCTACCTGAATGATGGTAATAACTGACGAAGTGGGGGTCTGTGCTGGGATGTCTCCTAGCTAACATCTTTCTCAGCAGTCTGTAGAAAGTAACAGAATGCACAGATACTGAGTGTGAATATAACACCAAATTAGGGGGGCACAAATTGATATTCTTGAGAGTAGAAGCCCTTCTAGAGGGACCTCAACAGGCTGGAAGAATGGCCAGACAGGACCCTTGCAAAATTGAAGGGCAAGTACCGCATGCCCCTGGGACAAAGGAGCCCCTGCAATAGCACAGGCTGGGGTTAGACAAGCTGGAAGCAACCCTAAAGGAAAGGCCCTGGGGCCTGGTGGCCAGTGAACTGTGTCTCAGTCAACAAAGGTGTCCAACAGCAACTTGGACTGTATGAACAGGAGCATGGCCAACCAATAGAGGCAGTGACTATCTCCCTTCTTCCTCTGCTCAGCACATGTTATGCTACATCTGTAGTACTGCATCCAATTTTGGGGCCTCGTGCTAGAAGGAAATTAGCAAGCCACAGCAAATACAGCAGAGGCTCAAGGAGACTAGAACACTCACCCTGTGAGGAGAGGCTGAGGAACTGGGGCTTGTTCAGCCAGGAGACAAGAGAACTTTGGGGGCAACTAACAGGAGCCTCCAGTGTCTGCAGGGACATGGACCCAGGCTCTTTGCTGCTGTGCGTGGTGGGAGGATGAGAAACAATGGGCATAAACTGAAACAGGAGATGTTCAGACTGGATGGGGGAGAAACTTCCTCTCTCTGAGAATACAGCAGTGGGAGAGACTGCCCAAAAAGGCTGTGCAATCTCTGTCCTTGGAGGTTTTCAAGATACAGCAGCTTCTGAGCAACAACATCAGACCTCAGAGCAGGCTCTTCTGTGAACAGGTGGGACTAGAAACCTGAGGTCCTGTCTGAACCTGAATTATCATTTTATGAAACATTAAACAACAATATTCAGCTGTTCTCCACCTCTCAGCAAGTGTATTTGAAGACCATTTCCTGAAATACCACAAATAAACAAAAAGCAAGTATAGAACAACAGGAGTGATTGGATCTCCAACTTCCCAAGCCACCTTTGACTAATTATAAAAGCTGAGAAGTTTACTATACAAGTCTTATGAAAGAGCAGTTCCAGGAGAGAGAGAATAAAATAAAATAAAATAAAATAAAATAAAATAAAATAAAATAAAATAAAATAAAATAAAATAAAATAAAATAAAATAAAATAAAATAAAATAAAATAAAATAAAAGGATAGAACAACGGGAATGACTGGATCTTCAATTTCATGAGTTATCTTCAACTAGCTATAAAAGCTGAAAAGCTTAGCATACAAGTCTTCTGAAACCTTCCATCCTGACACACATCAGGTTCAGATTCAGTCTGAGGTCTGAGAAATTCACATATTGAAGAAAAATCTCACTTGATAGACATAGCCTCTTTTCAGTTACCCCTACAGGAACGTAATGCTGGGAAAGTTTGTTGTTACCCACTGCAATTATTGTTGCCATCTAAACAGATACATTTCAGTCATCCATTTCTTTTCATTATTAAATTCAACTTCGGTCTCTTACATGACCACAACACTGGTTTTGGCATTATTTCCAAAAATGTTTCAAATACAAACAGAACTGCAAATATCAGTTTGACCTGGATTTCTTTTCAGATCATTCAATTCCTAGAGATTTCTTTTCTTTATCTCATTAAATAAAATTTGTTTCAAATGCAACTAGGCTGGTTTAAATTTTTCATCATTATTTTTTTATTTTATGAACAATATGTATGTGCTATCTTTCTGTTTCTGAAGATCTGTACCTGGAGGGTGATTACCCACCTTAATTTGATAAATATTAGGTGAAAAGTGACTTCTGACTCATTCAGAATTTTTCTTAACAAATCTGAAGTTAATGTTACCTACTTCATGTTATCTACTAGTATAATGACATTTAAGATTGTCTGGCCCTAACTGTTTGCTCTGAAAGGTCAATCCAACTCAAGTACAGTTGGTAGACCAGCTTCTTTCTTAGATCAATGTCTTTCTCTATATCACTAATCGGTGACTAGTATCCTAAATTATTTTCATTTTATTATGTTTTAGAGAAACATGTATGAAAGTGATTACCTTTACTTGAGATAATGACTCTAAGAAAACCAACTAGCACAAGCATAAAAAGAACGAGAAGTTTTATAAGCCTTATGCTTTATTGCTAATTTAATTATTTTCCATTAACCCACAAACACAGCTTGATAGATATATTCTGTTGTTTATTATGCCAATTAGCAACCCACAACATGGTGCTTGTTTAGATTATCTCATCTGTTGCAGTTGACAATGCTCCTCAGTGGTGATATTCAGTAACATGCTAGGCTTACCAGAGCTGGTGCCTGCCAGTTCTTCTCAAGTTCTGCTTTTCTAAGGTTAAGGATGAAACCATAGCTCTTGACAGGAATGCTAAACATGAGTCCAAAATTACTTGGAGAATGTCTCCTGTAGAGAGCTGGGAGCCATCAATAAAAAACAGCTTCAATGCTATTTCTTTAGAAGTCTTAGTTTTAGCTCTCTGCATTGTAAAAACAAACAAAATCCAGTTTATTAAAATGCATATATTTTCCTTTTGTTCCAAGAGGCAGGGACAAGCAGGAATTGGGAAAAAAAAAAACATCTTGGACTTGCTGAAGATCTTTGTTAGCAAAGTGTTTTCTCATCATACAGTCCTTTATGATCAGAAATCAGCATATGAATGAACATATCCATATGTGCAAATTCATACCATTTTCCTTCAAAATAAGCTAATATGCAGATTTGTATAATACACCATGAAAAGCTTTGTTTGTTTGTTTTTCTTGGAAACAGGAATCATTAATAACAAAGCTAGAGTTACTTATGCCTGACTGATACTTGAAAAAGACTGTTCAACAGGGCATTCTTGGTGAATTTTCTAGAAAAGCTTTTGGGAAATATTAGGAGTGGACAGAATATATACAAAAAACTTCTTAACCAGAGATGAAACAAAGACACCGTACAATCTGAACTGAGAATCGGTGTTTTCAGGAAATCAAGAGCTTTCTGCATAATTAGCATACAGCTGCTAATCATCCTGTAAATTTTTGTTACAACCAGACATAACCCCACTAACACACTTCACTAGAAATTACTTCAGTTAGTTGCTCACTTTCAATTCCCTGTAGGACAAAGACTTTCAAAAACAGATATAAAAGATACAGACCTAACACAGAAAAACAGTATTTTTTCTGGCTAATTTGAGGGCTGTTTATTCTCAGGCCTAAGGAAATAGCATCTGAATGAGTGCAACTGCTAATTCCTTCAGAACTCAACCTTTTACAGAAGAAGCCTTTTTTACTTCTGTCATTCCTTGTGGTTTCCTTACATTCTAATTAAAATTAAATGAAATTCTAATATCTAGAAATAATTCCTAAATATATATAAAGAGACAAAAAATATCTAAATATCTAAATTCTAAAGTATAATATCTAAAGTCTAATATTACCACCTTCCCCTCTTCTGCTGTTATTGGCCTAAGGCAATAAGATATGTGAATCCACTGTGAACAGGAGGAAGCAGGTGAGTGTTTTCCATTGAAATCTTTATTAGTAATATTGTCAAAGTAAAATAAGCAGAAAAAAAGTTACTTGGGAGCACTTGGCACTACCCTGAATTGCACTTATTTACTATACTTTGCTTATTAATACAGTATATATATATTTTATGCAGCACCTTTTATCTAAAAAGATAAGACAATGAAAAAGAGAGAGGAATTAAACTGTTTAGGGGAAACATTCTAACATTTTTTCTTTTTCAGTGAGATATTTTTAAAAAGAGACAGTCAATAAGGAAAAAAAAAAAAAAATCGCAAGTCTCTCCCAGATGAAAAGCACTATATAGAAAAAAAGCTCTTGAATCAGAAATAGTATGAATTTGTTAAGGGTCAGAGATGAGGCTTAGAAGTAAAGGCAGAAACATTAGAAAGTATTAGATGTGGTTCCCCCTTGACTATACACTAGTTTTATTCATTTCCCCTTTGTGTCAATCAGTGCCATCAGGAATGAACATTACAAGCTCATTGGTACTTCAGGGGCTTCTGGGCTTCTGCTGTTTTTACTGTGTTTGGCACTATGTCCATCAGTAATAAGGCTGGGGGAAACCCATCCAGCAAACATAAGAATCAACAAAACCCTTCATCTACAATGCAAATGAACTTGAATGTATCCATTTTAAACTCATTTCAAGACAATAGAAAATAGCTTACAATACCAAAGTATTTTGCTTCATTTTCTGACAGCTTTCTTAACTACAACATTAATTCAAGTAAAATAGGATGTGAGAGTTAAATGTTATAGCTGTCCTTGAACAGCTACAGTTCATTTCAGAATAAAGACACCTTGTGCCTATTTAGTTTAATCCATTTACTAGTCAGCTTATCAGTTATTTTTCAGAATCAAAACTGCACATTAAGCTAAATAAAGTTAAGATTATTTTATTCTAGAGCACAACATAAGCTTCCTTAGGGCTTGTCTTAAAAATGAAGCTAATCTGTTTTGCATACACAAATGTGTTCCATGTCAAATCTGTACATAGCAAAACCCTAAATTAGGTTTATATATTTTGATATTTTTCTTCCTAACATAGTTCCAGTGAAACCTGCATTGAATTTTCTGGTCCAGTTAAGTGACTTTATGGCCTGAAAACAACTGAAGTAACAGTTATTTCTGAACAAACACCTGAGAACATTTAGTTAACTTATGAAGCAGCAACCAAATATTCCATGTGGTGGTCTGAGTCTAGCAATAACATATGTAAGAGTAATCCTAGTAAGAAAAAGAGACCTTGTCATAATAAATAGGGAGTGGGTAACCATATACAGCTTTTGATACAATTCACTATAATGAGGATTATTGTGAAAATAGGTAATCAATATTCTAGATGCTTAGATATCAAATGCATGGAAAAATCAAGTGAATAACAGCAAGTTAAACAAGAAGATGCAGTGCAACAGCAGGAATTCCCCCAGTAATCATGAAATTTTATCTTCTGAAAACCTAAATGTTGCAATCTGGTATTTGTCTGAAACAGCCCTTAAATTTAGAGAAGCCTATCCACTGACAAATTATTTTCACAGTCTTGAACATTTTTTTATTTTTTTTTAACATTTTTTTTTCTCTGAAAACTGCATTAAAATTTGTCATGATTTGACCTAGTACAGGAGAAACATCTGTTTAAGCAGAGCAAACAAAAAGAAAACATGAGATTAATGACAATTTATTTCTTTAAGTTATCTAGGTAGAAAGATATTCTCTTACTTGAGAAATGAATAGATTTTTTCTTTATTGTATTCACAACTCAATGTTGTTAATTTCTTGATCTTCATTTAAACAAGGGATTGAAATACCTAAGGATGCTATTTGAGTCCCAGTAATACCAATGAATGTACCGTAGGATTTATTTGATTTTCTGTTTATAGATGGATCTTAGTTAGCATTTAAAGCACTTTTCAGAACAGTGTTATCAGGCTGGGACTTAGGCTTGGTTCCTCTACTAACTCAGTTTAGCTTCTCTGCCTAGCCTCTTACCATTGCACAAGAACATTGTACATTGGACACTGTTCATTGCATATTGTGTTCAGATATGTGAATAACATCAAGGTAACAGGTTTATGCACTACATTCTCCCTGCAGTTTATCTCTGATGATATTTCAAACACGTGCTTTAGTCTTCAACAAGGGCTATTTAAAAATCTGTGTTAAAATCTCTCTCTCCCACTTCTAAATTCTATCATATAATCAAGAAAAACAATTGGAACTGCAATTCAGCCTGAAGTAAAGATGATAGAGTCAAAAGATTGGGTCAGTCTGAACTAATTCATCTT
Organism: Aythya marila; assembly: GCF_965140915.1. NCBI lineage: Eukaryota > Metazoa > Chordata > Aves > Anseriformes > Anatidae > Aythya > Aythya marila. The sequence continues at coordinate 97,042,723 of NC_139043.1, read as the reverse complement.
TCCTAATGAATTCCTTTTCCATAGTTTATCAGTGTCCAAAATAGTTAATAGCATAAAACTGTCACCTCAATGCTTGCAAATTACATAAAAGCTAATTAAGACTTAAGAGAAGTACAACACCAAAAACAGGGCAGGACAGAACACACTTTTAATATTTCTGTTAAGAGTAGAAAGATCCAAGATCAGTTCATGTTCAATGCCTTATCTAAGACTATTAACGATAGCTAAGGACTTGTGAGCTCTACCTAATCTATTGCTGAATGCACTAGAATTAATAGAAATATGCAATAAGTAAGCAAAGTTAAATCCAGGCTGACATTTCACTGTCTTCCCTCTACTTGTTGGAAGATGAAAGCTTTTCTCTAGACCTTTGCCCTCTTTTGATATGTTGTCATGACAAGGATTTGATGAGAACAAATATTTAAAGAAAAGGTGTCAAGGTTAACAGGCCACAAATACAATGCCTTTCTTACACACAGGTGTAGAAACTGTGAGATTTTCTCAGGGAAGGAGTGCTTCCTGAAGAATAAATTTTAGTGTGTTCTTCTCCTATTTAAAATTTGTTTCTCAAAATGTCTACAACTCATTCATGGGCAAAATAACAGCGATAAACTTCTGCATGCAAAGCAAGGAAACATGTATGAAGAAATACACTGCAGCCTCTAAGGGATTATTTTATGCTTCCAGTTTATATTATAAGAAGTATTATTTAACCACACTCAAAATTTCCAGGAACCATTTTGTCAAAAAAACTTTTCAAATGTGCAAATAGAAGTGGCAATGTAAAATAAAACTGGCAAGAGACATTAAAGGTGCTTTCCAATGTGCTCTAGTAACTAAGAGCACAATCTAACCTCTGAGAGCAGAGTCTAACCTAAAGACTTTCTTTTTTGTCTGCTGCAGATTACAGAGAGAGAAGCAATTGTAATTAAAAAGTCCCTTACGTCTGCCTACCTTACAACTACACATGTATCTAAGGAATAGAGGAGGTTTTTAGCGCTAAGGATGGGTATTTGTATCATATATAAAACAGATAATTAGAAGCTTCTAGGACAAAAACAATCCAACTAAATCCCTTATTTAATCAATGTATCTATTCATTTGCATCTTCAATTAGCTACTTGTCTTTTTCTTTGTTTTAATCTCTCTTCCAAGAATATGTGTTTATGGTGGCCAAGATTCAAGAGAAGAAACAGAAGAGAGCAGAGTTTTTGAGGTTGTTCCTCTGGAGAACATTAGGCCACTGTGTCATCAAAACCCTCTCAGAAACCTTCAAGTGTTGTCTGACAATTTGTCACCTGTCTACTGGTGACAAGTAGTACTTGTCACCCATTACTACTACTTTGGCAAGACCATTGAAAAATTTGTCTTCCAAGGCAAGGCTATTGCTCTTCCAAAGCAAAACTATAAGCAAACATATTCCAAAAAGCCTTTTTTTTTTTTTTTTAAATTGTTGTTGATGCTGTTGGTGATGATGGTTGTGTTTGTGTTCTTCGTGTTTTTTTTTTTCCGTTTTTTTTTTTGTTTGTTTTCTTCATGTACATTGCATTTCCAAGTTCAAATAGCTATCTAGTTCTGCAAATCTCTCTTTTCATAAGCAAGTAACTCTGACAAAGCCTTCTGGTTTTGTACACAATAGCTGAAAATGCATCCTAATTTTTTTCCATCCACATACTAATTCTTTTTGGTTCATTGGTACAGCTAGTAATGAGTTCCTTGAAGAACAAGAAATATATAAAAATGAGAGTTTTTTATATTGAATAAATATCAATAAGTATAATTTCTTCATTAGAAGTGGATGAGACTACAACTTCTTTCAAACAAAAGGGGAGCATTTTTCAGAAGCTTTTGTTTGCATTTTGGGAAGGACACCATCCCTGTCTTGAAACAGTGAGCAGCCAGATGAATAACTATTTCTATGGGAAAGGCTGTTTGCTGTAGTGAAGCAATGATAACTGTGCTGAAAATGCTGCAAAGAATATGAAAGTTGAAAGGCCTAAGAGACAGTGAATATCTAGTGAATTTTACCCCAGATAATTTGCCAGCCTGGATGTCTCCATTTGGGTGTCCAACATCAAACACCCTGTGTTTTGGAGAACACTATACACACACACAAAAACAAACAAACAAATAAATAAAATAAAAAATAATTAAAAACAAACAAACAAACAAAAAGAGCTCTAGCTTTAACCAAAAACATTAAAAGAGAAAGCACTCCAGTCATATCCTCATCCCAGCCAAAATTTCAATTAATAGTTTAAAAGGACCTTTTAAAACAGAAAACATAGGTAATTCAGTGATCCATGTTGCTCTCTAATGACTGTGTTTGGAGTTTATATCTCACCTTGAAACTGCTCTATATTAGGAAGCCCCTCTCTGCTGAGGGTACAGGGAGTGTTGTCATCATATCAAACCAGCTGCATGTGTGAGAGATGCTTATATAGACCAAGCACCTGATTTGAGAGTTCCTTTCTCAAGTGTGATCTGTCTATAGCTCCTAGTAGTCAGGAACATTTTCCCTTAAAAATAATCAGGCAATGCTGACAAACTTTCATCTGTATGCTGTTTAAGTTACAAGATCCTAGTAATAAAATAATAAGCCTTAGAGGTTTGAAGCACTCTAAATTTGTTATACTAATGCTCCCTAAGATGTATGAAACCTAGGATAAGATATGAAGACTCAGCACAAGAATATACTACAAAAGAAAAAAAAAAAAAAAAGCATTCTGGTGACTGCAAGTTTAAATCATAGTGCTATGGCTTTTGCTTCAGATATGGGAAATACAATGCATGTATTTACTGTTGCTCCTCTCCAGAAACCATTACCATTCTTTCTCTTTTCCCACTGAATTTAGAAGTCCCACTTTCTTCCCCAAAAGTAAGATTAAGTTTCTGATTGGCCTAAAAATCACTCCTGCTAATTTAGTATTTTAGCTTCAGAATAAGTAGGTTACAGAACAAATGCCTGAGTGGCTTTCAAAATGAGATAGAGTGAATGGACCAGCTCTCTTCTGGGGCATGTGTTGCTTTCACTAACTAACTAACTAAATAAATAAATAAAAATCATTTGCCAACTTTTTTTTTTTTTTCTCAGCTGCTACAAAAATTGCTGCAGAGTAAGTGTTCAGACAGTTTATGGCAATTCTGCTCCAAAATCCTGTTAAGCAATAATAAGATTTGTTTCTCAGCTGCCAGTTTCTGTTTCAAAAATATACCCCCATGTGCTCTGAATTCTCAGAACAAATTTTGATTGATTTCTTTCTCATCACACTCTTTTGAAAATAAAATTCTTGCTCTTCATCATTTTAAAGCATTTTAAGAGGTGATTAAACTGCAGCCACACAGCTTGTGTTACAGATGGATAAAATTTTGCCCACAGAGGGTTCAAACTATACATCTAACTGTAGCCAGAAACTATCCTATTCACAGTTCTTGTCCTTACAAGTTATTGTCCTACAAGTTACTGCAAGAACATTATTTACTTATTTATTTATGTAGAAATACTTTTCCTTATATAAATACACTTATAATCTGGTTGGTTTTGCATTGATTTTTTGTTTGTTTGATTGATTTTAATTTTAATGTTCTGTATATCAAGGAATATTTAAGGTCTCCAAAGAAGGAGCATCCTAGAGTCAAAAGTATTTGTGTAAGAAAAAGAAGAAAAAGCAGATAGTATCTACCCATTATAAAACAGACGTAATTTTTGCCTCATGAATTTAAACGCTTTTTAGGGAACTCTTGATGAGTATGAGCACTATATAAATTGCCTATCTTAATGCTAAAATTTTCATACTTTAGCTTTCAGAAGGCTATTTTTATAAAAGGAGGTGAATAACACTTAGAGATAACATTGTATTTCAGTTAGAAATAAAATAAATAATAAAAAATAAAATAAAATAAAATAAAATAAAATAAAATAAAATAAAATAAAATAAAATAAAATAAAATAAAATAAAATAAATCAAAATAGGACGAAATTGAAAGAAGGAAAGAAATGTTATTTAAAATGATAACTGTGCATTCTCCTACCAGTGGGTTTGTCAGCCAAAACAACATTACTCAAACGGTTCAGACTTGTTTTGCAAAAGTAGCAAAATGGATACAAGCACAGCAGTTATTAAACATACGAATTTCACGGGTGTGATTTATCTGATAGATTTTCAAGGTATATACAACACATAGGAACTTCACGAGTAAATGATATCCATTCTCCTCATACTTATCCTAAATATATTAAAATATATTAAAATCTTGAATATGAATCAGATTTCCTTTATGTACCTCCTTTACTCTCTGGCCTCGTAGTGCTGAGCATCCTCTATGTCTCTGGAGATGGATGCTTTTAAGTATCTCATGAGAAATTGTTTCATTCAGACTTCTCAGTAACTTACTGGTGAATATTTGAGTCAGAATAGGATGTAACCCTCTTCTACCTTCTTTATCCTGGTCTTTGTTCAAGGAAAAGGTAGTTTGCTAGCCAGTAATGATTTTGATGATAGTCTCTTATGTCCTGTAGATCAAGCCTCCTATCTCCTCACAGGAATATTTTCTTTTTTTGATCAGGAAGCCAATTTTTCTCAAATTAGTTGTTGTTCAGGACATATTTCTTTTCTGTGAAATAAGCCTGAACAAGCAGCTGAGTACTTGTGTCAGAGATGATAGGATCCTCTCATCCTTGTGCAGGAAGCAACTGTCGGAAAAAAAAAAAAAAAAAAAAAAAAAAAAAAAAAGTGGTTTTCTTTGTCTACTATATCTTCCATTTTTATTGTTTAACATTTCTAAAGCTAAGTCTTATTACAGGCTATTACCTGGTGTTGTGTGCTGGGAAGAGTCCTTATGAAAATCAGAGAACATAGAGTAACTGCAAACAGAGAAATTGTGAACATGGGGAAAAAAAAAAAATCATCTTAAGAAATATTAGCACACTTCTAAACTACTGAATAAAAGATGAAGTAGCAGGTGGAAGAGGAAAATTAAGTCAGAGAAAAACAGATATCCAGCTAATGCACCCTAAATATTGCTACAGATTTGAATAAAGTGAGTTAAATTTTATTATTTCTTTTAAGTTAAAAGTCAGCTTTTTTATTCTTAGAAGAACAAAGGAGTTCGTTCTTGGGATCAAATACTAGAAATTTTTGGAATAGTACAAAACAAGGCACATAGTCTCACTCATTAGTTTTTATGAACAACCTTCTGAGTTTGTGAAATCAGTGTAAAAATTTTAAAATGATGAATGAAATTAAAAATTTTGTAAAAAAGATTATAGAGTTTTCATTCATGGCTAGCAACGCATGGCTGCAATATATGCAGTAGTAGTTTGCCAGACCAAGCCAAAACTCTCCAAAACATATGGTTTCTCTGTCCAATAGGTCATATTAAAATGTTGTGGGTTCTTTTCACCCAAACCAACATTTTTCCTTTATCTTGGAGCAAATATCTATCTTGAATTCATTATAAGAGTTTGCCATTCCTCCCAGTGACCTCATGAAATAGGTACAGCTCAGAATTTTGCCTGCAGGCAAAGTACAGGCTGAATGGCACTGGATATTACAGGTATCAGGCTGATGCTCAGATCAGAAAAAAAAATAATAATAAAAAAAAATAAATATTCCAATATTTGTGACAGATAGTTTAATCATGTCCATAAATACATAGCCTACTAGGCCAATACAAAGCATAATGGTTCTGTCCATACTTCCTAGATGACTCTAATATTTAAAATAAATGTTTCCTCTGAAATATTGCATAGAGTCCCTGACAGGAGAAATACCTCTAGCTGTTTAAGTAGTACTTTGAGTACTTTTCAAAAGATGCAACATCTCAACTCACTATCCCAAATTCAGTTAGATTGAATCTCGGTGGTTTCTTTTAGACCTTACACACACTTTCAGGCTTTCATCATAATGTGAATTGTGCCTATTACATTATTTTCTATGGTTTCATGTTCATTAAGGGGATTTTAAGATTTCTTTTTTTTTTTTTCCTTTTTGCTGTTTCTTCTCTCATTAATCTTCCTCCAGATACTTCACAAGAACAAAACAACTGTTCTAAATGGAAGATTTTCTATCCCCAAAAAAATGTAAAAAATACTTTATTTTCTCATTTCCTTTAAGCCTCTTAGTTTGTACCCTCTTTTTTTTTTTTTTTTTTTTTTTTTTTTTTGTTTGGAAACATTTTATCCATAGTTGAAATTTTGTCTTAGAGTTGAAAATACCTTCCTGTTCCTAATGATTAGAATAGAATAAAATATGAGATCACAAGGCATTACCTAAGTTAGGAGATCTTCAGAGGTGATGCATAAAAAATGATCAAATAATGCATACATGACACATAAAAAATAAGTATCAGGTAACTTAGTTTTTCCTCACTGTTACTCTTAGCTATTACTGCTTCTTTCTTGGCTTTTTTCATTCCTAATTTTGATAAATGCATGGATATTTAGGCAATAGTTTAGGTTTTCGGCTGTCTTGGGCAGCTGTTGCCTATCTCTTCATTGTTTTGATGTAGAAGTAAATAAATCAATGAATCAGCATAACTGGTGTTCTGTCCTGAACAGTGAGAACCATGCATATGAGAAGAAACTGTTCATTTATTTCACACCCAGCTTCTGGTTATTTCAAAACTGACTACATTTAGGCATACTACTTCATCTTCATCCTTGCTGAATTGAATCTCGTTAATCTTTACGACATTTTTGCAGTTTATTATAACTTTAAAAAAAAAATCCAAAATTCAAATTACATCCTTCTTACTCAATTCTTCCACATTCTCCCAATAATTTTAGCAGTATACAACCTTCAAGCACAATGAAATATTCCTCATTTAGTTATAGCAGACATTAATTATATGGAGTAGTACTCTGCTTTCCCTCTTTTCTGATAATCAACAAATAAGTTACTTTATGAATATTGTTCAACTAGCTAACTCATATTTGGAAGTACTTCCATAGGACTATACTTCTCTAGCTTATTTAGGAAAATATGGTGTGACAGTGAAATAACATCAATAAATAAAATATATAATTTCTTCTCTATTCACCAAGATTTTAACCTTTTGTTTTCTAATGGCAGTGTTTAAAGCAGGCATCTCATATGGTTTTGTATTCTCCGTGGTTCTTAATAACCTGTCTTAGTCAATCTTAAAATAAATGTATCCATCTGCAGAGCCTAAAGATTCAAAACCATAATCTATCTTATCTATCTTTCATTAAGAAAGTCCAATGTATATTAGCAATGGTTCTGAAAAAAAAAAAAAAAAAAACCTGTTTTCCAACCCTGTTGGACTGTAGCAGAAAGTAATAAGAAATACAAAAGTCATGCTTGTGCTTATAAACTGTTGTCAAGGACATACACCTTTTTGTTCCTTCCATCTTCGTTCTATACAGGACACTTTCTTATTTCTGTGGTCAAAGCTCGATGTCCGGGTGGAGATCGGTAACATGTGTTGTTCCTCGGCAGTCAGTATTGGGGCTGGCACTGTTTACCATCTTTGTTGGTTACATGGACAGGGAGATTGAGTGTGCCCTCAGGAAGTTTGCCAATGACACCAAGCTGTGTGGTGCAGTCGACATGCTAGAGGGAAGTGATGTCATCCAGAAGGACCTCAAGAAGCTTGAGAAGTGGGCCTGTGCAAACTTAATGAAATTCAACAAGGCCTAGTGCATGGTCCTGCATCTGGGCCAAGCCTGTCCTAAACTCAAATACAGGCTGTGTGGAGACTGGATTGAGAGCAGCCCTGAGGAGAAGGACCTAGGGGTGTTGGTTGACAAGAAGCTCAACATGAGTCACCAAAGTGCACTTGCAGCCCAGAAAGACAACCATACCCTGGGCTGCATCAAAAGAAGCTTGGCCAGTAGCTTGAGGGCAGTAGCTCGACCTCTCCTGGGACCTGCTTGGGAATATCTCATGGGACAGGTTGACAGAAGGCAAGGGTGCTTGTGAGAGCTGGGCTACATTTAAGCAGCACTTCTTCCATGCTCAGGATCGGTGCATCCTGAAGAATAGGAAATCGGGGAAGGGGGGGGAAGGAAACCTGCGTGGATGAGCAAGGAGCTCATCAATAAGATCAAAAGGAAGGGGAAGGTCTATGAAATGTGGAAAAAGGGCCTGTCCTCTTGGGAGGAGTATAGATGTGTTGTCAGGGCCTGCAGGGATGCGACGAGGAAGGCTAAAGCCCACCTAGAGATGAGGCTTGCAAAAGAGATAAAGGATAATAAGAAGGGTTTTTTCAAGTATGTAAACAGCAAGAGGAAGACTAAGGATAATGTGGGTCTCTTGCTGAATGAGGGGGGTATCCTGGTCACGGGAGATGTTGAGAAGGCAGAGATACTGAATGCTTTCTTTGCTTCAGTCTTTGCTTCAAGGACACTCCCCTGGGACTCCTCACCCCTGGCAATGGGACAAAGGGTCTGGGAAATGGAGGGCTCCCCCCTGGTGGACGTGAGAGTGGTTTGGGAGCATCTGAGTGGGCTCAACGTACACAAATCCATGGGTCCCGATGGGATGAATCCACATGTGATAAGGGAGCTGGCAGATGTGATCGCCGAACCACTCTCTATCATCTTTGAAAGGTCCTGGAGAACGGGTGAGGTGCCTGAAGACTGGTGCCAATGTCACTCAGGTCTTCAAGAAGGGCAGGAAGGAGGATCTAGGAAACTACAGACCAGTCAGTTTCATCTCTGTCCCTGGAAAGGTATTGGAGCAGCTTGTTCTGGATGCCATCTCCAAGCAATTGGAAGAGAAGAATGTTATGAGGAGTAGTCAGCATGGATTCACCAAGGGAAAGTCGTGCTCGACCAACCTCGTTGCCTTCTATGATGGCATCACCAGCTGGGTAGATGGGGGGAGAGTGGTGGATGTCATCTACCTTGACTTTAGCAAGGCTTTCGATACTGTCTCCCATGACATCCTACTAGCAAAGTTGATAAAGTGTGGGATAGATGAGTGGATGGCAAGGTGGGTTGAGAACTGGCTGACTAACCAAGCTCAGAGGGTGGTGATCGGCAGAGCAGAGTCTGGCTGGAGGCCTGTGACTAGCGGTGTTCCCCAACGGTCGGTGCTGGGTCCGGTCTTGTTCAACATCTTCATCGACGACCTTGATGAGGGAATAGTGACTGCCCTCAGCAAGTACGCTGATGACACAAAGCTGGGAGGAGTGGCTGACACGCCAGAAGGCTGTGCTGCCATTCAGCGAGACCTGGACTGGCTGGAGAGATGGGCAGGAAGAAACCAAATGAGATTTAATAAGAGCAAGTGTAGAGTCCTGCACCTGGGAAGGAACAACACGAAGTATCAGTACAGGCTGGGGGACAACCTGCTGGAAAGGAGCTCTGACGAAAAGGACCTAAGGGTCCTGGTGGACGACAGGTGGACCAGGTTGACCATAGAGCCAGAACTGTGCCCTTGTGGCCAAGAGGGCTAATGGGATCCTAGCATGCATTAAAAGGAGCGTGGCCAGTAGGTCAAGGGAGGTGATCCTTCCCCTCTACTCTGCCCTGGTCAGGCCTCACCTGGAGTACTGTGTCCAGTTCTGGGCTCCCCGGTACAAGAAAGACAGGGATCTCCCGGAAAGAGTCCAGCGGAGGGCCACAAAGATGTTACAGGGCCTGGAGCATCTTCCCTATGAAGAAAGGCTGAGAGACCTGGGTCTGTTCTGCCCGGAGAAGAGAAGACTGAGAGGGGATCTCGTCAATGTATATCAATATCTGAGGGGTGGGGGACAGAAGGATGTAGCCAACCTCTTCTCAGTGGTTTGTGGGGATAAGACAAGGGGCAATGGCTGCAAGTTAGAGCACAGGAAGTTCCGCACTGACATGCGAAAGAACTTCTTCACGGTGAGGGTGACGGAGCATTGGAACAGGCTGCCTAGGGAGGTTGTGGAGTCTCCTTCTCTGGAGATATTCAAGGCCTGTCTGGACACCTACCTGGGCAGCCTGCTCTGAGGAATCTGCTTTGGCAGGGGGGTTGGACCCGATGATCTTTTGAGGTCCCTTCCAACCCCTACAGTTCTGTGATTCTGTGATTTTCCCCTCTACTACGCTCTCATGAGACCCCACCTGGAGTATTGTGTTCAGCTCTGGATCTCCCAGCACAAGGACTTGGATGTATTAGAACAAGCCCAGTGGAGAGCCACAAAGATGCTGGGCCACAAAGATGGAGGGTGACAAAGGGCTGGAGCATCTCTTGTATGAAGACAGGCTGAGAGATTTGAGGTTGATCAGCCTCGAGAAGACAAGGGTCCAGGGAGACCTTACAGAGGCCTTCCAGTAAAGGGTTCCTAAAGGAAAGGTGGTGAGGGACATTTTGTCAGGGGCTGTAATGACAGGACAAGGGGTAACAGCTTTAAACTAAAAGTGGGTAGATTTAGATTAAATATTATGGAGAAATTCTTTAGTCTGAGGGTGATGAGGCACTGGAACAGGTTGCCCAGAGAAGCTGTGGATGCCCCATCCCTGAAAGTGTTCAAGGCCAGGTTGGATGGGGCTTTGAGTAACGTGGTGTAGTGGGAGGTATCCATGACCATGGCAGGGAAGTTGGAATTAGATGATCTTTAAGGTTCCTTCCAACCCAAGCCATTCTATGTTTCAATGATTTTTTTCATTTGTTGTTTTTGTTGTTGTTTTTGTTTTGGCCTTCTAGTGCTATACAAAAAACATTCCATCTGTCAATTAACTCAGTATATGTATTTAACATATACATAAGCACACTATTAAATTGATATCAAATCTCACTTACTGAAATATTCCAAAGCAGATACTAAGCGAAACGAAAGACATCAGTGAGTTACTAAAAATATATTTGCACTTTAGTTGGTGAAATCTTGAGGCTACTAAACCTAGACTTTCAGTACATGAATTGTCACTGCCTACTATATGCTTTCCTAACATGTTCCTGCGTAACAGTGAGAGTAAAGTGACATTTTTTCCTAAATTTGTGGAACACAACTGATAATTTTATCTTTTACTACAAAAGAATGCAACCAAACTGTTAAAGGTAAACATTTGATAGATTCATTTTTACCCAAGAGTTGAATAGGCAAAGTGCCTTGTTATTCTGTGTGTTTCTTTACTTTCTCGTTCAAAAGACAGAGCTATTTTAAAAATGACTTTCCTTTGTGTGAGAGATGTAGGGCTATGCAGCTCTCAGTATTTATTTCTCATTTACAGTACTTGTTATGAGAAAAGAAGGCAAATAAAATGTATACACTTACTCCTGTAGAAAGTAATAACAATATTTCTGGCCGTATTAAATCTTTTATATCTCTGTAAGTTCTCAAGTTCCTGAGGAGAAATAAATTCCAGTGCAATTATACAAACTTATAAATACTTAGATATACACAGGCACTAGAATGTTATATGTTCTGCTTTGGGTGGTTTGCTACTGCTGTTTATATTTCAAGAAAACTTATGTGACTAAGTAGAACACATATTCCAGCAAAAAGCAGATGAACCTTTTAATAATAACAGCAAAGCTATGTGGGATGTACCATGGTGATCAGCATCGTCAGGTGTCGCCTGAAAAATAGTGTGGCAGCCAGGCAATTCATGAAACTCCTCAAGGCTATTAGGGGGGAATAATGGCAGACGAGTGATCAGTCTCTCTTAAATATTCCTGTGATATTTATCACTGCTGTCTCTTATTTCACTCATGATCACAGGAGTCCTGAGTCATCCTCTCCTACTGCAGATAATCATATTATTTAAATGATTTAATGAACTCACCAAACTCTACCTTAAAAAAGAAAAAGTTAGGTATATCTTGACTGTTCCTTTTATTGGTTACTGCTCCAAAATTTCATTCTTATTATTTTTAAAAAGTCTCCTCTGCTTTTTCACTTGAACATATTATTGTCCTGTTATAATATACTCTTGCTACAGTACTTAGTATTCTAGATGGTAAACTGTCAGTTCACAATTTCCCTCTACACACACACACATATCTTTTCTAATGTGTCTTAAATCTACATTTTTAGTAGCTACATCTCATTCCTGATGCATTGTAATCCTCTAATTAATTCCAAGTCTTCTCCACTTGTTTTGTTTTGTTTGGTTGTGCATTTTGTTTGTTTGTTTGGATTGTTTTGTTTAACAAAGGTTAACAAATACTATCTTACTTTGATATTGTTCCATTTCTGCTCTTTACTCCAGCCTTTGCAGCATCATATACAGGATAGGACACTATGTAAAAAGTCATCCCTCCAATATGATACTTTGATCTTAATCTTTATTGATGATGTTTTCCTTTTTTTTTTTTTCATCAAAACATCAGCGCACTACTCCTTATATTTTTTCCGCCAAGGTCAATGAGGTCTCTCTGACCTTCAAGAATTTCACTATTAATCTTTTTTTTTTTTTTTTTTTTTTTTTTGGCACAAGCCAATTCTTCTCCTTCAGCTAGTTCTTTCCCTATTTTATTATTTTGCTAAAAGCTTGTCTTCCTAACTTAGAATTTTCAGCTTTGTATTGCATTAAATGTTTCACTAATGCCAAGACAGATGGGATACACCACTTCCCTTTACCATAAAAAAAAAAAAAAAAAAGTTATCTCATAAAGAAAAGATACAAAATTACTCTGTTGAAATAGTCTTCATAAACCCAGCTGGGAATTAAAGCATCTGATGGGAATTAAAGCATCTGAAACACATCTATAGTTAGAAATCTATTCCTTCTTTTCTCCAGGACTGTAAATAGAGCCCTATATTCTTTCAGCTGTTCTCTATTGAACCTTAATGTTGTAGAGGATTAGATTAACTATCCACATATACTCAGAAATGTCTGCTTGGTAGAAAAAGGTCCCTTCATCAAACCGTAAGTTCTATTTTGATGCAAAATTTAGGGATCCTGGAAATGTTACATACAGCAAGAACTCATAAGTTTTCATGACAACCTTTTTCATGATAGCCTATTAGCAAAAGCACTCGTACAGAAAATAAGCCTGAGAAAGAAGCAAGGTATCCGAAAAATATCCTTAATCACTTTGCAGTGGACAGACTCTTCCTCTTCTGAAGCTGAGACACTGGAAAGACAGAGATCTATGAATTCTGAACAAAAAATGGGCTGTTCTAGAACAGCCTAGATCATGGGCAGCCCAAACTAACTGCTTGGGACTGCATAATAGAAAGACTGAGGATTCTTGAAATGAGAAATTAACTAAAAACTTAGAAAAGCCATTACAATAAAATATTAATAATAATAATGTTTTTCTAATGATGTTACTTCTACAGTATCCAGTACATACAAATGCTCAAAGAACTAGTATCTACGCTACATTGGCCATTCCTTTATTACTGGGTAAAATATTGTTTTAGCATAGACAAAGATTTTAATCCAGATTTTCTTGTATTCAGAGTTCTTGAAGTAAACCTGGACCTTCAAAGAGGGAGATTTATTTGCTTTCTTAAACAGACGTCTAGATCTTTATCTCAGACTCCTCTTCCTATATAAGTCTATACATGCTCCAGAATACCTTCACAGAAAAAAGGAGACAAAACTTGACCTCCTAGATATCAAACTGACCATTACTACAAAGTCTAGTTGGATATAAGTATGATGAAATCTTCTGTTCTACTTATCATATATGGATGCAATTTAAAGAAGTCTTAAAATATTTTTAAGAGATCAATCCTTCTTAGTTTTTGTTTCATTTTGTTTGTTTGTTTGTTTGCTTGTTTGTTTAACATTCAAAGTTACATTCATTGGGAGTGGAATAATCTGAAAATGTCAACCTGTACACAGTCTCAGAACAAATCAGTCACTAACAATTTCTTTCTCTCTTCTGCTAAATAAAAATTGTTTTATTAGTTTACTATATTCTTTAATCCCACAGTCTGCCTCTGGGGACTTGAGGGATACTTTACTCATATTCCTGAATTTCCTGTGGCAAATTCTGTCTTATCACACACAGTTCTTCACTTTTACACAACAGCAGTTTCTGTCTTCACTGGCTTACCTTTAACGTAAACATAGGAAGAGAAGATAGCATGAGTCATATCAACAATTGTACTTTAATCCAGAGTCCAGCATGCAACAGGAAGTTTTAGCTAGGTTGATTTTAAAAGCTGTTCATAGTACCTGTCCCTTGCAAATCGTTCCAACTGTACCAAAGAAGGTGGCCCAAGAAGTTCACTTGAAACGTACTGCAAAGTTTTTGTGCAAAATAGAATTCAAGGTCATCTTCTCCTTAGGTGGACTGTGTCCTTGCCTTGCATTTATATAGATATAATGTAAATATAAATATGCATATTTTATATGTAATATGTTTAATCTACATGCACATGCATTTTATAAATATTTATATACATACATATAATAATATGTCTATAAAAATCAATGTTGTAGTCCTGTGAAAAAGAAATGGTAAATCTCTAGTGTTTGGGAATGCTTGATCTACCAGCTTGATTTCTGCATTCCCATCACATACTATCAGCCATTAGTCTGAACACATGCAAAACTATAGGAATCTAATAAAGAATATGAAGTGCCTTTAATTTTGAACTCATTTGCAATATGTTTTACATTACTCTGGTATTTTTAATACGGTCTTTCATTAAAACACCCATAACAACCCATCATTTTTTGACAAGTTGAAATGCATAAGTATACTATGATAGTGCAATAACAACTACTAGCATGTTGAAATGATTTATTTTACTTTTCCAGTGAGAAGTGGAGGCAGTTTAAAATTTTAGTGTTGAAACAGCTTTGGCTGGCATCATAGGGAAACAAGAGTAAAAAAGATGGAGGTAGCAATCAAAAGTAACCTGAATGTTTTGCAACATAAAACCATTAAACAAAGATAACCATAACTAGTTTGGACATGATTTCCATTGAATGTTTCACTTCCTATGTCCACAAGTTTCAAACCAAACCCATGCTAATATAGACATAGCCAATATTTTATTATATTTTTATCCTACCTCTATCAGGCTAATGGTAGGTGATTCTTTCCTACCATTCCTTTTTTTCCTACCATTTCCATGTCCATCCAAGGAGTGACCTGTCCCTTCCAGGGAGTGATTATTCCATGAGATATTCAGTGAAAGTTCATTCTTCCACTTTTAGCTGTCTCAGGTCTACCTTCTCTTCAGTTCTGGGATGCTAGTTCATTTAGGCACAAAGCATGAGCTAAATTCATCACTGGTGTTCCGTTACTGATAAATTACTTCAAAGGTAAGCAACTAGCATTAGTATAATAGAAAAAGAATGCGGTTTAGAGTTTCAGTACCTTTTACTGTAGGATGTAGTCACAGCTATTCCTAAAGGTAGATGCCAGACTATATTGCATAGCTACTAGATCTGTAATGCATCTCTAATTGCTTGCATGTTCATGACCCAATTATTGTAGTTGGTGTATTTCCAAGCCCTCAGTTACAAACTAGGTATGTGAGAGAGTGGCTAACTTTTAATAGTGATGTAGAGGGCACAGATTCAGATGGAAAAAGCTAGAGCTTTTCACTTTATTTTATTCAGCCAGCAGGGTTTACTTACTTTGTATTTCCAACTGCACATCAGTCATATCCAGCTATTATACTTCAGATTAATTTTTCCATATATACCACTGTTTAAACGTACATGATAATGCTATGAATCTATATACTGCAACTGCCCTTATAATTTTACACAAACACTTCTCAACAGCTAATCCTGCAGGGAGAAACTGAAGAGTAAGGAAGAACTGTTTTATTACTGACATATGACCATACACCTTGTCATAATAATAAAAAATAATAAAAAAATAATAAAAAAATAAAATCATTGTGCTAATAAAATATAAACTAATTTGTAATAATTGGCATGTCAGTAAAATTATATACAGTTAGTTTTATGGAATCAATTTTCCATAACCTCACATTCAATCTTTATTATTATTATTGGTTTATACAGTTTATTTTCCTGAAATAGGTATAAGAGAACTGAAATCCTCCTAATCATTAAATCACTCCAATCTGGTAGAATTTTTCATGTAACACTCTGTAAATAACCAATGATCTACAGCTTTGACCACCCTTATATCTCCTGGAAGGACAACACAGCGTGGCCTATTAATGACGGCTTCCTGATTCACATGATTAAGGAGCCAACAATAGAAGGTGCTCTGCTGGGCTTGATATTTATAAAAGAGAAATAACCAGCTGTGGGTGTGAAAGTCAAGGGGAACCTTGGTGCAATGACCCTGAGGATGTAGAGTTCAAGATCCTAAGAGGAAACAACAGAGAAAAATGTACCCCTGAATTTTATGAGAGCAGATTTTAACTTTAATCTATCAACATTTGTGCAGAACAGCACAAATGGCAGATAAAAAGAGAAAGATGAATTGTTTGAAAGTTAATCCAGCAGAGGAAAATGCAGTCTATCAATTTCACTAAATTCTTACATTAATACAATGAAATAGATTGGAAGAAAAGTTATCTTAAAAGTGAACACACACACACACACAGAATAAATAAATAAATAAAATTATGCTAAGTTAAACAGTGACTGACATCAACACAGTAAAACAACAGTTAAATTTACCATGTATGAATAAAAATATGATTGAGGATGCATCTAACAGCATTTACAGCTAATATTATCAGCTCTGATTTATCAAAACAAAATGAGGCTCCTGAGATTCAACATTTATCAGTGCAAGATATTAATGTTGACATCTGTAGGATTTCAACAGGACAACAAAATATTAAATAAACAGACTAGGTAATAATAAAAACAATAAAGCCAGCCTGTCTTACACTAGACATTTCAAACTGGAGATATTTAACCTCAGTGTTTATGAAGTTGATACCTCAGAGGAATATTTATATCTTCTACTGAAAAATTGTATTATTTGATTCTTTCTTCTTCTTCTCTCTTTTTTTTTTTTTTAAATTTAATACTTAACTATTAAGTCCTACCTCTCAGACAGCAACATTTTAAATTATAACTAGAACTAATGCTTTTAAAATAAGCTCAAGGATCTGGCACATTGGAATATTACCTGATCTTGAATCATAATGTGAATTTATATAATTGCTTATCCAGAGGCCTACCCTATCAAGGCACACCCTACACACAATGCCCACTCTCCATTACGGAAAACATAAGTCATGCTGTGATGGAATATTTCAGTGTTATTGCAAATGCACTTCCTGTTTTGAGTCCTGAAGCTTTTGGCAGGGCTGACAACTTTTCCCAATACACTAAGCATCAGGAGCTCAAAGTAACAATTTTAATATAAGCAATGGGACAGCAATATGTGCAAAAGTCTTTTTGTCCCATTGCTTTTTCCCTCACCTTTAAACATCCTCCATCTCTTTTCACTGTTTCGTTTTAATTGAATTGAAAAGGAATACTATCAACTTTAACATAATTTCATTTGTTTTTGTTTTTTACTATAACATTTTTACAAACTATATTATAATAAAAAGCAATGCAGTTAAAACAGATTTGTTCCTATCCTACCAGATAATGTGTGATGTACTTTACACATTTAACACCACTTTTTTCAAATTGGTGCAGTCAGTTTTACCAGTTTCCCTGCATAACCAGCATGTCCAGATATATATGATGTGAAAACACACTTTTTTCTTTCTCCAGTTAAAGAACACACATATCACAGAATCACAGAATTTCTAGGTTGGAAGAGACCTCAAGATCATCAAGTCCAACCTCTGACCTAACACTAACAGTCCCCACTAAACCATATCCCTAAGCTCTACATCTAAACGTCTTTTGAAGACTTCCGGGGATGGTGACTCCACCACTTCCCTGGGCAGCCTGTTCCAATGTCTAACAACCCTTTCAGTAAAGAAGTTCTTCCTAACATCTAACCTAAAACTCCCCTGGCTCAACTTAAGCCCATTCCCCCTCGTCCTGTCACCAGGCACGTGGGAGAACAGACCAACCCCCACCTCGCTACAGCCTCCCTTGAGGTACCCATAGAGAGCGATAAGGTCACCCCTGAGCCTCCTCTTCTCCAGGCTGAACAAGCCCAGCTCCCTCAGCCACTCCTCATAGGACTTGTTCTCCAGGCCCCTCACCAGCTTCGTTGCCCTTCTCTGGACCCACTCAAGCACCTCGATGTCCTTCTTGTAGCGAGGGGCCCAAAACTGAACACAGTACTCGAGGTGCGGCCTCACCAGAGCCGAGTACAGGGGGACGATCACCTCCCTAGCCCTGCTGGCCACACTGTTTCTGATACAAGCCAGGATGCCGTTGGCCTTCTTGGCCACCTGAGCACACTGCTGGCTCATATTCAGCCGACTATCCACCATCACTCCCAGGTCCTTCTCTGCCTGGCAGCTCTCCAACCACTCATCTCCCAGCCTGTAGTTCTGCTTGGGGTTATTGCACCCCAGGTGCAGGACCCGGCACTAGGCCTTGTTAAACTTCATGCAGTTGACCTCAGCCTATCAGTGCAGCCTATCCAGATCCTCCTGCAGAGCCTTCCTACCCTCAAGCAGATCGACACACGCACCTAACTTGGTGTCATCTGCAAACTTACTGAGGGTGCACTCAATGCCCTCATCCAGATCATCGATGAAGATATGGAAGTTAAAAGTATACTTAGAATGTCAAGCTGCCTTTAAAACTGACTGGGTATCTAGTAGAGAGTGCCTCTCAAACACTTTCAAAGACTTAAACCTTTCCAGCCTGCAAAACCTTCAGGAAAATGATGTCCTGGATCTTCTCAGAATACCTAGAGGAGATCCCAGGCTCCTTACTATTTATCATTTCTCCTTTATTTATAGTGTGTTTTAGAAAAATAAATTCCTTTCCTTTCTCTCTCTCCCCTCCTACTTTCCTCTTCCTCACATTCTAATCCTTGATATTAGAGATGTGTCATCCTGTTTCTCTCCTTTTCATCTCTAAAAGTTACCTGTTGCCATTCTATCAGCCTGACAACCACATAACTCCTCAGGTCACATTGTAAATATATTCTTAGCACAGCACAAGTACAGCCTGAAATGCATGAAGGGTCTATGAAATACAATCCTGAATACCACTTTCTTAGGGCTCCATGTGGCATAAAGAGCCAAGATTTATAACACCCTCAGCCTTCAACTCTTACTCTGTATCTAATGTGCTTTTTTTCCCCTTAAAGAATCAGCATACAAAATTTATAGTCTATTCTGTGTCCTAATCTTGAGAACATAGCCACTGCAGTGGTGATGAGAGAACTGGTGACAGAAAATAATTCTTGGACAATGATGGATCATATGTGAGAATACTAATACAGTAAGCTAAAAGAAAACCAAAGCGTCACTTCAAGTGATTTTCTTTCACAGTACACTTTTAATGGGATAAAATGTATAAAGTTTATCAATTTTGAGCTATGGGACATAACACTCAGAAGTCCCTAAACACCTGAGCTCTGAATCCAGATAGGGGTTTTTTTGTTGTTTGTTTGTTTGTTTTTGTTTTGTTTGTTTGTTGTTGTTGTTTGTTTGTTTTTGATTATATTTATTTTTTATAGACAGTTGAAGCCAGAATTTTGGAACCAGAATAGTTCCAAAATTACCTCTGTTCACAAATTTAAAGATTTTAATCAGAGGTCTCCATTTCTTGTCATTACTGGAACATCATCCCAAGAATGGCTATAAAGTTACAAGTGTCAGTTTGCACATGGCTTAGGGAAAATGGCTTTTGAAACAGCATAATTTGTAAACAACATTCTCAGGGATCCTTTGGTGGCTTCTGAGGATTGGTACTTCTATCCCCATGCTCTGGGACTTAAAGTCACTCACCTCTGCTACATGGCAGACAATGATTTTCATAACCGTGGTGAAGGGCCTTGGTCAGCTGCCAGCTGCCTACCCAACATGGCTGCTGGGCTCAGCTTTGGTCAGTGCTGGGGCTGTTGGGCCAGCTAGAACTAGTTATATCCAACACAGAGCAGCAGCACTGGCCTCTCCTCACAGAGGCTGCCCTTGCAGCTCTGTCTCTGTCCCAGACCTGGACACAGATATCCAACGAACCACTTCTGGCAACAAGTCCTGCACCTGGAAGACCAAGGGCAGCCTTGTCACCACCACCTGTAATTGTGCTTGGTTTCCAACTGCCCATCCAGGACTTGGCCTTGGGACTGGCACAGGCCTGATCTGACCCCCCCCCCCTTTCTGGGGCACAACAGGGCCAGGGCTCCTGGGAAAGTCGAGCAATGTTCCATGGGAACTGGTGGCACATCTGGTTGGCACTAACATTTCACTGCCAGCTGGGCTGGGCTGCAAGTGTTGCCCACAGGGATAACATGGCCATTGCTGGGTTAGATCTTGCAGGTAGCTGGAAAAAAAAATTAAAAAAAATCATGCGAAACATGCAGAAAGAACTACATTGACCTATGCTTAGATTTAATCCTGCTTTCAGTGCTTACCCTGTGGCTTCTTTTCTTCTTGACCTTCTTGTATTTTTTACTTCCTGATCCCCGGGAAGCTCATTTTCTCTCATTCTCCTGTTTCTTTCTGTTCTACATTTGTTCCCATTTTCCCAAGTCTGTTTTCTTTTTCTGTCTCTTCCTTCTGTGTTCCCCTGCAGAGAGCCTGCAAATCTTTCCATGCAATAGTATTATTAGATAGGTGAAGCCATGATAAACCTGAAAAAAAATAAAAAATCATTATTTTATGCAAAGCTAATTCATTTTATTTTCTTTACTCACATCAGTTTTTCAAGGAACAAGAGGGATTTGACCATGCTTTCTGGACCAAGTAGAGGCAAGGCCATAGGCATCCAAAACGGACAACCAAAAGAAATAATCTGCATTGTCCCTTATTATGTTCCTTTTATGGGGGGGCAGGCAGGGGATAACAAAAAAATAAATAAATAACAATATATAATAACAATAATTATAATAATATGCTAAAAATGTAATATTTTGTTCTTTTATAAATATCAAGAACAGGTCTAGTTGAGGGAATTGAGTTCACCCTTAGTAAGTTTGCAGATGACACCAAGTTGGGGGGGAAGTGTGGTAGGAAGTGGGTAGGAAGGCCCTGCAGAGGGACTTGGACTGGATGGGTCAATGGGCAGAGGCATCAATGGGATGAGGTTCAACATGATGGGTCCTGCACTTTGGCCACAACAACCCCATGCAGTGCTACAGGCTTGGGGCAGAGTGGCTCAAAAGCTGTTCAGAGGAAAAGGATCTGGAGGTGCTGATTGATGCTCACCTGAACATGAGCTGGCAGTGTGCCCAGGTGGCCAAGAAGGCCAATGGCATCCTGGCTTGTATCAGGAATAGCGTGGCCAACAGGACCAGGGAAGTGATCATCCCCCTTTACTCAGCTCTGGCAAGGCCACGCCCTGAGTACTGTGTTCAGCTTTGGGCTCCTCAGTACAAGATGGACATTGAGGCCCTGGAACATGTCCAGAGAAGGTCTACAAGGCTGGTGAAGGGGGTCTGGAACACAAGTCCTATGAGGAGCAGCTGAGGGAACTGTGGTTGTTTAGTCTGGAGAAGAGGAGGCTCAGGGGAGATCTCATTGCTCTCTGCAACTACCTGAAAGGAAGGTGTGGGAAGCTGGGGGTTGGCCCCTTTGCACAGATAACTAGTGATAGGACTAGAGGGAATGGCCTCAAGTTACACCAGGGGAAGTTTAAATTAGAAATTAGGAAACATTTCATCTCAGAAAGAGTAAGTTAGGTATTGGAACGGGTTGCCCAAGGAAGTAGTGGAGTCACCGTCCCTGGGGCTGTTTAAGGAAAGGTTGGACCTGGTGCTTAGGGATATGGTTTAGTGGGTGATATTGGTGGTGGATGGTGATCTTGGGATGACCAGATTATCTTGGATGTCTTTTCCAACCTTAATGATTCTATGATTCTATGATTAGGTGAGGAAGAGGCATCGTAGCTTCTTGGCCTCTGTTCCTTCTGGTTATTGTGTCTACAGTTGAAAGAGTTATTTCCCAACATTGCAAGTTCAAGTTGAGAGGAGGAAAACCACTGCAAATACCTACCTTCTTTTTGCCATTTACACCCAGCAAACACTGAAATATATTTACTTTTTGCATCTGGTAAGAAGACCCTATCCATTTCTGACTCATCTTTACATATTTCCTTCATACACAAGACATCTTGTTTCAGTGTTTGTGGACCTGATATAACTTCTGCTGTTTCCTCTTCCACTGCTTCCCTGCTGCTGTGAGGAGACCAAGTAGAGAGGGTGGTGCCTGCAGAAATGCTGCAGTCTGGCATTCTGCATCTGCACAACAGCTTTGCTCATCCAAAAACAGCTCTAGAAAACAAAAATATGTGCGGTGAAGTGACTTCCTGGAAATAAATATGAGTACAGCAAAACCTACCTAAAGCCACACAAAGCTTCTTGGCCCTCTGATACTGGGCTTTCTGTCAATACTGCTGTATTGACTGGAAATTATTTGAAAAGGGACATCTCAGTTGGCAGGCCAACTGAGTTCAAGAGTTGAGGCTCTCAGGCTTCAACTCATCTTGAAGAGTAAACAGGTCACGACCTTAGAGGCAGTGGCAAAGTATATGCCATGGAATGAGTGGAGTTGAGACAACAAAATGCTGTTTCCAACTTCACTAGAAACAACATATGTTGAGATAAGAGCACTCCTCTCAAAGCATCTACTAGATGTGCCAGAGAAGGGCAGATACAGAAGATCTGCTGTGAATTTTGTTCTGTGAATCCTGTCACTATGAACGCATGGGAAGACTTCCAGTAGGAAAATATTACAGTAAAGTCTTGAGTGTTCAGAAGCTCTCTCTTTTTGCATTCATGCCTTCCAATAACACAGGAAGGAATAAGAGCCCAGCTTGTGACAATCCTCATTTCATCCTCCTACCTGTGAAGCTGTTGACAAGTGCTAGAGGCTCCTTGTCTGAGGGGCTGGAAACGCAAGCCATTTCCTTCACAAAGATATCATAGATATCTTTGATAGATATAGATATAAGTAGCTGTCAGTAAGAAACTCTGCTAGCACTTGCACACATACAATCATTGGTGTCAACCACTGGGGTTGAAAATCTCTTAAACAGCCTTTCCCACGCTGGACCCTTGATGCTGTGGGGCCAAATAGCTGGAACTTTTAGCCAGCAGAGTTTTGGCTGATTTGGTAGAGATGAGATAGTAACTGTTTAAAGAAGAGGAGATTGGCTCAAAGCAAATGTTCAGCCACTGTCAAGGAACATAAACATATGGTAAGAAGAGTTCATCACTGCACTGCTTTAGAGAGCTGTGGTGGTTTTACCTTGCTAGACAGGTGAACTCTACCACAACCACTCTCTCACTCCACCTTCTCAGAAGAGGAGGGAAAGAAGAAAAGGAAAGAAACAACTTACAGGCTGAGATAAGGATAATTTAATTTAAGAAAACAAAATGTTAAGGGAAAGTGATTATTAATTAAATAATTTAACTAAAGAGAAAAAGGAAAGGAAAAAAAAAAAAAAAAAGCAAAGGACACATGGAAGCACAGAGGAAAGTAATTGCTCTCTACTTCTCACCAACAAACAATGCTTGATCATGTCCTTGAAGCAGGGCCTCAGTGCACATAGACATTGTTCGGGAGGACAGATGTTTTCACAATGAAAGCCCATCCCTATTTTCTTCTTCCTTTTTCCACCATTTATTGGTGAGAGTGACATCATATGGCATGGTTGGTTTAGGTCAGCTGCCATGGTCATGTTCCTTTCTCACCTCTTGCCCACCCCCAGCCTGCTGGCTCCTGGGAAGAGGGTTAGAGGGAGTCCTGATTCTGTGCAAGTATTGCTCAGCAGTAGGCACAGCGCTGGTGTGATCCCAGTACTGTTCTAGCTGTAAGTGCAGAGCACAGCACTGTATGGGCTGCTGCAGGGAAAGTTAACTCCACCCCAGCCAGACCCAGTACGAGGGGAAAGTTTCCATTCAGCTCACACTGATGAGGTGACATCTACAAAGAGAAAAGCACACATATGCTTGTCTCCATGCCTTCATAGCAGTACTACTCAATAATGTCCCATAGCAGCTCAGCAAGGGATAATAGCAAGAGTTGAACTGATGGGCCCAACGCACGACAGAGGGACTATATTATTAGCTAAGGTACTGCTCTCTCTCTTGCCTTCTAACAAGAGTTGCTTCATGGAGCAAACTGCTCAAATCCCTTAAGGAAGTGCTCCAGTAACTACAGAAATGCTTTCTGTACCACTTTCCCCCAAAATGCAACCCCACAGCACCAACTTTTGAAAGAAGATCATGGATAGGCAGGCCTTTACCAGTGCTTCCATAACAGGCAGACTGCCAGACTTACTCTTTCAGCTCTTCCAACTTCTTCTTGCTTGGCTTCTCCAAAGCTTGTATCCAGTCCTTGTAGAGGTTAGCTGAGAGCAGGTTTAAGGTCATGTCTCTGAGGAATTCCTGCAATACCAAGCACTCTGGATGAGGCTTGGAAAATCCTCAACCATTAGGATCATTAGGAGCATCCACAGAACTCTAGCTCATGAGGAGGTACATGGGTTTCAGCTCCTTACTCCTTACAGATGCCCATTAGAACTGACAGAGCAGGGAGCTGCTGATCAAACTCACATTTATCTACTAATAGAACCTAGCCCTTCTCTGCCTTCTGGTCAACCCCAGATTTCAATATGTCCCCCTGGGGAGGCTGCACAGGATGAAAATAAAATGAGTTTCCTAGAGATATGCTGGAAATGAGGGCAGAACAAAAGGAACAGAAACCAGACAGGACAGAAGAACACCTGGCTAGAATTCAGTCTGGCTAACTGAGTTTGTCTACATTGTGGCTTTAGCTTTGGGTCCTACCTGTGTCAAATCCAGCCACTGGAGACTGGAGTGGGCACTGACAGGCTAGCAAGGAGCACCCACGGCTCCAGGTTAAAAGACTTTGCCTTCAAGGTGACTGCCAGCAGGTGTGTATGTTGGCTTTGCAGGTCAGCCTCACCTCCAGAGGTGGAGGATGTCAAGGGCCTCCTTCAGTTACCGATGCACCTTCTCTTTGGCAGCTCTTCAGAATATCCCTTCTGTTGATCTCCCTTGCACATACCAGATCACTAGGAGATCCTACAGGAAAAATAGGCAGAGGCAGGACAACAGTTGCTTTGCTAAAGATAGACAGGTGAACCTTTTTCAGAGTTGTGAACAAGCTTTGGCAGCTGTGCTTACCTGGATGGGCTGAAGCAGCATGCCCACAGAGAGCTGCCAGAGGCTGGCCAAAGAGTGCCCTTCTTTAACCCAACCCTGACTGCCCCAACATATCCACAGTGTTTGAAGTGCATCACAGAGCAAAGGGTCAGGGCTACTGCCTCTTTGTGCCTGCACCTCCTGCTGCAAATGAAAACACAGAAAAAATCCATGATAGAAAATCATCAGAGAGGTTGTGGAGTCTCCTTCTGTGAAGATATTCAAAACCCAACCGGATGCCATCCTGCACAATGTGCTCTAGGTGATCCTGCTCAGCAGGAGGGTTGGACTAGGTGATCTTCAGAGGTCCCTTCCAACCTTGTCCATTCTGTGATTCCGTGAGCACTCTCAGATCCTCCCATGTGCAGTGCAGTGCTGAGCAGTGTGTGGCAGGAAATGCTGAGAGCAAGCAGCTGAAGCCACACCTCAGCCTGTCCTAGTTGAGTATCTCTGCTCTAGTTGAGAAGCACATATTTTCAAGAGGACTAAAGGGGCTATTTCCTTCTTTTCTCTTTAAATGTCACATATCAAATAGCAATGTCTACCTTCAGTACCAGATGGGACTATTGTAGGCTTTTGCTTAGCATCATCCTGCAAGAAATGAGTTGTGCTCAAAAGGCCACCTGCAAGCTGCATCAGCCACTTGGAGCCAAGTTTGGCTCTCCCTGGTGGCCTTTGCTGTCCAGACACTCTTTTGAACAGCTCTGCTTGTCCCAGTATCCTGGTGCCAGCTGCGCTGCTACCCACTGGCCTGCTCCTCTCAGCTCCCTGAGCTGACCCACGGGACATCCTGCAACAGCTCAGCCCTCTTGCCTGAGATACCTTGCACCCCGACACAGCAAGGAACAGGTGAAACAGTCGTGCTTTTCTTTGTGTGGCCCTCCAACAAAGTCTCCAGGCTGCTGGCATTTAATGGTTTTGACCAGGCAAGAGAAAAACAAACAAACAAACAAACAAACAAACGAAAGTGGAAGTGAGAAGTGCACCTGATGCTCCACCGGAGAACCAGGAATTTCCAAGGTACTCTGGTGACAGAGCTAAAACAAGGGGGACACATTTGCACCATGGTGGCAGCTTAACTCCTTCATGAGGAGTTTAATGAAGGGAAGTCATATCATCCAGTCTCCCTCTGCTCCTCCTGGTTGCCTGCATACAGGAAAGGACAGAGAAAGAGCTCTGTAAGACCCAAGTTCTCTCTGCCTTCTCTCTCTACTGACAGCCAGGGGAGTACATAAACTTGATCTTAAATGACCCAGGTATAGCCCAGTAGTCAAGCAGAGCTCCCTGGAAAACTCCTACCTGCAATGCACTCAGGCTTTCTTCCCTGTCTGCCCCTCTCTGATGGAAACAGAGGAAAAAGAGGCTTTCCATCCCCAGCCCCCACAGAAGTGAGCCCATGGTGAGAAATGGCAAGCCATTTCCCAAGCCATGTGTCCAGTCAGAGCTTTTTCACTGTTCAGGAACTTCAGAAATAAAAAAGAAACACAATCAAGCCCTTCTGGTCCCCAGCTTCTGGGCAGATGCAGGTGACTGCACAACTCTGCCGCATGGGAAAGGCCACAGGGCCAGGACCAAGCAAGGTGGGGCAGGACAGAGGTGCTGCCAAAACTCTGTCTCCCCCTTCTCTTTCAGAGGAGCTGCTTGTTTCCTTCCTCCCAGCATTCTCTATTGCCTTGGCTGTAATGTCAGCAGTGACTTTGGAGCAGCAAGAGGAGAGTATCTTCAAGAGCAGTGAAGATAGTCTTAGGCTGTGCAAATGACAGGTATGACCACAGAGACGTGAAGCCTGCTGGACCCTGTCTAGGGTCAGCAGGTCCTGCCCTGAGAATGCAGAAGACTACAAGGTGTGAGAAACCTCCCCATGTCAAAGCATCTTGCCTTGGGCTTGCAGAGAGGAAGGTAGCCTGGAGCATTGCCTCATGGCAGCAACCAGCCCTCTGGCTCACAGAAGGTCTTTGATGCCTGATGCCCCTAATGTTTGCTATTCCCATTGAATTTCTAAGCAAAAGAGCTTTCCCATAGGATTAGGATGGTTTCAAGGATAACAGATTCACAGAACAGTAGGAAAGAAAGTGACCTCTGGAAGCCACCTGGTCCAAGCCCCCTGCTCAAAAAGGGTCTTCTAGAGCTCATTGCCCTTCCCCTCATACTGACATCATTGTGTGTGTCAACGCTGCAGAGGATGTTTTCTAGAAAGGGAAAAGAACAAAGGCAGTCCTTCTCCCTACTTAACCCATCCATGTTGTCTGTCTCTGAATGTAACAAGCACAACAAGAAGTCAATGCTGCATCATATAGTCTTCCATAAAACTATCCTGGAAAACAAATCTAGCGAAATTTGCCTGGAGAACACACTACCTGCTATGCTATCTGATTAAATATTTCAATTATACCACAGAGCCAGAACATACATAAATGATTTAACCCTTCTTAAATAAGCCTGCACAGTTTTATTATTGACAAAAAAATATATATCTGCAAATATAGAAGCTGAAAAATGCAAAATATAGTAGGTTTGTTCAAACTGCATGGTGAGTTTGCAAAATGCTCGGCAATTTTTCTGTGTGGTTTTATTAAAAAAAAAAAAAAAAAGCTCCAAATTATATCACAAAATTCACTTTAGATAATGACAGTTCTCTGGTTAGTATTTTTAAATAAGTTACAAGGAAAATAGTCAGGAAGTACAACTATGCATTTAAGGGGAAAGCAGATTCTGTTTTAAATGTGTTGTAAATGACCAATTATTAACTTTCAAGTGAAATAACAAAGTAATATGCCATAAATTGCTACCTCAAGACATGTAGCTAACTTTTACTTTAAAATTAGATACAACATAATTTCAAAAATAATATGAAAAGTAAATTGAAGAAAAAATTTAAAATATATATTGGAAAGCAATCTAGCAATGTAATGAACAGTAAAGTTTTTTTGACTTTCCCATGTCAACAGATTTAGTTGAATTTTCACATTGTCAATATCTAGAGTTAAAAAGCCAGAACTTTTATATGCCACTATGTACCACAATATTTTTAGAAATGTATGGAGAAAAAACATTTTTTTAAATTATATGTGCAGTACACATATTCTGATAGCCTGTATTACTACAAGAAGGTATTTCGTTTCGTTTTTTGAATGTCACAACTCTTCATAGTGCTGATGTTATGTACAACATCAGACCAGGTTTTACACTCACATAGATTATTAGATACTAGATATCATAGATTATTAGATATTGGATAGCAGATTATCTGCATTAATTGTGCTAAAATTTATCATTTGAGCCAGAGGCTAAAAAACAAATGTATCTATTGAACTCAGTGGCCTATTGATCAACAGATTTAATTCACCATGTTCAAAAAAGAAAAGGTATATGAGAAAGGCATATTCTATTTTGACTACCACAATGCATGTTTTAGGAAGTTTAAAAATAAACCATAAACCAAATAACCCATGCCCCATCCTACAGATGTCAGAGGCAGATGAACATACAGCTGTCTGTACATTACAGAGAGTAGGTTGGATTCACTGTGAACCCTCCCTTATTTCCCCATCGTGAGGAAATCTGTAATCTACATTCAGCCCAGTAACACACACTTGTTGGCCCATCATACTGATGACTGTCATATCTCAGACACCAAAAGCAACTAATGTGTTATGTAAGCATGGAAGACTCTGCAATGTACAGACACCTG
The DNA here is from genome assembly GCF_965140915.1 of Aythya marila. Taxonomy (NCBI): domain Eukaryota; kingdom Metazoa; phylum Chordata; class Aves; order Anseriformes; family Anatidae; genus Aythya; species Aythya marila. The sequence continues at coordinate 97,013,929 of NC_139043.1, read as the reverse complement.
TACTGTATTTTTTCTCAATCTGTTTCCCATTTACTAAGATTTTATGATGATTTTAGTAATTATCACAATCAATTATTTTCAAGGATCAGAACATGATGAGGACCATTAAAACTAGATATAAGCTGAAATGAATAATTAACAACAATACAGACTTCAAGTAATCCACATTGTACTGATAATTACTGATGATTAATATACATTTTCAAGAATATTTACTTGTCAATGTTACATTAAAATGCTAGGGTGTTTTGCATAATTAAATTTAAATTACCTTAAATTACAATCATCCTTAAATTACCATCATTACAATGCCTGGAACTATATTCATATTACATATATATATTTCTACATGTATGTTTTTACAAATGAAATTTTAAAGTTACAAAATGCATACAGGTCTTTGATGTCAGAACAAAGATGTGATAAGTCACATAATAATCACTTATATTATTCCTTTTGCTTCCAAACACATATTTTGATAAAAGTCTACACAGTTAGTTATCAGTGTATTTAACATCTACCTTATGTTCTGGTAACAAAGTGTCTGATAAAAATGCGTACTTTGTGTGTCTTCTAGAGGCAAGTACTACTGAAGGAAACAGATCTCACAAACTCATGCATAGAAACTGCATAGCAACCAGAGTATATACTCTATAGGAGTCAACCCCAAAGCCTGAAGGAGCCACTGTCCAGTGTGCTGGTCTATATGAACCAAGTTGACTTGGCTTGGGCATTCTCAGGATATTTTTACATCATCAGAAGACAACGCTGCTAGGACTGAATCCTAGAGCAATCCTAGAGCAAGTATTGCTCTAGGAAGTCTTTCATCTCTTTTAGTTTAAAACATTTTTCTGATGATTCACAAGGCAAAAAATCACATATATACCAGTAGCAAAAAGTCAAGTGCAACAATGGTTTGTTATTGTTGTTGTTTGGGTGGTGTGGTGTGGTTTAATGTAAACACACCAAAAATGTTGCATTTCCAACATGTGTTTACGCAGACAAAATGGGAGACCAGCATTTCTCAAAAATTACATTACCAGATCTACCCTGTACTGTGACTTCTAATCAGGATGTTGGTTAAGTCATACAGCTATCCTACCCTCATCAATGATGAAAGCAAAGATCTTCTTGCTGTACCCTAACTTGCCTGGTTTAGTGTAATCTCTTTACTCAGTCAATGCAGAGTATTTTACCTGCAACAAAATCCAGAGCGCATTGATCAGTCTGGTAAGACGTAAGCTGAATGATTTCCTCAGCAATCTGTTCTCATGGAAACAAATTCACCTCACTGTACCAACCTAGAAAAATCAAAAGTAATGCAATTGCACATTGATTTTATCTTATGTCTATGCAGACAGTAGGAAAAAAAAAAAAAAAAAAAAAAAAGAGAGAGAGAGAGAGAAGGATGTTGAGGATAGGGTAGGGAAAAAAAAAAAAAAAAAAAAAAAAAAGATTTAATTGTTTCAGTTTGTCTTTATTTTAACCATATTATGTTTGCTCAATTTATTTACTCATTCACAATCCTCCTTAGATCTCATTGCTGAAGCATCTATAGATTTTGGTTTTTGCTTGTTTGTTTTTAAAGGAAATAATAGAACTAAGAAGGCTTTTCAGTTACTTATGGGAACGTAAAATGATTACAGTGATAATCTTTCCAGAATTAATTTATTTGAATATAATGCATATTTTATAAACACATTTATACAAGTATACTCCATCCATTCAAAACATCTTTCACAGACTGATCTGCATTCACTAAAGACCACAAAGAAGCTCAAAGTTTTTGTTTCTTTGTTTTGGTGTTTGGTGGAGTCTTTATTAGTGAAGGAGAGAAAAGATTCAACTGAAGTAACTACTCAAGAAATGTGACATCAGTGTTTTTGCATTTAAGGAAAGAAAATTAATTCAGCAAAATTCCCTTCTGAACAAGCACTTTTAAAACAGAAACATGACCACAGATAGCCCTTTTAGAGCACAGGCAGGGCAAAGTAAAAAGCCATCTCAAAGACTTGAGCTTTTCACAATTTCTCTTTTTTAACCCTTTTGTTGAGACCATAGAGGTAAGAATTGTTAGACAGCATCTGACCACAGACCCACAGGTGGTAAACACCCAGCACCAAACCTCTATGCTTCTGTACTCTGTTGTTCTTTCACTAGCAGCAATTGCATGTGATGTGCAGTGCTAGTGCTAGGTTTTCATCCTCACTGCTCCATTCAAACTGTTTTGCATTTTGCTTTTTACTCTCCCCGTTTTTATTCCCCTCTATTGGTCTCTTCACTACAGAAGAGTAATAAAGGAAGGAAAACACTGAGGTAAAAGGGCAAAAGAAATAGATACTTGTCATTTTAAAGTTTTGGGAGAAGAATGGTTATTTTTGTTTCAAAAATTCCAAGGGAAAATCCTGATAATACTGAACTCAGCCTGGAGCATTCTGACACCATCTGACTTTTTGAGAGGAACACATTGTTTTCCTGGCCTCTCCTTACCTGGCTTCTGCAGCAACAACAGCAGCAATAATTGCATTGCAGAGAGGACATACATGACCGCAAGGATTATGCAGGTGTGCTGGAGATAATTCAGTACCTGCAAAAGTAGAAATCTGAGTGACATGTTCGTTACTGACTCATTCTTGAAGGTTGGCGGCCCCATCAGGGACAGGCAAAAAAAAAATATATATATATATATTTGCTTCTTTTTAACCTCTTAATCTCTTAATTAGGATCCCTCTTTTCTATAATGGATGAACAGGATAGTGACGCTTAACTGAGTCATTGAAAGCCAGTATTAAATCCATTAGCAATAATAAAAGAAGCAACAGTAAAGAAAATGTCCTGTGTCTGAAAATCAAATACAAAGCTGAGTTGTCTCAGACTTTGCAATTAGTAACAGAAAGATAAATGTGACACGTGGAAGTGATCCAAGAAACAGAACTGTTGCATTATGGACTCATTTTTTTCCTTGTAGTACGGATTAGTAAACTAAACTATTGCTTACTTAAGTAGGCCCAGCAGCACAGAAGACAGCGTATGTTTTTATATCCATTGAAAATGTACTTCTAACATTCAAATTCCTTAAGCATGCTTTCACCTACTTTAAGTAGTTCTTCAGGCAAGGTTTAAGAGTGATTGGCATCTTTCCATTCAAACATTAATACATTAACCTACTGAACTGTTGAACCAGTGAGCAAGACCAATTGAATTAAAAAGGGACAATTCACTTAGGCTAGAGAGTGAAATGGATACATCGATGTGACGTATACATTCAGAAGATAACCGAATAAGTGATTGACATTTGATGAATATGAATTTAGCCATTTGGTAAGCTAAATAAGGACCCCAACATTGACTAAGTTACTGTCCCTATTTTAAGATGTATTTTACAGATTGCAAACTGTGAACAAAGCTGCAAAACAAAGTTAGAAATAATATTTACAGTATTGAAATCATCCAGAGGTCTGGAGATCAGAAAATACTCATGCTTTACCATACTGCTTCACCACACTCCATCCAAGTCCTTCCTACTTCATGGATCAAAAAAGGCCACTAATAAGAGAGTAGTAGATTTAATCAATGATAAAGTTATCATACTGCATGTTCTTCTGCCATCCTTCCTACATGTCTTTGCATCCTCTGGAAGAAAGAAAGAAAGGCAGGCAGGCAGGAAGGAAAGAAGGAAGGAAGGAAGGAAAAGAAAGGAATTAAATGTCCACTTTCTGTACACAGAAATGTTTTCTGAAGACAAGTTTTTTGTTTGTTTGTTTGTTTGTTTGTTATTGTTTTTGTTTTTCATCTTCAGGGAAAAAAATGGCTATTTAGAACGTCTCCTTGGAAAATTCCTTTTGATAGCTCTCAAGCACAAAATCTGTCCCATGCCTATGTACAGTGCCTTCAAAACATGGCAAAAAAATAGGTATATTGTCAGCACTGATGAACATTAGGCTTCTGAAAAGCTGGCAAAGTGAAGTTCTGGAAATACAGCAATAAAAATGTGACAGAACTGTTTTCTCAATCCAGCACAGTTAGCCTGAGTTACCAGCAAAAATAAAGTTCTGTAGCATAGAGAGTCAATTTTAGACCAAATACCAAGAACAGTGTAATTATAAGGTGTTTAATAGTCCTCACATTAAATGCTTTGAGCAACAATAGTAGTTTATTCAAAACTATGTTTGGATTTTTAAAAATGAAATTTCAGAATGCTTTCAAAAATGAACACACAACTCCTAAGCAATCACAAGAACTTGTTAATTAAAATTTGTCAAAAGCAAAGCAAGGTGTCAGATAATGGCATTGTAATGAGATTAATGCCAAAAATAGAACCAGATGCTCAAGGAACTGAACACCATACTCACAAGATATGAGGAATGCTGAGGCTACCTGAAGATTTTTGCAGTCGACTCTTCATTTATCATGACAGACATTATTAATAGATAGCCGTTAGATCTTCTTAATTTATCACTATTATCTCTTTACACATTTAATCACTTTCATTGCTCATTATTACTTTTGTATCCACTAAAGGCACTGTTCCTACAAAATCATGCACGTATACTTTGAGTTTCCATACGAGGTGGGACGAATCATGAATAGAATCAATGAGCACATCTTTAAATATCAAGGCTTTATTAACTGATAATTTTATTTTTTAAGAACTGATGTCTGTTATGAAAGTGATATAATTTCCCACAACATGAGAGGTTAAACAATAATATTTTGACCTATCAATTTTTCAGTAATGCTGAAAAAAATAATCATAATATTTTTGTGTCTCCAAATGAAAAAGTAGATGTTTTACCCCACACAGGTGTATTTAATCAACAGAAAAGTCATTTTATTTCAATACCAAGATATGGCATGACCTCCCATCAGTTGTTCTCATCACCTGCAGGTTAGGATGTAAACTAGTTTCCCACAGATGTATCTCTGTATCTTTATAGTTGCCTAATGTTCTTAGAACAAGAACATTAGGGATTTTTTTCTGTACCAAGACTGTCAAAATCAATTGTTGTGTCACAGCAGTGGACAATAATATTCATTAATGTTTAGTACATTTGTCAGTCTGACACTCTCAGCAACTTGAAATGCAAATAATTAAATACATAAACCAAGATCTCTCTACATTTAATGTGGATGCAAATAATGGCATCAATTAATGCCATTAATGATGAGAGATAAGTTCACATCATCATTAATTTAAAATATATATCTTCAATGAAGGAATAAAGAGAGATTTGTAATGGACTATCAATTTAAAGTTCTTCTAATTACATTGACAATAAAGGGCTACGGCAAAGAAAAATGCATATATCTGACGTGTTACATCATTGTGGCAGGCATCTTTTTGCACTAGTACAAACTGTTTTCAGTGTAGTAAAATGTAGCTTTATCTTCTTTAAAAAGAAATATATGAAGTCCTTGCAAACAGTTGAGATGAGGTCACATAAATTTCCTTATGACTGAGTGAGGGAGTATGGGGGCCTAATCATTTACATTCATAGAGGCTCATGGGATTTGATGCCAGTAGAAATTAGTGCCATAGACCATGGGACTGCTCATGAGTTCTTCAGAAAGTACAGTTACTGTGCATTGGGCTCAATACTTAAATTATTCACCATTTTAATTGCTTGCATTGAAAATATACAAGCTGAAACTTTTTTTTTTGTTTTGTTTTTTTTTTTTTTGTTTTTCCTGTGGCCAGCCTATAGCTTTTTCTGTTATTTGGACACACACTGTACTCGCTGCTGGTGTTGTTGGAGTCACAGATTAATGAGCCTTTTTTCATTTTAAACACCAGGAGAACAAAGTAAAATACTGTCAGCAATATTATTCAAGGAAGGCAGAGTTTGGAAACAAGTAGAGACATATTAAGTCTCAGAAAGGGGTGCTGACTATAAAAAGGAAAGAGGAGGGGAGGGGAGGGACTCTTATCATTGTAGGTTTTGCTAGATCTCAGAGAAAATCTAGTTGAGTCCTCTATACAGTTTCTTCCACACTGATCTGACTTGAGAATTTTAAAAAGCTAGCATAAATCAGTTTGCAATGAAAATGTCCTTCATGTTTCTCCCAGATTAGCAACAGAAGTATCTGCTTTTTTACTTTCATCTTGTAATGAATTTAGCACTTGTGGAACCCCTGTTAAAGCTTCTGGATGTTCTCTATGACTGCAAATGTCAGGAAAAATCACTTGAGAAAAGACATAACAGACTTTTTTAGCCACAATCCTCTGAGTTGACAGATTGTTTTACACCCAAATTCTTGCTAAAGACAAAAGGGAACACACCACACATATGAAGATAAAAATTTACAGTTTTTCTAGTCGGTGTTTTAACCATCCAATCAAACAACTTATCTAATTAATAAATAAAAGTATATTTATTAATACAATTAAATAGGTATATAAAGCTTTCTCTTCCCCAATGTTATGCTCAATTTGGGTCCTGAAGTTGGCAGTTTCATTCTTCCTCAAGAGCAGGGAAACCTTAAGAGGAATTGTTAATGGCTTGAACTGGGAGGCAATTGATCATGGCGATGGTGGTAGGGTCATTTTCTCCTCAGTTCTGGGTCATACTTACATGTTTTCTTATCACAGTTTGCTTCTTTTCTTCTTTTTTTTTTTTTTTCTGGTTCCCATCTACACCTTGCACAATACCCTCCCCCAGCCCGTTACAGACCATATGCTGTATTCATAGAGCTTACACTAAACCAGGCTACAGCCACTTAACCACCATGCAACACACTAAAATCAACTCTGACCAAGGCAGACATACACAGGTCCTGAGACCCTGAACTCTCAGGTCAATACAAAGCCTGTGGCATTTTTCTAGTAAAGGCAAAATGTTATTAGTCGTGCTGCAATTATGAATGTGCTCCTACCCAACCATGCCCTGTGGAGAATAATCTATTTATATGCAACCTGGGGACACCTCAAAAGTGCATGAAGACTGATGTTGTTGAAGAATACTTTTCTTCTCCCTTGTATAATATGAAATTAAATTAATTTAGCAATCCTCAGATTTATCTTGCAAAGGATACTGCACACACTACATACCTCAAGACTTTATTACCTCAACATGTTAGAAAAGTTCATGAAATCATGCCCGAAAGAAAATTTCATGCACAAAAGACAAAAGCTGAAGCTTCTGACATTATGAAAATGTTCCTTGTGAAAACTAAGCAACTAAGGAATCTAACCTTGCATTCTCCTCAGATCAGTTGAAATCATAAGGATGAAGGAAGGACAAAATCTAGAGGAAAATATATTTCTGTATATTAATGCCCAAAGTGGTTTTCACCTCAACATGAAATACAAACAAGGTAGATAACAGAAGTAATAGAAAAGAGGTTTACTCTCCCCGTGAAGAAACAGTCAGTCAATAAATTTCTGATATGGTGAAAGTTTTAGAGGTATGCAGGTCAGTATCACTGTAGATGTAAATAGCTAATGTAGCTAATATATTACATTACATTACCTACAGAGTATTCATCATCAGAAAGTGATGTTTATACACATTTTTACATTAATGTAGAACTTGCATTTATTCTTTTAATGTTCCATGGAAAAATACATTAAATGATAAAACAAATTATTTTTAATGCATAATGGATTTATATAATGGATTTATATAATGTTTCCCATAATGTAGGAAAAAATACTTCAAAGTCATGTTCCGTTTTATGCATACTACTACTCACAAGTATTAACAGTTATAGTCTCCATTTTTTTCATATCCTAGCCAGTGCAATAAAATGTCATTAAGTTGTTGCTTTGGGATGATTACAAGCATGTGGCTTATTTGCCCTCTTAAAAAGAGGTGGCTTCTTGAAATGGGATCCAAGCTGCAAGACCACAAATAATATGAAATCAATTATCTTGAAAACTGCTTCAAGCAGCAGCATGTTTTCTACCCTTGAACACAATTAGTCTTCCTGTCTCTTACTTTTTACATATTTTTACCCAAACACATTTACTATGTAAGGTCAAAATTTGGATGAACAAGTTCTTAGACTATTAACAATAATAATACATTCACATACCCCCAAAATAATTCTATCTGGACAATTAAGTCACTATATCCAAGAAAGACAACAACTGTGAACAAAAAATGCTTCCTTTCTATCTGATTGCTCAGAGTAGTCCAGAAAAGGGCTACGAAGCTGGTGCAGGGCTTGGAACACAAGTCCTGTGAGGAGCGGCTGAGGGAACTGGGGTTGTTTAGTCTGGAGAAGAGGAGGCTCAGGGGTGACCTTATTGCTCTCTACAACTACCTGAAAGGAATGTGTGGGAAGCTGGGGGTTGGCCCCTTTGCACAGATAACTAGTGATAGGAGGGAATAGCCTCAAGTTGTGCCAGGGGAGGTTTAAGTTAGAAATTAGGAAACATTTCATCTCAGAAAGAGTAGTCAGACACTGGAATGGGTTGCCCAGGTGGTGACATCACCGTCCCTGGGGGTGTTCAAGGAAAGGTTGGACCTGGTGCTTAGGAACATGGCTTAGTGGGTGACATTGGTAGTAGGGTGATGGTTGGACCAGATGATCTTGGAGATCTTTTCCAACCATAATTATTCTATGATTCTATGATTTTCCTGAATACTGTTCTGCTGGTACTGTCTTTTGTGTCATAGGAAGTGAGATGATACTAATTTCCTCATTGTTTTCTCATGGCCACCAAATATTCAATGAAATGCTGAAACTGTAAAGGAAAAATGCCTTCACAAAATTAGAATTATATTTTGAGTTAAACTATTTTTTTCTACATTTTTTACAAATTTCATGGCCTTCCACACCTCAGTCATTCCATTTTATTTAAAAAAAAAAAAAAAAAAAAGACCACAATTGACTTGTAATATTCTTGGGAATTTTCCTTTGCTAATAAATATCCATACATATCATGCCTCTCTTTCTGCAAATTTATTTCTTAATTAAAATATATAAACCTCTTAAGTTTGCAAAGCTAGAACCTCACTTACATGGAACTAAACAAGGTTTATTCCAAAGAATATCTGTGCTTAAATTGTCATTCTTACTAGGCTACAAATCTTATAGACTCACCAATGATCACTTGATTACCATGGCTTAATGAATATTACAATGAATTCAAATATACACATCAAAAACAACTTTGGGAAGTAAGATTATTTTTTTTTTTGGTCATATATAAGCTTTCAAAATTTCAAAAAGCTAAAGAGAAGCAGTTAATGGATCTTCCTCTTCAAAATATTCCAGGACTTGGAATACTAACACCACCAAGTCCAGGGGAAGCACCTGTTTCCATGAAACAGCTGGATTCATCACTCAGCATTACCATAGGAGAGGAGGCTAAGTGCATTGAACAGTCCGCTGAAAAGGCTGAACTGTTACCATTAAACTAAGTTGCCAGTTTAGTGTGCTGTTGGTTCGGTAGCATTCAATTTTTGCTCACAGCTGCATTTTTCAGTGTAAAACTATAAGTGACATCCATTCATTCATTGCAGATTTTTCTCCCATTTCTAGAGAATGTCTAGTTAGTAAAAGGGTTTCCTGTTGCTACAACATGAATCTCTTTTCACCTTATTTATCAATAACTGAATCAGTCAAAGCATTGCAAATTTAAACTAATTCTTATTTGGGGAATGGTGAGTCTCAAACTGTTTGAAATCTTTGTAGGCAACAGACTGAACCAGAGCAAACTAGAGCAGAACTAAAATTCAACATATCTTACAGTCATTGCAAAACCTAATAAGACAGGGAGAAATGCTAGTTAGAAATAGGTTTGTTTGTTTGTTTTTCAAAAAAAAAAAATTAACAATAAATTGGTTTTCTTTGATATTCCAAAAGACTCTAGTTGGGAGAGTGGAAAGTTTAGCCAGCATGAAAATGTCAGTAATTACTTTAGGACACGGCAGCAAAAGGATATATATATATATATATATCCTTTTGCTGCCGTGTCCTAAAGTAATTTTATATATATATATATATATATACATATATATATATATATATATATATAAGAAACCAATCTATCTAACTTTTTAATAGTTGAAATTAAAATAAATAAATAAATTGGCTAGGTGCAATAACATTGAGGTAATGTAATCAGACTTCACTAATATGCTTGACATGGAATTGCATGACATATTTCTAGGAAGCCAGGGATTGGTTCCCGAATCAACTTGTTTATCAGTTTATTAGCAACTGAAAACAATGAAATCCTTACTGGAGAAGTTTGTAAATGACAGAGAGGTAACATACAAATGAGAATATGTAACAAATAAATAATCTTCATTTTTCAATTCAGTGGCTGAAGCCAAACCTTGAATGGTACCTTCCAAGTGTAAAATTAACAGAATGCACAATACTGGGAAGCATTGGCTCTCTTGAAAAATTAAGAATTCATGGTACACAAAGACACTACAACCTTTGTATTTTCTCTAACATGGAGGTTACTAAAATGTTGCATCCAGCTTCAGTGTTCAAAATTCAGAAATAACCAAATGGGTGATAGACTATAAATGTGAAGTGAAATAATTCCATTAATATGATCTGCTGAAACAGATCTGCTGAAACTAACAAACAAAACAAAAAAATTACCTTGATTATGTATAAGCATGTGCATATATAAACATATGTGTGATGCATACTTAGTTGATAATACATTGTACTTAGTATACTTAGTAATGGTGTCAGCTTCCACTGAACTGATTAGATAGATACATTGATTTCACTACCATTTTGTTGTTGCTCCTGGGGAAGAAAAAAAAAAAAAAAAAAAAAAAAAAAAGCTTAATTTAGATAACTATGACATAGCTATAGTTATATACATAGATAACTATGTATATAGCTATAGTTAATAATATAGTTAATTATAGTTAATAATATAGTTATTAACATAGATAACTATGATGAAGAATATCTGCCATCATAAGTTTCAAAAAAAAAAAAAAAAAAAAAGACAGGAATTAAAGGACAGGAGGGGACGCCATGGAAATCAAGATATCATTTAATAAGAATTTTACCCATACAGCTATCAACTCAAGCATTAACAGTAAACCAGACCCAGGAAAATTATATGTAGAAACCTGAGTAATCAGGTAAACACTTACTCAATATGGTTGAACTGTGAAGGGAAAAAAAAAAATCAGAAACAGATGTGCTATTCAAACTCACACCTTCAGCACACTACAAAACACTCCTTTTCTCTGCTTTATGAACTTGACAAACTTGCCTCACTTGCCTCTAGATATGTGTTTGATAATGTAGGGCTTAAAAACAATTTGCTGCCTCATATACTTTGCACGTTTTGCAGATGATGGTCTCCTTTCTACTTCATTGATTTCTGAGATCTATAAAGTATTTCCATATTCTCCGCCAAAGATTAATTCTAGGCTATTAAGTAGTCTTCCTTTACAAACTATTGGAATCCATATCAAAAATAAATTTTCTATGGTTGCTACCACCATGGAAAAGACTCAAAACTTTCCACTTGTCAATGACTCTTCTGTCTCCTCCAGTCTCCAGGCTTGACCCGAAGAGAAAAGAAATGCAATTACTGCCTTTAAAATAAATAAATTTTGCATTATTTCCCTAAATTTTTGTGAGTCCTTGGGTAAACTGAGTTTAGTATAGTTTAGCCTGAATTGTTCTGGGAACAGCAATGTCCTAATTTCTGGAAACAGTTGTTTAATTTTTGTATTACATCTGAGTTGGTAACTGTGTGATATTGTGTAGCCTAGCCTGAGGCTAGTAGTTAAAAACTGGGTATACAGTAAGTGCAGACAGTAAATACCAGTGACAGATTAAAGTAGGCAACATGACCTATGCTGTATTTGCAGCTGAAGTATTAAGAACAACTTTGGACTGACAACAGTTGCAAAAATCCAATGTTATGGCAGAAATTATGGATTGCAATCAGGATTGCATAAATTTATTGGAAGTTATTTTGCAATTATCTACAGTTGATATAGTAACTTGGCAATAGAGGTATGTGACAGAATGTTATAGTAGCTTTATCAGTTAATACAAAGTAGAGCAGAAAAAGACAGAATAATGACTTTAATTTGCAAACCATCCTTGCAGAGCATGGAAATGACGTCTCTGACACACCACAGTGTCAGAATTTCAGACATGTCCCTCTCTTCAGAAGTCTGAAGAATATACATTGCAAAATAGGAGCACAGATTAGTTTTTAAGAGAGATTTGACAAATTAAAATGAAGGTTCTAGACCTTTACAGTGGAGTCTGTTGGCATCTGTTTTGAAGAGACAGCAGAGAACCTTCCTCCCCCCAAAAAAAATCAAATTGAGGACTTTAATCAGGCTAGATAGAATTTGTTTAAGACACTCTCCAGAAAAGAGAAAATATATTAGTGTCATATTCCAAACCTATGGCCATCTGTTTTACAGAAAGGGCTAAAATAGTTCTTGCTGTTCTTCAGTAAGTAATTTGTTACTTATCACCATTAGCCACAGTCTGGATCCAATTTTAAGTAGTTTAAATATTTGGAGGAGGCTTTTTTGTTTTGGGTTGGTGTTGGTATTTTGCAACACTTTCTGTGAAGAAGTTCATTGTGACTTCATTTTGAAAACAAATGACTGTCTTCCTGTTATTTCCCTTCTATCCTTCTATGAAGGTATAAATACTTGCTGACAGTGATACTGGCTGAGCAACAACACCTGACAGAGTAAAGAGACAAATTTTATTTTATTTACAGAACTTTGTTGCAGGGGGTGCTACTCTGTTTCAATACAAATGACAATGAGCATTTCAAAACCTTTCATCTGGATTCAGAGCTGCTGCAGTCAACTGTAGTAAATTTGGCAACTTGGAGAATGACAGTGGATGAAGGTCACTAGTAAATACTGAGAGCATTAGAATTGAAAGATTTTTAGATTGAAGAGCATGATTACTCGTTGAGAGATGAAAGAACAACCATCAGTGAAAATGTTTCCTTTGCCCTCTGCCATTTTGCTAATCACTTAAGTAATCTCTCATACTAGTCCCTTGACATTTGGCTTTTTTCCAAGTTTGTATTGCCATTTCCAAGTTTGTATTGCCTGAATCTGCATACGCCTGGCAAGAGATCTGTTTTTATAAATATCCAGTTTATAGAATCTATACCCATGAGATGCAACTAATACTTGCTCAAGTTATAAGCTTGAAAAACCTGATTGTATGTGCGCACTGGAAGGACTATCAAGAACTTGGCAGGAAGCTAAGACAAAGTTTCTAGCTGTTGAGCATGTTGCATGTGTTTAGAGCTCCTAGACATCAGGCATCTGCATCCCTACAGAGGGACCCAGTACGCTATAATTTGAAGACTAAATATGGCTTTCTAGGTATTCGCTTTTGATGGAAGCAACTGGAAGGGGAGCAGTGACAAGAACGGATGGAATATTTTTTTCTGGAGAGGAGTAGTAAGGGAGAAGGGACAGAAATGAGTCAGACAAGACCAGTGCAGGTAAACCAGGTCATAGGAAGGACAATATATTGCATTGTTCCTCTATATATCTGCTCCAAAAACTGTGAAATGTAAGAAAAAAAAAAAAAAAAGAAAAAGAAAAAAAAAAGGTATTACAATGGAACACACACATCTGCAGGCCACAAAAGTAATGATAGCCTTGCATTTTATGATTTTTTGGTGATCAGCTCTCCAATGTTCATAGTCTTTTAATGTAGGAACTTAAAAGTTTCATTGTTACATTTTGTGTACCAGTACAGGTACACACTAATTTTTTTGACCCTGATATCTCAAATAAATAGCTAGCAGACTGGCCAGTTATTTCCACTCAAGGATTCTTTCTGCACTACAGAAATGACTTTGGCAATCTAATCTTCAATTTCTATCCTCCTTAATCTTTGTTCAAAACAATCTATTTGCTAATGAAGTTGAGTTGCGACCCTTTTAACAGCTGCTACAAGTAGCATTAGTTGCAAGGCTTTAGGCTATAGAACTAAAAACAGATTCTTTTGTTCATAACAGTAGTTCAACCAGCTGCAGCATTGGTTCAAGTGCATTAGTTGCCAATAACCATAACCAGGTGCTTATTCAAGCCTTCCATTCATTAAGAGACTTTAATTGCTTCGATTCAGAAGCATACTTCACTCTTATATAACTTTACTAACACCATGAATTTCAGGGGTGCTGAAGCATCACTTTTGAACAACATCAGTGTTTCATGTTGTATTTTAGCTATACAAAATGGTAAAAAAGTCAGTCTTCAATAACTAGTGAAGTGATAGACAGACCCTTAGATTTTTCATGTTCCCAAGTGGCAAAGGCTCAAGTTCCAGGCTACAGATGAAATATACATGATACATTTCTCAGCTAATTATTTGTCAGTATATTAATAAATCACACCAATCCCCTCAAGGCTATCTAAATTTAGAAGGTTCATGAGATGTAATACATAATTAATACCCTTAGATTGGATGGCTTAAAGGCAAGTGATTTCCTGATCTCATATGAAGCAGAGAGTATTTATCATTGTTGTCCAAGTAAGGAATTGCCAGCATTCCTGCTTTTTGAGACTGTGTATAAATGTCTTTGTCATTTATTTTAGTCCAAGAGTAGAAAACATAAAATACATAGCAATTGGAGCTAGATTTTTTAAGTTCTATGCAGCTTCATTTATGCATACTTATAGATAAAATATAGAATATGTGCACATATGGGTAATGGATTGCTGATCAATCTTAAAAACTTCTCAATGGAAGTTTTACCACTATCACAAAATTATTGTTGTGTCACACATACAAGTATGCAAATATCTGCATAATCTCCAGCTATTTGCAAGTGTGGCTTCATGTTCTGCAAGCTCGCCTTTTCTCAAAATGTTCTTCCGTGAACTTTTTGGAAGATGCTTCTCACAGTCTCCCATACCTCTCTCCCTTCCTTTTCTCTGTGGCTTTCCACAGGATCTTTCTTTGGTCTCATGGTCTTTTTATTTGTTTTATTTCTGAGAAAAATCACCCACAAACAAGTTCTATAATAATGATTCTGCTTCACCCTCTAGATGTGAATTCTCCTACCAGAATAAAACAGGATCTGACTAACAAATTGTCCATCCCCTCAATATCAGGCTGACAAAACCAGAGCTCTCTCCTCTTCTTCGTACCTTACTCGCTAACTTGCTGACCACTGTAGACAGTACAACCATAGAGCTCTTCCTACTGCAGTGAAAAAAGTCCTTCACTACTGAGGTGGTTTCTGTGACCTCACCTCTGTGAACAATTTTGCACCATTAGTCATGGGGTATTTACACTATTAACTCCTCAAAACTTCTCGAAATCTTGGTTTAAAATCTGCCAAAATTCAATGCACAGAAGAGAGTCTGTACACCTGCCTACAGCAAGGATGACCATTTTTACCTTCTTTTACGTTTTGTGTGGCCCAGTCAAATCAGAAAATGTAAAGTGCAAGCAGAAATGGTACCATGGAGATAAAGGATCAGAGGTAAGAAAGAAACTTAAATTTCTGCCCTACTGGGTTCGAGTCAGAGAAGAGAACTAACAGTTTATAGTAGAAGGAAAAGGAGAAAACAGCAAATTGTTCTGTAATTACAAATACTAAGATATACGGTTCTGACAAAGAATTACAAAATTATTTAATTCCTACTTCCCAAAATCTTCCTTGTACAATTGGACATACCTTTGCAACCAGAATTCAGACCACTCCTTAACTGTGTGGACAGACACACAGTCAATACTTAATGTAGGCATAACAATACCAGACAGGAAAGTCATGTAGCATTCTATTTTAGTCACATACGTAGCTTTTGTACAAATCTCATCTTTGACTTGACATGGCTTCAGCAGCTTTTTCCCTTAAACATATACAATCCTACCCCATAAATAATCATGGGTTATGCTGATCTGAAAAAAAATTCACTGGCTGGTATGACCAAGTCATTTTAATACTTAATTTTCTTTACTGGCTCCCTACTTACAATCTCAGCTAACGAATGCAAAGAAAGACCTTTATTTTAGGTATTCAGAACAAATGTCTTCATGCTATCTCACTGCTATCTCTGCTTTGAAGGACCTTTTGCTGTATATGTACAAAATACTAATATTCTTACTGATCATTACCTCTCTGTCTTCTGCAATGCCTACTTTTCTTCGAGATTTGAAAGAACCTTCAGTAAATTAATGCGGGAGTTCTGTGGGCATCAACGTTACCTGTTAGTCAGAAACTACTAATTTCTGAATGTACAGGCAAAGACCAAAGTGGGAAACACTGATCCACTCTATCAAAGATGTCATCTTCAGTATTTCTGCCTGGTATCTTCTCTTGATAGCATTCTCAGAGACAAATGTCTTATCCTTCCCCTGTTCTGATGCATTTCACAAATGTATTACTTCTTTTACGCAAAGCAGTGGGACTGCAAAAGATTTCTATCATTCATTCTGTGTGTTGTTTTTTTTTTTTAATCAGTATTTTCTGATTAAAAAAGGTCTCTCTTTTTCACAGTTTGAGTTCAGCAGGCTGTTATTTTACAGACAATATTTTCACTGCTTATCTCTATTTGGCATATTGATTCCAAATCAATTTATTGATTTGATATTCATTATATTTTCAATTAATCTTATAGCAATGTAAAGTGTTTACCACAAATCTAGGGTAAACTAATTTGAATGGATCAGATACTGCTCCTTTAATGATGTAACATATTTTTATTTGATTTGTACATCCTCTATATATCAGATCATAAACCAGATAAAAATTGACTGCATTGCTAGTTCAAATAAATGCCTGCAAAAACTTGCCAATAAAGAAACAATAGATAACTTACTAATAACTTTAGAATTACATTTCATCTTCTGAAAACAGACATAAACATGAAGAAGCCTGTAATGTCATCACTTTTTTATATGCAGAGCTTCCTATTATAACAATTTAAATATTCAGACAGATTTTCAAACGTTACAATTTCTTCATAGCAAAGGGAGAAATTTTGCTCACAGAACTTGTAGGCAACTTCACAGATATGTTTAATAAGGTTATTTCATTTTTATATTTCTAAATCTTGTCAAAATGTTTCTCCTCTCGCACTCCAATTTATTTTATTATTATTGGAAGATTTTGTACAAATGCCATATGAGTTACTCTAACTTATTCTCAAACATTCAAGTGCTTGCTGACTATTAAAATAGTGAAATTATTTCTTAACCAGTTAGCACTAGCAGTTATCATGTTTTCCAAACTATTACATTTAATTTTATCTCACTTCCATGGTTTATCTCCCTAGATTCTCCTGCAGCACTACAGAAATATTAAGCAACTAGATATTCAGTAATACTTTCAGAGACATGTCTTTAGAGATATGGAATATATATATAACACATGGTATGTTTTATAATTATAAAAGTAGCATACCTGAAGGGGATGGACTGAGTTCTTTGATCTTTCCTCCTCTTTCTGGCTGAAAGGTAAGATCAGACTCTTCAAAAGTTCCAGTTTAGAGCCAAGGGAAAAAAGAATGCTTGTTGTGTTATACAGTTGAAAAAAAAAATTTAAAAATAATAATAATAAAAAAAAAGGTAGATTGTGGGTTGACATAGGAAAGGATGAGGATAATATAGGAAATAAAAATAACTAAAAGAAAGTGTAACAGAGATGAATATAATGTATTATATTATAATATTATAATTATTAAATTATAATAAATTATTATGCAAAGCATGTGAATATTTTCAAATTGTTTGTGCATCTTGTATTTTCATTTTTTCTTACTGCCCAGGAGCATTCAGATCAGCATTAAAATGCATTTATTTTTTAACAACACTTATGGATTAACATCCCTATACAGAAGAAATCTCCAAAGCAAGCAAGGTGCTCAATCACGGAGGACGTAATGCATTATGGAAATGCATTCCAGCCAGTGAACAAGTCCATAGGAATGGACATGGGATCATCTTTCATTCTTGCGTTACAAGCACTGAACATCAATTGTTAATTAAAAAGAAAAAATCTTTGGAGAATAGTTTCAATAAGCTAAAAGAGTTTAAGTAAATAACAAACAAACAAACAAATTAAATGACATAGTCATATAATTTTCCTTAGCATAGAATTTGAAAGAAAGTTTTTACTTTGTAAAAACTTGCCCTTTTTTTGCTCAAAAAAAAAAAAAAATGTAACAGAAAATTACGATTTTATAGTTATTTTCTAACTAAGGGATAAAATTTTTTATTCACTTTGTGTTAAAATCCATAATCACACCATAGGATGATGCTTCTCCTAAGACTGATTGTATCTTACATATGTGCTAACACTTCAGCCACATGCTGATTGCATTTTGAATCAAGGTTGAGGCCATACTAGCATAACTATTCATATTTTGGAGTGCTGGTTTTGGCATAAGCCAACTGGATACAACAACATTTTTGTGAAATCCAGTTATTACATATAAGAAGCATCAATAGCACTCATGAGCTGGAAAATCCTTGCTTCTATTCATCATAGGAAGAAATTAAAAAAACATCAGGAACAAAGAATGAAGAATTCTGTTTTTCTAGGCATAGAAAGAAAACTTATGTCTGACTAACTACAGCAGAAATAAGCCCTGCTTGTCATATAAATCCAGTAATGAAGAAGCTGTTGACAGGGACTACCCTATAACATTGCATCTTTGTGAATGGGCAAGGGAATTCTATACATTACCCCATAAAGTCAAACTGAGACAACCAGCTGTAGTACTCTTTCCAGGAACTGAAAATCACAGCTTTTTTTTTTTTTTTTCTTTAATGAAGATTAAAAAAAAAAGGGGGGGGGGAAGAGGGGGAAGAGGGGGAAGAGGTAGATTTTTTTTTCCTTTTTATTTTTTAATTTCATATCTTCATTCATGTTGTGATTAATTTATTATGCTGAGATATCCAGTTACAGACGTTATATTGTTGTGTAGAAAAAAGGATAAACAAATTCTTCAAAGCACACAAAGACTACTTGAATGTCACATTCAGAACTGTGCAGCATACTTAGAGACCGATTCATCTTCTGATCTGCTCCAGCATCCTGTATTATATTGCACAAATTCATCCATGATTCAAAGTAATACTACTAATAATTAGTATTTAATAACAACCATCTGTAAGGTATATTTTATATTATGGTTGTGATAAAAAAAGATCATTTACTCTTAGTTAGGTTACTCCATAATTTTCTAATAGTGAAATTGTATACTACGTTATATACAGAGCAGCTAAGCCACTAAGGGAAAGGTAATACAATAACAACAACAACAAAAAGAACTTAGTAGTTGTAAAATTCTTGTATTTAAAATAGAGAAGTTTTTTTTTTTTATTATTATTATTTTTTATTTTTTTTTTATTCCAAATTTTTACTGACTGTGTGTGCACTTTCATTTCCTTATTACTTTTGGTCTTGTTTGGTATACATTTGGTTTACAATATGAAGTGCCTTCCTTGAAACCAAGTCCAAGTATTGTTCTCAGAATTTTTTGGCAGAAGAAAAAAATCTCTCACACAGATACTTTGTTTTTTAATTTTTTTTTTTTTTTTTTTTTTTTAATCTGAAATTGATAACCCATCTGGATCTGAAGCTAAGTTAAAGATGTCCTCATTAAGAGTAAGACAGGAGGCCATCATGTGAAGCATGCTTAGTGGTGATCCCCTGAAAAAAAAACAGCAGAGAGGGACAGGAAACCCTCCTATCTCTTACCCACCCAAGAAGCTAGAAAGAGCTCATGAGGAAATGCATCGTTCATCATGTTGGTACACATGAACACGCACCACGCTTGGGCTTTCCATCCTGGGTTCCTGAGGCCTGTGGGGATGGCTCTCCCCTTGGCTGCTGCCCAAACAGCCTTTGCCTGCTTCAGGAAGCCCACAAGCTTAGCAAGCTCTCATCCATGTCTTCCCTCCTAGCCTCTAGCTCCACCCTGCTTACATTTGACTGAATATGGCACAATGACACGCCACACTTCCAGGCATATATTTCAGCACAAGCACAGCCCTCAGCAGCCCTGAGCAGGGCCTGTCTCAGCTCCCCTTGTCAGCCATGTCCCAGCCCTGTGGCTTCCCTTTCCCTGGCTTCTGCACGCTGCCTGGTGGTATCCTTCTGCTGCTCCCCAGAACAATGGTTCAAGCTTTTGTTCAACAGCAGTTAATTGACATTGGAAGATAGAAGGCTTATTTAATGCAAGGTTTTTCTGAGGTGCTGAGCACTCTCATTTTTCCTTTGCTAAAAATCAGACATTCTCTTCTACGCACTGCACATTATGTTCAGACTAATTAGGAAAAAAAAAAAAAAAAAAAATCTTTCAAGCTTTCCTATTGCCAGTGTGTCCATTTTACAATCAAATCACTTTTCAAACATTTCAGTGGGAAAAGCAAAACTCACAGTTTACCAAAAAGACCTTTTATTTTAACAGACAACTGGGCTCTTGTCAGCAGAAGCAGATGATGGCATGTGGACTGCTGTCCACATGCTGACACCATTTGCAAATACAAGGAATATTTCTAGATTCTTAGACTAAAATAACTAAAAATTATAACCACAACAACAGCTTTACTATAATTTGGCTTTTCTGTATCCACTTTTATATAGTAACTGTGTTAAATACTCTAACAAATTGATTTTAAACACCTCCAAGTGATACAGAGTGGTGGCATCCTCCTTTTGCTTGCCCTAAGGGAGAGGGACATCAAGTGACTTGTTGAATTTCATACAAAAGACCAGTAGCAGAACCAGATATATCAGCAGGCAGCCTCACTGACAGTCTGCCAGTCTGAAATGGGCACTTGAAAATTTTACATTCTGTTAATGACAAGAAACATAGCAACTCTGCATCCTTATTAGAGGTGATTTCAGATTAAACTATCTCACAAAAACGACACTACTTGGTAAACAAACAAGGAAATGCTATCTGTGCCTACAACTCCTGTTTTTCTGTAATCTTAAAGTCTTGTTGGAAGCCATACACTTTTTCTCAAATAAATGTGTCAGGTCTAGGCAATGAAGTAATGAAATTTCTCCATCATTGAGACCAACAAAATATCAGTGATTTATTTTATATATTACTTTAATTTATTTTATTTTTACAGAATGTATGAATTATCACCTTTAAGAACTGAAAATTATCCAATTTTTATCATTTCTGGCTTAAAGCACAGATATTGTTTGCTCTCTGCTTGCTATCCCAAAAAAGCTGCTAATAAAAATGGTGCCTTGGGACATATCAGAGCTAGCTCCAGCTGGGATGCAACGCAGTCAGTCTAATCCAGTACCAAAGTTGAGCTTTCAGATGGCTTGCAATACAAGGAGATAAACTTTATACCAGATTAGGACATGGTCATATCTATATGAAGTGCCATGTAAGTTTGTCTTCCTAGAACATACAATATAGACATATTCTTCCTGAGGTGCATCATCCATCCTCTTACATATTTTTTCAGGTTTCTAATTCTTTCTAAGCTCTCTAATCTTCCTCCATGCTAGTTTCTAAACTCCTTCAAGTAAATACTACAAATGGTAGATTATTTCTCTCTTATCAGAACACTATTTATTTTATCCACACTTTCTCATCTACTCTTTGCTTCAGGCTATAATTCCTGTGCCCTTCCTGCCAGCTGCAACCTCGAAATAAGTGGCTGATTACACATCTGTAGTGAGGCAGGAGTGAACTATAAACAAAGAGGATCATATTCAGACACATTCTACAGATAAACCAAATGGCATGGTCAAGTATTTCATGAGGCATAAATCTGTGCCCTCACAGTAGAAGTTAAGGTTGAGTACCCTTAAAAAATATATTCAGAAGAGATCTGGAAGCTGGAGAACGGTAAGAGAATCTTTAAAGTGTCATTAGAAATAAGTACCCTGAAACTTTCAGAAATATCTAGTATTATCAGGGGCATTCAACATTGCTAGCTTAAGCCATTTAGACATATATCTAAAGGCTTCCCTTTCACCACCACCTGTGTTTTCACAAATGTCTCATACAGGACTGCAAAATGCACTGTCATTCTGGTAAATGATGTGTCGTTAATGCTAAGCACACCCAGGTACTATGTGTGCATAAATCCTAGAAATAGGTTTTCTCCTCTAATAGATTACAAAAGTAGTATGCCCAAATGCTTATGCATACAGAATTACAGATGCTGATCATTTTTTTTTTTTTTTTTTAATGGAGTCTTTAACAGTGATGCGAACAGGTAGAGAATAAGTCAGAAGGTGAAACGTTAAGGTCACACACACCTTATCTGCAGTTTCATCTACTGAAACACAACCTGATGTTAATGACTATGTCTGCATTTCTGTATTTTGTTGATTTAAATTATAGATACTCGTTTTTAACATTCCTTTTTAAATAGTTATTGGTAGGACATGACCATACACGCAGACTCTTCTGTTACCTGAACATGCAAGCACTGCATTCTCTCTGTGTTCACATTAAAAATTTAGGTACTCCCATATTACAAACCCATGATTTGAACAACAAATTTCAATTATAGACACATCTTGAACAAGACATCTTCTATGCATTTAGGTGAGCTGTTATTTCTCTTTAATTCAATTTCATGTAATTAAACTTACTCTAACCTGAGTATAATAAAAGTAGCTTTTTAGATGGATTCCCCTTAGTAATTGAAGAAAAACCACCAGGTTTAAAAATTAGAATTTTAAGTTGGTTATTTGTTACTGGCAGAATACATGTGTATAATTCAGTCCTATTCATAATTCACTCCTTTGTACTATGAGAGACTATGAGAACCATATTTCTTCTTTTATTTAGGTTTAATACAAAATGCCCAATTTCTGGCACAGTCGTGAACTCTCTATGAATCAGATTCTCCTTCCTTTTCTTTCCATGTGACATCATTTCTGCATGGGAAAAATTTTCAGATCAATATTTGTTGAGTAGCATTTCTGTCTTGCTCTGTTCTCATTATGAAGCTAAGCTGCTTACAGAATTTTGTTGTTGTTAAAAACACATTTCATGAGCCTAACAATGCTAATCCCTGTGTAAAACACAGGATGGGTATAAGAGTATCTATTTAAGGAGTTCAATAGCTTTCAATAAGATTAGGTCCACTGTCTTTATGGATATCAAAGGAGATTACAACATCCCCTGAAGTAAGCAGACAACTTAAGGTCCATCAAGTAGATAGAAAATGCAAGATGGCAAGGCAGAGACTACCAGTGTTCATGCCAGAAGCCAAGTGACAGCCAACAGGCCGAACTCAGATGCCTGAAATTTGCTTTTAACTCTTGACATAATAAAACCAGGGCCATTCTATGGGCATGTGATGAGATTCTCTTGAATAAATTTAAGTACACATTAAACATGGTAGAATGGGAGAACACAACTTTATCCTCCTTACCACTCACATGTATTTTTTCATTGCAACATATAATATGCGTGGAGTTACCATATGTGACTTTTACTTCAAATTTCTCTTTCTTATAGTACCTACTGTTTAGAACAGAAAATTATTTTGGACAATCCCAGACTCAATTATCATTTCTATAAATTACTAAATTACTAACTTGTGTCTGCCTTTGTCTTGTTTACCATTATTTTATCCTTATTGGAAACCTCCTAGTTGATATATCTGTAAAATTATGTTATAGAAATATTCAGCATATATATATATTTATAGTCAATGATTAGTGTGGGCATTGGAGTCTTTTGTGGCTGCCAACTACTGGTGCTAAAGTGTGCATTTACTTCCAAAAAGTCGGTAAGGTGCTTTTACTTAAAACCTATCTTGTATAAAGAGTTGGTCTGGTACATGAAATGTCTAACTTTTGAAAGAAGATAATGGAGAAGTGCTTTTCAAGATGCAAATAAACATGTATCTCACCAGCTGAAGACAAGTGCATTAATGGTACACCACCAAGGCTTGACCCTTGACGTGAAAAAAGATGTTTGACATTGATTAACATAAGTTGGAGATGATAGGCCTTACAAATACTGTGCTGATGAGGTAATGAGGTTATTGTATGTGCTTTTATTTATTGTGTGGGTGTAACTACAATAGTTTTCATTCTTTTTAGTTCTTAACACTGTAATCCTTTCATCAGGCTCTTCAGATGAGAAGTTTCACATTGTCTTCATGGTCTTCTCTGTTCAAAAATTAGTGAAACTATTTATTAATATTAATGAAACTATTGTTTCATTTAGTTGTAAAACTAATAATAAGCCAATGACCTAATACACTCTTATTCACTTTCCACTTATTTATTTATTATAGATTTATATAGATATATTTACAGAATGGGTTTTAAATATTGGTGTAGTGGGTTTATGTGGCAAGGTTTTGGTAGCATGGGGCTGCAGTGGTGTCTTCTGTGAGAAGAGTCCAGAAGCTGCCCCATGTTCAGTAAGGGCCAGTTTCAGCCGGTCCCAAAGGAACCTGCAGCTGCCCAGAACCAAGGCAATAAGCCATGTTGTTTGCGCCCCTGTGGGAGCAGATTTAAGAAATGGGAAAAAAAAAAAAAAAAAAAAAAAAAAAAAAAAAAAAAGCTGGACAACAGCAGCTGGGAGAGTGAGGAGTGAAAAACAGCCCTGCAGACACCAAGGTCAGTAAAGAAGGAGGAGGAGAAGGTGCTACAGGCGCCAGAGCAGAAGTTCCCCTGCACCCTGTGGAGAGGACCATAGTGGAGCAGGTTTTCCCCCTGCAGCCCATGGTGTACCACAGTGAAGCAGGTTTCCACGCTGCAGCCCATGGAGAAGCCCATGGTGAAGCAGGTGGATGTGGCCTGGAGGAGGCTGTGGCTTGTGTAGAACCCCTGCCAGAGCAGATTTTAGCCCATGGAGAGTGGAACATGCAGGAGCAGGTGAGCTGGCAGGAGCCGCTGCCCATGGGAGATCCATGTTGGAGGATTTTTCTCCTGACAGATGAACCCCATGGTACAGATCCATATGGGAGCAGTTCTTGAAGAGCTGCTGCCTGGGGGAAGCCCACACGGGATTGACGCATGGAAATTCTTCCCTGTCTCAGGATCAGTTTGGGAAGGACAGCATCCCATGGGAGGGACCCCATGTGGAGCAGAGGCAGAGAGTGACCGTGAAGGAGTGGTGGAGAAAAAGTGCTATAACACCCACCACAACACCCATTCCCTGTTGTCCTGCACCGCTTGGGTGGAGGAGGTGAAAGATGGTGGATAGGGGGAAGGCATTTTTAGTTTCTTTCCTTTGTTTCTCACTTCTCTAGCTTGCTAGTAAAGGCAATAAATTTCAATAGTCTCACTATGCTGAGTCTGTTTTGCCTGTGACAATAATTGTTAAGTGATCTCTCTGTCTTTGTCTCAACCCTTGAGCCCATTTGTTCTATTTTCTCCCCTTTCCCTTTGAGGAGGGAGAGTGAGAGAACAGCTGTGGTGGAGCTCAACTGCCCACATGAGCAAAACCACCACAGTTGGATAATAGAAAAACCCTCTCACCATCTGCAGTACACTGTTGCTATTGATTTGAGAGTATTTTCTACGGTTTATTTCATAAACTATTAGAGTTTCTTTGTTCAGATAACAGCATTCGTAACATTGTAATATCTTTTTACTTTCACTCCTTTGTTTAGTGATATGATACAAAGCATGCAATGTTTTTCTCCAAAAAAAAATCATACTAGACTGTATTAATATTTGCAATTCAATATAAGCAAGATAAAATGAGCTAAGTCACCTAAGCTTAGGTCTCACTTCATTCTTCCAATTAGAGGTATTCAAAGCCAGTGTATCACTGCTTGATTTGGTGGCCTTGCAGTAAAAGGCCAACTTCAAGGGAACTTCCCAAGGACACTCAATAACCATCCAGATGAAGTTTAGAACTTCCCAAGATGTTTAGCCATCTATGAAACTAACATGTGTCTTAAATGTAGGCACATTCCTTTCTGTTCCTATATATATTAAATTCCCAGGGAGACTTATCTAAAATATTAGCATAAAATATGCAATTATAGCAAAAATACTTAATACAAATGAGCATCGCTGTCTACACAGAGTGACTAACAAAAAGAAAAGGAGTTTGTCTTTTTTTTTTTCTTGATCACTTCTTTGTAGCAGAATTCCCTCCTGAGTCAGTCTTCATAAAATTTATTCCTTTCTTTTCTTTTGTCATACTGAAATAGAAGTATTACATTTTTCACATAAGTTATTACCCACAACACTCCCCATCTACTGAAAACAAAGAAAGCATTTATATTGATGATTCAATACCATACAGAACAGAACAAAATCTTTTATGCAGCATTAAAGATTTTTTTTCATGTGATAATTTTTTACATAGCTCAATATTTTGAATTCAGCTGTGGAATCACTTCGGTATTTATTCAATAGTTTTCTGTTTTCTTTAAGGAACAAAAGCCTTCTGTTTGCATGATTTAATAGCAATAAATTCAACTGCTACAAAAAGCAATATAATCCAATTGTGAAAACATTTACTTTGTGTCTTGAAGACAGCAGTATACTCTGAAAATAATGCATATTACTTTATATCTTTTTTAATATCAATATAAAACCAGTACTTGTTTCATCATGTGGAGATCAGTTTAGAACTTGCTAATTGGATAAACTTCACAACCTTCAAATTAATTCTGTAATTTTACCTGGAAAAAAAAATAAAAAATAAAAAGAATCTTTGTACAAATACTCAGTGAAGTGCATTGTTACATAGGGCTAGCCATACATAATTGAGCCTGAGCTCAGAGTCTCAGGGGAAGAAGAAAAGCACTGTGAGAAACTGAACTTACTGTAGGATGCTATGTAGTTTCTTTGGCCAATGAAGTCCAATGTCTGATTCATCATTTCAGCTCTTTAAAAGCATAACTGACTCATAACCGGGTTCTTCTACACCAAGAAAGATCCTTAAAACCTGTCATTGAAACTGTTAGGAAAATAACAGAAATATGAGAGATCTCACCTAATTCAACACAAGATTGTCAAATCTATATGTCAGCCTGTCCCTCCAAGTTCCATTACTAAACCATGTACCTAAGTGCCACGTCCAAATGTCTCAAATACCTCCACCACTCCACCACTTCCCTGGGATGCCTGCTCCAGTGCTTGATCACCCTCTCTGTGAAAAAATTCTTCCTATTATCCAGTTTAAATCTCCTCTGGTGCAATTTGAGGTTGGTTCCTCACATTCTATCACTTCTCACCTGAGAAAAGAGAAGACCCTCCTCACTGCAACCTCCTTTCAGGTAGTTGTAGAAAGAGATTCTGTCCCCTCTCAGATTCCATTTCTCCAGACTAAACAACCCCAATTCCCTCAGCCATTCCTCATAATTCTTATATATCCTTTCAACATCTTTGTTGCTGTTCTTTGCACAAGATCAAGCAACTCAATAGCATTCTTGTAGTAAGGGGCTCAAAACTGAACACCGTACTAGAGGTGTTGTCTCACCATTGCCACATACAATCACTTCCCTCGTCATGCTGTCCACACTATTTCTGATGCAGGCCTTCTTGGCCATCAGGGCATGGTGCTGGCTCATGCTCAGCTGGCTCTTAACCAACACCTCCAGGACCTTTTCTGTTGGACAACTTTCCAGCCACTCTTCCCCACACCTATACCACTGCATACAGTAGTTATGACCTAAGTGCAGTCAGGATCCTTACCCTTCTTCAACGTCATGTAGTTGGTCTTGGCCCATTGACCAGATCCCTCTGCAAAGCCTTTCTACCTTCAAGCAGATCAGCAGTCCTGCTTCATTTGGTATCATCTGCAAATTTACTGGGGGTGCACTAGATCTCCTCATTCAGATAGATCATTGATGAAAATGTTAAACAAAACTGGCCCCAATCCAGAGCCCTGAGGAACACCACTAGTGACTGGCCATCAGTGGGATTTAACTCCATCGATGATAACTCTGAGCCCAGCCTTTCATCTAGTTCTTCACCCAGGAAACTGTACACCTGGCCATGCCATGAATAGGCAGATCCTCCAGGAGAATACTGTGGAAAACAGTTCCAAGTGCTTTATTAAAATACAGATAGACAACATCCACAGCTTCTCCCTCATCTACTAAGCAAGTCATCTTGTCATAGAAGGAGATCAGGCTAGTCAGGCAGGATCTGCCTTTCGTACACACCTGCTGGCTTCATTTTACCACTCAGTTGTCTTGTATGTGCTTTATGTGATGACATTCAAGGTGATCTGCTCCATAGTACATTTGCAGTAAAGTCTCAAATTAAGTATTTTAATCTAAAACTTAGTTCTCTAACCTTTATCCATGAACTGCCTCCAGCTGGATATGCTCCTAGATTTTGGTTATAATGTCCTTCTCTGCTGGTTGTCTTCTCTCTTCTAAATTTAACATTTCTTTTAATGGATATTTCTCGTTTCTCAATCCAGTTTTCTCAGACAACCTCCTATGATTTTTCCTATATTCAGAGAATAATGATGAAGAAGAGGGAAGTACCTATGGGGATAAAGGGTGAAACACATCTAATGAGGTGAAATTCTGTCTGATCTTGATCTAGATATATGAAGAGGAGAGTAAACAGTTTCTTATGAGGTACCAGTCTTTTACAAAGATGGAAAATCATAGCACATGTAGTCTTCTTACAGTGTTCAATCCTGAAAGGCATTTTAGCAATTAACAAGATTATATGTATCACATATTATACATACCGCTCCATCTTCATGTCCACTGGAAACATAAATTAGGCCTTATGCTCCCCAGTTTAATTAGATGACTACATAACATTTATTTAGAGTAACTTTTTTTTTAACCATATTCATATAGACTGGAGACTAATCATTTTCAAACACTGAAGAAAGCAGCAGCAGCATAGACAAACAAGCAGCAAATTATATTGGATGGTGGGAGGGACTGTTTTAACAAATTGCATTTCCTTCTTTTTTTTTTCAAAGAAAAAACAGTTAATGACAAAAACCTGCTTCATAAATTGCTAGAACTGGATAACACGGGAAAAAAAAAATCAGCACAAAAGAATTGCACTTCCTTTCTACTACCCTGCAAAATTTTCCTCTCCTTAAAGAGAAGTGGTAGAAATTAGGTAACAGTGGTAAATGTAACTTCACCATTTCAGTGATTAAGTGATATAATAGAATTTTATTTACTTTCTTGTTATAATGATGGCAGTTCTGGAATTATTCAATGCCAAAAAAGAAACAAGCAACTTTTAAATAAAGATATACCTGAAAGACAGATGAAAATTACTCCATGTGATCTCATCTCAACATACTTGGTGTTCAAGAAATATCTGGATAGGGATAAATTCTTGAGGTAATATTCTTGAGGTACAGACATCCCTGGACATTCTGGATGACGCAGGATGAGGAAATCCTGGGTGGCAGAATTTAAACTGATACCATCAAGAAATGCTAAGATGAAAGTGAAGCTTTATATAGCACTCTGACATATCACCACCATGACCACCACCACCATCCCCCACAAAAAACATGCACGGTAAATAATGATCTATGTTATTAAAATTGATTAAAAAGGTATAAATGAAATCAGTATTAGGTCAACAAATTCTGAAGATATTTTTTTTTTTTATTCATCTCCACTTTTTTCTTCACTTTCAAACTCAAGTTGCCTTTTAAATCTGTTCTATGTATTTACAATACAGTTTTAAAAAGGGAGAGATATATACTTTTGGTGAAGAACTATATGAGTAGAAATCATAAAATCACAGAATAGTTTGGGTTGGAAGAGACCTTAAAAATCACATAATTCTAAGTCCCCTGTCATGTGAGGGACGCCTTCCACTATACTGGGTTGCTCAAAACCCTATCCAACCTAGCCTTAAACACTTCCAGAACAATAGGACAATACTGGGACAACAAGTAAATAGGACAATATTTCTCACTCAGTATCTAAGCAAGAGAAATGCTACAAAGTCTGTTGCCTCATTCATATGAATTGACCTACTGAAGCCAATAGAATTATCTGTACAAGGAGGGAAAGCAGATTTTAATAATAATAATAAAAGGACTTTAGAAGCAGGACATGATCTCTCAAACTGAGGGAAAAATAAAAAATTTATTGCATGTACTGAAAATGATCATGGACTAAAAAAAAAAAAAAAAAAAAAAAAAAAAACATTACCTGAAGCTAACTGAAATAGTTCACATAAAATTGTAATATTTTACTCTTGCCCTGAATTTTGTGTATTGCCTACAATAAGTTGTATCTTTTTACAGCATAAAATAATTGTACTTTCTAGTGCCCTACTGAGTTGTCATTAATGTTGCTAGCCAACAATCGTCACCTACACAGGCTGAAGAATCTGTTTGATTTAGAGAAGTATGATTCCCTCATGGCAAATTAGTAGTTTGGACTCTCCCCTAGATGGTTAGCATGAATGCACAAAGCTAAATAACAGTCATACAGGATTCATAGTTGGTGACTCACTCTTACTTTATTTAGATATGCATAACTACATTAGTATCTGAATACCACACAAGATTCAATGAATTTATTTTCTCAACAGTCGTAAAAGAGAAAAGTGTTGTTTTCCTCCATTTTATAAATGGGAACTAGAGAGAAATACTAAAACCTAAAACTGCAAAGGGTCTCTATCACCAACCAAAATACACAGCCTGAAGGTAAATTTTTGGCCCCCATGGAGATACTTACAGGCTTCTCCAGCCCCAGAAAACTGGCAGGGAACTAGTTGTGCTTGCTAAGAAAGAAATAAATGCTTGCAAGTGTTTGGTTTTTGCTGGAGTGTCTCCCTCATTACCCTCCCCACCCCACTAGAGCTACTAACACCATATCAGGAAAAAAAAAAAAAATGCAGAAATGCAGATGACCACCCCATGAAGAACAGGCAACCGAGCACTCACCTTGGAGATGGTCACACTGAGTGCCCCTTCCTGCTTAATGGGAAATAGCATTTGATTTCAGATTTTACAACCCACGAGAGTACAAAACTGCAGAGCATTCCTATGGAAAAAATTCCTGTGAAGTTGGTTCTTGCATATAAAAAAGTGAACTTTATTGCTCAAATAGATGTCTTAGACTAAAAGCCACAACATTAGTTGCAGAGCTTTATATTTATCTGCCTCAGAGAATCATTATTAATATAAAGCAAATAGTTTCAACCAGAAATGCTGAGAGACACTCATTCAGTCTCCAATATCTTAAGAATCTGTGACCAAGTCAAAATGGAAAGAGCATAAATGAAGTCAACAGAGAGCCCTCTATTATAGCCAGACAGCTATTGACTCTCAGGGCTAGTTAGAGGCCAAGTGTGATACAAGGTACCTCTTACATTGATTCCTCCATCCAAGATACAGGGACCGATTCCTCTTAGCAAGACCTAGTTTCAGGAAAGATTTCAGTGGAAGGTAGGGTTCAAAGTGGCAGCAGGTTATGCAGCCATATAAGCATTTAGAAATTAATTTTGACTGACAAAAGCATGGAGTATGTTTCTTCATAGCACTTTACTTTGTGCCAGAAACAGCACAACTTCTGCAGGACAATTTAAGTGAAGCAGAGCACTGAGGAAACACAACATTTCTCTAAGATTCCAGTCAGTACATTAAGAATGAGCTTGAATATCTCTGCATAGCTTTCACAAGTATTTTTTCCCTATATTTATCCTCTGAAAAAGACAGCAAGACACACTCAGCAGCCAACCTACAGTGGATCTATTTAACCCAAAATTTTAAGGACCATAAATACTAAAAGAGAAATTAAAAAGCCACAGTTCATTATGAGGCATTAGAAGTGACATTGAAACATGATGTTTTGTTTTGTTGATTCTCTACCCACCCCTCCCTTAGCCTTCGCATTATTTTAGGTCATTTTATCTGAAATCTAATTAAAAAAATCTGTTTTCTAACCAACAGATGTACATTGCATTTGTGATTTAATCAAAAATAATAAATACAAAAATGTAATATTACAAATTAAACTTATCCCCATTAAATCATCTTCTGATATCATACAAACCATCAACTACCTTTTTCTCTTTTAACCAAAACTGCAGGTGGCACTGATAATTTTTCTTGTTCTAAGACACTCAGTGCCAATGATTCAGCCCTTGCATAATGTTAGTTAGAAAGGAGAATGTATGCTTTCAAAAGTCTGCACCATGAAATGATTCCAGATTATTTGAACCTCTTCCAAACCAGGTAGCCAGCTGAAAAAGTGGTCAGTTCCACCTCTGAGGTAGCAATTGAAGTGTCCCTTTCTTCTGTAACCAAGCAGCTGCTGATTTTTTTTTTTTTTAACATAAATGTCCTGCTAAGATTATAACCGGGCACAGAAAGTATAGCCATCTGCCATTGCATGTTCATTTCTTGAAATGAATGAACATTAACAAAATATTCAAAAAAATTAAACATACCGTTAAAGCAAGTGTTTCTGTGTTTGACACTTGACCTGTAAAAGCATAATTTCTCTTGACTACCATCATCACTGAAACATTTCACCTTTTTTCCTTAGTTTCTTCAGTGGAAACACCTAATTAATATTCAGAGAAGTATTCATTGATAAAATGAAAAGATATTAATCAAGGAATTCAATGATTATATAATACAGAATAAAGAAAACCCCTCACCCTTTCAAATGTTTGCTGTGATTCACTAGCAGAAAGGGAAATAAGAAATAGCTCTGTTTAATCTTAGACCATGAAAGTGCAAATGCATGCATATGATTACTGATTTATTAAGGTTTATTATAAGCTTCTCCCACAGGGCACAAACACAGAGAATATTTTGACTAAATTCACTAGATGATCCATAAAGATCACCTGCTTCTTCATTCTGTACTGAACTTTTTAAGTCACAACCAATACAAAGAAAGAATATATACAAATCCTTTTCCTTGGTCTTCTCTGTACATATGTCATTCAAAAATCATAGAACTTTTCAGAAAAGGAGTAACTGAGGGAAAAATGATTAGCAACAAATTCCCATCTTCGTTAAAAATCATAGTAAAATATATTGATTTCAAAAAGTTCTAGATTTCACCTCTGCAGCCCAAATGTAAGGGAAACCAAAATTTTGGAACTTTGGGATATTCTAAAATGATGATGCCATCTGAATCAATTAATCTGTTTTGCTTACCTTGACAAGGGAAAAAGCATCATTTGCAAGAGCACTCTGACTTACTGCAGTACTTCAAGTGGACAGTGTATTGGTGTAATGAAGACAGGACTCCTGTGTGAATCAGAATTAGAAAGCAGAGCAGTACCTGAAACATTCGTTAGATTTTCAGATCCCCAATTCAAAATATACAGCACTTATTCCCATCCCATGGGTGAAGGCCAATCTAGAACACAGCAGGCACATCCTTTTGAGTAAATTGGCCAGTGCCAGCCACATGTCAGAGATGATTACTGAGGCAGATATGCCAGCCACCTCCTCTAACATCAGAGGTCAAATAAAGGAGAGTGCGACAAAAGCTGAAAAGCATCAACCCTGAGATGATGATGTGGCTGATCTGGCACATCTGCTATTCCCTTCACTTCTCAGTACTTTTATTGGCATTATCTGCTGTGAGAAGAGTCTTTTTAGAACTGGAAGCTTGATTTTGGTTTGAGGAATATAATCATAATATGGTAGGAGAGAATCAGTCTGCCAGCTGCTGCCTTTCTAGTACTGAATTAAATGCACTGCAAAAAGTCAGATAATATTTAGCTTGCACTTTTTACACGTGGAGTGAACACTCCAGATTGCCATAAACCATACAGGTTCAGTCTGCCATATTAAAAGCATACTTTTTTGTTTTTTTTTTTTAACCATTCTTTGTGAATAACAGCCTGTAAAAAAAAAAATAAATAAATAAAATAAAAATAAATATATTTTTTTTGGAGGCTAAAAAAAACTTACAGAGAAAAGTTGCAGTAGGGCTGCTGAGATACCAAATACTCTTGCCACGCAATCAGGCTATCTGATTTTCAGGTTACAAGAAAACTGCTTCTCTATTAAGCTGTTCTCCTACTGTCAAGAACATCATTATACAAGTGTAAGTAATGCATGTGTTTTGTCCTAGTAGTCCTTTCTCATGGATATATTCACTATCAATAAAAATCAATTACATTGATCCTTAAGCATCTCAAGATGAAACTTTATCGATCATTGTGGCATATCAGAGATATGTTTTTCCTAAAGAGGTGATAATCTGTTGTAGTCTCCTCCAGAGGCTCATAGTCCAGTAACTTTGAATAGATATTCCACAGGGCACAATTAGAGTCCATCAGATATTTAATACCTAGCAATTATTCCAGAGGGGAGAAGAAGGACATTCCTTCTTGGACTTTGTATTCATGCAGTAACATGGTCACAGCTTTCTGATATTTCATTCTTCTTATTACCCAAACCTGAGATTCAAGTACCAAAACTGGAGGCACTTGAAGTCTCCCTTTGCTTTTCACTTTCTTCAACACTCACAGTATAAAAGTATCTTCTCTGTAAACAAAGAGGACTCTGAGAAGAGATCATCACTGATGAAATTCTTCTCCTTCATTAACTGCTCATTTTTCTTAACTCCATCATATTAGTTAGCTTCCAGCAGCAGTATAAAGGCATTTAATCAACATGTTTATATAAATACATTGATTTTTTTTCAACATTATTTTGAACTTAGAGGAGAATAAGATAGAAGGAATTGGCTGGACGTTGCTTATCCATTTTTAATTAACCCACTGCAGTGTTATTTAAACCAAGTAAGGCTTTCTTGCTCTATTTTGTTGAGCTCACAGAAACAAGAAGTGCTTTGTACTCTTTGCTGCCTCTGCAGAATTAGTCCATTAGCAAGCACTATTTCTTCCAATTGTGCCAACCTCACCAGTGCTGTTGGTCAGGAACACCCTTTCACCATATGTCTGTGCTGCTGTTTATGAAGACAATCATTTTCATAGCAGCTCCATTCAGATTACAGAAAAAAAAAAAAAAAAAAAAAAAAGTTACACGTGAATATGTCTCAAATGGATATATATGTTATCTTATATGTTAATTTATCTGTTTCAGGGTGAACAAAGAATACAAAAAGTTGTAGGTTGCATCTTCTAAGATGCAATATGTCCTCATAGCTACTCCGCATTGTAAAAGCAGGATGCATAACCCAGTTTTACTTAAAATGTTTATCATACATTAAAATAATTAATTTTGCAGACCTTATATATTCTTGGATTTTAGTCTACTGCGTAAACTTTTCTGTCACAGGTCATCTCTGGAATCCTTCCAAAATATGATTACCAGCTCACCAGTTCTAAAATTTCCTTTTTCCATTTGGTCTTGTCAGTCTCAAAACTCTCTGAGGGTGCACAGAACACACAGAACATATCAAGAACATTCATAGAACTGCAACAGTGCATTTGTAACACATAATTGCACTTCTCTTCTAAGGTACACTTTGACAATTCAGCTCCATTTTTCCATGTCCATACTGGCTTAACTTCCCTAACCTTGTTGCTGAGACACAGAATGCTTTCTTTGAACTGTGGAACTGAAATATATTGGCACAGGAAATAAAATCAAAATTACATTGATTGTACATGCTCAACAAGAGTTCATGTAACAACTCAGTAAAATTGCTTATATTATATGTAAGAAAGATGATGACAACACAGTTGTGACTTTTAACGGAAATCCAATTATACCCTTAAAATATTATAATGACAGCAGGTATAATGATGGTTATCTATTATGATAAGTACCTCACTATGAAACTCCTAATTCTCCCTCTGTAATTATATAAACAAATTAAATCATTTTACTTAGTTGCCTTTTTTATATGGTTAAATTAATTTCAGACAAGGTGGTACTGATGTGATAAAAATAAAAACACACACACAGAATAAGCATGAGCTACTCTGGTTTTATCACATCATGGAAACAGGAGGTTGTTATCTTGGGGGAAATGGCTAGGTTGCAGCTTATTTTCCCAGCACCATTTATAAACATCAGTGCCATTTTATGCTTTGCATTCCTCTATATTAATCAGCTGGGAACACATTTTTTTATTTTTTTTTTTCTCAGTGTATATGCATCTGCAGTTGTGCACATGTACTACATATTTTTCCTACACCTGTGAATAAAGACAAAGGAAAAAAAAAAATCAGAATTAGGAAACACTCCTAGAACATTAAGTATACAAGATTCATAACCCTGAGGGGAAAATAAAAGGATGGGTTTTCAAGGTTAGGAGGTTTTTGTTTGTTTGTTTTAGAAATGTCTGGAACAATATATCTTCTTTTAATCCTATCCTCTGACACAGTTAAAGAATTTTTAAGCAAAGAAAAAAATAGGGAAAGTGATACCCAGAGGAAGATGAAAGAAAACTAGCTTAGAAAATCCTTATCCAAATGTTAAAAACAGCAGTTATATCTGACGAAAAAGAAATTTCATGATAGTCACCATATATTTAATTAGAATTTGTATTCAGTATTATATATTCAGTATTACATTCACTATTACATAGTATATACAGTATATATTCAGCATATTCAGTATTCAGTATATGTATACCAAGAGGATCTAATTTTCCATGGTAAAAGCACTTCCAAACAACCTGAAAACAGCGTTTTCTCTGTGCAAGAATATATTGTAGTTTGTGGCAATTAGCACTTGTGATTACTGCATGGAACTATTTATGTTTATCTGTGTCTCCTTTTAATTATTTGTGGAAAAGGCGTACTATGCTAAAAGAGTTCCTATCTACCAGAAATTGGATATTTTTTGTTCAGTATTGTCATCTTACAAGGATGTCCTAATACACAACTAGAGGTTCTTAGCTGCTATCACATTTTCTGTAAATAACCATGATGTCTGCAGCTGGTAAAAATTCTATAATAGCTTCGTATAATTAAATGCCAATGAAGGCAAACTGCAGCAGCATAAAACTCAGGTTTTCTCTTTCTGCATAAAATAACTCAGTTTTGGCTCTGGTTTTATAAACTTGAATATTTCATCCTGAATTATGGCCCACTAATATTTTACAATGTTAGTTTTCCTCCATGTCCAATTCCTAATTTAGTGCTAAACAAAGAATATCATTCAGAAGTCCATTTCTTCCTTGATGAGTCCAGTAATTACCTAAAATCCACACACACAAAAAAAAAAAAAAAAAAATAGTTTGCACAGATGCCATGAATGTCTATTTTCTTATTGCCATTCTTACTTGGAGATTTACCCACAGTGAGCAACCTTGGGTGCCTTAAGCTTTATCTTTTGGGCTTTATATTTGGAAATAAAATAAAATAAAATAAAATAAAATAAAATAAAATAAAATAAAATAAAATAAAATAAAATAAAATAAAATAAAATAAAATAAAATAATAAAATAAAATAAAATAAAATAAAATAAAATAAAATAAAATAAAATAAAATAATAAAATAAAATAAAATAAAATAAAATAAAATAAAATAAAATAAAATAAAATAAAATAAAATAAAATAAAATAAAATAAAATGCTTCTCCACAGTTACTGGTGTGGAAGAAAATTTTCTGCAATGGATATGTGAAGGTTGAAACTCCAACCAGCTTGTTTTGAGAAGTTTCCAGAAAATACAACTTGCTTTTGAGAAACCTCGAAACACAGTGTCAGATAATCAATGCTACGAAGGAAAGAGATTCATCAGGGAGATAACATGGTCTAACAAACTGAAGGCTTTATAAATCAATATAAGAATCCTGCAGTAGACCTGGTAGTGCAAGGGGAATGAACAGGTCTCCAAATAATAATGTAAAGCACTCTGCGTGGGACACGCTAAGCCAGCAGTTGGGTTCTTTGGCTGAACCAAGTCAGCTCAACACCATTTTCCAGGAGAAGAAGAGAAATGTCAATTCAAAGAGGAAATGCTGCGCCAAGAGCTTGATGTCTTCTCACAGAAACAGCAAGAATAGATCCAGAAGCTGCTGTCTCTCCCAGCAAGTGGGAAGAGAAGGATGCATATTACCATCTGGACAATGCAGTATCCAGCTAAAATGCAAAAAGGGGAAAATATCCTTATCTTGTTTGCCACTCCATCCAAATAAGAAAGAAATAGAAAATAATCTGGACAGTGTGAGAAGGAAGAACTCTACTGCTGCTGTTGCAGCCATGCCTTAAGATAAACCAAAACTGCTTCCAACTCTAAACTACTCTGAATCAGATTTTCCATTCTCAAAGTAAGTTTCCATAATAATAATAAATATATGTTTTCTTTAAAATCATTCATTATTTTCACACAGTTCCGTTTAACATAGTAAGAGCAGTAATTGCTGACCGAATAAAGTTCTACATCTACATCTCCCTCGTATGTAGATAATAAATACTCTGCTGCTCTACTAGATGAGCAAAATGAATCATAAAGAACTAGGACAGGAAGAAAACACTAAGACTTTAGAAAGTAACACAGAGTACCTATTCCCCTTCTATACACCATATATACACCATATGGTGTACACTATACACCATACAGCATGTATAATAATTTCCATTACCTGGTAACAAATTTATGATACTTCTTTTGTAAGCTATAGTCTCCTGTACAAGATTTCCTCAAGAGAAACCTTCAGAAAAATGCTCTAAAATTTACTTATGATTCCACAGATAGATTAACACATCTGAGAAAGGGAGGAAAAAGTGAGAGATGAAGGGAAAAAAATGGGGGAGGGTGCAGAATTAAAGGTGCTACAGAGAAGGGACTGTTGGGAGTCTAATGTTGGGAAGCTGCATGTTTCCTCCATACTTACAATTCCTGTATGCAATAATATAACAACTCTTGCTGCATGTTGCTCAGAAACAGAGGACAATGTAGGCACACAAATAAGCCAGTGTGTTGGGTCTGTCTGAGCTGGAGTCACCTTTTCCCTGCAGCAGCCCACACAGTGTTGTACTCTGCACTTGTAGTACACAATACAGTACGGAATACACAACACTGCACTCCAGTGTTGTGTATTCCTTTTATATTATATTTTATTTTGGGCAGGACTTCCACCCCTTATTCCAAAACATTTGTGTCACAATCAGGTACAATTTAGTATATAGATGTTCTCATCACCATCGTTTTCTGTCCATTGAAGCATTTATATGTCTGTACTTCTCTTTATTCTATAGGTCTTTTCCCAAAATGTTCATAAAAACTGTTGATGGTTTCAGCTTCATCTGTCAAAGTGGTCACTCAGGGCAGGCGAAGTTGGTTTTCTTGACACCAGCACCAGCTTAGCTCATATCACTGTTGCACTTGCCCGGTTCCTTGCAAATCTGACCTGTCATTGGTTCTGCAGTGTCCTACTACAGCACATAACTTGGATGACAGAGTAATTTTCTCCCAGTGTTAAATCTCCTTGAGGCACACACTTGATATCCCCATCTTTCTGCATTACCCACCAGGTATACACTGGTCCCTGGGCAAAGACAATCCCATGAGTGGGTTTGCCTTTTCCCATGGCAGGGGCAACCCACACTGCCTTCCCCATCCACTTTTCCACATGCACTACAGGGACTTTAGCTTCTCCCACAGTGTGTAGGGGTTTTGTTTCAGCAGGACCAGGACGGCTTTCAGACCCCCTGTTGTTAACTAGCCAAGTGGCCTCTGGTAGATTTATACCCCAATGTTTCCACATCCCAGCACCCAATGCTTGCAGCATAGTTTTTAACGGTACTTCCCATCAACAAGTGGTGTTCGGCCATGTCCTGGGAAGCAGAGCCTCAAAATGCATAGTGGTTGTTCAGGAGGAACAGCCCCCTCCCCCACGAGAGCCCCCCCTTTTATTGCTGAGTGTGACATCAGGTGTTATGGAATATCCCTTTGGTTGGTTTAGGTCAGCTGCCCCGGCAATGTCCCCTCCCCCACTTGCCCACCCCCAGCCTGCTGGCTCTTGGGGGCTTGGAAGGAGTCCTGATGCTGTGCCAGCACTACACAGCAATAGACACAACACTGGACTGATATCAGTGCTGTTCCAGCTACGAGTGCAGAGTACAGCACTGTGTGGGCTGCCGCAGGGAAAAGGTGACTCCAGCTCAGACAGACCCAATACAGCCAGCCAGGCAGATTTGCACAGATTTAACTTGAATAAGTTTATTAAAGTGTTGCATTTACAGGTGTTTGCAAATAAAAATAGCCCAAATTAAATCAAAACCTGTAGGAATTAGAAGCAATATGTCATTAATAACTCAGTGTTTTTCAGATGTGGAAGACAGCATTAAGTCTCAAGGTGAGGCTATGGGGTACAGACAATACATGAAATATCTGAATCTATCTCCAAATACCTTCATATGAGATGAAAGGATGAAGAGTAAAATCTCCATCATTTTTAAAGTCATACCTTCATTAAATGTTAATATCCAATAAAAAGACCATTGAGAATATGGAAATTTGTATGTGCTCAAAAGAGAAAATTTGGTTTAACAAACAACCCTAATGGCTCATGATGAATCATTCTTCTTCTACAACCATAATTTCTTCTGAGGTTTATAACCAGACTTACCACTTTTTTCCTATGGAATAAAGCTCTCCTTGGGAAACCTGTAGTTACAGTTTATTGGTACTACTAAAATAACCTCTAACTCCTTTGACCTCATTAAACTAAAGTATCTGGACTGAGCTTTTATTAATGACTGTGGCATCCTCTGGAATCTGTTCCCTGAGGCAGAATCATGGCTAGAGCTTACAGCTATTTCTCACACATACACATTCTCTTTACCTTGGAGGTTGCTTTTTTTCACTTCAGGATCAATTGGGAAATTACTATGAAATATTTAGTTAGTTGATAATCTGTATTGACACATGATCACAGGTGTAATTTAAGCCTTGTGCAAAAGAAGAATTCAAAACTTACATGTACATCTCCAGAGCTTGCAACTTTGTTGATGAGAAATGAATTATATTAAATAATTCTAGCAGAGTAAATATTACCTAAAAAAAAAAAATAAGGGAAGATAATGTGTGGTATAGCTAGAATTTTCTTCAACCTACAGGCTTCTATTACCAAGGATCATTGTTAAATAGGGAAAAAATATTTCCTCCCATACTTAAAAAAATAAAAATAAACTAAATCTATGTGTACATGACAATATTGTCCTCAAAAACTAAAAATTCTATTGTGAATGGAGCTACTAAGCCTATCTTGCATGGGATCTTGCTTAAGATACCCTCAAAACACAGCATAGTAAGTCCTAATACGCATCTACTTTTGAACAATTATTTTTATTACTGAATATATTTGTATCTTGTTCCTGAATTATCTGGGAATTCAGCTTAAATGAAAGGAAAAAATCTTATGCAAGGAATGTGTCAAGTCAAACAATTATATAGGTACTCTTTCAGTAAAATGTATGTTTTCACAGTTTTTGTTTTAAATATATGCTTTTATGTAAACTGTATTTGGGCTTAGCACATCATAAAAGCGTCTGATGCATATTTCTGGAGTACTAATGAAATGCATGGACTTTTATTGAGTCTGGGTCTACAGAGAAATTACATAACAGATTTAAAAGTAATCAGCAATATTATAATTAGAAACTAGGTTCTGCAGGGATAGCTACTGGGTTATTTGGTGCATATAGCGTGCAAATACCACCTGGCAGGAACCGAGTCACATATTTTAAATATCTAACACACTTCAATATTACTGCCACTGTGTTCCTCTGGGCCTTTCTATAATTTCCATATTTAGCCATTAATTAGCAGGGTAGAAGCCTCTGTGTTCACTTAGATGAAGTTCACCATAATACAAAATGAACAAAGACACCATTTCTATGTTAATACTTCCTTGAAATATCTCAGAGACATCATGAGAAGCTCTCCTCAGAAAAACTAAATTCTGCTTACTTCAGGGATAGATGCATCATATCATGAAGACTGCTGCAGCATAAAAGGGCTAAAAGCCAACAACTCCAAAGAATAACCTCTGAAGTTCAAATACATTAACACCAACGTTTTAAGGATTATCTTCACAGCTAATTTTAGATGTTCCAGTAGCTCCCCTAAGCTACTATGTGTATTGTATCGTCAACTCTCTTTCAAAATGAGACAAGTTTTCCACAATATCCAGGTCAAACCTACTTTATCCATCTTTACTATTTTCTTAACTAGAACTCAAATACTTATCACTTCTTACGTGGTTTGACCCTAAGTTTCCCTTCTTTTATAGTATTTCAAATAAGACAGGCATTTTGACACACACTGCATTTAGCCCCTCCCAAATCTCTGAACTCTTGCACTCTGTTCATCCTGCTTTTAAACAATGTCATAAAAGAATGCAATGGGTCACCTGCTGGAAAAGGCTGAAGCTTGGCCAGTTCTGTATCTTACACACTTTGATGTAAAGAGCCTGTAGAGAACACCTGTTTCATGAGTAATTATGTGGGACCTAGTGGCCCCAGGGTGTCAAGAATAGTATAAAAACTAGCTTTCTGGTTGTCTTCACAAGATAGCCTCCTGGACAGATCTTACAGTTTCTAACACCATGCCAAGGCAACAGTAGAGAGCATATTGAAATATGCTGCATAATTTCCATTTAAATCTGCATAACATTAATGTTGTTCTTGGCATTAACAAATGTCCATGTAGTTTCTATAGGATTGTTCCCCACTTTGCTGCCAGGTCTCTAAAAAGAGCACAGAAAAACCAGAGAAAACCTTTTGCAGCAACACACCCAGCTAGGGTAACTTAACTAAAGCAATGTGTAACAATGTAACACATTACATTGTGTTACAGGAATTTGTAGTTTTCAGAATATAAAAATCATGAATGTTGCTCCCATAGAACAGATAGGAAAGATAAGAATTAAGTTTGAAAGAAAGTTTTTTTAAAAAAGGAACAGAAACAAACAAACAAAAAAAATTTAGTAGCTACATTGGAAAAACAAAATAAATAGAAAGCATAATAACCTAATTTTCAGACTTGGCCACCTACATTAGTATTTTAATTCTGTAATGGGGGGAAGTAATCACAATGGGATCTTAATTACATGTATCATTTGCTCTTAATTCCTTTTCATTTTACCCTGTACTTGAAAGGCAGTTGGAAGGTATTACGGAACTGCAGCAAACTGGAGGTAATACAATCAATGGCAGTAAACCAGATTTTTACCTCTAAAATACTGGGTTTAATCTGGCTTTATGGCAATTACTCTAAATTAGTCAATGTGAAGTAAGAAGATGGTATCTGTCTGTTTCCTCTAATGAAACATCTTTTAAAAGTTAGCAGCCTAGATGACAAACACAACAAGAAAATCAGTGATTCAACAGCCCTAAACAGTGAACAATATCTTCAGCCATTTCAGATTACATATGTTACATACACAGATTACATATATTTCTTTCTTTTGAGAAGAAAGAAACTTGCACTCTCCTCATATGTGCTCTTCCTACTCTGCAGAAGCAAAAAAGCTTCAGCTTGAAGTATTGTCTGCTTTCATTTCTACAAATGTAAGCTGTTTAGTAAGTATAGACATATGCTTGTATATATCAATGCACTCTAGAGAGAGAGTGGGAAAGATAAGAAATTACTCTTCATTTTACAGTTCTATTAATATTTGTGCCTACAACCAAAGTGAAGTTCAGTATGACATGAAACATGAGAGGTTGTGCCTGGGGAATCCAGCCACACTATCTGGGAATGAAAGCAAATCCAAATGTTGGGGTGACAAAGTGCGTAAGGTAAAAAAGCACTGAATTACTCTGAAGAGTACGTTAAATTTACTTCTAGAAAAGTTGAACGATTAATTTCTCCATAAAAGAATACAAATCACAGGCTATATAGCTGGTAAAGTAACTATTAAAAAAAAATAATAATAATGGGGGTGAGGGATAGGTTGGAGGAAGTAGCAACAAATATCAACAGACTGAACTCTTCTTGGTTAGAAAAATTGTCACCTGCAGGCCTTTCCAGAGCCTGAACAATGAAGTCAAAAACATTGGTCAAACTATGTGGCTGGTGAATTTACAGCGAATGTACCACACTGACTCAACAGGAGATATGTCTGATTACCATAATAGTTGTAGACATCATTACAGATGTGGTTTCTAAGTCTATTGCTCTATTTGGAAGTAAAGCATTACCTGTTTTGATCAGTATGTAGGAAGAAAACCACTGTATGAGTGAGTTCAGGAAAACTAAGGAAACACTGGTATTCCACTGCCACTCTTTCTTCATGGTCTCCATTCTCCTTTTAATAACAGACTACTTTAAAATTTAGATGAGTTAGAAAACTAGGCTGT
The DNA here is from genome assembly GCF_965140915.1 of Aythya marila. NCBI lineage: Eukaryota > Metazoa > Chordata > Aves > Anseriformes > Anatidae > Aythya > Aythya marila. Next base: position 96,969,855 of record NC_139043.1, on the reverse strand, counting down.
TAACGTTTGTCGAAACAAAAGCTTAGTTAGGAGTGGTAGCCCCAGTTTTGTTTCTAAACTGGGATTCAAGTCATTACTCTCTGCCTAATTAAATTCCTGTTGTAGTTTCAGTTAGAAAAGCTATTACTCACTTTATGTACTAAAGAAGAGCTCATACCAATGACCATGAATAAAAACATACACCAAACATTAACTTGGTAACCCATCTAATAAATTAAAAAATAAAATAAAGTAAAATAAAGTAAAATAAAATAAAGTAAAATAAAATAAAATAAAATAAATAAAATAAAATAAAATAAAATAAAATAAAATAAAATAAAATAAAATAAAATAAAATAAAATAAAATAAAATAAAATAAAATAAAAGTCATATTGTTGCCTAATTTGATCAACATAAAGGCAATTTAAATTCTCAGCTATAATTCTATTGTTTTAATAGGCTTATTAAAAAGATGAACATTATACCAATTGGTTATGCCTGTAGGTGTCAAGGTTTTGGCAGTGGGAAGCTGCAGGGGTGGTGTCTGTGACAAGAGGTCAGGTTGTGTCCTGTTCTGCAATGGGCCCACCACAGCATGCAACTGGGACAATCAGCCTGTCTGGTGGTGCCCCAGGAAAACATATTTAAGAAAGGACAAAAATGACAGGGAAAGAAGAAATTATGCATTCATGCATGAGAAACAACCCTGCAAACTCCAAGGTTTGTAAAAAGAAGGGGAAGAAAGTGCATCAAGCACCAGAGCAGATATTCACCTGCAGCAAGTGGAGAGGATAATGGTGGATCAGATTATTTCCTTGCGGCCATGGAGAAGACCGTGATGGAGCAGGTATTTTCTTGCAGCCTGTAGAGAGGACCCTTGTTATCGCAGATATCAACACAGCAGGACTCCACGCCAGAGTAGGTGGATATTCCCTGAAGGAATTATAGCCTATAGACAGCCCAATCTGGATCAGATTTATCCTGAAGGACTGTGGAAAAGAGCCACACTGGAACAGATTTATTGTGAAAGACTGCAGCTCATGAAAGCCCCCACAAGAGCAGGATAGAAGTGTGAGTAAGAACAAGTGGCAGTGAGAAACTTTTAAGGACTGCCTGCAGCCCCTACTCCCCATCTCCCCTGCACCATACAATAGAGAGAAGGAGGTAGAAGAGTCAGGAATAAAGCAGTGAGTTTGAACAGCTGTCCAAGGTCAACATCCCACAACCTTAAAACTTCCTCTGTAAAAAAATGTTAGTGAATCAAATATTGCCTTTATATTAAGTTACAATTTTATTAACACTGACATTCATGTATATAAGAATTTACACTCTGGATACCTGTTTTATTCAGGGAATAAAATCTGCCAAACTATGGTTATTTTTATGAACCATTCTGCTACCTTTTGTTTGGAGCTCTAATCATTAGCAACATCTTTAATGCATGTGTTTTTTCACTCTATGGCTTTCAGACTATGGTTGTACATTCTGTATGAGGAGTATTTCCCACAGGTGTTTTTAATTGTAGTCTCCAAAATATCTCTTTATTAAGTAAACAGACATATACTCAGACCTGAAGTGTAAAAGGGAAGGGAATCTATTGACTTAAATATGAACAAAAGAAAAACAAATTTACAAACAAATTTATGTTGTGTGCATGCAGAAAATCTTTATACTTTTAATGCAAAACATTATGTGTATTGATAATTTAGCACAATTTCCAACAAGCAGAATTTAAAATTGTGAGAAGTTCAAGGATGAAAGTATTACTTACCTCCTCTTCTTGATTAAAAAGAAAACAAACCTTACATGTGGCTTAATGTATAGGCTTAATGCACACCTCACTAAGTTAGATGATTAGAAGGTAGTTTCTTCAAATGACATGAGAAAATTCACTGTTAGTACTGGATTGAGTTCTGAACTATTTGGATTATTTATTATTTGTAACTATTTAACTGCAATTAGGGATGCTGGGTGTGTGCAGTGTATGGAGACAAGTGTATGAAAACTCTTTTATTGTGTATATTCTGTGCCTATGTTTTTACAAGTATTCAGTCATAACTATTTCCCAAATATAGATTTTGTTGTTGTTCATGTTGTTCCTGTACAGTCTAAGGGAAAATTCAGAGAAGCAGAATTCAAGATTTCCCAGTTTCTAGGTAGTACTTAAACAAAGCTATCACATTCATCAAGAAGAACTATAAATATATTGCCCTTGGCTATTGCTGCAAAACACTTGTCTGAAAGGTTATCAATACTAAAATGCTTTATAAAGCACATCTTGGACGACTGCTGCTAAAAAGTGCTCTGAAAACATCATAGAACAGGCTTGTGGTTTTCACAGATAAGGCATTTCTAGAGCCAGATTATTTTTATGAACCCTGAGGATGCCATTTCTACCAAGAACACAAGAGCACGCTGAAGGGAATACAGTTAAAAGCAAGAAAATTCACTGCATTTAATGGAATAATCTTTAAAGAAATTCCCATGGACCACTGCTTGTATAGTAGCTCTTCACATTACCAAATCTTTCACTGAAAGTGGCAAACATTTGAGATACGCAAAAATAAGAAAAAGGCCTACACCTCTTGGAACTTCAGTTTTCTCCTTACGGTTCTTTGACAACATTTAGGAATACTCAGCATTCTTCAGCATCAAGCTTCTCCTCCTTCTTTCTTTTTCAGCAAAGAGATTTATGGACTTCAAACTGTGTCATTTACATTTTAACAAAAAAAAAAAAAATACTCAACAGAAACTCACATGAAGCAGAGAGTCCTGAGAAATCTTACAAAGGAAAAATAAATTGCTTCATTGCAATGACGAGCCCCTATTGTATGTAGTTTATGAAAAGCCAACTGTCATGAAAATTCTTAATTTATAGTGTTCAACAAACTGCTACTAACTGAAAAGCATTAATCAACATCACCAGCTTAATGTGCTTTGTCAAACTTCTCAGTCTCTTCTGCCAAAGAAGAGCATTTTTGACAAGTAGATTGATTAGTGAGCTAACTGTGTTTGACTGAGGGGAGAGTGTGTGACAAGAACCTTAAAATATGCTAAGAGTGATTTAATTTGCTCATACATAAGCTGTGTACAATACTATTGTTTTTCAAAATGCATGTCAATAAGACTGATAAGTTATTATGCAGTTCTAAGAAATTGTTTCAAACCTGGTCTCATTCTTCTTGTGAAATAATTTATGAGTGAAAATGTGCAGCTGATCAGAAAGATGCCCATTAGATATGAATACTTATCATCTACAGAGTGCTTTGCTAGCTCAACTGTACATAAAAGGTAACAGATTCTTTCTTTGAAGCTCAAATAAGCATAACAAAAGGTAATATACTTGGCCAACAGCATCCTGGCTTATATCAGGAATTGTGTGGCCAGCAGGACTAGAGAATTGACACTGCACTCAGCTCCAGCGAGACTGAACCTCAAATACTGTGTTCAGTTTTGGGACCCTCACTACAAGGACATCAAGGTGCTGGAGTATATCCAAAGAAGGGCAAGAAAGCTGGTGAAGGGTCTAGAGAACTGGTCTTAGGACCTGTGGCTGAGGGAGCTGGGGTTGTTTAGTGTGGAGAAAAGGAGGCTCAGGGGAAATCTTACCATGCTCTGCCTTAAAGGAGGATATAGTGAGGTGAGAATCAGTCTCTTCTCCCAAGCACCTAGTGCTAAGACAAGAGGAAATGGCCTTAAGTTCCACCAGGAGAGCTTTAGGTTGGATATTAGGTAAAAATTCTTCACTGAAAGGTTTGTGAGGTATTGGAACAGGCTGCCCAGGGAAGTAGTTCAGTCACCACCCCTGGAGGTCTTCAAAAAACATGTAGAGCTTAAGGAGATGGTTTAATGGTGAACTTGGCAGTGCTAGGTTAAAGGTTGGACTTGGTGATCTTAGAGGTCTTTTCCAACCTAAAATAATTCTATTTTGTTAAGTGTAATAGCTACTCCAGAATTAAGGTAGAAATCAGCTTCTCTAGCAAAGAAAGCTTAAAGTGGAATCACACAGTTTCTCAGAAAAACAAGTGCACTATTTTGTTTTTCCTAATTTTCAGATATTTGACCTATTGCCAACAAGATTATTTTTTTATTTTTTTTTTTTTTGAAAGATGTTGGGGGAAATGCAGAGGAATTTTAACACAAGAGGCTTATAAACAAGAGAATATATCTGACCTTTCATGTAATGCCAATGCGGTTTGGAGAAGACCTGCCCACAAGTATTTTCGAAGTCTGAGGTATCCCAAGCAGGACAGATTTGACATAGGCAATTCTGTGACATCCACTTGTCTATTCAAGTATTTGTCAGTATGGGAATCATGGGAGAGTGTGGCACTGGCTCATCCTGGGCCTAAAGAGCTGCCTTAAATTATTCAAATGAAGTATCTTCCAAAAGTCAAAAGAACAAAAAAGGATAAAATCAAGGGTCTGTTCAGCCTGTTCTGCTTCTGTTAGTAGCCATGCGCAGATATCTAGGGAAGAGTAGGAACAGAGTAAACCTATGTAATTCTTTAGTATGCTTTCATGTACTATGCTTTTGTCAGTTTTAGTTCAGGAGATTTCCTGAGCATGTTGAAATTCTTCTATTTAGTAACCCAAAATGATCTCTCACTCCAAGTGTTTGTTCAGTCAATCCCTTGAGCCAAACATAAAGTTTTGTACCTCTGTGACATCTTTTGGGAAGGTATTGCACAGATAAACACTAGTGAGAAGAACCACTTCTTACTAGATTTCTCAGGTGTCACTCCCTAATGATGGTGACTAGCACTGAGCCCTTCTCTCTGAAGACAGGGTTTTTTCTCTGGTTGTTCCCCATTTTATATAGATCCACACTGCATTTCATCTGCCATTTTATTGCCAATTCTTTCTGTTTCCTAGTATCCTTCTGCAATATTTTGGTCTCGGTCCTCATCCTACCTATCCTAAAAAACGTACCATCATCAGATCTTGTAATTTCACTGCTAACCAATTTTTTCAGGTAATCTGTGAGCATGCTTGCCCTAGCACAGAGCCTTTCCTATGTCATTTTTCCCCTCTTGTGCCATGGCCACTTAATTGCCTTAGAAGCTTTAGGTAAGAAATTTTGTCAATGTTTTTTGGAAAGCCACAGACTATGTCAACCAGATCATCCCTAGCCACAGTCTTGTTGAATTCCTGAAAGAATGACCAGAAGTTGTAAAGATGACCTTGTCTTTTCAGAAGTTATTTTCCAAAGCAGCTTATGTTTACTCAGGTATTAATAGTCTTCTACTGTAGACTCTTCTAATTTGCCTGGTACAGACATTAGGCTTACAGGATTGGAGTTTGTACATTAGAATTATACTTGTCGCACTCTATCATAGAATCCTAGAATGGTTTGTGTTGGAAGGGACCATAAAGATCATCTGATTCCAACCCCCTGCCATGGGAAGGGACACCTCCCACTAGACCAGGTTGATCAAAGCCCCATCCAATCTGGACTTAAACACTTCCAGAACGAGTCCAGAGGAGGGCCATGAAGACGATCAAAGGACTGGAGAAAAGGAAGGACTGGTTCTCCTATGAAGACAGACTGAGAGCACTGGGGTTGTTCATCCTGGAAAACAGAAGGCTCCAGGGAGACCTTATAGCAGCCTTCCAGTACCTAAAGAGGGTTTACAGGAAAGCTGGGGAGGGACTCCTTGTCAGGGAGTGTAGGGATAGGACAAGGAGTAATGGTTTTAAGCTTAAAAAAAAGGTGGCTTTAGATTAAATATTGGGAAGAAATTGTTTACAGTGAGGGTGGAGAAGCACTGGAACAGGTTGCCCAGAGAAGCTGTGGCTGCCCCATCCCTGGAAGTGCTTAAGGCCAGGTTGCATGAGGCTTTGGGCTACTCTGAAATCTAGTGGAAGGAGTCCCTGCCCATGGCAGGGGGGATTGGAATTAGATGATCTTTAAGATCCCTTCCAATACAAACCATTCTATAATTCTATAACCTCTGCCAGGATTTTTGCTGCTTTTGTGCTGGAGGAAGGATTTAGCTCTAGCTTGATTCCTTTAGGATACAATTTCTCTGTTGTTCACTGAGACATTAATTCAGTTTGACTATCAGGTCTCTGCAGCATAGAATCCATCTCTATTGCCTACACAGCTTACTCCATCTTTCATGTATGTTTTGAATCCTGTTAGTAAAATACTCTACTAACTGCTTTTTTTTTCACCAGATCTCCATTTACAGACAGACATTCAGGCTGCCTGATCTTGCTTCCAAAACCTTTCTGCACTGCACAGAGCCATTTTGTTCCTTTTTTTGGGTGAATTTGGTTCCCATAAGGCTCAGATGAAATCCATTCCTCACATACAGATTCCCTGTATATCACAGGTAAGGGCCAACCCTGGGTGAAGCTGCAGATTGTTTTCTTACAACATCTTCTCAGGCATAGAAACTCTACTTTATCTTCCTCTTTTCCTGCTGCTGCATATGGTACCACGATCTTTCCAGAGGATATTTCCAAAGATTTTTCTTTCCTTTTCTTCATTCCCAAGTGCCTCAAGCAGCAGATTTTCTCTGAAGGATGTAAATTGCCTACACTATTCATATACATACTTTACCCTCCCACAAGAAAGGTATATGACAACTGTCTTGACAGCCCACACTGTGCAAGAGTGAGCTCCCAAATTAGGCATAAATTTCTGCACAACTTTTGCTGCTGCTAGATTCCTAGATCAACAGAAGAGAGCAGTTTGGCCATGGAAAAAAAAAAAATAATAATAATAATAAAAAAAAATCTTTAAAGGTTCGTTCCAGTCATTGAAAACTACAGATATTTTTGACAGTGCAGAGTGACCTTCAACTAAGAAGCTACATTTTGATTCATAATTCTTTTTCTGAAAGAGGCAAGCATTTCTGAAACTTAACAAGGTGTTGTGTAGCCAAGTACAGACCCAAGATAGCT